>NW_023416309.1:13180693-14380693 GCF_014176215.1 Rousettus aegyptiacus
AGTCCAAAAGAAAACCCATAATTACAAAATCTCCAATCATGAAACTTTTTAAATGTAAAGTGATATTAATTTGGAGATTAAGTCTCCATTTATAAATGAAGTATCTTTTCTTTAAAAAGTGCCTAGTATGGTGACTGATAAGTGAGTGAAAAAAATATTTACTGAATAAAACAGTGAGGATTTCCTAATTTATTTTAAATTACTCCATTTAAAAAACTAAAACTCTGATAAACTGAGAAAAATCTACAGAATACTAATGAAACCAGTTCATTATTGGACTGTGTATAGAGCAAAGCATAAACTCCAGTTTTGGATTAATCCCATCAAAAATCTAATTACTTGGCTTCCCTTACCTAAAATCATCCACCAGAATCTTCAGCATGTAGAATATTAGAAAAGAGGAACCTGAGAAAAACCATTCTACTTACAGAAACAAGTGTCACTGTTATTGCTGACCAATCTTTCTTGCTGCATGTCAGTCTTCCCCAGACAGAGAAATAATAAGTACATTTGTGAAGCAAGAGTGACTTAAGTGTATACAGAATCTGAATCATCACATGTTAGGAACTAAGAATATTTTTAATGAATATAGTTAGTATTTACCACATAAAGTATTATCAAGATAATTAGAGTTATCACTGTAATCTTATTGTTACATGCAGAATTAAGGTACATTTTCAAAAATGTGTTGGTGACAATACATTTTTACAATACTATGATGAATCAAGACTGTTTAATAAATTAAAATTAAGAAGCAATAATGTTTTATCAGAACAAAGCGGGAAATTATTAATTGTATAATTAAATTATTTTATAGCTATATCTCATATTTTAAAAAGCTTGGTCTTGACCACAAAGAGATCTTAGCTACTTTAATGGTAAAGATACAAATGAGATTACTTATGAGCAGCTTTCATGAAGGATTAGGGTTGAATTTTTCTAATATTCTTTTCTATTCTTATGGGGGCATATTCAACTTAGTTTTCTTTAGTGTATAGGTTGAAAACTACTAGGCAGAGAGCCAGCAGCCAAAAGAAAAATCAACTAATGCCAAATCAATCAAGTGGCAATACTAGAGAGTGTAAGAACCTTGCTATGTAAACACTAGTTATTAAGAAGAAAGAGACTTCATGTTATGCTAAAAAAAAGAAAAGTGCTCTTTTAACCTTTAGACATTCATTATGTTTTCTCACTTAGTCCACCAGTTATGATTATAGAGTTGAAAACATTCAGCTTGTAATAAAGAAGGATATTAATACTTTAAATTTAGTGAATTCAGAATTTATTTCATTAAGTTCTTTTTTCTGGTTATAGAAATGGAAAATTCCAAAAATAAACAATTTGTAAGTTTTATATTGCATGCCATTCTGCATAGTAGTAGGAAATCTTGCACTATCCAGCTCCATCCCACGCAGGATGTGAACCATCCCTTTGTCCAACATATCCATGTTATACTAATGCTGTATAGCAGCCCGCCTGTTACTCACTTAGAGCCCTCTTGATTACCAAATCAACTGTCACAGTATCAAGGTGCTTGTGTTCAAGTAACCCATACAGTAGCCTAATGTTATGTCACAGTGCCTGCCTATGCTATGTCACAATTCCTACATCATTCGCCTCACTTCAACTCACCATGTAAGCACTGTATCATCTCACATTATCACAAGAAGAAAAGGGTGAGTATAGTACAATAAGATATTGAGAGAAGGAGACAGAAACAGAGACCACATTCATGTAACTTTTATTAAGACTATACTATCATAATTGTTCTATTTTATTATTAGTTGTTGTTAATCTCTTGTGTCTAATTTATAAATTAAACATTACCAGAGGTACATAGGTACAGGAAAAAAAAAAAAAACATGACATATAAGGGTTTGGGGGTCTTATAATGTATTCCCCATGGATGAGGTAGGACTACAGTATTATCAAGTGTGGTCCAACCTAAAGGTATAGTTAGCCTCAAATTCCTCAAATTCTTTTCTACAGTATTATCCGACATGAGGTGTTTTGTTTGCATAATAATTAAGGTTATCAGAACTTTCTTACACCACAATAGGGGGAAAATGTGGACTAGCTGGAAAATAAAAACATACAAAAATTTCTTAGCTTCCCTCTTTGGACAATCTTATGATACTGAAAAGGTTCAAATGAATTTAAAGAACTCTCAACCCAGTAATTTCTAACTAAAAATTCCACAGCTTCTATGAGACAGTATTCTTTCTTTTAAATACTAGTGTAGAGCAGAAAAATAGCAATGGAGCTATCCAAGAACCATCTATACAATTATTTTTATCTAGAAGATAGAACCCCCAAAACATTAAAACTTTAAAAAGGAACAAAATTTTATTCCCATTTCAATATTTTTATTTAAAGTGTTTTACCTTATGGCTAAACAATAACTAGGCACTTAGTTTCTCATAAAGCAACAAAAAACAAAATTATATTTCTCTACCTTAAGCATGAGGGTAGGGAAGTCAACTAAGTAAGAGCCAAAAATTAACACTGACAATTTAATATTTTATCTAGGGGAAAATGAAATGACATATTTCCCAATATACCCTTAGTCTAAATAATGTAATACAATACTAATATATGTTAATGTACATATAGGAACACTTATTTCTTGTGTTATCCTTATGTAACATAAATATCATAATCCTGCTAGAATTAAAGTCATAGTGCTAATTATATCTTTATATTTCATATAATTTTGAAAATCAGATTGTTTATGCACATCTACTCCATAAACAGAATAAACTATGTACAACCTCGGATTTTATACACTTACAGTTCCTTGTGTTTGTCTTCAGCCAAGATTTGGTCATTTGCTTTAAGAGCATATCTATAACACAAAACAAAAATATACAGGTCATATACAAATACATTTGCCTCATGGACATCTGACTGTAGTATCAGCAATTGACAACTATCAAAAAGCACAACAATACTGTTACAGGTCTGTTTTAATTGATAAAATAAAAAATGCCCAAGTTCTTTGCTGTTCCATTAGTCACTACCCCACACACCACCCCAAGAAGTGGAGGGAGATCAATTTGACCATGCTTTGATAGATAACACAAGATACCTTCAGTCTTCTGTAGTGAATCATCTGTACATGTTCCTCTCACCCAGCAGATCAAAATTCAGAAAACTACTACAATGGTAAGTATTTAAGAGTTAATAAAAAATCAGTCACTCATTCATTAAACACATAGTAAACACCTACTGTGTACCAGACTATGTACTAGTGTGACATAGGAGAAAAAATAAGTTTTTAAGTTCTTGACTGAACTATTTACTTGCTTAATGACCACAGAAAATTATTTTGCCTAAGTCTTAGTTTCCCTGTCTATAAATTAGAGGTTGCTATAAATATTAGAACAGGGATCTTTCAAATTACTGCTGAAGGTAAACAGACTTTCTAAGGAATACACTGCTAAAACATGTTTTAAAAAAGAAAAAAGAAAGAGAGCAATTCTGCAATCTTTAATTTCCACCTGTATTCAACACTTTCCTAAAACCAACCTATCTGACAACGGATCAGAGGTCCAACTAAAGAGACCACATAGATTTCTCCTTTCTTGCCTCCTCTTTCATAAGTGTCTTTACCCACTTTATAAAAAGAACAGTTTACCTATCACCCACCCTGAATGGAACTGTATTGTACTGCCTAGAGTGTAAAAACCACTGAAGTACTAGACAAGGATTCATATTTTGTCTGCAAACCTGCCTTTAATACCACAAACAGACTACAGGAGCACATTGCTGTTGTATACATTTTTTTCTATAAAGAATGAAGCCAGAAATTATAAATGGGGAACTGTGACAGGATGTTCTATTTGCAGATACATTATAGAATGGGACAGAAGTTGATTATAATTTTCATCTAAACACTTTTATCTCTTCCATCCCATGATCATCATCAAAGAATGTATTACTTTTCAGGAAGAGTATTGTGAAGCAAAGAGAGTTTCCAATAAGAAACAAGAAAGATACTGTCAACTTACTTATTCCAGGAAACAGACTTAAAACAAGGCTCTTTGCACTTCATTTACCACAGATTAAATATCAGGAGACGGTTGTCACAGAAACATGAATCAAACCATTTATTTGAATTGCAAAATGAGGCTACACTTTGTGTAATGAAAATAAATCTGACTGGTTTGACAATAAAGACCAGTTTTGCCAATAAGGGTCCAAGGCAGAGGGCCTTAAACTGAATAAATGGCTTTGACTAACACATATTTAAGACACTTGATAAATACATATTATCAAAAAAGATACTTTTGAAAAAGGCATATTAAAATTAACAATATTTAACTTTTTCTAGCACCTCCTGAAATGCTAAGGTAAACATATAAGTAAAATGCTAATAGATATAATTACTAGTTATTTAAGAAGCCCTAATAAAGCTTTTTTTGGTATACTTCCCAGAATGTCTCTAATGACTCTGATAACTGGCAAGTCGGGTGGTTTCCAATTCTTTGTTTCCAACAAAATGAAGGACCTAATCAAATTATCAGCTAACAGATAAAAATAATTTTTGATGACAGATCATTTGATAGAGGAATTCAAATAATTGAATGGCACAGGTCAAACAAAAATCTGTCCATTACCATTCAATTATGTGAACTTTTTCTCAGCACTTACACCTCTAAAAGAAAAAAGGGAAAAAAATGATGCTGAACATTGTCTTATTGTAACAATGAGTATTATTTATCTATGAAAGGTTGGGCTAAAAAAAAAAAAAAAAGACTAGCTTCACTCATGTCATCAAAAGATGTATTTCCAATAACTATTTTCTTCTGTTTCATAATTATTTAACAACATTTTAATACATTTATGTTGCTTTATTAACTACTGCTAATTACAATTTAATGACTAGGAGAAATTTTTTAATTGAATTTAATATATATTTGTTGAAGAGACATGATAGGGTGATTGATATGCATGAAAGACTTTAATAAACAAAATATACTGTCATAATATATTATATGCAAAATATAATTCTTGCATAAAAATACATTACTTAAGGATACAATCTGGTGGAGCAAAGTGTAATAGAAATATAAACTTAAATAGACATAATTTTATTAATGTTAAAAAAAGCATGTTCACGTATTTTTAGAAATGGATGATAGGAATTAGAACACTATGCTATTTAGTCTACTAAAAGAGTGATTTGTCAGTTTTATTTACCATTACAATAAAAATTCATAAATATTAACTTAATGAGTGAGGAAATAATTCTTTATCAAAACAATTTTATGTAAGTTAAAATGTGGTAGTCCTCAACCTTTTTTCTGCCTGAATTTATCAGAGGGAAAACACATATACTCCAAACAGCAGAAGATGAGAAAGCAAGAGAAAGCACCAGGAGGGCCCTCTTTATCCTACAGCTAGCCTCCAGGAAGAGAATCTCTTGAGGGAATGAAAGAATGTTAGAGTGAAAGTCTGGGCCCTGGGTTATTGTCCTGATTCTGCCGTTAATTATTAGCTTTTTGAAGTGGGCAAGTGATTTAATTTTTCTAAGGAAATCAAAACTACCTATGTCACTGGGTTGTCATATGGATCAAAAAAGATAATATATGAAAAGTGCCAAACATATACACGTAATAAATACTCATCCTTCCCCCCTTTCTTGGAATGCTTCTACTTCTGTAAAATGAATAATTCGATTAGTTCAAAATTGGAGGAGGGGGGTTTAAAGTGTTTGCTTGTCTGGAAACAAGTGCATGACTACAAATTTCCACTAAGAAAATGGAAGAGCTGTATACAAGGATGTCAATTAGAGCATTATTTATGAAAAAGTAAAATTGTAAACAAGCACACCATCCAAAAAGCAGCAGATTGCATAAACAAATTATAGTACAACCATGGGGAAATGATTCAATATTGAGTTAAAAAAAAAATCTCAATAACCTCCTAAAAAAGAATTGGAAACATACATGTAAAAATATTATGTAACATTACAGATGCTTTTTATTTTCTTCTTTGTGCTTTTTCAAAACATAAATAATAAATTATTTTTGAAATTAGAAAAATATGTTAAAAACAAAAACATGTAACACTTTAGAATGTGGTTATAATATTCATCTGGATACAGTTCTCATTTAAAGCTTGCAACCAATGAACATGTAAGCCTCCAAAGATTAGTTCAAAACTTTTCTTGTGTAAAAATTTTAAATTAATTTAAATATTTTACTGAATAAATATTGACAACAACAGGTGACAAGTAGGAAAAAGGGGAGAGGGAAGGAGGGAGTAGAGAAGTAGAAGAGGAGAAAAAGGAGTACTTTTCTCAACCTAGTCTGAGCTGTTGAAGTAAGACACGCTTGAAGCCAAAAAAATAAATAAATAACAAATAAAGAGTAAAATCCATTAATGGCATTCCCACCATGGGAAATGGGAAAATGTTATTGTTATTCAAGTTTATAATTTAATATCAGAGCACATAAATAAAATGCATTAATACATTGTAGATAACTATTAAGATATGCTAGGACAGCAGTAATGTACACTAAGTACTAAAACAAAGTTTGGGCCTTTTATAAGAGACTGAGACAAACATTATTTACTTAAATGTGTTATTTTTCTGAAAATCTACATAACATAGAATCTAAGGCCTAGAAATGTCCTTAAAGAGATTGTGAAGCCAAAAACAGCCCTGTCATGAGTGAAATGCCATACTCACCACTATATTAATGCCAAGCTAAGACTTGCTACATAGCAGGGTGAGAATAAATTACTCCATACGTATTTGCAATTCATTTTGCCTTCTGAGAATTAAACAAGTAAAATTCCTAGAAATCTACAAACATTACCACATAGTCCAAAGAATCCTAATAGTGTCCTGAAAAATTTTAAAGACTTGGCAAAATCTACCAGGTAGACAGTGTGGATGCAGTAATATTTTAAACATGTTTATTGGCTCTTGGAATGAAAACTAAAAGTTGATTAAAACATACTAGAGAGGAAGAACGAGGAGACCAAAAGTGTTAACCACCATAACAATGTTTTATACTCAAGCTGAAATTTAAGAGGCTTATAAAGAAACAGATTAAGAGTAAACTACAGGGTTAGAATGAAAATAATAGCAAAAGTACATGGATTATAAAAAAATTATATTTTAAATTCTCATTAGTAAATTAGAAGAGGATTAAAATTCAATTAAGAGTCTATGGCCATGCCACCCTGAATAAGCCCAATCCCATCTGATCTCGGAAGCTAAGCAGGGTCAGGCCTGGTTAGTACTTGGATGGGAGACTACCTAGGAAAACCAGGTGCTGTAGGCATAAAAAATAAAATATAAAGGATTGTAAGCTGACAAAATCCTTGCAATCTGTGAGGTCAACCAAAGGTTGCCTCGCCTAAAAAAAAAAAAAAAAAATTCAATTAGAGAAAACGGAAGGAAAAACAAACTAGATTTAAACCTAAACAAACAGAATTATACTTTATATTCTTAAATTTTTCTTTATGCCTTCAATTTTTTAAAAACTGATAATCATTTCAATTGAACTAGCCATGTATTTTCATGAAAGAATTTTTAAAAATTCAGTACTTGTGATATGTCACTGCTTGGCTCTTGGGCCACATCAAGAGAACTGGCTCACTTTATATGCCACCTCCCATTTACCTCTAAATACATTTTAATATGGCTTCTGTCCCTATCACATCACTGTGATTTACCTAGCTGAGATCACCACTGACATCTTACTGTCAAATCCACTGGATTCTTGTAGGCCTTATGTTATCAGACATCTGTTACATCTAATATTATTAACCTCTCTGTCATACAAACTCACTAAACTTCATGAGACCCTGTCTTAGTTCTCTCTTTCTTCTCCATCTCCTTTCAAAATTCATCGATCTATTCGTTAAATGTTCTAGCTTCTAGCCCACTTCTTTGACTTTATATCCTTTCTCTAGAAAGGCTCATCTATTGGTCGCTTTAAATACCACCTATACAGTGATGATGATGATGATGATGATGATGATGATGATGATGATGATAGCAGCTAACATTTATTGAATGGCATGGTGTAAAATTACAATTAAATATAACATTTATTATACATCTCTCCACCCATGACTCCTCTACCCACCAAAAACATAAGTCAAACTCTCTTTTAAATATGCCCACCTAAATATCATATATTCATCTCATGCATAAACAAAATGAACTTGATTTCTCTATCCCTTCTAACATGTCCTCCATTCATACTCTCTGGGTTGTAAATATCACTATCCACTCAGTCACCAAAACCAAAAGTTGCAATATCATCCCTGGTTCCTTTGCCCTCTTCGTGAAATTGATCATCGAGTCTTACCTTTATAACAGTAAAATATTATTTAACTTCCTCCCAACTATTCTATTCAAACCACAATGATCGGGTCACCATCTCTCAATAGGCCTATCACTATAGCCTCCTCTAATCTACCTTCTCAAATTCATTGATCTACTGCAGACATAGTGATCTATATAACACTAAATATGAATCCAACCATATCATCCTTCTACTTAAACTCTCTTGGCCATAACAGGAACATGAGAGATATTAAAGCTTCTTAGTAGCTAAATAATATTAGCTAACATATGGAAAATACATAAATTAGCTCATTCAATGCTCACATTATAATATTTATTTTTCTTATTGTAATACAACTATTTTATTCACAAGAAAACAGCTTCTATAAACTAAGAAACATAATCAAGGTCCCACAACTGTAAGTGGCTCCAAAGCACACTCTTAATTAACCTTTATTCTATAATGCCACAGTAATAAAGTGACTTCTTTCTACATCTGTCTCCTCAATTAGACTACTAGATGCTTAAAGGCAAGAAACTTACTTAACATTGTATTTCCAATACTTGGGAAAATGCTGACCACAAAACAAGTTCCCAAAAATATGTAATGATCTTAAATGAACTGTTAAAAATCGATCCATGTTTAGGTAAACCTTAGGAATACCATTTTCCTCAATATTCAAAGTTAGGTCTGAACATTAGAGAATCTACAAGGACACCATCTAACTATATCTAGGGCAAAGTGAAGATTTCACAGATGGGTCTGTGGTCATTTAGTATCCATAATTTAGGTCTTATTTAAGGAAGCTCCAGAACAACTCAAGACCAATCACTTCATATTTGAAATACAAAGATTCAGAATCAAATACCAGTTTTTAAATCTAAAAGGGAGAATCATAATGGTCAGAAATTCTTTTTCTTTTAATGAAGGTCACAAGGAACTACATTAAATATTCAAAATTCAGCAATATTTCTAAATACTAGCAATAATCTAGAAAATGTTGAAAAAATATTCTACTCACAATAGCAATAATTTTTTAAATACCTAGAATAAACCTAACAAAGAAATATACTCCTAAGGAGAAAACTATAAAATTTTGCAATAAGACCTAAGCTGCCTTGTCTTCTTATATTTTAACCACTAGTCACATATGACTATTTAAGTTTAAATTAATTAAAATTGAACAAAATTTTAAAATTCAATTTATCCATTGCACTAACCACACCTCAAATATTCAAAGCTAAATTTGACTACTGGTTCCCATATTATACAACACATATACATAACATTTCTATCATCACAGAAAGTTCTAGTATACAGCACAACTATAAAAATAAAAACTAATCTGAGATTTTGTTTTTATTTTAATCACTTCTACATGGTTTTTTTCCCAAAAACCATTTATTTTTATAATTTTTAAAACATTCGGCACTAATCACTACATAAGTGTAAGTTAAAAAAAAAAAACCTAACCACTTTGTAACCCTGTATTTAATCTGTATTTAATGTTCTTAGAGCCTATGTGTTATTGAAATATATAAAATAATACTTAAATGGACGAATACATACATAGATTTTTAAAAATCCCATGGGAAAAATCTCATTTTTCTAAATTAATCCATAAATGTAATGCAATTCTAAACAAAAATCCAGAGAGAATTTTTATAGAATTTGACAAGCTCATTTAAAATTTATGTACAGAAAACCCAAAAATAACTAAGAAAATTCTTGAATAAGAACAAAGTATAGGGACTTGCCCTATTAGACTTTCAAGAATTATTGTAAAGCTTTGGCATTAAAATAAATATAGGGCTGCGCTAATTCAAAGACAAATAAACCAGCAAAAAGAACTAACAACCTAGATACTGAGCTGTAGATAAATAAAAATTTGCATTGCAGATCAGTGAGTAAAGATTGAATTATTCACAATATGGTGACATGAGTTGATTCCCCATAAAAAAAAATTTTTTTTGAAAAACTGGATCCTTATATCATTTACAAAAATTGATTCAGGTCAATTAAAGACCTAAATATATGAAGCAAAATGTTAAAACTTGTAGAAGAAAATATTTCAGAATAGCTTTATAAAAAATTAACTACAAAAGTGTCAGAGCATTTCACAATTAGTTTTAAAACAATTATAGCTCTTAACATTACATAACGAGTCTCACTTGACACTCCAAATATTGTTTCCCTTCAAACCTAATATCCACTCATTAAAAGAAGTAATTCATCTTAATTTATACAAATAATTCATTACTGTATATTTTTGGCACTGAATAATCAGCATGAAAATTTAACTGGCTATCATTACTTTGAGTATTTTTAAAGTGAATATTAACTAATATCTTTCATACACAGTTACATTAATTAAGACTTACCTCCGGTTTGTATGTTTACATTATTAAAGATTTAGATCTGTGAGAAAAACATATATTTCCTCAACTGTTCCAGCTTCTCTTCTTAAAATTGAGTATTTTCATGTCTAATGATGGCTATCTCCCAATTACTATTTCATTAATCTTCTCATTCCTTTCACTTCAATGGTATTTATCTGGTACCAGAAAAAATCAAGGCAAACTTGTTTTACATATTCCTTCTCTCCCTTTTCCATCCCTATCAAATTGAATTAAACTGAATAGTAAGTAATTATCTAATTGATAGTTCTCAATTATGGCAATGCTTGCTCTATTCTGGAAATAGGTCAATTGTAAGGAACATGCCAACCACGCAACACAAGGAGCATTATTTTGAAAACTTAGTCAAGAAGAGAACTGTTGAGTCTTCCAATCTCTCACAAAGCATTTATTAATCTACTCTCACACACTATTTAAAACTTATTATGCTGAGTGAAATAAGTCAAAGAAAGGTAAAAATCATGTGATTTCACTTATATGTGGAATCTAAGAAACAAAAAGGAACAAACTAATCAAAAATAGATTCACAAATATAGTGGACAATTTGATGACGGCAAAGAGGAAGGGGATTGGAGGACTGGGAGAATGGAGTGAAATGTTAAAGAAGTACAAATTAGTAGTTGATAGATGGGTACAGGGATGGGGAGCACAACATAAGGAATGCAGTTAGCATTAATATATTGGCTAGGTGGAAAACCAGAGGAGAGAAGGAGGAATTAGGGGGATCATTTTATAAACTATATAAATGTGTAACCAATGTACTGTGTACTTGAAACTAATTAAAATAAATGATTTTTTTAAAAAACTAAATATTAATAATTTTTGGAGCAAATTACACACATTTTCTCACTTACCCATACCTATAACTGAAAAATAGAATTTCTTTAAGTTTATAAATCTTTTCATATTTACCATAATTTATACCAAAAATGTCTAGATATATGAGTTTTTCCCTTTTAAATTAATATTTCCATTTTAAGGTAGCAGAAAATAAAGAATACAGGTTCCACAATGAAAAAAAAAACCTGTATTTCAAATCTCTGTACTATAATTGATATGTTTTTGGTTATGAACAAATTTCTTAAGCTCTAAATTATTCTTTGAGGGTACCTACCTCATAAAGTTGTCATGAGGACTAAACTTATACCATATAAAAGCACGCCTAATACATGTCAAATAAATGTTATCATTATCAGATAATAATTGTTAAAAGTTTTTAACAATTATGGTGATCTCTCCCCATAGGGACTTGAAGACCAAGTGTGTCCCTCCACATGAAGTGCTGTGTCCTCTGTTATGGAAGCCATCCTAAAGGAATCATATTCTTGTATCTTTTCCTTACATTAAAGGAACATTTAGTCTTTGCCTGTCCAATCACCCTTATGAAAATCATACATAGCAATATGTATTAGAATATTATTTAAAAATCAGCAGAAACCAGGAAAAAACAGGCAACAGAATTAAAAATGGTTTCTTCTGGAAAAACAGTATTTACGGGGAACAGAAAATGCAAGGGCAGGGATAGAAAATGCAGCAAAAGACCAACATTTTTCCTTACAAACATTCAATACTAGCTTGTTTTTTAACTAATACTAGTTTTACGTTGATTTTTTATTCAAAAAGCCAAATGCTTTTTAAAAAATATCAGAACAGAAAAACAATATTTTATCAAAATAATTTTGATAGTGAACTCATTTTCATAGTATCATACTAATAAGTATATATTTCTTTTTTGATAGTACCTAACAAACTATTCCTGGATAATTTATTTTCACACAGTTCAAAAATAAAACACTTATCTAAATATGGTCTAAAATGTAAGCTAAACACAGTCTATTGAAATAATAAGGAACACTTGCTAGTGTATTTTGGAAGAAATGGTCAAGGATATAAGAATAGAGAAGTCTCCACCTACTATGAGTTAAAGTCCAACCAAAAACTCACTTTTTGTCTCCAAGTACTGATTACAAAAATCATGGTTAAAAATTAAAACACTCCCAAAATAAAAAATAAATAGAAATTCAGCTGGCCATTCAGGAGTAGCAGCTAAAAAGCAAAGAAACTACTTGAGCTCCCAGTAGTGTCACCATATAGCTGCCAGATCATAATCATTCTGATCACGTTTGAATGAACTTTTAAGAACTAACATCTAAAACATAGTGCAGAGTGGGGAAAAAAGCAAATTACCTAAGACTACACATAGTACTATCCCATAAACACAAACATATTTCTCTAGGTTATATATGCCTAAGATATGTCTGGAGGCATGTTTATCAAAATAGTAACACTGATTACATGTATCATAAAATTTCAAATTTTGTAGTTCCTCTTTGTATTTTTATCTGGTACTTGATTTTTCTTTTAAATAGTGACCATCAATTAGTTGACTTCCTGGACAAAATATCTCAACAAAGCAAACTTCAAAACCATGATTTCATGTTCAATTGATTTTACTTCTTGTTCACAGGTTTCTTAAGGTAAAACTGAAAAACCATATACTATAGATATTTAAAGTATACAATTTGGTAAATTTTGATATATGTATATACTTATGAAATCATGACATAATCAAAATGACAAACACACCTCTAAAAGCTCCTTGTCCCTTTGTAATATTCCCACATTCCACCACACCCAGGTCAATACATGTGAAACCAATGATCTGTTTTATGTCACTATAGATTAAATTGAATTTTCTATAATCTCATATAAATTACGAGTATATATGAGAATTATACAATATGAGTTCTTTTTTGTCTCGCTTCTTTCAATGAACGCAATTATTTTGAGTTTCATCCAATCCATATACCACATTCTTTTTTATTTCTGACTAGTACTCCACAGTACGGGTAATAATATGTTTAATGATTCATCTGTTCATAGACATTTAGGTAGCCTCCAGGTTTTAACTATTTAAAAACAGAGGTACCATGAAAACAAAGTCTTTGCATGGACATATGCTTTCACTTCTTTTGGTTAAATACCTAAGAATGGAATGGTTAGATCAAATACTAGATGGATGTTTAACTTTTTAAGAAATTGTCAGACTCAGTGCAGCATTTTACATTACCATAAGCAGAAAGTTCCAGTTCCTCCACATCCTGGCCAACACATGGCATGCTCGGTTTTAAAACTTTATCCATAACAAATGTGGAATATTATTTCATGTGACTTTAATTTACATTTCTCTAATGACTAAAGAGGTTCATGTGCGTGTTTGCCATTCATGTAACTTTGATAAGTATTTAAATCTTTTACTCTTTTTATTGGGTTGTTTCTTTTCTGATTGAGTTTTGAGAGTTCCTTATATATTATGACTACTAGTCCTATATCAAACATACATTTGCTAAGATTTTTCTCCCAGACTATAGCTTGTCCATTTTTTTTTTTTTTTGTAGCTTGTCTTTTAATTCTCAGAAATTTATTTTGATAGAATCAAATTCATCAAGTTTTAACCAATGCTACTGGCATTATACAAGAAATCTTGGCTTAAACCAAGATTTTCTATGTTATCATTTAGAAGTTTTATAGTTTCAGACTATAAAATTAATTCTTTCAGTTAATTGTGTATATGATACAAAATATGGATCCAAATTCTTTTTTTTTTTTTTTTTTTTTGCACTTGGGTATCCAATTGTCCAGCACTATTTGTTGAAAAGACAATCCTTTCTCCACCGAACTGCCTCACACCTTTGTCAAAAATCAGTCCATCTATGTGTGGGTCTACTTGGACTTTTTAAATTTTATTAAATTTATTAGGATGACATTGGTTAATAAAATTATATAGGTTTCATGTGTACGATCTATATACATCATCTGTATATTGCATTGTGTGTTCACTGCCCAAAGTCAAGTCTCCTTCTGTTGCCATATATTTGACCCACTTTACTCTCTTCTACCTCCCCCAACCTTTCTCTGTGGTAACCATCACACTGCTGTCTGTGTCTACAAAAAAAAATTAAAAATAGAGTTAGCATATGACCCAGCAATCCCTTTCCTAGGTATCTACCCCCCCCCCCAAAAAAAAAAACCTATGTTTGTTATAGAATTGTTCATGGTAGCCAAGACATGAAAACAACTGAAGTGTCTTCTAATAGATAACTGGTAAAGAAGATAATGGCCATTTGCAATGTGGATGGATCTTGAGAATATCACCCTAAATGAAATAAGCCAAATGGAAAATGTCAAGAACCATATGATTTCACTCATACGTGGGACATAAAACTGAAAGTAATAAACAATAACTCACTGACTTTCTTTTCTATGCCAACAATATCTTTAGGCCAATATCACTGTTTTGATTAGTATAGCTTCATAATAATTCTTAAAATCAGGTAGCAGCTTTTTTGTAGATTCCATTACATATTCTACATAGATGATCATATCTTCTGAAATAATAGTTTATTTCTTCCTTTGCAATCTGATGTCTTTTATTTCTTCCTGCCTGATTGCACTGACTACAACATCTAGTACCAATGTATACATTTTGAAGAGATGAGAGCTAACATCCTTGAATTATTTCTGACCTTAAGGGAAAGTATACAGTCTTTTGCCATTAAGAATTATGTTAGTAGTAGGCTTTTCTCTAACCTAACCTTTATGAAGTTAAGGAAATTTCCATCTATTCCTAGACTACTATATTTTATTGAAAACATATTATATTTTGGCAAATGGTTTTGCAGTGGCTACTGAGATGATTATAGGATGTCTTTTTTTAGTTGGTTAGTTTGTTAATATAGTGATTATTACTCTAACTACATTCCAAATGTTAAACCTATTCTAAATTCCTAGTACACTATTTAATTCTGCAATAAGTGATAAAACAGACGGTCCCCAACTTACTGGTTTGACCTAGAAGTTTTCAACTTTATGATGCTATCTATGAAAGCATTACACATTCAGTAAAAACTATACTTAAAATTTTGAATTTTGATCTTTTCCTGGATAGGCAATATGTAGTATGATACTCTCTTGTGATACTAGGCAGTGGCAGTGAGTAAACAACCAATACTCTACAGTGTACCATGTTGCCAGCATTTTTTGAATATTGTGTTTTGTGTTTTCACATCCCATATCTACAAACCACCCATCTGTGTCTCCTGCTTTTGGTGGGAAGAGGAAAAGAAAGGAAACTACTCTTGAGATGAAACTAATCTAAGTGTTCTGAGAATGTTTAATGTAGGCTAAGCTATGCTGTTCAGTAGGTTAGGTGTATTAAATGCATTTTTGCCTTAGAGTATTTTCTAAGTATTAACTATTGGTTTATCAGGACATAACCCCATTATAAGTCAAGGAGAATCTGTACAATGATAGCAGTGCAAATGTGGGTAAGTGATTTTCAACTTTCACTATCACTTTGTATTCAAAGTTGGTAAGATTTAATTATAGATAACAGAATGAAAAATATCAACCTTAATAGAAAAAAATATATTTAAACAGAAGTTAGGAAGTAAAAAGAGGGAAGAAGTAACCAAGGGAAGAATAGGGACACTGGTAACTTCATCCTACATAATGAGAAGCAAAAGGATTCTACTGAAAGTCGGTAAAACAAATTCTAATAAATTTTTGTATATTATTTAAAAGTACAAGGTAACCAAAAGAACTGAGATCATTAATGTAATCGTATGCAGGAATGTTTTCTGATTGGCGAAGTGTTTTTTTCAAAATCTGTAGCTGAATTTTTTAGGCTAAGACACATCCTCCAGTTTGTCCTAGGCCCCGCAACCCATTTTCTGTTACAACAAGCCAAATCTATATATTTACAAATTTTCACCTGATCCTCTAATATTTGAGTCCATCCAAGAAAGAGTTATAGAAATAAGTTTATCCAAAAAGTTATAGAAGCAATCTCAAAAACATTAGAAAACAAAATCTGTTAAAAATGGTTATACCCTCCCCCAAATCCGTTGTGTTTCTATACACTGACAACGAACAATCCAAAAACGAAATTAAGAAAATAGTTTCATTTACAATAGTGTCAAAAATAATGAAATACATAGGATTAAATTTAACCATGGAAATGTAAGAATTGTACACTGAAAAGTACTAAACACTGTTAAAACAATTTAAAGAAGACCTAAATGAATGGAAAAACATCCCTTGGTCATGAATTAGAAGATTTAAAATTATTAATATGACAATGCTTCCAAAACTGATTTACAGATTCAATATAAACCCAATAAAAATTCTG
This sequence comes from Rousettus aegyptiacus, assembly GCF_014176215.1. Lineage (NCBI taxonomy): Eukaryota > Metazoa > Chordata > Mammalia > Chiroptera > Pteropodidae > Rousettus > Rousettus aegyptiacus. The sequence goes on from NW_023416309.1 coordinate 13,197,613, forward strand.
CCTTTTTTACAGAAAGTTGATCTTAAAATTAATATGGTTTGCAAGAGACTCCAAATAGCCAAAAGTATCCTGAAAGATGACAAAGCTGGAGGGCTCACATGTCCTTAATTTATAATATAACAAAGCTACAGTAATCAAAACAGTGTGGCATTGGCATAAGGACAGATATTTTTAGAATTGAGAATCTCAAAATTAACCCACACACCTGTGCTCAATCAATTTTTGTCAAAAGTGCCAAAACCATTCAGTGAGTCAAAGAATAGTCCCTTCAATAAATGGTGCTAGGACAACTAGATTTCCACATGAACAATAATGAAGTTGAACCCTTAACACATGTCTTCTACAAAAGGTCACTCAAAATAAATCAAAGACCTAAATTTAAGAGCTAAAACTATAAAACTTTTTGAGGAAAAACATAGGAATAAATCTTTGTGAGCCCGGATTTAGCAAAGGATTCTCAGATATCACAGCCAAGAACATAAGCAACAAAATAAAGTGAACCATCAAAATTAAAAACATTTGTGTATCAAAGAACACTATCAAGAAAGTAAAAATAATCCACAGAATGAGAGAAAATGTTTGCAAATCAGGTATCTGATAAGGGTCTAGTATCCAGAACATATAAAGAACTTTTACAACTCAACAACAAAAAGACAAACAACCCAATTAAAAAATGGGCAAATAACTTCAACAGACATTTTTGCAAAAACCAACAAACAAATGACTAGCTCAACACTAGTCATGAGAAAAATGTAGGTCAAACCACAATGAGATATCACTTTATACCCACTAGGATAGCTATAATTTAAAAAAGAAAAATTCTGGCAATAAAATGGAATCTTCATTTACTGCTCATAGGAATGTAAAATGATGCAAGCAGTACAGAACACAGGTGGTTCCTCAAAAAGTTAATACAGAATAACCATGTAACCCAGCAATTCTAATACAATGCATATATTCAAGAAAAATGAAAATCCGTCCACATAAAAATTTGTACACAAATATTCATAACAGCATTGTTAATAATAGCCAAAAACAAAAACAACCCAATGTTAAATGGATAATAAATGTATTATCCATTTATTGGACATAAACCAATAAATGGATAAACAAAATGCAGTACATCCACATAATGGCATAGTATTTTACTATAAAAAGGAATAAAGTACTGATACATGCTACAAAGTAAATAAACATCATGCTAATTGAAATAACCCAGATACAAAAGGCCATACATTGCATGTTTCCATTTATATGAAATAAAATGTCCAGAATAGGTGAATTCATAGAAACAGAAAGCAGACTAACAGTTCCCAGGAGATGGGGGAAGTGAGGAGACAAGCAGGGAAATTGAAATCAGGGCTTAGTGGGTATGGGTTTCTTTGGGGGTGATGAAACGCTCTGAAGTTAAATAGTGGTGATGGTTGTACCACACTGCAAATCTACTGGCAGTCACTGAATTGTAGACTTTAAAATGATTAAAATTACGAATTTTATATTAAGTTAATTTTACCCCAAAAGTGGTTAAAAAAAAAAGGAAAGAAAGAAAGGAAAGAAAGAAAGAAAGAAAGAAAGAAAGAAAGAAAGAAAGAAAGAAAGAAAGAAAGAAAGAAAGAAAAGCAAAAGAAAAGAAAAAAGGAAAGGAAAAGATAAAGGAAAAGAAAAAGGAAAAGGAAAAGATAAAGAAAAAGAAAGAAAAAAATTGGTTGCCCCTGGGGACAGAACTTGGGTGTGCAAGGGAAAAGGGTTGTTACTTTCTAATTATTAATGCTTTTTTACTAAATTTTTTCCAAGTACCAACTGGTCTCAAAAAGCCAGATAAATAAACACAAACTGGTTTCTCAGCTAAGTTAACAACATCAAAAGTCATTAGTAAGGGGAAAGAGTAGATATTCATGGCCTTTGAATTATGTCCTGCATATTCTTCCTGTCCTCTTTAACCCTATTTCTTCTCTCATTTATGTTACAGTACCATTATTGATGTAGTTCACTGACAGTAATTTAAATATTGGGGGAATACTGGAATCTGAAATTTGATAATTAAATCATTAGGTAAATCATACATACTTCTTCCTTGCAAAAAATAAAAAATAACTTTTAAGTGAAAATAACAGCAGAGATGAACAAATGTACCTGAGTTTTCCCAGGGGAAATTGTGGTCAATTACTCAATAAATAACGATAATGTACCTGCAATTAACAGGTTTAAATTTCCTAAGTTTTCCTCTCATTGAAGGTGTTAGACAGTAAATTCAATTCTGAAGTTCTCATCAGTTTCTCTTCAAATATGTTTCACAAAGTTTAATACTTACTTATTAAGGAAATCTTTATCCACTACAGCGGTGATGTCAAGAAGAGGATTTCCCATTCCAAAGAGAATATTTTCACTAAAAAACAAAAACGAAAACATATATGTATATATATATAAGTACAAGTTAGAAATACTTCTGAAAGTTGATGTGCATAATGTACACGAGTATCTTTACTTCATCTTGAAAATATACTTTACATACTAATTTATTAAACCTTTGATTTGCCTATTAAATGTAGGACAATATTTTAGAGGTAGCACGAAACCACTCAGAAAGGATGATTCTTCAACTGGATGAAATATAACAAAAGAAGAAACCAGATCATGTGATTTTTTTCAGAACATTTGACAGCTAATAACTGAAGTTAATTAATTTCAATATTTTTAAAGATCTATTATGACAAAGTTCTATACTCTAATAAACAAAAATAAACTCTAGTAAGATACTCAACTACCAAAAGTTATTAGGGAGCATGAAACAAGTTCTGGAGGAATCCAGGCAAGAGTCCTACACTTGACAAATTATAAGTGACCTTGGTGGGGCTTTCACAATAAGTATCATAAATGGAGTAATTTTCAATTACATTTAACAGGCTTTAAGGAAGTCTGTTTTACATAATTGATCATAATATGTCTCAAAAACAAGGGAAAACACAATAGAATATATAGATGTCAAATTATAATGTACACTTGAAAATTATATAATTGTATTAACCAATGTTACCCCAATAAACTTACCTAAAAAAAAAGAAAAAAGAAATTAAAAAAAAAAAAAAAAAAACAGGGAAAGACAAGATCCCACTACAAGTGATGTCTTAAACAGGAGTCCAACTGACAGCAAGAAATGAACCTATGGCCATGGTTGGGTCAGCCTCAGTTGGAAGTATTCTTCTAGTTTATTCAATAAAATTTACCTCTGTAATTTCCCATTGGTCTCTAGTTTGCTAAAGATCTCTTCCAGTTGCCTCCAAACAAGTTATCATCCTCACCATTTGGAAATTATCAGTAACATCGATAGGGCTGATACCTCAGGGTTTCTTTCAGACAAAGAGATATAGCCTACAATTATAATCTACAATGACTTAAGAGACTGAATTACAGTCTCTTATTAAAAGATTGGGCAAGTATGACTGAATATACAACAGACACTTGTCCCTTTCATATTTAAAGAAAGCTAGATGTAAAAGGGTTAAAAGATAATACATTTATTTATTCACACTGATGTCACATTATGATCAAAATTAAGTCTGATATAAAAAAGAAAATACTTTGAAGTACTTAGAAGATGAAGAATCAACAGGCAGATACAGAAAAACTTGACTATTATTTTGTTAGAAACTTCTCAGCCTAATTTGTGTATCATTATTCAAATAAAAATTCCTAGAACATTTTTTTTAAGTAGGAGGGAAGTGCTACTGCACTGGTTGGCTGTTTCTTTTTATTCGCCATTTTAAGTGTTCAGTTCAATGTATAGATAGTCATGTAACCACCACCAGAATCAAAATATGAAATAATTCCATCACCACAAAAAAGGATCCTCCTGCCCTCCATGTCAATCTCCCTACCCCCAACTGATCCCCTCTTGGTTTTAAGGACTATAATTGAGAAACTTTTAAGAAATCGATCCTGTGAACATCTCCTGCATTCCCAAAAATAGTTTACTGCACTCCATTTGAAAATTTAGCAAAGACAGTATTATTAAATTAATGCACCCTCTCTGGGCCTACGGTTTCTATAGTCAAAGAGATATAGAGGAAAGATGAGCACACGGTAACCACATTTAAACTATATTTCTAAACTTATTTGTCCAGCAAAAGATTTTTCTGAATGTAAATGAACAAGAATATATTTATATAAAGAATAAGAATCTGCTGGGACTAAATTGCTCAAACTTAAGACTAGAAATAATATTTATTATTAGGAATAATGATTAGAAAAACTTTAACTGTAAATTATTCTTTTATGATTGTTAATAAGTAAATAATAATACAATGTTTAACTTGTTATTACCAAATAATATTACAATTCAGTTAAGGTCATTTAAAGGCATGCTCATAATAAACTAGAAATTGTGTGCTTCTCATCTGTTCTTTTCCATCTTTCTTCTTTCACCTTAAAAGTTCCTCACCCAAGAGTTCTAGGAGGAATTGCTCGACCCCAGTTCATGGGGAGCAGGGGCGGGCAGGTCTTATTAGCTTAACCTTAGAGCACAGCGAATCCTAAGCCAATCAACACAAAGCTGTTTTTCCATCCTTAATGACCCATTTAGGGATGGGCATGTAACCTAAGCCAGTTCAATCAGAATGAACCCAAGCATTTTTCTAGAAATGCTCAGATATAGAACATCTTCCTTCTTAATAAAGTGCAGAAGGTGCTCACAGCATTAAATACCTCAAGGTCCCAAGGTGGCTTCCTTGGGATAAATCTGACGCTGCAGAAAGCAGAATGGAAAAACTTAAACCTGGTCATTAATGAAGTTGTCAGATTACTGAATTAAGCTTTACCTGAATAGCCTCTTTATAGACTTTTCAATTACCTGTAGGTTAATAATTTTGTTTATTCCAATTTGAGGCTGGTTTTCTATTACTTACAACTGAAAATATACTAACAAATACAAATTGTCATATTTCATTTTGTGAACGTTTTATTTTTGTATTGGATTTTCATTATAAACCTATAATACAGACGAGGTTGTTAGTATTTGCATTATGAATCCACGTTCCATTAATTTAAGTTCCTCTGAGGTTAAAGTTTTTAACTTACTAATTCTCAAGAAGATTTCTTGATTTCTTCTCCTTGGTGGGGAGGGTTATATGAATTTTAGTTTTACTGTCAGAGAAACGTGGAGCTTGGAAACTATGCTCAACCAATATTTGACATGTGCTTTGTATACTTCTAATAAATGGTAATATTAGAGTTTTATATACTTAAATTCTGACTTATTCACACCCACAGGCTCCTGTGTCTTAACTTATAATTTCTAATTCTTGTGTTGCACACCTAGCCTACTTCCCCAAGAATGACTCAACATACTAGCAGATGCAAATCAAATTTTAACATAAACCTAAAATAACAGGATGGTACAGAACTTTAATTAAACACAGTTAGGTGTTGTAAGCATGGCAGACCCAGAGAAGACATGGAGGCTCATATCTACCACCCCTCACTCCATATCTGGATGTGATACTGTGATTTATAGTAAGAAATATATGTTAGGTGAATAGTACTCAAACTTTTCAGGAAACCTTATAAAATATGATTCAAATCGGGGATGTCTAAAGGACAAAAAAGGAAGAATTTATACACTGACTACTGTCCCCCATTGCAAAAAGTATGCAGCATGGGCCCTGATTAGAGATGGTGTCAAGTTGCAATTGTCTAAAGCCCATGTGGAACCTGTTATAGCAACAGTGGCTGTGTAAGAGGTAGGGACAATGGAATTTAAAGTAGCACATAAGAGATGTCTTCATACAGTAAGTTAAGTAAAAATTATACATTTATAAAAGCAAATGACTTTAAACTACTCATGTTTCCTCTCCATCATTGTACATACTGAGAAAATACTATATAATTTCATTCTAATGAATGAACTGTTAAAAATGGTTTTAACTGGTTAGCTTCTTAAATACAAATACTTATAATGTCCAAACCAGTTACTAAGACATGTATTACCTTTTTTAAATGATGAAGATACTATATAAGGAAGCATTTATTTTGATCCTGTTTTACTAGATGTGAACAACTTGGGGTATACTATGGCCGAAAACTATGACTGACCCATACTGAAATTACTATGTTTGTTGCAAATATTTGCATTGAATGCTGGAAATGAATGCTAGGGTGAAAGATTTCCAAATGATCCTTTTTTTTTTTTTTTTGGTCTATAATTTTTAAATGTCTTATAATTCAGGCCTCCAGTCAATATAGATATTGAGAAAAAGTTTTCTTAGCTATTGATATATTAATGTCAATTAGCCCTCTGGCCAGCAGAAATGTTCAGTTACACTACAGTGACAGAATACTAATAATGAGTGTCCTTAACTGTTATACCAATTCATTCTCTTTAAATCCAGAAATCTTAGCTTCATTATGTGATTCTTCTCTATCAACAAACACTACCTTCCCAGTATCTGCATCTTCTTGGTTTTATAACACAGTTCTTGTACCAGGAACTGCCACAACATCTCCACTGCCACTGCCTTTAACTAGACCCTCTAGAGACCTTGCCTAAATTCCTACATTGCTATTAATTGTTTTTAGCCACAATGAATCCTGTACAATATCATCAGAATTACTTTATTAAAACAAATCTGATTACATTTTTTACTTAAAGTCAGCTTAGCTTCCAATTATGTATAGAATAAAATCCAAAGGCCTTACATTTTTTAACAAAAGGACATTGAATCTAGCTCAAATCTATCAGATTTCATCAAATCTGAGGTGCCATCTATTTAAGATTCATTCCAATTTTTCATGGTGATTGCAAGATACAGTAAGATGCATGCTAATTTCAGAGATGTTAAAATGGAAAGAAATGTGCATATTACAAAATCATTGAAACATCTCCAACTATATCTATCATCATTCTAATACAGACGATCTATTTTCTAATCAGGATACCTCACTGATCCCTAAAAAAGACTCTGACTGTAAAGTTCTTCCCCTACTTCTTTTGCCTGGCAAACTCCCATTCATCTTTTTAAAATTTCTCATATGCAACCTCTCCTAGGAAATCTTCTCTGCCCAACTTCTACCCAACAGTTCCAGTGTAAAGCTGCACAAGCTGTCACCTGCATAACTCCAGAAAGCATTGTTCACAATGTGAAAGAGAGCTCCTAGAGTTGTGTAGTAAGTAAGTCACTGCTGCCCTCCTTCCCAAAGCTTTATTCACTCCTTCCTCCAAAGTTATATAAGTTCTTTGATGAACTTTTTAATTGATTTTAGGGGTTGCTTTGTACTTTATTTCAATCAACTCATCTTAATCAGCTAGACATAAAGTGTAAAGATTTTTTAAAATCTCATGCCCCAGTGGAGCCAAGGTCCAAGGTCCATAGTCTATGGCCATGCCACCCAGATTAAGCCCAATGTCTCATCTTGGAAGCTAAGCAGGGTCAGGCCTGGTTAGAACTTGGATGGGAGACCAGCAAGGAAGACCAAGTGCTGTAGGCATAAATAATAATAAATAATAATAAAAAAAAGATTTTTTTAAATCAATTACATTTGTACTCTCAATGGGATTTGGGTGATCTTGTTTCCAGATTCTGACCTCTTCTATCAATAAACTGCTACTTCTGTCAGGCTCCTATTTATCAGGGCTGGGTCTAGAGTAAAGCAGATTTTAAAGGTACTTATATCAAAGGTGAAATGATAGAGCACTAATTCAAGACAGGTGTGATGTTAAAAATAAATATTGCACTTCCTAGAGCAATCACTAAATGATAATACAATTAGGTATAGCTAAAAAATCCAATAGAGGGTAAAAATAAAAAATATAAATATACTTGATTTAGAAAAAAAGACAGGAAAGACAAACAACATACGGAGTAAATGGAAAACTTTAAAATATGGTATACTTTAACCCAACCACAGTAGTATTACATTAAATGCAAACAGATTAAATATTCCAATTAAAAGATTAAGATTATCCAACTAGATTTAAAAAATGCTATTTACTAGAGATACATTTTAAATATAAGGACACAGAGTTTGAAAATAAAAGGTTGGATAAAAAGTTACATCATGTGAACAATAATTATAAGAAATTTGCAGTGGCTATAGTAATATCAGACAATGTAGACTTTAAGACAAAGGTTATCACTAGATATGAAAAAGATTTCATAAAAATAAATAGGTCAATTCATCAAGAATTAATGGGGGAAAAATTATTTGAGGGGAGAATAAAACAAGAAAAACAAAAGAAATAGATAAATGCATAATCTTAACACCTTCCTTTCGATAATTGGTAAAACAGACAAATACAAAAATAAGTAAGGAATCACACTACTGGATATTTTTCCTAAAGAAATGAAAACAGGTTTACACAGAAGCCTGTACACAAATTTCATAACAGCTTTATTTGTAACAGTAAAAAACTGGAATCAAAATACCCTTCAACAGGTGAATAGGCAAACAAACTGTGGCATACTCATACAATGGACTGATATTCAGCAATAAATAGGACTGAACTATGATAAACAACTTGCATGTATCACAAGTGAAAATAAAAGCCTTAGCTACTTGTTACATACTACTTAATTCCATTTATATAAAACTCTCAAAGTGACAAAATTACATTGACAGAATACAAATCGGTAGTTGCCAGGGGTTAAGATTAGGGGGTGGATGTGACTTTAAAGGGATAACACAAAGGGGATTCTTCGTGGTGACAGTTTAGTACCTTAATTGTGCTAATAGATACATGAATCTGGACATGATAAAATTTCATGGAACTATGCACCACCACCACACCAATAAAAAAGTGTATGCAAAAACTAGAGAAATTCTAATGCATCTGTAGTCTACTTAGTACTACTGTACCAAAATCAATTCCCTGGCTTTGGTAATATACTATGATTATGTAAAGTTTATCATGGGGGGGAAGTTGGGTGAAGAGTGCACAGGAACTGTCTATACTATTTTTGCAACTTTGTGTGTCTTAAAGTATTTCCAAAGAAAGAAAAAGGATATAAAAAAGTTTTAAAAAACAATCAGGGTGACATCACCAGGAATGGTGGAATAAGGGTCCTCCAAAACTCCTCTCTTCCATAATAAAAAAACATTACTAAAAAAATGTAAAACCAACTTTTTCAGAACTCTAAATATTAAACAATATGTTTGCAACAACCCAAAGAGCATTTATATTTTTTTAATGGCTGAATCTCAGTAAAAAGAGCAAGCCTTGTGGCATTTTAACTTGCTCTATCTCATCTCCATCTTCCCAACTCCATGGTAGCCTTAAAAAGCAATGACCCACAAACACAGTGAAACCAGGAGCCTTAGCAGCCCCTGAAGGGATCAGAACAGGATTAGAGTTCTTTCAAAGCCCCATTTTCAGAGAACTGCTATTGTTTGAGCTTACTGGCAGTTCCCTAAAAACCCCACTCCCAAGGCTTCTCTTTATTTGATCTGACTCAGAATTTCCCAGTGCTAACAGTGTTTTCTCCAGTGGTGTTTGTCAGAAATAATCAGCTGCTATTGTTTAACATCCCAGCAGTCTGAAGCATTTGGAGCAAAAAAGAACCTAACCAAAAAGTTTTAAAAGGCTCTTTCTGGACCTGGTGGAATAGAAGGCGCCATCATGGGAGTCGACATCTGCCACAACAAAGACGGAAAGGTTCCGTGAAAGGAGCCCAAGAACCCAGACATCTACCTAAGCTTGCTGGTCAAGTTGTACAGGTTTCCAACCAGATGAACCATGTCCACCTTCAACCAGGTGGTGCTGAAGGGGTTGTTCATGAGTTGCACCAACAGATCCCTTCTGTCCCTTTCTTGGATGATCCAGAAGATGAAGCTTCCTGGCCAAGAGGGCAAAACTTCTGTGATGGTAGGGACAGTAACTGATGACGTGCGTGTCCAGGCGGTCCCCAAACTGAAGGTGGGTGCTCTTCGTGTAAGCAGCCGTGCCCGGAGCCACATCCTTAAAGTGAAGGGCAAGATCCTCACCTTTGACCAAGCTGGCCCAGGACTCCCCCAAAGGCTGTGGCACCGTCCTGCTCTCTGATCCTAGCAAGGGCTAAGAGGTGTACAAGCATTTCGGCAATGCCCCTGAAACCCTGCACAGCCACACCAAATACTATGTTCCCTCCAAGGGCTGGGAATTTGAACGAGCCAGAGGCTACAAAAAAATGAACCCTGGATCCCGCCTTGTTATTAAAAAGATTCCGAATGCAAAATAAAAAAATAAAATGAAATGAAATAAAATAAAATGAAATAAAATAATAAAATAAAATAAAGTTTAAAAGGAAAAGTGGGGACATAAGAAGTCCATAATGGGTTTTGAAAGTTCTGCATATTCCTGATTAGCTAGAATGCCATCTACAGGTGCCCAGGGCTGTGGGCATGCTCAAGACTAGAAAAGGTTCTACACAATCATTTCTGAGCACGAGGCTCTGCACAAGCAGGAAATAAGGACTATGGCAGAATTTTAAGTCTGGCTGAGTACTGAAGATATGACTAACCAAGCACATGGAGCCTCTCAGCAAAGACCGGGAAACAATAACAAGTATTGGCAAGAAAGTAAAGGAACTGGAATCCTCATACATTGCTATTGGAAATGTAAAATCATCTGCCAGCTTGAAAAAAAGTTTGGCAGCAATTCAAAAAAAAAAAATAGAAACATAAAATTACCATTTCGCCCAGCAATTCCACTTCTAAGTATATACCAAGGAGAAATGAAAACATGTGACAACACAAAAACTTAAACATGAATGTTTATGGCAACATTATTCATAAGACAAAAAGTAAAAATAAAAATATACATCAACTGATGAATGGATAAACAAAATGTGGTATATACATACAAAATAATATTATTCAGCCATAAGAAAAAACTGATAACATGCAACAACACAGATGAACTTTGAAAACTATACCCCATGAAAGAAGCCAGACACAAAAATCCAAATATTATATGATTCCACTTATGAAATGTCTAGAATATGGCAAATTCAGAAACAAAGTAGATTAGCAATTGCCAGGGATGGGTAGGGGAAATGCAGTGTGACTGCTAACAGATATGAGGTTTTGTTTAGAAGTAATGAAAATGTTCTGGAATTAGATAGTGGTGACGGTTATACAAACTTATGAATAAACTAAAAATCACACTACTGCACAATTTAAAATGGTAAAGTTTATGGTATGTGAATTATATCTCAATTAAATAATTAGCAAAAGATAAGTAAACAAAACAAACATTTGTAGAACACTATACCCAACAATTACAATATTCATTTATTTAATGAAAGATGTACAAAACATCTACATTGAAAACCTCAAAATACTGTTGAGTAAAATTAAAGACTTCAAAAATACTTGTAACATTCACCAAAATAGACTACAGGCGAGGCCATAAAACAAACCTCAGTAGACATTAAAGGAATGAAACCATAAACAATATATTCTGTGTGTGTTGTATATACACACGCACACACATATATAAAACAGATGTGTTTACAATGTATACACAATATATTCTCCAAACATCATGGAATTTAATTGAAAATCTAAATAACTAAAAAATCCTCAAATATTTAGAAATTAAAAAACAAACTTCTAAAGGAGCTGTGAATCCAAGAAATCACAATAGAAATTAGAAAATAATTTAAAAAACATACACATCAAAACTTTTAAGATACAGTTAAAAAAGAACTTAGAAGGGAACATTTCATATATGAAATGTATATTCAGAAACAAGAAAAGTTTAAAAATCAATGATCTAAACTTCTAACTAAAAAAAAAACTTGAAAAAGAGCAAATTAAATCTAAAAGAGTAGAAATGAGGAAATAAAGATAATAGCCAAAATAAATTAGAAAATATATTTCCAAAATAACAGTTTAACAAAACAAAAATCTGGGTTTTGAAAAGATTTTTTTGTTTGTTTGTTTGTTTTCATAAAACAAAAAAGGCACTAATATCAGGAATGAAAAGGGGAGCATAAAACAGTTCCTACAGGCAAAAACAGGATATTAAGGGAATATTATGATCAATTTTATATAATTCAGCTATTTAGAACAAGTTTCCTTTAAAATGCAACTTCTTAAAGCTGACACACACAAAAAATGAAAAATCTGAATAATAATATATCAGTTAAAGAAATTTAATTTGTATTTTAAAACCTTCCACCTCTTCACCCAAAAATCATTCCAGGTCAAGATGGCCTCAATGCTGAATTCTATCAAAAATTTAAATAAACAGTACCAATCCTACAAAGCTACAATAATTTAGTGTGGTACTGGCATAACAATATACAAACAGATCAACAGAGTCCAAGAAAAGTCCTACACCTTTCTAATCAATTGATTGAGAAAACTTTTGAGAAATCTTTACCTCATAGCAAAAAACTAAATGTGAAATGTGAAAGCTAAAACTATAAAGCTTCTAGGAAAAAACATAAGTTTCACAGCTCTGGGATATAGGTAAGGAAAGATTTCTAAGAACGCAAAACGGTAACCATAAAATAAATCAGACCAAAGTAAATCAAATCAAAATTCGACTTAATCAAAATTTAAAACTTCTCCCAAAAGATATTGTTAAGAAAACAGAAAGACATGGCTAGATAGGGAGAAATATTTGCTACATATGTAACTGTGTGTGTGTGTGTGTGTGTGTGTGTGTGTATGTGTGTGTGTGTCTGTCTGTCTGGGTGTAAAATCTGACGATTTGTATCTAGAATATAAACAGAACTACAAATCACCAATAATAAAAAACCCAATTGAAATATAGGTAAAGACTTGAACATAGAGTCAAAAGAAAAGGTAAGCAAATGACTTATAATCACATCATTAGCCATCAAGGAATTGCAAACTAAAACCACAATGAAATGTAACTACACGCCCACCAAAATGAGTAAAATCAAAAAAGGCAAACATTGTCAAGAATGTAGAATAAATGGAACTCTTATAATATCACTGGTGGGAATTCAAATGTGTTTAGTTTTCCATTTTGGAAAACAGTTTGATGATTTCTATCCTAGGGTACAGCAATTCCAAACCCTAGGTATTTATTTACCCGACTCCACATGAAGGCTTATACAAATATGTTCATAGCAGCTTTATTTATAGTAACCAAAAAACTAGAAACAACCCAAAGTCCATCAACAGGAGAATTGTTGCTATTTCCATATAATGGACTATTACCCAACAATGACTACAAACAAACTACTGATACACACATAAAAATGGATGAATCTCAAAATTATTATTGAACAAAAGTAAACAGATAAAAGTAATCAGACATAACAGTATTCACTGCATGATCCCATTTACATGAAGTTCTAGAATAGGCAAAACTAATCGCTACCAAGAGAAGTCAGAAAAGGGTTTACGGGTAGAGCAGGGAATGAAGAGATAAGAAAGAACTTTCTGGGGAGATGAACAGGTGTAGTATATTGACCTGGGTTATAACTACATAAATTTTTTTTTCTGATATTTTTTTAAAACTCAGTGAACTTAGTATCCATGATTTTACTGTATGTAAATTATATTGTTAGCACTTTTTTAATTTAACAGTCTAGGAAAATATTTGTGTCTATGTAAGGCTAAAAATCCCTCCATTTGTATTCTAGATCCTATGCCTTCTTGAATACTCAAAGAAAAAAAATCTCTCCGTCCAGCATTATATATATTTTTTCTGCCTATTGGATCATTCTTTTCAGCACACAAATATGTTGAAATATTAGCCCTTCTCCCCCCAAAAACCTCAACTCCACATACATTCCAAATACTATTTCCCCACTCCCCATTACAGTAAAACACTTCTAAAACACTGTCTATGCTCTGTTAAAAAGCAAGTTCCCCTAAATTCGATAAAAATTATTCATTTTAATCTAAATTTTAATTTCAATTTTCAGGAGCACATATGTGACATAATAATGACTAACATTTATATAGTAATTTGCAGCTTATAAAATATTTTTATATATGTTATCGCCTTTAACTCTTCACTATAACTCTATAGGGTAGGTACTCCTATTATCTCTGCTTAACAAAAACAAGAGGTTCAGAAAGGTTTTATAACTTGCCAAAGGTCAAACAATGAATAAGTGATTTCTAACTTCAATGTATGTGCTTTTTTATTCAATACACTACATTTAGATACTCAGAATTCTCTTAATAAAAAATGAAATAGCATTTCAACAACCAAGATCTACTGCAAAAAAAATTATTATAGCGTATAACTATGTGACCAGATGATTTATTATCCAAACAGGACACTTTTGAGAGTAAAGGAGGAGCTATTAATAATTATGCCAGGATAACAGGCATGATCCAGGATTGTCCTGGGTAAACCGGGACATATGGTCATCCTATTTATAAGCTCACTTTGCTATTTGAAAATAAGAATCCAAACTTATGGTTTATTACAGTATTTTTTTTAATAATTTAAAACAAGGAGGTATGAAGAGGTAAAGAGACATGATTGTTAACCAATGGTACAGGAAAGGGTTAACTTTCAGTCTAGATAATCATTTTGGTACCCATTTTATCTTTGACAGTTCTGCTTAATGTAGCAATACTGTGGCTGGCAAGATTTGGAGTTAGAAAACTTGAATGCTTTTCAAACAAAGATGACCTATTTATAAATATGAGTATTAACAGCTGACAACATGGCACAGTTCTGTAAGAGAAGGATTCCTGTTTTAGTTCTTCAAAATATTTCATAAATGAAACAATTTCATTTTATCTTAAAAGTTCATTTGCCTAAGAAGTTCCAAAGCATAAAAAAGTTTGTGTAGTAATTAAAATTTACAAATTCTTGCAAAAGACATAAGTCCTGAAATTACTTTGAAAATTCTGTTTAAAGGCTCTAAAGAAATCAACTCAATAAAGTAAGGCAGTTTCAATTTTAGCCAGATTCTGGTTTCCATATGAATGTTCTCCATCTGAGTGGCTTGGCAGATCTTGTTGGATGCACCTCAAAAAGTCTTGAGTGTTAGGAGAAAAATACCCCAAGACCCCACCCACAGCCCACATAAATTTTCCAGTGTTGGCCAACTCACAGAAGTGGTTCCAGAATCATAACGTAGGGCACAGTCATGTCCAGTCCCAGAATAGTCTTTGACCAAATCTGAACTGTCTGAGCAAGCCAAAGGATAAGGCCCCTCAACTCTACAGCAAACACTCTCCCTGTCTGCCTACCTCATTTTCACAGTCTTCCACAGAACAAACTCAAGCTGCAAGCAAAACTCAAAACCAGACATTAAAAAAACAAGACAACATTCATAGGGATATTTTGAAATACTGTTGCTTAGTGAAAAGTGCATAAAATAGGAGTCAGAAGACATATCTTAAGTTCTACCACTGCCTATGACATTTCATTTCACGTTGGGCCTCAAGATCCAGTATAAAGAAAAAGTAAAATGCTAAGATTCTCTTCTAGTCCTCTCATTCTACATTTTCATGTCTCCTGTATTTAACTCAAGCACCAGCTTTCCTGCTGGACTAATTAAAAATGATAAAAACATCAATTTATCATATATGTTCTATCATTTCCCAAATGAAGACCTAACATGCCAAAGGATAAAAGTTGTTATTCATGGATAATTGGTTTTAGAGGCTGTAAATTAGAAAATTAGACTCTTCATTAGTAAGGATGAAGAATACAAATAACAAAAATTCAAAGAGAGACTATCTCCAGTCAAATTCCGATCTTAAGTTAAAAAATAAAAACAAAAAACATCTCTTTTGATTTAAATCATTACCTAGTAATTCTTAATAGTTGAGTGCTACACTGGAAAGGGCATTGAACCAGGTGTCTACAGATCAAGGTTCTAGTTCAAGACATGCAACTATCTTTGTGAACTTGAACAAATCACAATATCTCTTGGCTTCAGTTTCTTCAACTGTAAAATGAGAGAACTGAATAGGTAAATTTGCTACCTGTATAAAAATTTAAGATTTAAACATTTCTTTTCAGATGACACCATTCTCTAAGGGGCTCAATTTGCTTTTAACAAGAAGAGAATACTGCATTTATAAAATGCCTTAAAATTTAAAAGTACTTTCATACCTACTCAAAACATTGTGGTATCTATACTAGTATCACCACCACTGAGTATTTCATTAAAGAAATGTCCAGAGAAGTAGAGAAAAAGAAGATCAGGAAAAGACCCTCAACTAGAATACAGATATGTTGACCACTGGTCCTCATTGGTTTCCAATCCTGTGTCCTGTCCCAGTCAGTGCAAAGAGTCACATAATACTATATTTAGCAACAACTGTTTTAAGTTTGGGGTGAAAAACAACATTAGACATGAAGTCAGATTTTGTTAACTTATATGTAACCTAGATCACTCTCCTTATCAGTAAAATAGGGTCAATTAATACCTATCTTTTGGGCTATTCGACTGAGCACGAAATAGGAACATGCCTAACATAATTGTGAAAACTAAAGTATGACATAATTTCATTAAATGCAGTCCTCACTGGAAACTGGCTGGTGATTAGCAACTCATTCAAAACTGTCACCACACATATAGTTGCTTCAGCTTCAGTAGTCTCCCTGCCTACTCCTAAACCTAAATTATCAAGTTCCTTGGAGAACTAGAGGAAAGCAAAAAAGTTACTACAGCAGTTCTCACAATACTTCAGAATTTTTATCCATAGAAGCAGCTTTTTCAGGAGGCTTAAGTAGTATCTTGTTTCTATAAAGGCATAACACAGAGAAACAGATCATGAACATTTAGATTCAATTGCTAACCCTGCCACTAACTGATTTTGCAGTAGGCACTCCACTTTTCTTGGTCTGTTTCCTTAGGTGTAAAATGTGGGAGCTGGTTTGGATAACATTTAAAAATCTTTTTTCAATTCATGTCACTATAGTGACATGACTATGTAAAATGCATATGTAAAATGTTTTGCTAACATCTGAAGAAAGAAGCAAGAAGCATAAATATAATTTTATTAGCAGTTATCTATCCTGCCATAATCAGTCAAATAAGGCTGGTGTAAACCTTTCAATCAGTCTTTTGAACAAAACAATCATTCAAACCCTACATTAAAGAGGCATCCTACTCTCACTTGCCAAGCAGACGAACCTTGAGATTTGGGTGTTTCTCCAATGAAGAGGAGCCAGGAAGACAATCGTCAATTAAAATTGAGGCCACATAAGAATTAATTCTTAACATAAAAAGTAATTGACCTACACACCTAACTAGCAGCAAGTTCCAATGATGGGAATGGAAATGGAAGTGGAAAGAGAGGGAATTAACTTGGTTTAACAGCATACTCCTAACTCATCCTAAAATACTGCTAGCATTAAAAGCTAGATTTATATATCTCAATATAATTTACTGTAAAACCTCTCTGTTTCAGCATCTGAATTTCTCCTTCTGCATGAGGTAAGTACTCTTTGTCTATGTTAAGACAGAATTATGCAATTTAAGAAAGAAACTGCATCCAAGTTCAGCACAGTCGCATCTTACCTTATCTTACCTGAGAGTGAGGTTCTCAAGTCATCTCTTAAATATTGTATAGTCAAAATAACCACTGAGAACCTGTTAAATCACCAAGACTTAGGCTGCCGGAAGCTTAGACCAAAACAACATTAACTTATTCTCTTCACATTTGTGCTGGAGCCTCCCTTTCTCTGGGACAATGAAAGCCAAGGTCTACTTTAAAAGAGGGAGGTCAGAATACTGTGCAACTGTGGCAATTTATCTCTTTTTATAAATAACTGTATTAGCATAAGTTAAACATTCAATGATACACGCAGAAATTGGATAGGCCCATTATCCTGTCGCCATTAACAAAGAAGAACCTTCAAAACTCTGGAATAGGGGGAGTCTCTTGTTCACTGCTTTCCTTACATACCTACTATCTGACTAAACTCATTTCACTTGTGACTGGCAGATAAAAAGTAGGTAAACAGATGGTGCCTTCGGTAATCAGACTACTAATTCCAGTCACAAGCAAACATTTTAGAAACATACAATTTCGTAAATTGGGGACAATCTACCTGCATCAGAGAAGGGCCAACTTTGCAGGTCTGCTCATGGCCACCAATGAAGTTCTGTCAAAAGGCATGACATGCAGGCATGGACACGCACGGAGCACGGAGCACTTCCTCAGGCCCTAGGTCACCCCTGGGGGAAAAGTAGCTACATTTTTTATGAGAAATTCATTGCACATACAAGCAAGCTTCAAACCCTGGAATCCGGGCGAGGATAACCGCAGTGGTGCGGCTACTTACAAGACTCCGCCATGTGTCACAGACCCAAAAACTTCTGAGTAAAGCAGAAATGACCAAATGAAAAGTGCAGAGATAACCTGCAACATGAGGGAGACAGGTGACACAGGGAGGCTCCAGACTACCCAAGGAAAGGGGCGACAGTTCTAAGGCAATCGGGAGGCTAATGCCCAGAAAGCGAGCAGTTTAGGCTGTCGCCCTCATTACCTGGCGGACGTCATGGCTTCACCTTCCTGCCCCACGCAACAGCACTCGCGACCGATGCTCTGCGTCTGCACCGGCGGCAGCGGCGGCAGCGGCAGCAGCAGCAGCAGCAGGTACCACAGCAACTGCTCCTCTGCTCAGGCACTCAGCGACCAGAAGCGCGTCCTCACACACCCCGTGCGCGGGCGGTCCCCGCCCTGTCGGCCCCACGCGCTGATTGGGCGCGCCCGCAGGGGGCGGACGCTCCGCTCCCCGCCAGCGGCCGGAGATGAGCGCCAGGGTCCGCGGACCATGAAGAGCCGCGGAAGCGTCCTGTGCCCGCTCGCTAGCGCGCGGGCTAGCGGGCTGGCTAGCGGGCGCAGGGGCCATCTTGAGTCCTGGTAACAACGTTTCCCCTACTCCCGGCTTCGGGGCATGAGGTCGGGTGCCCGCCTCAAAAATGGCCGCCCCGATTGGCAAGTGGTGTATTAGTCACATGGCCATGGTCCACCTCGGCGAACTCAGGTCGCTTTAGCGGGACCTGGGACAAGGACGCTATCAGGGCAACCTTCGGAGATGGGGTTTAACAGCTCGCAAAACCCATCAGCAGAAGAGCGGCAACCGCCTGGGAAATCTCAGCCCGGGGAAAATAAAACGTGTAGAAACAGCAGCACCACGTGTTAAATTCGAACATACAGTCTTTGTCAATTGCTGAATCCAGTGGTCTCCAAACATTCTTGGACTTCAGAAACACTTTGAACAGTTAAAGAATATGAAAGTGTCCGTGACTCACTGTAAATTTTGTAATTCAGAAGCTAGAAGAGGCCTGGACCCTGGCATTTTTAGCGAACCTTCAAAAGCTCTTGGCCAAACAAGCCTGCTTGCCACACCTGTCAGATTACCCACTTTTCTCAAAAGTGTGCAGCGCTCTGGAGCAAGCGTCTAACGCCATAGGGGGGAAAAGCTGGAAGTACTCTAACCTAACTCCTAGTCCTCTCACAATTTAGTGTGGTTAAAGAGTTAATAAACTGATTCTGAACCACAAATAAAAGACAGGTAAGTTCATTCCAACTGTGAGAAGGAAAGGAGGAGGGGTCAGTAAATGCTTTATTACCTAAATAGCTTTTCTTTTTTCCCCTTTTTATTCTCCAATAATATTTCTATCAACATACTCTAACCTTCATTGTCATTACTTTACTGACTATAGAAGATGGTGATCAATTCCATAGATCTGAAATCACAGAAGCGCAACCCAACATCAGGTGATGTCGAAATGTGGCTATTGTGATCAAAAGAACTAAATGTTTAATTTTATTTAATTTTAATTTGCTTACATTTTAAAACCAAAGCAATGTAAAATATTTTTCCTAAACACAATTTGGTTTTCCTTGGACTACAGTTCACCTTTTAATTGTTGAAAATTTTTTAATCCAAACCGAGGCAATGTAAATATAACAGATTTTTCAAGACAGTGCAAAAAAAATATAAATTGTCTCATTAACAATTTTTGTATTGATTATATATTGGCATAAAATTTTGCTATATTGGGTTAAATAAAATATATTAATTTAAATGATATTTTTACTTTTTTAATGTGGCTACTAGAAAAATTTATGTGTCTTACATTATATTTCTACTGGATATTGCTGTTCTACTAAGTTAGCCTCGCTTTTTCTTTTACTTTGCACTGTAACCAAATAATTATATCCACAAAATGAAATCATTAGGGACACCAATTTATACAGATCTATGGTTCCTTACTGTCTAAAATATCAAATATTTCAAAAGATTTCAAGTTTCCTTCAAAAAGCTTATTTTTTTTAAAAGCATATTCTCTTTAATTTAGGAAATGGCTATCCAAAATGAAACCATGAACTATAAATCTGACAGTGTTCCGTCCATGAGGAATAGCTGTTAAAAAACAGCTTACACTTAGCTGATTGCGACTTTGATCAAGCATCAACAAGCAGAATTAGTCATTTGTTCCTCTGGATTTAAACAGGATCTAAATCAAAGAAGTAGAAGAATAGCAATTTGAAGTGGTGGAGACACTGACTAATTCAGCAGTTTCCCTCCTCTTATGAAAAATGCTGATAACACACAGAACTAAAAGTCAAACCAGGAATAATCCTTAGAAAGGATTTTAAAACCTCAATGTAACTTTTAATATGGGATGTAGTATGGTGCTTCTTAAACTTTAATATGTATACACATCACTTGAGGGATGTTGTTAAAATAAGGGTTTGACTCAATAGGTCTCTATGGCCAAGAATTTGTACTTTTTGTACCCAGATCCCACAAATTGCTTCTGGTCTGTGGGCCATGCTAAGTAGCAAGTTGTAAAGGAAAGTAGCAAAAGTTGTAAAGGTAGCAAGATGCATGGTTTTGGAACCCTGCCCCCTCCCCCCCATTAACTTACTACTAACTAATATCTTAGGCTGGTTCTTAAGCTATCTGTCCCTCAGTTTACCCATTACATACTTTCAGGGCATTGTGAAGATTAACATTTTTTTATTTTTATTTTTTATTAAATTTAATTCTAGTAAAGTGTTAACAGAGTCCTTGGCACATGGCGTGATTATTACTTTCTTATTATCACGCTAGTAAAATTACATCTCTGGGAAGCACGATACAATAGCTAACATGAACTTGGCCCTGTGAAAAATAAATGCATTTTGCTCATGTCTAATATACTAGTAACTCCCACTTTTGATTTGTAACAAGGAAGTTTTTTTTTAACTAATTTTGGTACCAAAACAGCTAGACTCGAATCTTTATTTTTATAATATATATACTAAATTCTGTGTCACTAAGGAAAGAAAAGGTCCTGCACTATTCAAGTATTTAATCAAAGCCATATCACATTCAAAGATTTAAAAAACAACTTATTTTGAAAAGTGACACTTTGCATCTAACTTAAAACTTCAAGTACTTTTTACATAACCAGTCAACACAACTTGCAAAAAGTTTATTTTTTTAAAATGTATTTCAGTACTAGTTCATTTTAGCAGGTATAGACACAAAAATGTTATTTCAGCAAACAGGGCTCATGTGTGATTGCTCTTTCAAAGTTAATCACATAGAGACAAAAATGAAGTCGTTTTTTCAAGTTAAGGCAGAAGTTCTTTTTATTCACAGAACCTTTGTTTCCTGAGCCAGTCATGCTTTTTCTTAACACACACACACACACACACACACACACACACACACACACACACACACACACACTGGCTGGCTACTAAGTAACTGTTATTTAAACTCTACTGATCAATTTTTAAGCAATTTATTTCAACTCTACTCTTTTTACTTTAGGGAAAAGTAGCAATTGAAATTTTTAAACTTGATTAACCTTACAACTGAAATAGTTGAATCAAGATAAGTGAGTGAGAATAATTTGATTTTGGGAAGATAGGTAAGAAAATATTCTATCTACTTTATCTAATCATGCAGTTAGTCTACCACTGTAAAAACAAAGATAGCTAAACCCAAAATGCTAAGTGCCTCTGGAGAGTATAACAAACATGTGGACCTATCCTACTAATCTTTTCAAGTCCCAGAATAACAGCAAAGTCTTTTTCAAATACAACCAGTTGTTGTTAGGGGCACAATAACACAAGCACTTTCATGCATTGTTAGCAGGAGTTGAAATTAGTACATTTCTGGAAAGCTTTGCAACAGTATGTGTCAACAATTTCATTGTTTAGGCAAATATAAATAAAATAGAACAATGTGAACAAAGATTTTGTATACTCACTTTAGCATTAATAACAGCAAAAATTTATTATATCCTAAGTAACCAAAAATAGGGCAATGGTTAAATATATTACATAAGAATGTTATAGAGCAATTACAAAATGTTTCTATAGACTTTTTAAGAATATACAAAAATGCTCATGATATAATGTTAAATGAAAAATGCAAAACAAACAAAAGAAATAGAGTATGATCTTGACTTTGTTTTAAAAAATTAGATATATACGCACATACACACATATATATATGCACCACAATTGCATAGAACAAATGATTGGTAAGAAACACACCAAAATGTTATTATTGGTTTCTCTGGCAAGTGAAATTATATGTAATTTTTACTTATTTATATTGATCTAGCTTATAAATTTTCTACTATATATCATTTTTTAGCATAAAATACTTGTAATTACTATTAAAATTTAATTCTTTTTGAAATGCTTTAAAAATGTAAAAATTATTCTTGCTCTTTATTAAAACATTTTTTTAAATCACAACATCAAAACTATCCTTATTTTTAGAGGAATTGGGCTTATTTTATAAATGTCTCATCTTTTCATGTGTAAAGATTCTTTAAGACAGAAATAATAAAAATGTCTATGATTTTCTTGGTTAATTTTAAATCTCGACAAAAGTTAAAAGCATCAATACCACTTCTAGAGCTTTGCATAGCCTTTAAGAGGCCAGCTGTCACAACACTGAACGTGGAATGTCTTCCTAGCATGTTACTTAAAAAATACATCTCCTTATTTCATATGAATTAAAGTACTGATCAAAATAATATTTTAAAGCAATCTATTTCATACTCCAAAAAGAGAACTTTCTTAAGACTTGACTCCCTAAAATAAGTAGTGTGTCATACTATAAATTTCAAGAACCTGGGAATAAGATTGGAATTTTAATACCGAAACTACCAAATAACATTATGGTCTTTGTCTATCAGTTTCCTTATCTGAAATACAGGGAGTTTGTTATAGGTGACATCCCAGGTCCCTTTTGGTTCTTCCTGAACATTAAAAAAAAAAAAAAAAAAACCCACTACCTGTGTCCCAATATAAACTGGGTTGTTTAATAGAGTTGATCAGTTTTAACACATGTAATTTGAATTAGCTTTCATTATGGACAAGGTTATTCACAGAAACATTGCTAAATGTAGTAATCCTTTTCTCCAAAAGATATTATAAGAGGCCTACTGTTTTTATTTCCTTTATTATCTGTGGAATCTTATGTCACATTTTACTTTAACATTACATATTCAAATGGAATATAATCTTTAAATGGAACCTGACAATTTATTACCCACCAGGAGAATTTGAAGAATATAATAATATTTGATTGACTGAACTTTATTTAGTAAGAAAAACTCCCTCCCAGGAACACCTACACAGTGCTGCTTTATTTTCAGCGAACTACAAATCTCTAAAACTCAAAGAAAACCTCCAATCTAAAAGTACAGAATAACAGTGCTTCCTAATTATTTATGCTGCCAAGAGCATATTTTTAAATTATACAATTGAACATCACTATCATTTCATAAAAGTACATTTGAACATAAAAATGTATGAAGGGCATCACAGAATAAAGAACAGACCTTCCCAAAGTATCACTGGTACTGGTAATCTTATGAAGTATATTTTCTTTGTAACATTTTTCTTATTTTTACTTCACCACAGACCTGGTCTATAGTACTTCACAAACAAGCTTTCAGGAATCATTCAGTCATTAACTCAACAAATATTTAATGAGTATCTACTCCACTACTCAAGACACTACAGATTCAACAAAAATCAAAAACATGTACTGCCCTTATGGAACTTACATTCTACTGAGGTGTTATAAATGAGTAATCAAATAAACAAATAACATCAAATGATCTTAAGTACTACACAAAGAATTTAAAAAAGCAGATCAAAGTAGAGAAAGTCTCCTTTAGATTGGGTAGTCTGGGAAGGCCTCCAGCAGGAGAAAACTCAATGACACGAAGAGCCAGGTGGAGGAAGGGCATTTCTGACAGACAGCACTAAAATGGTAACAGGAAGGCCAATGTGAAAAAAGGTGAGGGAGAGAAGAAAGATTTGTAGTCAGAGCAAGCAGCAGATCACCTCAGCTTTTATGACAGGAAGCCACTGTAATTAAGTTTTAAACAGAGGAATGACATAATCTAATTTTGTTTTAAAAGATAACCCTGGTTATAGTGTAGAGAACAGACTACAGGATCATGAAAGCAGAAACACCAAATTAGAACCCTTTTGTAGTAATACAAAAGACAAATAATACTGGTTTGAACCATGAAGATAGTAGTGGACATAGAAATAGATGGACATTTTGGAGGTAGAATGACCGGACATGCTAATGGACTAGATATGGGGTACTAATGAAAGAATAGAATCAAGAGTAACTCCTAGATTTTGAACTAAATTGTGTAAAGGATACTGCTAATATTTACTGAGATAAATGGAGAAGGCAAGAGTTCTAGGAGACATCAGGATGGAGATAGGCACGTGAAACAAATTTTTCTTTGAACTCTTTCTTATTCTTGCCTACTGTTTTCTATTAATAGACTAAAAATAAACATCCAGAATGTATATGTAATTTCATCTGAACAACACTCTAAGGGGGGAACTATTCTGCCTCAGCAGTCAGCTGCTAGCAGGTAAGTATGTAAGTAGAGTAGGTAAAATTAACTGAGTGCTTAATATGTGCTAGGCCCCAATGCTATGTATCTTTCAAGTACTATCCCATTGGAATTTACAACAACCCTAATAGGAGATATTTTATTATTGCCATATTACAGATGAAGAATTAGAAGCTCCAAGAGGCTAAATAACTTGCCCAAAATCACATATTACAGAACAAAAATCCAAAGTCTGATAGTCTGACTCCAGAAATGAGACTAATTACTACTCTACACATTGTCACTAGAGTAAGTCCAAGGTAGTCTGATGTTGAGTCTGAGATTTTCATAAATTTGAAATTTCAGAACACCACACTATTTCACCCATAAAATATAGTCACCCATGACAGTTTTCTGATTAGCTGGAGCTCCATAGGAAATACTTTCAGAAATTGCTTCTTTTATTTTTATATATGCTCATTCACTGATTAAATCTGAGCAGCCAATCAATATACTATTTTCATCTTTAATTTAGCCAAAACTCTTAATTGTCACCAAGAATCACTTAAACCTCTTCATTTTTTAAAATTTCAACTTCATTTCTGTCAAAAATCACAAGAGTCATGATTTTTGACAAATAAAAAACATTTTTCTACCACTGCGTAAGAATTTAGGGGCACATGATGAACAAGTAACAAGTAGCTAATTCTACTATCAAGCTAAGTAAATCTTCCATCCTAGCATTCAGCTTGTGTGAATCAACATTAGGCTTCAGTAAAATTATAAATTATTTCGTATCAAAATCTTTCAAGATTCAAGGAGAAATCACAAAATTGACAAAAAATTCCACTGTGGGGGGAAAAAGAACAACTACTTAAGTACTCCTTGGGTATATCCTTTTTCTAACTCCTAGTGCCTATCATTTTCTATATAGTAATAAAAATAAAAATGTTCTCAAATTGAATATATAGTTTTATCTGAAAAATATCCTAATAATCATTTCTACATGATTGTTTTATGAATGATAGAGCTAGTTTCTAAAAAGTTTTATTTAATGTTTTTGGTTTTGTTTCTAGTTTTCTTGAGAGGGTAACAGCAGGAACCAGCAATTCCATAGTCTCCACTGATGAGGACTGACCTAGATTTGAGAGTCTTATCTTCACTATTCTACTTGGGAAGAGGCCCATCTTCTCTCACAATCTGTGGGACAGGACCCAGATTGGCACTGACATATCTGCCTAAAGACTGACCAGAAATTGGATTTCAGGGTACAGGGAGAAACAGATTGACATATTTAGAGCAAAGCCTCTCCATATATGGAAATAAGGTAGCTGGTTCTTCTGCAATGACTAGGTATTTAAAACTGAAAGACTTGGAGATTTATATGGTGATGATGATGGTGAAGGTGGTAGTGACAGTAGTCTCAGTGTTACTGGGAAACATGGAGGGAAAGAAGTGGAAGAGCCCACAAAAACTGTAAAATGTAATCTTTGAAGTGTTTTTCCTTATGTAGCATAACAGACATTCTAAGTCAAGTAAACTAAAATTATAGATATTAATATAGTATATATTATATACATTACAGCACTCCTTAGAGTACTGTCAGTATGGATTACTTCACCCTATAGTTCCCTGATGGGATCATATAGTCTCTAGTCAAAAAGGGGTCATTAGCTTTTGGGGTGTGTTGCAATGAAGATTTCCTAATGATTCATTACATATCTGAGAGAATCATACATGAAGACATTAAAAATGAATTTTTGATTGCCTCAATGGTTACAGAAAACATTAACTGAGAAATGCAATGTGAAGGGACTACCAAATTAGTGTTCATACTGTGTACATGTTGTATGTCTATATGTATGTATATGTAATATTATTCCAAAAATTGTTATTTTGGTATAACTAAGCATCTATAACTTAACATCACTTTGCTAGAAATTGGGATATTTATCCTCACAATGTCTATTTATAAATTTAAAATACACTTAAGTTCTCTCATTCCCATTTTACTTTTTTGGTATGTTTTAATATTTATTTTAAAATGCTGGCATTTAAATGCCCAGAATTTCGTTCTAAACCTTTATTATTTGTTCATTCTCCTCCTTAAATGCTTTGAAAGAAATCTTGACTATCTTCATGTCTTCCTAGGTGAAGGAGCATTGTGTTTTACCTAAAAAACACAACATTTGTCTGCAGACATAGGCAAAGCAGAATTACTCAGCAGCACAATTTTTCAATTACAGTTGACATTCAATATTATTTTATAATAGTTTCAGGGGTGCAGCATAGTGAAAACCCTCAGTTTTGACAAAAACGATGTATATGTTTAAATTAAACTCTGAACTTTTAAACCAAAAATAGACACATTTTTCCAATGCCGGGATTATTAAAAGTATTCATCTTTCAAAGGACAATAACAGAATTAAAAGCTTCAATATACAATTTAGTCATGTTTTTCAAATTATTTTACCATCATTCCAAAATAATTCAGGCATTTTAAAAATTACAGTTTCTTGGAGACAAGAATCATGTCCTCTCTGCTTGAATCTAGGCTAGCCTATGACTCCTGTGACCAATAAGATATAATGGAAGTGATGCTATGTCAGATTCCAGGCTAGCATTTAAGAGGCTGGCCAACTCTTGCCTTGGTCTTTTGGAGCCCTGAGCTGCAATGTAGGAAGTCAAAGTACCCGAAACCATATGGAGAGGCCCTCAAACTACAGGGAGAGGGAGAGAAGCCCAGTTAAGCCAAGCTTTCTAGCCATTCTCTCCAAAGTACCAAGCAAGTAAGTAAAGACCAGACATATTATCAGCTAAATATCTCCAAGTGATCCTAGTCAATACTACCTGGAACAGAAGAATCAATTGGCCAAACCATGTCTGAATTTCTGACCCACAAAATCATGAACTATAAAAAAAATGATATTTTAAGCCACTAAATTTTGGAATAGAAAACCAAAATCACTGTGAAAAATACATTTTGCATTGCAACCCAGTACTCTATACATATATAACTGAAACAATATTTCACAAAGAAATACCTTCACCATATTCAGTGCACTTATATTTTCTCTTTTCTTTTTATAAAATACCAGATGTGCTTCACTCAAATTGATTCATGATGTAGTCTGAAAAGTATTTTAGTCTATACTATTCACTTCACAGGTGCACACACATCTAGACACAAATTTAAAAGGACCTAGGTGTCTTGATTGCTAGTCCAAAGCTCTTTTCCTTGTACCATGCTAAAAGCCCATAGGTATTACAGTTCATAACAAGTTTCTCACAAACTCACATACACACATCAGCGCTAAGTGAAAAGCTGAAAAGTTGAGATGTCTGATTGGAGGTTATGCAATAGCTAACAAGAATTGAGCCTTTTCCTTTTAACACTTCCTTTTACCTCTCCCTTCCTGTTTACAAATATATATTTCCCTCCCCCTACTTTCTTTTTCCTGTGGTTATCTAGCATTATGAAATTGAGATTTTAAATACAGGTTTCCCTGCTATCCAACAGGAGAGTTTTCCTATGAAACCTTTCATAAGCTGAAATGGCATAAAGGGAAGAAGCAATTACCTTAGGATACAACCTGCTAATCGATATACAAAATAAATACAGATAAAGCACAAATGCTCACAGACACAGTTCAAAGCTATGAAGGCTTGATGCCGAGATGCTGAGTATAGTTTCCAGAAAAAGCTTGGCAGTACCACTCTCACTGCTCGGTGTGCTGTCTCTAGAACACCTCGCTGCAAAACAAACTCTGAATGCTATTTTTGCTTTTTGTCTTTTTTTTCCATAAAAGTGAAAAGCCTCTTTGGATTTCCTTCAGTTAGCTAAAAACAAGTACTAACGTAGGTCTTTCGTAAAAGCAAAGTGCTATAAAGCAAACTTTCAAAAAGCAAGGAATACCTCCATCAATTGAATTTTAATGAAATGCTGTAGTCCTACTCTTAAAATAGGCTAACTGAATATTTCATCATTTCTTTAAAAAGGCTGCTGGTTTTTATTATTTGTATGAGGTCCAAGGCTAATTGTAACTATAGGTCATTTTTAATTAAAAAAAAAAAGTTCTTATTTCTGCCATCTTAGATCTGGTAGAACATTTTTGTAGGATTTTAAATTATAAATAGTATTAAAAGATTTATAGCTACTTAATCAGTAATTGTTTCGTGTTTGATATGCAAATACTTTTTTAGCCAAAGTCCTACTTAATTTTTTTAATCATACGAATTAGTGTTGATTCTTGTTGCTGTCGTTTATACAATACCTCAACATTGCAGGTAATTACTAAAAAACTTAAAATAAGACAGTTCAGGTTTGAATCCTATTTCTTTCACTTACTGTGTAAAAAATAGGATGGATGGACACATTAAACTCTATGAATAGTTATGGTTATCTCATTATAATAACACTAAAGTCATAAGATTCAAATTATTAGTATCAGGAGAAAGCACAAAATCTCCAAAGTAAATTAAAATTTATTAGAAATTGTCCTCTTAACTGGAATGTGTTAACTCTTAAACATAAGCAAAATTGGTTTGCCCAAGGCTTTTAATTAGAAAATTAGAAAACACAAACTGATCAAAGTTCAAGTTCGATGAGTTAATCCATTTGCAAAGCATACCATTAAATATACCCCACGAGAAAATATTTATTCTTGGAAGGGGAAACTACATATGTGTGAATAAGAGAACTTGAACGACAAAAATCTAAACAAGGTTACTAAACACATTGCCACAGATTTTCTTTAAATAGTGTGCTTATCTAGCACATACAGAATTCATTCTGACAAGTTCTCAATTTGTGTCTTCATAGTGTATGTAATATAAACAGCAAGAAATGTGAGTCAGAGGTCCTGGGTGTGAAAGGAGTGCTCACTACTTAGGGACTAAACCTCTCTGGTTCTATTTCCTCACTTTCTTGTGAGGTTCAATAAGAAAAGCTAAGTGAAAATGCTTGACATATTCTTTTAAAAAGTTATCTTTAAAAAAAAAAAAAACTTTGAAGAAAATTGATATTTCATTTCTTGATCCAGAACATAGTACAATGAGAAGTTATATGACTTGGAATCAAATCTCACTTCAGATACTTAATAGCTTTAAATAGCTAGCTGTGTTACTTGACTGATACCACTTAACCTCTCTGGGCTTCAATTCTCTCAAATATACAATGTAAATATAAGACTCTGATTTTAAGTACCTCATCAGGTACTAACAAGCTAGAGTCTAAAACATGCTCAGTTTTCAAAAATCACATGAAATTGTGAAATTGTGAACTACCATTTGAAAGCTACATCTGGCTGATGGTGAAATTTGCTGTTGTTTTCATACCTTAATTCCATGATGTGCAGGATACTTCAACTCTGGGAGATCCCACCCTACCTGGGAATTTGCACTCTCTTAGCCATCTCCCCCTACCTCCTCCTACCCTGACTCCCACCAGCATTCACAGTCTAGAAATACCAAAGTAGTTTCTCAAAGGGAAAGGCTAGGAGAGACTATTTTAACATGTATTATGAATACAAAAAAGCAACATCCTGGCCAACAAGAAATCATTTAAAGAGCTCTGAATCTGATTATCTAGAGGATACTAACAAGTCTTCTCAGGAATGTAGTTTATTCAAGCTTCACACAGAACTGAGGTCAAAGGTAGGTGTGTGTGTGTGTGTGTGTGTGTGTGTGTGTGTTTACATTAGTGGAAACTCCTCTTCCCTTATTTGTGCTGAATCTAGAGGAGGA
Organism: Rousettus aegyptiacus; assembly: GCF_014176215.1. Taxonomy (NCBI): domain Eukaryota; kingdom Metazoa; phylum Chordata; class Mammalia; order Chiroptera; family Pteropodidae; genus Rousettus; species Rousettus aegyptiacus. The sequence goes on from NW_023416309.1 coordinate 13,228,122, forward strand.
ATGCTACACAAATAGGAAAAGAAGAGTGCTAAAGAAACTCAAGGCTAGGCAAAGATAACTTAAGATCCCTCCCGATTCTAAGGACCTATAAGTAAAAGTCTAGAAAGTCCAGAGTATCCTTACAATATTCAAACTAAGGGATAAATACACCCAAAGAAGTCAAACCTACCATGCAGAGAAGAACCTATATCTCCCCTGAAAAAAGACAAATCTTTCTAGTTATTTTTTTACTAAAACACTATTTTTAATACTAAACATTTAGTACTATTTACTGAATTCAATGTAACTATGGTTTATTGTAATATTTCAAATCTAAACAATCCAGTTCTATACATTTGGATAAGAAATGCTAAGTAAAACAAATAAAATTTTTTCAGCATACTTTAACATGCAATAACATGCTATCACATGCTAAAATGTAATATAATCAGTTCATCCTGTGTGTGAGGACACAGACATAACCAAAGGTGGAAGCTTTACAGCTTTAATCTTCCATAAAACTAAGAACTAAAAATGACAACTAAGTTCTCGGCTCAGTTTAGGAAAAAGAACTTCTGAAAAACTATTTTAGGGGGAAGTGAAGACAAAACACTTCAACCATTTATTTTTAAAGGAGATAATTTTCTTGTATTTCAACTTGGTTAGTCAAAAATTTACACAGTTTTTCAGACTTCAGCTCTAGGGCTCAGAGAGTAAAACAGTTTATTTTGCCATAGCTAGCTTAAAAGAATTTGAGAAAACCTAAGCCTTCTGAATTTGATTTTTTTGCTATATTTTGTTTTCATGTTACCCCTCCTGGATGAGTCAAGAGAGATAAATTTCTTTAAAAGACCATTTTATGGTATTATCTGTTGGTAACTTAGTAAATTATGTTACACAATACACTACAAAATTAAGAACATTATTACTGACTTTCAATGCTTTTGGAATTCTAATTACATTGCAAGGAGCCCCACTAATTAAGAACTTGCTAATTCACAGGAAAAAAATTCATCATTCTGATAGGTCACAGTGATTTTTGTAAATTAAGAAAATTTATTCCCCTATCAAATAAGCAATTCTAATATATTTGTAAAAGGGAAAAAGAAAAAGAAAGAAAAAGAAAACACTGACCACAGGGCTTAATAAAATATTGCTGTTCATATATGAGAAGTATATTTATCCTGAGGGAATTTTCCCCATGGACAAATGAAATCGAGGGTCCTTATGACTTTGATTAAATTTAGCTTTAACTCCTAGCTCAGAAATCATCTCTCCCTCTCTGTATATACATATATCTATCAATAGATATAGATAGATGGATGGATGGATGGATAGATAGAGATAGACAGACAGACATTCCTCAGAGACCTAGCCTTTCCCTGTATAATCAACAACCCCTGATGCAGAAGACAGTAGCTGGGACCTAACTAATAGTCAAAAGGTCAGTACCTCTGGTAGTCTAAAGATAACATCTTGACCTGTTATATTTCAGCTCCTGGTGGAACAACTCCCTGGCTACTTTCCCAAGAAACTAGACAGAGGAACACCACTGAAGCAGACCTTAGAACTGTCCTCAAGACCTGAAGAAATCATTTATTACCCTTCACCTCTGACCAATCAGCTCTCAGCAGGACCTGAACCCCCTAACCCATGGTGTCTTGTGATTTTGCCCTATATAATCTGTAACCAATATGCCATTGGGGAGTTTGGGCTTCTGAGCATTAGCTTCCCATTTTTCTGGGTGGCACCATTCATAATAAAATAGCCAATTTTACTCCACTGCATTTCTCAGTGTTTAGTGTTTGGCTCTGCTAGCACTGGGTGGACAAACTCTTACTGTTTGATAACATAAATGCAAGAAATGATTATTATAGTCAAAGCTCACTATAGTCACAAGAACAGAAATGCAATCTAGGACTATATCTCCTGCCTCTATTTTCTTCCACTATCAGATTTATTTCACATACAATCTCATTCCATGTAATGAGAAAAATGAAAAGTCCAAGAAACAAGATGTGTTTTCAAGAAAAGTTTCCTTTGATTAACTTATGAATAGATAAGAATTTATAGCTGATACGTGAAACCATTTTGCACCAATGAGTAGTACAAACGAAACTTTGAATATCTTTAAAGAGCTAAGAATTCATTCATTTAATAAAAATTTAGAACCTGTTCTGTTGCAAAAAAGTCATTATGAGGCACCAAGAGTTACTCAACTAGTTTCCTGGCTTCACATAGCAGTAGATGAGATAAAACATGTTTGTACTATATGTAGCAACAATGCAAAGTATAAAGTGCAAACAGCCAGGAAAGTTTTATAAAGACAAACTTTGGCTGGACCTTGAGGAATGAGGTTTTGAGTGTGGCAACTGTGTATTTCATAAACATTTTCTATAAATGCTGTAAGGGACTGACTTTTCTCTTGCTGAGGGAATGATACCACCTCCCTTACTCTACAAGGTCCTGGTAGAATTGGTGATTATAGTGTCCCCCCAACAACCACCTACTCCCTCACATATATAAATACCATTGGTTCACACATCTACCCACGCCCACACCCACACAGTGGCATGTGTGTGCACGCACACAACACACGATGAGGAGTAACTGGCCAAAATCTCCACTTCTGATACAGTAATTAGTTCAGTGCTGGGTATGTAGGACCAGAGAGTATTCTCAAAACCGATGCATGGACATAGAAAGTCTCTCCTTTCGAGTTCATGAAACTTTGGCTTGAGGTTAAGAAATGCCATCTTTCTTGTTACATTGAAATGGCCTATGTGAGAAATAAATCCAATGCCAGAGGACAACAGAGGCAAGACAGGCACTCCTAGATGAGTCATATTTGGCTGGACCTCCCAGTTATGCTAGTAATTGAGTCTCTCAGAGACTTAGAAATGCTTCTACTAATGATGCATCAAAGTCCAGCCTCAGCCTCTAGAAGGCAAATAGCCAAGTAACCCCTTCGGTATCATTTCTGATAATTTTGTCAGTGATCAATGATCACATTGTCTACCATCATAACTATTATCTTATTATTTGCAAGTAATATAGCAAACTATCAGGACTCCCTAGTAAATAAATGTGGCTTGCTGACAGAATAGTGAGACCCTGTTAATAAAGTAACCAAATGGATGTACCCTGAGAAAGTAAGAATTTCTTATGTAACTGCTATACATATATTTTCTTATTCTAGAGAATATGCTGAAATCAGTATGCATGCAATGAAAGCCAAAATGCAAATGGAAACTCATGTAGAACGCATCTACGTTGCTTTCTAGATGAACATGTTTTGTAAAGAAACTGTATGAATCCACAAGTACAAAAAGGTACTAACAAAAATATTGGAAATAAAACATGTGAGGGAATAACTTCAAAAGTGCCTCAGAAAATATTCAAAAAGTATCCTCCTCAAGCACTATGTGAAACTTCACTTTGTGAGACCACTTCGGTGAAAGCCTTCCCAATCTTCCTGTCCAAAAGCTGAAGTGAACTTTTTTACCTTAGTCAGTTACTAGTAGAGAGGAAGAAAAGCCTACTAATTCAATAACATAACTGGTAACAGTATAATGGTAGAGCTAGCCAAAGAGATATTTGAAATTAGCATATATTTAGTATCACAAAAATGTAGAATGGGTACTGCAGGAAAAATCGAGCAACCGATGACTGATGAAAAATTATTGTTCATGTACAATAGCAAACTTTAAAAACTGACTTTAAAATTTTAATAAATATCACATCCTTTTGTTGACTCCTTGGGGAAAGATATATTTTGGCACCAGAATTTTATGGAATTCAGAAGTTTATGGATTTCAGGAAGGTATATTTTATATTTTATAAACTGTCCAAGAGGGTTTCATGCAGCATGCCATTAACAAATAAACTAATAGATGATTTTTTTACAGCAGAACATATACATTTGTGTCAGACAAATAAATACTATAGAGAGTCTCATATCAGTACAAGTTTTGCTATCAAATTAATTCACCTCAAACTTCTTTTAAAAACTTTCAGTTTTCAGAGCTTTTGGGATTTCAGAAGTATAGATGAAAAAAATTATAACATATAATAACATCATAATACTTTTTTACAAAGTCCCAGATTTACTTAGTAGCTTAGTGGTATATTTTGTAATGGTGATATTTAGCCACTCAGTACTCAGCCAAATTATGTATTCAATGAACATCAGGATTCTCCAGCTTAAAATCAAGAGTCCTAATATACATATTCAATACAGAGAAGTTGGAAAATACAAAAATAAAAAATAAAATAAAAATAACCTACAATCCCTCCATTTATAAATAACCACTGTTAAATTTGGGGTGTCTAAATGTTCAGATTTTGTCTATACACATTAATATAATAATTAGGATGAAAATCTCCATAGTTTTAGTGTGGATTTTTTATTTTTATCTTACTATGTACCTGGAATACCCTTTCATCCTGAAGACTTTGATCTTTCCTAAGTCTGAAAAATTGTCAGCCATCATCTCTTCCAATATGGCCTCTCCACCATTCACACTAATTCCTCTTTTTGGAACTCAATCAGATGTAAGTTGGTGCCTCTCAATTTATATTCACATCTCTTAATTTCTCTTTATTTCTTTGTGCTACATTTGTGTGAATTACTCAGGGATATCTTTCAATATGCTAATTTTCCCTTCCAATATGTTTTGCCTAGAGTTTAACCAACATATATTTTGTTTTAATTTCAATAATTCTATTTTTTCTTTACAAAGCCACCTACTTCATATCTACTGATTTTTTATTCATAACATATTTTTAATGGCTATTATTACTTTTATCTTTTTTAAGATCTTTAAAATATGTAAAGTCATTTTGAAATTGCTCTAATAATTCCATTAGATTTTGAGTATCTATATCCTCTGGTGCTTGTGTTTATCTTGTAAGTAATGGTCTTCCTCATATGTTTGCAGGCTCAGACTTCTCTTCCTTTATCCAGTGGTTTTGAGGTTGGCCACACCCTTTCCAAGCTCAGTGCTCTTGTACTAGGCGACAGTGGAGAAATTATGGTTCCCAACTCTGAGCAGTTAGGCCACTTCTGTTTCACCACTTCAGGTTTGGAGCTTCATAAAGCAACAGCTTAGAGCAGAAGATTTCAGCCTTCTTTTTATCCAACACCAGTCCAGCTCCCAGTTTCATATAGGGTATCTAACTCCAGTTTCCCTGCACAGAGTTATTTCCACCAGCTCCTGAACCCAGAGTCTAGCTGTATATTTCCTTTCTATTTTAGTCCCTGGAAATATTTATCTTGTTCTTGGATATACCTACATCGTTTTTTATTTTTTAAATTTGTAATTGCTGCATTTGGAGCAGGGGGGAGCCAGAAGCAGAATAAACAGAATCATAATAATAACAGCTAACATTTGTTGAAGACTTACTATGTGCCAATTCTGTTGGTTTTTCTCATTAAATCCTCTCAACAATCTATTGAGATAGGTTCTATTATTATACATCCATTTCCTAAGTGAAAAAACAGAGGCATGAGGCCAATAAGCAATCTTCCTAAGATCACCAATTAATAAAAACCGAGAGTCAAACCACATATCTGATTCCAGACACCATGCTCCTAACCAGTGCTCAGGCTTCCATCCTGACCAGAATGCTCTTTATAATTTTAATTCTTTTTCTTTTTCTACTTAACTGTGAACATGTTGCAAGATTTTAATTGATGAAAAGGAAGTAGAGCCATATTCTAGGTAGAAAATAGCATTGTCAGCCTCACGTTTTATTTAGTTTAGGCCTATACCTAAAATCAGAAACACAGTTTTCAATACCTCTCTTTTACCCAGAGCCCATCCCACTTTCCCTGGGCTCCAAGCACTTGGTGCTTGCCCTTAGATACCCAGGACCAGCCTTACAGGCTTTCCTCTGGCTCTTCACCATCCTTGCTCTACCTTAGTATACAATGCCCAGGAAAGGATCTTATGAAGGTGTTCATACAAAGTACTTCAGGAGACTTTTGTTTTCCAGAAAGAGAAATAAATGTTTTAGAAAGGGTTACTGAAGCTACTGCTTAGCTACCTAATATACTTATTGACTTTTCTTCCTAGTTTTACTATGCAATTTTAAAACACGGGATCTTTAATGAGGAGATGGACTGAGAGAATAAAAGGAGTCCATGAACATGAAATGATTAGAAAGCAATACGTTGAGAAAAAATCAATATTCATTGATCGGAAAATTGTCATTTCTTTCCTTTTAATATTATTCAAAGTCACGACCCGGAAAAATCTGTAATTGCTAATTCAGAGAGAATTACAATGTGGGCTCTCAGGATTGAACCCTTCCTAACCAACTTCAGAGCTTACAAATATTTGCTATGATGAATAAGTAGAGCTAAGCCTGAAGAAGAAGAGGTACAACTTGTGAGTGGAGGTAGAGAGACTAGTTGGGAGGCAATACAAAGTCTAAGAAAGATAAAATCTAAACTTGAGTTGTGGCAGCAGGAAATGAAAAGGAAAGGCATTTATGAGATATTACTGAGGAAGAAAAGACCAACTTTGATAACATTATGTGGATGGAAAGTGAATCAAGTATTTAGGTTCCAAACTTTAGAGAAAGAGACTTTAGTGGTGGCATTAACAGATGCAGAAGCATGGAAAAACTGCAGATTTAAGGCAACAGATGGATTTAGTTTGATATATATGACTTTGAAGTGTCAGCAAGACACTCAAAAGGAGATATTCAGCAGATAGCAAAATTAGGGTCTGAGAACTAAAGGATATAAAGAGAAAAATCGCACATATGAAAGCATCCAGTACAAAGCCTGGACCCCATACACCATCTGCTTCAGCCAGACCAAAACATCTGTAGTTCTCCAAGAGGCAGCTCTCTCCCATCTCCACCTCTAAACAAACTTTCCTATAAAGCCAGACACCTTACTTCACACCTGGTTAACTTCTTGTCGTCTTTCAGAATGCTCAGGTATCATTTTCCCAAACTCCACTCATTTCCACCAAGAGGGACAGTACCTAGGTCTTCCCTCTCTATACACGAGTAGCTAATTTTTAGCACCACACTAAAAATAGCAGGCACTTGAAAGACTGAAAGAACAGACTTGGCGTGTGCTCAACACAAGCTTTGGAAGGAATTGTATCCTCTTAGAGGTGACTGCTAAAGAAATGAACTTGGATGAGATTTCCAAGGAGAAAAAAGAAAACGAATAGGTCCTAAATATGGGTAATCATTGTGGAACATCTTCATCTAGAGAGAAGTTCTCGAAAATTCTTCTCGACTTCTTTCAGTCCTAAATACCTCAGTTGTAACACAGGGATCATTATTCCTACCTCACAGGTTGTCGTGAAGATTGAGAGAGCATATATAAAGCACCACCTAGTATAAAGTCCAGCATTCAATTAATGTTCCCAAATTCAATGTGAAAACATGTTAGAGTGGCTGTTTTTTTGCAACTTTGCTAACTGCTATACCCTGAAAAGCAATCCAGCTGAGAAAAATAATGGCCATTTGAGAAAGGGAGGCTAGACTTGTCATTCTCCATAGAGCAGAGTTTTTTCAATCTCGACACTATTGTTAATCTTGACTGGATAATTCTTTCGTTGCAGGGGGCTTCCTGAGCATTACAGGGTGTTTTAATAGATGAGAACTGCTACTCCAGAGCTAACTGAAATTCTCACAAAAGCCTAAATCCTTTCCCTGACATCTACGAATATCTCATAAATTTATTTGTTACCCACTGACTTACATTAATTTAATCTTAGACTTTATCAGTCATTTTTCCTAAAAGTTAACCAAAGCTGGTAGCTAGCCCTCTGAACTGTCAAACAAGTCATCATAGATAACGCACACAATCTAACCACTCAGTGCATTATCACACTGTGACCTTTAAAGCCAAACTAATATAATGAAGGTAGGAACAGCCAATCCCAAAACATCTTTACGAAATTAAGAGATTTGATTTGTTCCAGTACTTGAGTGTTTAATCTTTTAATTTCAAGTCTACAGGTGACATTAACTAATATACAAAATGAGTTTTAGTTGCCTAAAGTCTTTACAAGTTTTAAATAGCCACTAATGACATATAAAATACATTATGTATTTAAGAATTACTTTGTATCATATGCCTACATATTTGCAACAACATTGTTATAATCAACAACCACAAAAAAAATAATAATAAATAAATAAATAAATAAATAAAACAGAAGCAAAACTAGTAGAGAAAAACTGAATTAACAAGTCACTAGGATTTTTGGATAAATACTTTTAAGTTAGTAAGTGTAGCATGGTAATTAAGCATACAGACATAGAATCAGACTACCTAGATTAAAATCACAACCCCATAACTTACTGGACAGGTAACCTTGATAAATTACTTAATCTCTCTATGCCTGTTTCCTCTTTGGTAGTGTTGCTGTGAGATTGAATGAGTTAAAAAAAAAAAAAAAGGTAAAATACTGAAATAGTGTCTAGAACATATATACTTAAGTATTAGACATTCTTTATCACTAGTTTTAAGGATGCATAGGCAGAGACGTATATCTTGGGTGGTTGTATAAAAGTAGGCACAGTAGAGCCAAACAACAATGAACTTGCACCCACATGCTCTGGGTTCATATTTCAGTTCCTTAACTGTTACATTTGGGCTTCGATTTCCTTATCTATACAATAGGAAAGCATTTTAAAAATGAATTAGCATAAGGAAATCTAAGGGCAGTATGTTTAGTAGGATAGTAGGGAAAAGTTGCATCTGTCTTCCACTTTGGTAGAGGAAACTTTGTGAAGGAGATGCCCTTTAAGTAAATACTCTTAGAATGAGCTGAATAGGGAAAGCACATACCTTGAACCCAGATAGGTCTGAGTCAAAAGTCTCTGCTTTACTCTATAGTTTGAAAACTTAAAATAAAAATGAACATCTTGAGTTGTTAAAAAAAAAAAATGTTTACTTTCTTCCTATGAGGTAGGCACACTAACCCTCAGAGGGTAGTAGAAATACACTAAAGGCAGGGATTTAGTCATCATCCATTCAAAACAGTATGAACACACCACCAAGCCTGTAAGTGACCTTTTCTTTTCAATTATGAATGATTTATTTTTTTGGAGGTAAAGAAGTATGATGTTGGAAGAAATGAGATTTGTATAATCAGAGTGTCCCAACAGTTTTAAATCAATTTGATATGTCTATTTTTAGAAAAATCACTGCCTTCCAAGGAACGTTGCAAAATCATCAAGGACTGTGCACACTGCACTTTATATTTATTGGAAGGAATATTTAACAAACAACTTCTTATAAAGTTGCAACATCAATCACATGTGAGGCAGGTGTTAGGCGTACAACTGTCCCCACTGCTGCCAAAGAGTTAAAAGGTAAAAAGAAAAATCGGCCTTTCCTATTCATTCAGCCAAACACTGCCCCCGCCAAGCCTCGGAGGCTGGGTCTGGGTCCCTGGCAGTCTTCAAAGGTCCCAGCACACGGACTGTGTAAGAAAAATAAGGTCAAGTCGCCCTTCCGCGACATTTTACGAAAAATTCCCAAGAATTCTGTCTTTGCCCCCAGAGCAATCGCTGGACCTCCTCCTCGTTAACCCCCAAGGAAAAGGAGATGACCGCGTGTGACTTTGCTCCGGTTCGGCCAGGTCCTTCGGGGTCTCACCAGCCCAGCTGAGGAGTGCTCCCACGTGGCGCCTGCCCACAGCCGGCTCGGCCACCCTCAGGCGACGCTCTGATTGGTCAAGGGCGGCCGGAGCCGCTCCAAAGATGAGGCGACTCCGCCAAACTGGGCGGGCACCCGGCGAGAGGTCGCAGCCGTGCAGGCAGCTCCCCGAGCAGCGGGTCCTGCGCATTGGCCACACGCCGGGAGTGAGGGCACCACCCAGCGCCGGGACTATGCAACTACATGCGGTCCCTGGTTAGCAGCAGGCGCCGTAACCCTCCACCCTACGTAGGGTAGCGCTCACCTCAGCGCTCGCGGCGCCTCCACCTTCAGCTTTTTGGGCTTCGGCTCCTCCTCAGTCGCAGCCATCTTCGCGATCCCACCCCACTTAGGCTCCAGCGTGCGCCCCACCCCTTCAGCTATCTAGCCCTGCCCCTTCCCTGTCTCACCGCCTCCTTTTTTACAAACCCCGCCCTCCAGACTCTTCCCAGTCCATGCCTCTCCCACCCACAGTCATTGGCTCTACCCCTCGGCTCGACCCATTGGCTAATACATACATTCCTGATCCCGCCCATCAGACTATAGGGGGACCCCAGACTGAGTTAGGCTGCGGATTAACGCCTGAGTCCAGATAGTGCGAAATCCCCTCCCCGTTCTTCTAGATTCTGGGTGCGCTAAACGATTTATATTCTAAACCTCAAGAAACGCATTTCTTCTCATTCAACGTCTTCCCGCTTATTTAATATTTCCAAATCTGTAGATCTAGTTGGTTCTTTTGAAGCTGTTAGTCAGGCAATGTACTGGACACTCGAACTGTGGGGTCCTCACTGCCTTCTCAACTGTCTCAGCCTTGGTCCGGAGAGGACCCGGCGCCGAATCACTGACAGACCCTGGTGTCGGGGTGAGTGTGAGGGGCGAGGAGTCTGCTGTCAGCTTACAGCTCGACAACTGGGGAGTAAGCTAAATAGTTGGGGCTCCGGACTTCAGCATGAGCTGCAGGAGCGTCTCCAGTGCTGTGGGCCGGCACTGCGCCTCCCTCGGCCTTCCGGGCTTTCTTGCCAGCAGGGCCGGAAGGGAACGGTGCACCTGCCTCCCAGTGTTCTCAGGCCGCAAGACCGAGAGGTTCAAGCTCATTGGGGCCACTCTTCGTTCTCTGGCGCAGGGGAAGAGGTCTTGTCACCCACAGTGAGCTGGAGTACCGATGACTCCAGGCTTTTTTGTAGAGCAAAACCCCTGACTGATCTGAGCTGATGTCTTGTCTGGGGTGGGGAATACAGAGAGGAGGGCGTTGCAGTTTTTCAGAAGAGAGTGAATATGGAAAAGTAATGAGCGATGTGGCAGGTTGGGGAGGAATTTTGTGGAACTTGGGAGATATGAAGTTTGAAATAGTGGTTTAAAGAAATGATAGAAAGATTAAAGGGGAGGGGGGAGGAGCATGGGAAGTAAACCGGAGATTTTCGAGGTAAGAACCAAAACAAGTTTCATATAATAGGGTAAGAAGTATTCATTTTGTTTTGGGGAATGTTATCAGTGACATGAAATGCTGCAAGGGTCAAAGTCTGAGAATAGGTTGTTGGATTTGATGATTAGGAAGTTAAGGGGCCATTTGAGAGAGCTCCTTTAATAGAGTCAGTTACTGAGGAGAGAGCAAGTACAGACTTAATCCTTCCTTTGGAGCGTGAAGCGAAAAATTGCTGAGGATGACAAGATTCCTTAAGAGTTTGAGATTTGTTTGTTTTAAAGAATACAGGACACATTATGTTTTGGTACAACAAGCAAGTAACCAGTGTATAAGAGTAAAGATTTAAGAAAGAAGTGATAAAGACCGAGGAAGAGAGGGAAGGGAATGCCATCAGAATTAAAAGTGGAGGAATTAGTTTTGGAAAGAAGGAGGACACTCTCAATTGAAACCATAGCAAAAGTAGAAGAATAAGGTAAATGAAGAATTACCTGAAACTTACATATCTTTAAGAAAGCTCTCTTTGCGATAAGGTTAGCTTTTCCTAGTGGATCTTAGGATTTTTACAGTGTTTCTAAACATTCACGATAATACACTGTTGGAGCTCCTTACAGACTAGATATTTTTATGTAGCTCAATAATATCTCAATTCATGGGTAGCTAGTGATATTTTGAGGGAGAGAGTGGAATTCTCTCTCCCTCTTCAAATGACCTTCCCTCCTATTACACACAGAAAATAAAAGCCAACTTCCTGCAACCAACTACAGACCTCTTTTGCTTAAAGAGGAAAAAGTGTTCCTTCTTATGAAAGGCAAATCCTTTCACCTAGTCCCCCAATACTATCCTCCTACTGTCTCAAGGGTCTTCTTTTTTTCAGTATTCCCTCTCCTACATTATCAGCCTTTCCCCCTCTACCCACACCTTTCATTCAGCATTTAAAAATATCTTTCTTAACTTTATGAACTACTGCCATTTATTCTCCTGTCTTTTCATCCCCTTCAGAGCTGGAGTTCTTAAATGCATCATCCACTCACCTTATCTCTGTTTTTCTCACTTCTTGCTATTTATTTCTCAACTCACTGCTGTATATTCCACTCATACTACCACTGAAACTACTTTTACCATGATCACTGATGTCTTCTATGTGTTAAATCATGTATTCTCCGTGGGGACAAAAATTGCCTCTTATGAAGCAAAAAAAAAAAAAAAAAAAAATCATACTCTATATATAAAAACCATAGATATATCTACAGTACATAAAGGTATATATAGATATGTATTATGTAGTATTAAAATTATCTGAGGGAGAGAAATGATTGAAGGATAATTTGAAAAAGCCCTTTTAGCAGGTAGTAATAAAAAGAAAGTTAAGTAACTGTTAAATAGACATTTTCAGTTCTTGTAGCTTGAATTCTTTGTGTCATATAAAATGTTTAGTACTCCACTCTTCTAGCAACACACTAATACACTCTAGTTACTAGAAAGCATTACCCTCACCCTCCTTTTTTATCCCTCTTCAGCCAAATCTTATCAGTTTTTTTTTTAGGCCCACTTACTTAACCTAGCTGCTACTCAAATGTTGGAGTTCCTCAAAAAGAACAAACTAATCAAAAACAGACAAATATAGAGGACAATCTTGTGATAGCAAGAGGGGAGGGAATGTTGGGGAGCTGAGAGAATGGGGTGAAGGGTTAAAGAAGTACAAATTAGAAGCTTATATATGGTCACAGGGATAGGGAGCACAGCATAGGGAATGCAGTTATCATTAATGGCTAGGTGGAGAGCCAGAGGAGAGAAAGAGCAATTAGGGGGATCGTTTTATAAACTATAAAAATGTCTAATAAAGGTACAGTATACTTGAAGCTAATAAAATAATTTTTTCTTAACCATTGGAATTTCTTCCACAGGCTCTCTTCTACTATGCACAGTCTCTCATTGTAGTTTTAGTCTTCCGATAGTTACAGTTTCCATTAACAAAAAATCATGATTACTCACAAATCTATCTCCAACTTGACTTCTCTCTAAAGCACCAGGCCTATATATACAATAATCTTTTGAATATATCCATTTGGGTCAAATATATCCAGAATTGGGTCAGAATTTTCCCTCTCCACCCTCCTCCTTATTCTTTCTTCTAGCCAGAATGTTTCCCTCATCTTTTCATTTTACTTCCTACTGTAAATACTCTAGTTCAGGTCACCACAATCACACGTCTCTCAACTGATGTCACAATACCTAGTTGCCCTATTATGCAAATTCCACAGTGCAATCTTTCTTAAAACTGGAATTGGATTGTATGAATCTCCTGCATAAAACCATAGAAAAATGATTTTACATTGCCCTCAAAGTGAACCAATCTCTGCTTATCTCATTCTCTAGTCTCATCTCTCCACTTCCTTCAACCTTCTAAAGTTGCCAAATTTGTACCAGATTTCTTTGTCTTTTGTTCTTTCTCCCCTCAAAGCTTCGTGAATTTCTACAGCACACTGTGTTTCCCCTATCAAAATAGGAATTACACCTTAATGTACTAAGTTGTTTGCTGCCTTTGTTGAACTCTAAACACTGTAAGTTCAGGGACTCTTAATTTGTGCACCCTTGTATCCCCATTGCTTAATATATAAAACATATTCACACTACTTGTATAAATAAATGGTCAAAATATTGACTGAGAATCAGGAGAGTTATATTTTTTTTCTGGTCGCATTCTCTCACTTTGTATATGCACCTCTTGCCTCCCATGCCTGTGTTCTGTTACATACAGAAAGAACACATTTTATTTCTTTAGACACTATTTTCTAAGGATATTGTGACTACTTTGAGTGTGTTGCTTATGAATCATGAGTATGTTCAATATTTGATAAAGGTGATTTATGAAGTATGTAAGCTGCAGTCAAAGCTCTGATGGAACTGCCTCTGAATACTTTCTCAAACAGCTTTAAAATAAGCTGGGGGAATTCTGACTCAAAAGTCACTAAGAACAAAAAGATAGTTGTGATGGTGAGTGTGTAGCTTTCTCAAGAAGTTAATTCAAATAGTAAACGAGGTAACCACAGTTACTAAAAGGTTAAGTAATTGAAGAAACAGGCTGCATGTGGTATTTACATAATTGTTATATGTGTCAGGCCCTTGGCCATAATATGAATAGAAGAAGTAAGCTCTTTTTTCCTACAATAAAAGGTTAAGATGGGTTTTAAAGCTAAGCACTGTTGAAAGCTACAAGTGGTATTATACTTTCATCTCAGCACTAAGGATAACAACAATAAATCCAGATGGCCAGTTTAACTTACTGTATTCTGAGACCTGAACTACTGCCAATGAAAACAACTTTGATGGAAACTTTTCCTGGAAAGAATTTTTCACCAGCTTAAGAGGATGAGTAAGAATCTGGCTTCTAAAAATACACTAAGAAGTCACTGACTTCAAGAACAGGCAGCTCTTTTAGAGTGTATTATAGCAATGGTGTGCTACAGATCCTGTGAACTAAACTTTCTACAGGATGAGTGATTGAGAAAGATAATGAATGTCAGCTTTTTTAAGTAGAATTTCTGCTTTAAATAATTTATTAGAACACATTTTGGCTTCTAACAGGAAAGGTATCCTCCAACTCTTCCTCTTAATTATAAGCTCAAACAGCATATTTGCTGCCCAATCCAATGTAACATGTAAAATTAATTTTTGCAGAGGATGCTATATTCAATAGCTGGCTCACATGAAGTGCGCAAATTAGGGTCTCATTGAATTTATTACAGTGTTCCGCTTTAAACCACACTATTTCAGATGACGTAGTTATTCTAAGGAAAGGTATCAATATAAATTTAGTTTCAGATCTTTCTGGATATCCTGTTTCATTTAAAAGAAAACTATCAGCAGAGGTTATATCAGTAGGTTCTGTATAGCAAGTCTTTGTATTCCAATGGCTGTTTTAACACCCAAATAAAAATGTAAGGCTAACACAAAGCAAATGTACTGTACAAAGCATCTGACTAGATAAAGTAGAAAAATTTAGCAGGTTTCAGGTATTAATCTAGAAAAATTTAGTAGGTTCAAAGATGTTAGGGCTTATTGCTGCCAACTCAAGTTGATTGCTTGCTAAACAGTTGGCTTTAAACAAAGAAATATTGTTTCTAATAAATAGGAACCCTAAACTATTAACAGCATTCATAACCTTATTAATACAGTAATTACTAAAACACATCTTAGTAATTAGTATTATTTACTTGATAGCTATTGAACATTGGCTAAATGGGAAGGAGAAATTATCACTAATCTAAATGTCAGCTGTTTTCATAAAATGACTTCCTCTAAAAAAACAGATGAGGTTGATGTCATTGTTTTCTGTGTCAATAGAATTGAATGAATCCATTCTGGAAAGTCTTCTTTTCTTCTTTGACATATAGCTACATGCATAGAAACTGTATTCATAGGTTTTAAATTCTTTCTCCTTAGGCTACATTTATCATATAGTACTATCATTTTGAATGAATGGACCACTATACTAAACACGTGATACTGATGTTATCCATATAAAAGAGCAAGTTAAAGTAATTAGATATTTTTCCACTGTCTCCCATATTGCAAAACAGTAAACTTTTTTATTTGAAGCATAACTAATCCTCAGAAAAGTATACAAGTCATAACAAAGTCCAATGAATTATCCCTAAATGAACACAGCTTGTAACCATATTTAGATCAAGAAATATTACCAGCACCTTAGAAGACCACCCCAATCCCCTTCTCAGTTACTACCCCCACTTTCCTCCATAAAATAAATCATTTGATCTTTCAAGCATAGTTTTACTTGTTCTAGAACTTTATATAAATAAAATCGTATTGCATGTATTTTTTTGTGTCTGTCTTTGTTCAATACTGATTTTGTAAGATTCATCCATATTTGTTTCATGTAGCAATAGTTTACTAATTTCATTTCTGTATGATATTTTCTAATACACTACCATTTTTCCATGTACTATTAATAAACATTTGAGTTGTTACAGGTTTTCACTGTTACAAATGAACTTTTATACATATTTTTGGTGCACATAGTAACATTTTTTGTTTAATCCACCTGGGAATGGATTTGTGTGTCATAAGGTATTAAGAATACTGTTTTTAAATTGAGGTATAATTCACATACCATAAGACTCACCGTTTTATAGTGTACAATTTAGTAGTTTTTAGTATATTCACAAAGTCGTGTAACCATCGTCTCTTTTCAGAAGATTTTTATCACCTCAAAAAGAAATGCCAAACATAACCAGCAACTCCCCATTCCTACCCCTCTACCCAGCCCCTAGCAACCACTTATCTACTTTCTATCTCTATGGATTTGAATATTCTGGACATTTCATATAAATTAAGTCATATACTAGGTGACCTTTTGTGGCTAGCTTCTTTTCACTTAGTATAATCTTTTCAAAGTTGGTCGATGTTGTAGCATGTATTAGTTCTTCATTCCTTTTTATGGTTGAGTAATAGTCCATTGTTTGGATATTTACTATTTATCCATTCATTAGTTGATAAACATTTGGGTTGTTTCCACTTTTTTTGCTATTATGAATTAATGCTGAGAGATGCATGTATAGACATGTTTCCAGTTCTCTTGGGTATATACCCAGAGGTAGAATTGCTAAGTCATTTGGTAATTCTGTAACTTTTTTGAGAACTCAGACTGTTTTCTACCACAGTTGTACCAATTTACATTCCTGCCAGCAATTATGAGGGTTCCAGTTTCTCCACATTCTTAGCAACACTTACTGTCTGCCTCTTGATTATATCTAGCCTAGTAGGCAGGGAATGTTATTTCATTGTGATTTTGATTTATATTTTTAAAAAATGTTCAGCATTTTTTCATGTGCTTATTGGCTGTTTATATGTACAAGAAATATCTTTTCAAATTCTTTGCCCATTTTTTTTTATTGGGTTATTTGTCTTTTTATTTTTGAGTTTTAGAGTTCTTTATGTATTCTCGGTAGTAGGCCCTTGTAAAATAAATGGTTTGCCAATATTTTCTCATTCTTTGGGTTGATTTTTTCTTTCCTGATAATGTCCATTGAAGCACAGAAATTTTTTATTCTGATACAAGTCTAGGTTATCTTTTTTTCTTTTATTGCTGTGCTTTTGGTATCATATCTAAAAAAAAACATTTTCTAATACAGGGTCATGAAGATTTAGGCATATGTTTTTTCAAGTTTTATAGTTTTAGCTTTGTATTTAGACCTTCAATACATCTTGTGTTGATGTTATATTGTGTGAGGTAGAGATCCAGGTTCATTCTTTTGCATATGGAAATCCAGTTGTCACAGCATCTTTTGTTGAAAAGACTATTCTCTCCCCCAGCAAATGGCCTTGGCACTCTTTAAAACTCAGTTGACCATATACATAAAGATTAATTTCAGAACTCTCAGTTCCAGTCCATTGATCTATATGTTTATCCTTGTGCCAGTACCACACAGTACCTTTGTAATAAGTTTTGAAATAAGGAAGTGTGACTTCCAAGGCTTTTCGGTGTGTTTTTTTTTTTTTTTCAAAATTGTTTTGACTTTTCTTGGTCTCTTTTATCTCCATGTGAATTTTATGATTAGCCTGTCAGTTTTTACAAAAAAAGCAAAGTTGCTGGCATTTTAATAGGAATTGCATTGAATCTGTAGATTAGTTTGGGGAGTAATGCCATCTTAACAATATTACATCTTACAATCCATGAACATGAAATGTCTTCCCATTTTTTAGGTCTTTTAAATTTCTTTCAATGATGTTCTGTAATATTCAGTGTATAAGTTTTGCACTTTTATTAAATTTAATCCTAAATTTTTTCATACTTTTGTTACTCATAAATGGAATTGTTTTCTCAAATTTTATTTTCAGATTATTCATTGCTAATGTTTAGCAATACAGTGTTTTTAAATTTATCTTGTATCCTGCAACCTTGCTGCTCATTTTTATTAGCTCTAATTGTGTGTGCGTGCGTGCGTGCATGCGCATGTGCTAGTTTTAATTCTTTCCAATTTGTTTCATTTTCTTGCCAAATTGGTTTGGCTAGAACCGTTAGTTGAATAGAAGTGGTAAGAGTGGACATCATTGTTCTCAATGTTAAGAGGAAAGCGTTTCATCTTTAACCATTAAAT
The DNA here is from genome assembly GCF_014176215.1 of Rousettus aegyptiacus. Lineage (NCBI taxonomy): Eukaryota > Metazoa > Chordata > Mammalia > Chiroptera > Pteropodidae > Rousettus > Rousettus aegyptiacus. The sequence goes on from NW_023416309.1 coordinate 13,246,318, forward strand.
ATGATGTTAGCTATGGAATTTTCATAGTTGCTTTTGATCAGGTTGAGGAAGTTTCTGGAAGTGTCTTTCTATTCCTAGTTTGTGAAGGGTTTTTTTTTATCATAGAAGGGTGTTGGATTTTGCCAAATGATTTTCTGTACCTTTTGGAATTATGTTTTTGTCTTTTATGATGATTGTGTATTATGTTGATTGATTTTCATGTGTTGCACCAGCCTTGCATTTTTGGAATAAATTCTACTTGGTTTATAGTTCACATCTTTTTTATACATTGCTGGATTCAGTTGCTAGTATTTTGCTCAAAATGTTTGCCTCTACATTCTTAAGTGATAACGGTCTATAGTTTCTTGTATTGCTTTTGTCTGATTTTGGTGTCAAGATAATACAAGGGTACATTTTGATGTATACTAAATTTAAACTTTTTTTCCCCAGAAAATGATCCACAGTCTATTTCTCATAAACTGTTCCGGTGACATATTTCTAGAGAAGCACTGGAAGAGTGTTGTGAGCCAGTCTGTCTGTGATTATTTCTTTGAAGCTCAAGAGAAAGCTGCTGATGTTGAAAATGTGCCACCTGTCATTTCAACACCTCACCACTACCTCATCAGTATCTACCGGGATAAGCTCTTCTTTGTCTCTGTCATACAGACTGAAGTGCCACCTCTCTTTGTAATTGAGTTCTTACATCGAGTTGCTGACACTTTTCAGGTTGGTTTTTCATCAACTCTTTTGAACTTAATGTACCCAAATTAGTTGGAGATGGGACACATTATTATATTTTTTAATTACCCAGCTTTTGGTATGCTCTCTCTTCTTTCTTTTCTACTAAGCATAATTCATAAACCCTTTTTTGTAGGATGTACAATAGCACACTTGACTGCTCCACTCACTGTTTAGGAGAACTGAACAGCCTCATAGTCATGAAGCCTTATTTTTCATATGTATTACAGATTATGTCATCAGGAAATAGTAGTGCCCTCCACATAAAATTCTCTAAGTGGTCCCAAGATTTTTATTGGTTAAAAAGTCTTCTAATATTTACATTTCATTATTTTCTCTTGTATTGCCAAATATACCAAATAATTTAAAATTTATCTGTGTGTGTGGAACACCAAATCAGGGCAAAGGAAGTTTATAGTTCACATTCTAATTTAATGTTTCAATGTACTTTCTGGCATGATATGTAATAGTAATTCAATCAATCTAAAAACATTAAGAAAATATTGAGGAATAGTATATAGAACTACCAAGTGGTTTTTTTCCTGTTTTAACATTCATCTTAAACAATGAATTATTCTACTGTAAGTTTATCTTTCATAACAAAGTATTTAGCCAGCCTTTCTTCATGCCTTCCATTGTGCAATATTATGTACATTTTGTTAGGACTACTTTGGTGAGTGTTCGGAGGCTGCAATTAAGGATAATGTGGTCATAGTATATGAGCTCTTGGAAGAAATGTTAGACAATGGATTCCCACTGGCTACTGAATCAAACATTTTGAAAGAACTGATTAAACCACCAACAATTCTACGTTCTGTCGTCAACTCTATTACAGGTAAAGTGAAAACATACTTTATTAGGACTGAGCAATTAAAACTTTATAAACAACTCAGTGTTGCATACAATCTGTCAGATTATTAAAGTAGTCCAATTGGCTAGAATTAAAGTTAGTAATAATGTTAAAATGGGTAGTATACTTCTTTTTCTTGAGAAGAAGCTAGGTTGTAAATGATAAGGAGCTTTTGTTTATTACTTTTTTATTATAGGTTTTCTACAAGACCACAACAACATTATTACTATTATTTAATACTAAATAATAAGACTAAATAAATTATTCCAGTTAATCCTAAAGAAGCCAATATTGTGATGTTAACTAAACTCATTGTAGTAATCATTTATATACATAAATCACTACATTGTATACCTTAAACTTAACACAATGTTATATGTGAATTATAACTTAATAAAGCTGGAAAAAATGAAAATAAAAAATAGCATTACTAAACTGACATTATCTTGCTACCCTACAATTACTAAAGTATGGAAAATTTAAAACTCTATACCACATAATATGTGCTATCTCCTCCCAACTCTGTTTTATACATGTAAAAAATGTAATAAAACAAAAAGATAGGAAATTAGTCTGTGAAATTTCTTGCTTTGTGGGCCTTGTACTTGTGTTTTAAGTTTCCAATTTTGGTTTAATTCTTCAGTAGAGCTAGAAATTAGGTACAGTCAGATGACAATATTTTTTTTGAAATTATTAAAGACTTCTAGAAGAAGATTTCTATGAAATGTTACATGCCACATCAGTTACACTGTCCACCATTGTAAATGCCTCTCCAAGTTCACTGACCTAAAAATGGGGTTAGAGAGGCATGTAAGAAAATGATTCCATAGCTCTTATTCATCCTCTAAACAAGGCTAAGTGTCAGGAGAAATTCAAGGAAAGATAAGATGAATTGTCTGTGCTCCTAAAACTTACACTCTGGGTTGGGGACTAGAAAACAAATTAAAATACATAAATAACAGTATAAGATTTTTTAAAGCAATTTCATACTTTATAGATGATATAGTCACACTAGAAAGTGTTGTTTTTGTTAAGCATGTACTACTTTTCAATTGGAAATATAAATTAGCCAAAATGTTAAATATATCATAGCTCAAGGATATATGTTTTAGACAACCAGGTTTACTTTCAGACCTATACCAATTTACCAGGAAATTAGCCAGCTATTGAACATTAGCTGTATTGTAACCAGATGGGTATGCTGACCTTGAAATGGAGAAAGGCCAGAGTATATTCTTCATTCCAGTTACTCCTCTGAGGCCTACTTGGCAACATCTCATGTAGAATCTAAGCTGAATACCAAAGGTCCTAGTTATCACTATGTATTTTCACTGGAGACATTTTTATCAGCAGAAGGTTTTGAAACAACCAGCCTCTTTTTTCATCAGTGGCAGCAGGATGAGATTCTGTTGAGCCAGCTAAAATTAGGTTAGGTCACTGTTAACACACAGGAAGCAAAAGATAAGTAAATGAATTTAACCTGGTTTGGCAGATAGAGGACCACATGGCCTATTTCTGTCTTCTAGAAATTTGATCATGTTGGTATGGATATGTCCCCAGCAATTCTGGAACAGTCCACAAATTTAATGAAGAAAACCCCAAACATTAAAGAAGCTGCTAAAGCATTCTTTTTTTTTTTTCTTTTTCTTTTTTTCTGTTAATAGCTCTTCTGATGATCATTTTATGCATTAGCTTTGCGTTTTCTTTTTCTGGGTTCTAGGCAGTAGTAATGTTGGGGACACACTCCCCACTGGGCAGCTATCCAATATCCCGTGGCGCCGAGCAGGAGTAAAATACACAAATAATGAAGCCTATTTTGATGTCGTTGAAGAAATAGATGCAATTATAGACAAATCAGGTAATTGTGTGCATGTGGTCTTATTTGGGGAAAAAACAGTTCAGTTGACATAAGCTGAATAGAAAATTGAAATCCCTTGGCAGTATGATTTCAGAGGAAAGGCATTTGTTTTCTAATTGTTTAAAAATCTGTTTATTTTGCCCAGAAATTATATATAATTTTCATAACCACTAGTTGAGATCTGCCAAACCTTGTAAATCAGATCTTATGCTGTCTTACATTACATACCTCTCCCTCTTGCCATTTATTCATTCCAACATTTTATATCTATCATACACCATACTTTTGCTACCACTCTTTGTGCAGTACTTCTAGTAAAGACCCCAGACAAAACAACAGTACTCTATTAGAATCATACTTTTTTAAAAAAACATGTAGTCCAGCCCTCACATTTTATACATAAGAAAACTGAAGTTCAGAAGGGTTAAGTAGTCTGCTCAAGATAACACAGCTAGTTGGTATGTGAAAATGAGTTGTTGTGAATTATAGCCAATATCTTTTTCTTCAGTAAGTGCCCTTTTCATTATAAAATTCCATCGTACAGAATAATAGCTATATTATTACAGAATAATGGCTCCTATTTCTTAAAATAGGTTGCTTAGTCCATTTTGTGAGAAACTTGCTTCATTTTTAAATTCTGTTAAAAATATTTTAACTTCATATCCAGCAGTCTTACAGGTTTGACTCTATATTTAGACAAGTTTAATTTTCCTTAGAATTATCATATTCCAGCCAGAGTTAGGTATGGGCCATGGCACTCAGTGAAGAAACTGTCTGAACTGGTGTAATGGACCTCTGTCCACTGACCAGTTAATGTGCAAAGCTTCAAGTATGTTTGACACCCAGGAGGTATCTCCATTACTTCAAATATAGTGGTAGCTCTAGTAAAGATGCAGATTTCAGTGATGTTAACAGCCTTTTCTTTCTCTCTTCAGGATCTACAGTCTTTGCAGAAATTCAGGGGGTCATCGATGCTTGTATTAAGCTATCTGGAATGCCTGACCTTTCCCTTTCTTTCATGGTAGGTTTTTTTTGTTCTCCTGTTCTGTAGTTCCTTGCATGAAGTACTAAATGAAATGATAACTACTGAGACACATTTGTATCTTAGATTGCAAAAAATTATCTAAGAAATTTTCTTTGCACAACCTCCCAAGAAAATAGCTTACATGATGAGTATGGTCTTTACAGAAAGGATGAGGAGAGATCTTTGCCTAGGTGTGCTAGACGTAGCTTAAATGGCTGGCTGGCTTCTGCAAATCTGCATTGTTATTTTTACTGAATTATTTGCTTTGCTGATGTGAAAGTGCACTGATCTTTTGCATCATTTTGGACTCAGCATGACACACTACTAAGAACAATCAAGAGAACCGAGTTCTGGTGCTGTCCTGCCACTTGAGTTCTTTGAAACTCAGTTTTTTGTTTTTTGTTTTTTTATCTATAAAATGGAAATAATACTACTTATATTTTCTACCTCGCAGTTTATTAAAATTCAAATAAAATTAAGATATATAAAAATTTACAAACTTTTAAAGAATTGTGAAATTATGAGGTTATATTGATGTAGTCATAGTTAAAAACTCTTAGATGACTGCTTTATCTTTAGGGAGCATCTTTAGGGAGCATATTAATTTCTCATAATATGAGTAGAGTTGCCATATTCATTATACTTTGTGAATATCGCTGTGTTCTGTTTTCCTGGCAGAACCCAAGGCTTCTAGATGATGTCAGCTTCCACCCCTGCATCCGGTTCAAGCGCTGGGAATCTGAAAGAGTTTTGTCATTTATTCCTCCAGATGGAAATTTCCGACTCATATCATACCGTGTCAGCTCACAAAAGTATGTTGATGCATCAAGCAGATACTGCCATCAAATATCAATGTGCCGGGTAGAACTGACTTGTCCCTGTTTTATTCTTACAGTTGGATACTTGAATTCATCATTGCTCCCGTTAGCCATGGTTCACCTAGAGAACCAAGAACTAGTGAAACTATGTGTCTAAAATAATCAGTGTACCTCGAATCTAAGAGTGTCATGTAAATTGTAGTAAATGAGACTACAGTAAAATATGTACCTGAGAGCAAGCATCTGAGACTGTGTATAACTTGGGCAAAACCATGAACCTACCTCATAATTTTACTGTAGTCTGTAGACTTCAGCTAAAAGGAGACAGATCTACCTACAGCTTCCCAAGACATCCCTCAACTAACTGGCTTCAAGTTACTCTTCTCTGCACTAAGGTGTAAATGAATGATTTAGTGTTGTGAACTGTAGCTGGTTTGTCCCTTGAAAAATATCAAAAGTTATTTGGTTAACATCAGGACAGGACTGAACGCGAAGTAATTGTTTCTTGGCTCTTACCATATAGGAACTGTTTTATTTAGTTCATATCATTTTAAATTATCTTTCTGTGGTATATTAATTTCCTGTCTTTAAACCAGGGCTATTTGCCCCTAATTGTTTATACTAGTTAAGCTTCAGATTTCTATCTTGATTTGTATACTTATTGCTCAGAAATTGTGTAATTCTTAGTGCAGTGGTACCTGAACACTGTGCTATGCTCACCACCTCCCCATACCCCAACCCCTGATGCAGATGCAGAGTCTGCATTTCTGGAGTTATAGGGCCCTATAGTGGAGTTAAAGGCAGGGTAGGATACTCTAGTGTGAGATTCTCAAAAGCTACCTCCTGAGCCGTCTCATGTCATTAATTGGTATGTTTGTGCTTTTGTGTTTTTCTTTATCTTTTTAGTCTAGTGGCAATACCAGTGTATGTGAAACATAGCATCAGCTTTAAGGAGAACAGTTCTTGTGGCAGATTTGATATTACAATTGGACCAAAACAGAATATGGGAAAAACTATTGAAGGAATCACAGTGACAGTTCACATGCCAAAAGTTGTGCTGAATATGAACCTGACACCAACACAAGGCAGCTATACATTTGATCCAGTTACCAAGGTACAACTACCTCAAATCAAGAGTGAGCAAGTGTTTCTGCAACCTTTATTTTGTGATTTGGTCAGAGGGAGGGTAGAGGGAAGATTTTAGTGTCTTGGTTAAAACTAGTTTCTAACAAAACCTAGAGAGCACACTGTGCTGTGCTTCTGCCACTGACTGTGAAGGGTTCCTGCATCTGCTACTGTGTGTAACAATACAAAAGACTCATTCTGTACTTCAGAATGCTTTTACTAATCCATCGATAATTCAGAGACCCACTCATTTTCTAATGAGGAAGAAGATATGAAAGCTTTTTTTTAAAAGTATTATGTGGATATAAAAAGATATTATAATGGTCTATTGTTAAATTTTCTGTAGGAATTGATCATTAAGACCTTTCTCTTCCTTTTTAATTTAAAGGCATTGTTTCATACTTTTCCATAGTGGGTATTGGCTAGGAAAGCTGCTTCCCCACCCTTTGATAAATGTGCCTCTATCGGGATTTTTTAGAGAAACTATAAAAAATGATTTTCTTTTAGCTTCCTGCTTGGGTGAAAAATATTCTTTTCAACACTAGAGTCATTGAGCTGCCTGAAAAATGAAAAGGCATATTCTTAAAGAAAAGTCACAGAATGTTAAAAATCATCTAACCCAGTTCTAAGTAGTCGAGGAAACTCCCCAGAGACCACCCAGGGCTGAGAAGTGAAGGGGGCTCCAGATCCCTGGCCCTTCACCCCAGCTTCAACTATAATAGCTTCACTTTCTCATCTGTTACTGAGTTTCCACACTAAAGATTTCATTTGAACAAAGGGTACCATAGCTAAACATTTTTAAAAAATACCAGTTTAGGTCAGTCTTCTCATTTTATAGAAAAATAAACTGAGGCCCAGACAGAAACAATGAAGGTAGTATAATGGAAAGGACATTTAAAATCAAATAGACTTAGGTTTGATCAAACCCAGTCTTGTCACTAACCAGCTGTGTGATCTTGAGTGAGTCATTTGACCTCAGAGCCTTAATTTCCTCATTTGTAAAAAGAAGACAAAATCTAAATCACAGACTGCTATGAGATAACATGCAAATAGTGCTAAGCACAGTGCATATTATATCCAAAAGTAGATGTTCATTCTCTATTCACTCTCCATTCAAAGTCACAGAATTAATTAGTGGTAAATTCAATGAATATCCCAGGTCTCATTTCCAAGACACTGTGCTTCATTTTGTACAGAAGTTTATGGTGTCTTTAAACCTTGTCTTCGAACATTTGTCTTTATTAAATGGTTAAGGTTGTTTTTGTTTTTTTAATGTCTTTTTAAGGTACTAACATGGGATGTGGGGAAAATTACTCCACAAAAGCTCCCAAGTCTTAAAGGACTGGTAAATTTACAGTCTGGAGCACCCAAGCCAGAAGAGAATCCAAGCCTCAACATACAGTTCAAGATCCAGCAGCTTGCCATTTCGGGTAAGAATAAGTTTCACTTGTGTTTAAGAGTAATTAAACTGAGGTCAATGACTAGACGCTTAGAAGAGTAGTATTTATTCTCTAGAAAAAGCAACAGCTCCAGTTTGCCTTTCACACTGTATATGGAGCCAACCTCTCAGCTACAGTGATTTTGGAGAACACCCTATTTCACACAGCTTCCCTTCACCGTCTCCCACCCCTCATTCAAGCACTAAAGAAGGCATCATTCATACTCACAGAAAGTGGAATTATCCTTAAAAGATATTCCTTGCCCACATGGGAATCTGAACTAAAATCATATCCCCACAGTGCTATAATTTGTGAATGGTAAAGGGACATGGCTTCCAAATGATGGAAGGGACACTGGTTAATGTCAAATTTACTCTGTAGTGCTCATTGCTAAACAAATATTGTATTGGTGTGACCAGAATAATAATTATCCCTTTCCTCACTTATTTTTTTTGACAGGCTTAAAAGTAAACCGCTTGGACATGTATGGGGAGAAATATAAGCCATTTAAAGGAGTCAAATATGTCACAAAAGCTGGAAAGTTCCAAGTGAGGACATGAGAAGAGGCCAAAATTTCTCAAGATCGTCTGTTTTCAAGTGTTTAATTAAAGTTTATTACGATTAGGTACCAAGTGGGTGGGAACACATATTCTAGTTAAAGTATTTGGGTGGAGCTATGCACCACTAACAGAGTTGCTTAGTAATCAACATAGGGTTCTTAAGGAGCTTTAAAGCTAAGGTAACTTTTGAATGACTTGGCTTATTTTGTATCTTTTCACTTAGGAAGATTTTGGAGGTGATTTTGGAGGCTGCACATTTTAACAGTAAAGGCAGAGGCTACAGTGTTAAGTTCTCTCCTAAAACAAGTAAACTGGTCTCAGCCAGCAGGAAGTTTTCTTAATCTGTAATATGATGTATCAAGTGCAGCTAAATGTCACACCTGATTTTAGCCATCCCAAGTCAGCATCTGTCCCAACAGAAGAAATTCCCCCCACTCCAAGAAGTTTACAAAAAAACAAACAAAACAAAAACAAAAAAACTGCCTCTTCAAGTGTTTGCCTTATTCAGCTTTTCACTTGTGCCATTAAGCAAGCACTGTAGCAAAAGCCACTTACACATGGCTCTGGCCAGGAGCACTGATGCTCCAAGCTCCATTCTCACTGTACTCGGTATTATATTTTTTATAAATAAGATTTTTATGTAAAGCTCAGATTTTGATTTACCGGGACCTTGCTGCAGTTAGTACCATCTCAGTTTTGTGCCATCAGTTCAGCTGTTCAATAGCACAGTAAAAACCATTTGTATCAAAGGGGCAAATGCTTTATTAAGATAATAAAAGGGAACACTACTAGTTTTAGGAAGTTATTGCAAGTACGAGCATTTGAGATTTTTAAGCAAATTAAAGAAGTAAAAGAGATTAAGTGAACTTTGCCATCTTCATGTTTTATAAAGCTTATGCAACACCAATTAAATCATAGTTAGCCTAAAGGCCTTATGCCCTAGTTCAGCAAAAGGAGGAACACATGCCTGCGTATTCACCTCTTTTTTCCTGTTCTTAAGGGCTTGAATTTGCCTGCATACCTTGTCTTCAGGGGGAGCTTCCTTTTCATATTGTGTGCTTCCCAAGGCTATATGCAATAGATTCCTTCCTGGAACTATTGTAATTGTCACTGGAGTACTTAAAATGCCTATACTGTACTGACAGGGTACGTTGAAGTACATTATACTGAGGCAGAAACAAAATCCTTGGTAACACTGATGAAACTATTAATCATCGTGGTCAGCAAGTCAGTCTCCGGTTGTATCATTTTACTCAACTTTATTGGCTTAGAAGTCCTTGCCCAGTTATTCTGCTTCATTAGACATGAAGAATGGAAAAAGGCTGAAAGTTAAATACAAGTGTGTGTTCTTTATGTTTCCCTCTTGTTTGTACTTATGCTATTAGTTTTCTTCTTATGACTCCATTCTTTTCATTTTCCTCAGCTTATAACTCCCTTTCCCTTATCATGCTAAAGATAGCCTTGACACTCATCCCATTCTGCTGTCAAGGACTAGTGGTTGGTGCTGGTACAGGGAGCCCACTTTACAGTAACATTCTTACCTTTGCCTGCCTAGGACACACAGCATGCCTTTCATCTTAGAGGAAAGGTCGCTTACTGCAACTTTGAAATTTCTAGGGTAACCAGTATCAGCTTGGCAGCTAAAATCAAGTTGTTGTCAAATATTTATTCCCTTTGCTTAAGATTGGTTACCCACTTCAATTGCTTTTCATATTTAATGTCTTACTCTTCAGAGTTCATACTTCAAATAGCAATCAGTACTTTTGCTTTTACTTCTACAAATCCCTAATCAGCCATCTGTACCTGGACTATCCAGTTTTCTTTCTCTGCTGTCTTCTCTTATAAACAAGCAGATTGTATGCCAAGAGTCCCATGCCTCTAGCAATTTCTGCTAAAACTTCCAAGTAGATAATTTCACTTTATAATTAAATTATTGTATTTATTAATTTGATTGAATCCAGTAAACTAGCTCTGGCTATACTATCAATAAAAGATGAAACCAACAAGTTGATTTTTTAGCTTGACTATTGATTGAGCATTCTCAGATGGGGCATGCCTCACTGTCAGAGCAGGCAGAACATGATCAGATAATTGTTTTGTATTATGAGGTGTGACGGTTGCTGTAAAGCACTTCCAAGTGCTCCTCCTCTCTTAACCTCAGTATGGTAACAGTCATGTATATATTCTCTAATCATCACCGTTCTGGCCAAAGACTGATCAAAGCTTCTTCTCCCTAATACCACCACCGCCTATTAATAACAAACATCCATCAATACTTAACATTAGAATATTTTTCAAGCACAGAATTCTAGCTAATCCCAGAATAGCTGTTTTCTAAATTCTTAAAGGAGTATCTCTCAAGAGCAAATGAAGTAGATGTTCATTTTCTGCTGAAGGAGTCACCATTTTATTCAAAGGGGATTCATGTGATGGTTCACTCCTTAAGTGCTGCTACAGAAGAACCCTTGTAAGATGCTGGTCTTATTGTCCTCAGAGTCATACAATTTGAGAAAACTGCTAAGTTCTAATATAGCAGGAAAGCAGCACCAGTGAACATAGGCTGAGTTGCAAAAATGAGACCATGAATACTGTTTTCAGATATTCCTTAGTTAATTCAGTAGCCTTGACTATTCCCTTTTAACTTAAAACAGACTTAAATCTGCCTCCCTACTCAGCAACTTTTCTAAATTAAAGCAACACTATCACCTTTTAATGATATTTACCCCTTTCAGACCTAGAAAATCAGGCAAAAACTGATGTCCCAACTCGTACTTCAAGAACCTGCTCCTACTCTTTTAGTGAGTGCTTCCTCAAGCAAGAACATGTCCCCCAAAGCTAGCTCTGCTTCATGGCCCTAGTGGATCCCTGAAACCTTATTGTCCTATGTTGGGCTTTGGATTACGAAAACTAGACCTTTGGTATTCCCACACATGTAACAGCTACAGCTTTTTAGGGGATAGTGATGGTCTCCACGAATAGCTAGCATCTTCTAAGATGATGACAGACTACTTCAACCAGAGGATGATCCAAATCCTCCGACTGCTTGCTTCATACTGTTAACTTTTGTCACTTTTGCTCCTTCTAGTATACAATACCCAAAATTGTCCTTTATTACACAGATCTTTGTTAAGTATACTACTGCTGATTTCTACTACTTCCAGTACAACATTTGGATTAAATAAAAATCTTTAGTTTTATTGGCTATTCTTCAAAACATAGGAGAAAACTGATCTAAAAGTTCTAACTAAAAGAACATACCCATGATTTAAAGCATTATTTATACAAATGCACTTTATTGTTTTAAACAGAACAAAAGAGGAGGCAGAAAATATTTGCATATAACAAATCCTAGCTTATAAATGTAGTTTTAGTGGTAATGTCACTAATTATCATTCAGGGATTTTTTTTTTTTTAATTTGTTTCACTGTGTCTTGAGCACTGATATTAAAGAAAAGCACATCGGCACAAAGTGTAAACCAGTGTCTCAAAACACTGGAAGAACTTGGAGAGCAAGCATGATTTTTCTTATTTCCTCTAAGTAATCTTTAGTAAAACAGAAGTTGATCTTTGGCATAGATTTATACTTTAAAGGCATTAATATTGCATTTATATCAGGTAAGCAACTATACAAATATGCTGAGGGCCTTGAAAGTAATCAGTTTAAAAGAAACAGAGGAAGCCTGAGTGTAAAGTACCAACTTAAGACAAGTTTTACACATTCGATGTTGGGATCTAACACACATTAGAGGTGGGAAGGAAGGACATTCAGGCAAGGGTTCTTACTCCTTTACTCATCCAGTTCTGGCTTTGGGAAGAAATATGCTTTCATGTGCTGGGGAATGCTTAGACAGCAGTGATAAGTGCCCAAAAAAGGGGAAAATTGTCTTTCTCACTTTGCTAACAGGAAACATGATGATAATTAAATATTACACTCATTACTCTCTTAAACAAAGTACTTGGGAGGGGATAGAGGATGCAAGGGGCTTGGTTGTTGCTGGTTGTGGGACGCAGGAATTACTAAGGACTATTTACCATTGATTCATCCCCAACAGCGCCAGAATTCCAGTCTATAAGTACCACTCTCCCTTAGGTAGGAAGTGTCCTTCAGATAGGACTGCCTTTCCATTAAACATTCTTGGGGGGCAAGCACCAATACTTAGGACTGAACTGCAAAAGGATAAAAAGGCTCTTTCAAAATTACAGATGAACAAACATATATCTTTAAAAATCTTGTTTAGGGAGGGTGTGGGGATGAATACAAAAGCCAGGATGGGAGACATGATTTGGTTAAAAATTAAATGCAGCATTTCAGCTCAGAAAGAACAATAAGAGCTAAGAATGTGATAAGGCCTCAGCACAGACCTCTGCAGGCAGTGACAAAGCACTAAAGTGCCTGGGAGTGGCCCTGCTGGGATGATAGGCAAGGCGATACCCCAGCTACTCTGCCCCTCCAGTGGCAGAGAGCACCAGGACACACAGTGTGTTCATGGGAGGGCTACCTTAGCAGGCCGAGGCAAGAAATGGGACAGGAAGTTTCTCTGGCACAGACATTGCTCAGGGGCAAGGTAAAGACAGAATCATGGGATTCTGTGATTTCCTCCTGGCAAATTGAAATTTGGTTTTATACTGTGGGAAAACCAGAAGGTATAAATTGGAGAAGAGCAGGAAGTGAATCCAGGCCCCATATACTGGGGCTCCCCCAGAGGCCAACTTCCCCTACAGAAGTGAAACTCACTTCTGAAAGGGACCCAGGTAACACAGCCAAAGAAGGCAGGCAGGGTCAGCAGCAACATGGATATCCCAAAACAAATTTTGGAGGCACAGTGATTTTCTTAACTGACTTGCCTGGGCCCTGAGTCTTGGGAGTCTGGTGAGGAGAATGGGGGGCTAGGAAAGGACACAGAGAGGGAACTGTCCCCTAAGGAACAGGGGCAGAGCAGGGTGTCTGGCTAGTGTTCAATTTTAGATTCTGAGCTTATGTGAAGTTCATGGGCTAGAAACCCAATCTGCCTCTTGGGAGAGTGTGCACAAGTATAACTGTGTTTGAGAATACAGACACATTTCAAAGTGTCCATGATAAGAGTATAAATGTTTTCTAATGCACAGAGGCCCTATTCCTTTCTGTTATGTCAAGCCAGGATGTGGCTTTCAACCCCCCAGCAATTCTGGGTGGCTCCTGGAACTCTGATCATTTTCATTCTGTTTAATAGGGGTTTCTGTGCCAGCCAGGTTCAATCAGGTGCCTACTGATACCAGGGAGTCTTCCTAACCCAGCGCAGTGTAAATCCAGCATCTGTTCGAATTTTGATTGAAGCTGCTTCTGCTTCTCGAACAGTCTCCTTCACAGATTGCATGAGGTTCTGGGCATTGTGAACCAGCATCTCTGTAGCCTGCAAGGAAAGAGGAGTTCTCCAATTACTCACAGTCCCTGACACAGCAGCCCTGCCTCCAAAACTGGCTTAAGCCAAGAATGGATTGCAGTTCCCCTACCTGTACCTGGCATCTCCCATCCTTGTCATATGACTGGTTGGTTTAAATGGATCACCAAAAAGAACCCAAAACTGATCCATTACTGACTTTTAGCACATACTCTTTCCCAGTCTTCAAACAACCTCCAGCCTCTGGCTGTTGCTGTTCCCTCTACCTGAAATGCTCTTCTTCCAGGTCCCCATGGCTCGCCCCTCACCTCCTTCAGATCTTCACTCAATTGTCACCTTGACGAGGCTTTCCCCACTCACCTTATTTTAAATCACCTTCTCGACTCCCAGCATTCCTCCCGTTCCAATTCTTTCATTTTTCTCCATCATAGAACCTATCATCGCTAACTGTATTATACATTTTACCTAGGATGTTTGTTTTATCTGATATTTTATCTGATCGTATCTAAAATTTAAGTTCCATGAGGGCAGAGATTTTTTCCAGTTTTGCTCGGTTGTACCTCAATATTAGGACAGTGCTAGACACATATGAGGTATTTCATAAATATTTCATTAGTGAATAAAAAAAAAATAATTAAATGAACAAACCAACCACCTTATAAATCTATGAAAATCTAAGTAAATATAAATACAAACAGACAGGACTGGGAGCACATGGGTACTCCACCATAGAAAGGGGATTTACTGCTCCATTAGCACAATTTTTTTTTTAACTCTTAACTATTTTTGAACCACAGAATCTGTGAAGATTTGATAAAGGCAGTGGTTTCTCCTCAGAAAAATGCTCACGTGCACAAAATTTGTACATGCAATTTCAGAGGGTTCATGGGCTCTGAATTCTATGGGCTAGAATTCCTAAACAGTTAATTTTTTCACTTGGTCAACAAAAAGCTAAGGCCCAGAGAGGTTCGCAGACTTGCCAACCATATTCATACAATAAGATGAGGACTCATAACTTCTGACTTGCAATCCAGTGTTTTTTCCATTTTACCACATTCTCAGTGTCTACCTTTTTTTTTTACTGGAACATTATAGAACATACTAGATATTCCCGGGATACATTTTTATTGGTTAATTGATTAACTCAATGATGAAGTCTGAAACTCTGAGCCTTATATTTCCTATCCTGTTTTTTCCACTTTTTTTTTCTTGGGGCACAAGAGATCACATGACAGGAAACAGCCCCGTGTCTAAAGCCTGCCTAGAATACAAAAAAGTTAGGGGCAAAGATCTAGTTCCCATGGTTTAAGAGAAGATAGGGTTAGGGTGAGAGCTGTTGGATTAAAACATGTTAGTAAAAGCAGCACTACGGGCACCAAGAAGAGTAGCCTCCTGTTTCCTCTAAAGTGACCCCTGGCCTAGTCTCCTAAACTATTTGTGAGTTGCCTAAGAGGAAGGATTGTGTCTATTTTTTAAACTCTCCTATATAGTGCCTAATCCAGTGCCACACACATACCACCATGTGTGATGAGCCTTGTCTGGGCAGTTGGACAAAAGATATTCTACCTACCATAAGAAGAAATTGGGACTCTGGCTTACGGAAAGCCTACAAGTGGGGAGATGAGGAGAGGATGAGGTGCTCAAATGAGGGCTTTCCCAAAGACCTGGGTGATGTTTTCAGGAGGCAGGGAAGGAGGATAAGCTCTAAGAAATGGTTGCCGAGGTACATACAAGAAGCATTGCTCAAGAGAATCCTCCCACCATCTTTATTTTAATCCCTGTCAAGGAAGCCAAAAGAGAAGTACCTCCTCTAAGCTCATTTAGCTTCAGCACAGGTCCCTGGAAAGCCTATACTAGTCATCCTCCCTAAGGTACTTATCACCCAGACAGCTAAGAAGCAGAAATTCTCTCCAGCCAAAAAGATAAAATAAGGCAAGACTGAACAGGCACCAGAGGCCTCGAGGGAGCCAAACCTATTACCAGGAGGAAAATAATTGAGTAGAGTCCTAACTGCTACCGGTTCAGACCCTTAACCTCCCTAGGCCTCAATCTCCTAGCTGTAAAATGACAAAAGCTTGCACAAGAGCTTTACATGCCCTTCTAAATTTCCGATGTATCTCTTCAAGACAGATGCCCTTTTGAAAGATTTGAAGACTCCATCCCACATACTGAATCCTTGATTCACAGTTAAAATTTCCCTAAAGCTGAAATAAATTGCTATAAAGTGGCACCAAAGCTGCCGGTAAGAAACCAGAAGCAACAGGCACATACCTGTTCAGATTCTTCATCACTGATGTTGGTCCGGCCCAGCATGGTGGCCTTCACGGTGGACAGGATTTTGAGCTGGGTGCTTATGGTTGGGATCCGTTCACATACCTGAAAAGAAAGTTTAAGTTACTATGTTTCTATGTTTTTCTGAGGGCAAGACTTACCCATCTCTGGATTCCCAGTGGCTAGCATGCAGAAGGCACTCAACAAATTAGTAGCAGGATTCTACTTGTTTTCTCCTAAGGATCAGTATATTCTCTTTGTCCAAAACTGGAAGCATTAAAATTCTTTCATTTTATTGAGAAATAAACTTTCCTGAATCTGTCTTTTCCAAATACATACGTATATTTCCCCTTTCTGCTATTTATTTCTACTCTGAAGTGCCTCCTCCTCCTCTTTGCTTATTTACTTCTCTCTCTCCTGCTCTTCTCCTTCCCACATTCCCGCCAACTCTAACACACACACACACACGCACACACACGCGCACATACTTCTGAGTACCTGTAAGAGGTTGGTTCTAATCCGCTTATCTGTGCATTGCTTGGCAACCTCCTTGGCCAACCGAGTCACCTCATCTGAGGCCTTGGCGATGTCCTTGGCACATTGAATCAATGCCCGCTTGGTACCACTGCCCCCTCTTACCAGCCGAGACATCTCAGCCATCAGCAGAGCCATACGTTTGGCTGCTGCAATGATGTCATTGCCCTAGAGAGAAGCAAATATACAGTGTGAGCTCAACCCACACTCTGGCCAAGTTAGGGAAAGATGGAGAAGCACAGAGAAAAGAGAAGGGAACCTGCTGCTTTCTAGCAGCCCTCTGGAAGGATAAGATTAAGATAAAGGGACTGTTCTTGAGTGATATGGATAGCACAGGAGAAACAAAGGGAAGAAGAGAGGAGAAGAAGAGGAGAGGAGAGGAGAGGAGAGGAGAGGAGAGGAGAGGAGAGGAGAGGAGAGGAGAGGAGAGGAGAGGAGAGGAGAGGAGAGGAGAGGAGAGGAGAGGAGAGGCGAGGCGAGGCGAAGAGAAGAGAAGGGGGAGAAGAGGGGAGGGAAGGAGAGAGGAGGGGAAGAGAAATATCGAGAAATATCACCTGACTGAAAAACAAGTAACTGGAAATTAGTCTGAAAGGGCAACGTGTGTGCCCCAGGCATAGCACTAAACAAGCACTTCAGCATGTCCAGGTTAATCATGTCAATAAAATGGGGACAGGGCCAAGAAGTTGGTTAAACAGGCATTTTCCTTTCTATAGGGGAAAACAAGTAAACCTGGCCTGAGGGGAAAAATATGGAGGAGCCCTTCCAGATGCTGAAATCATCCTCTTCATCCTTACCCTTGTTGCAAATAGCAGCGAAGGACTGTCTCTGATGAACTAGAATTTAAAACCCAAGTAATCATTATCGGCCTTGATAAATATATATATAGTTTGTGACCTAGACTTCTACTGCCTCTTGTCTGTTGAGTCAGCGTAAAGGAACATATTATTTTAATTTTTCACATTTAAAAAGGCCAAGAATCAATTCTTCCCCCTCAGATAAATTGCTTCAATTAAAGAAACCTTCAGCTAAAAGGATGCTGGGGGAGGTATCTGGAAAATAAAACTCAAGTTGTAAGTGGAACCCGCACTCCAACTAACAGCAGTTTATCTGAGATTTGGCATTTTGGTTCATTAAAACCCTCATGGGTCATAATAAAGAAATGTACAAGTAATTTACCATATGCTCTCAAAAGGCTTATTTTTTGGCTGAAAATACCCCAAAATAGCTGCACTGTTCAAAACTACCCAAAAGGCCAGGCCATACTCATTTTTCCCCTCATGCTTTTCAATTTCTGTATAATGCAGTGAGGCATACACAAACCATGCCACTGCAGGGCACTCTGTGAAAGACCTCCACAGGCACCATGAAGTGGCTGATCATTTATGCTAGAAGGCGTGTAACATCTCAGGCAATATTTGAGGCCAGAGAGAATACAGACATGGGAAGAAGTCATGAGAATAGGG
This sequence comes from Rousettus aegyptiacus, assembly GCF_014176215.1. Lineage (NCBI taxonomy): Eukaryota > Metazoa > Chordata > Mammalia > Chiroptera > Pteropodidae > Rousettus > Rousettus aegyptiacus. The sequence continues at coordinate 13,264,355 of NW_023416309.1, forward strand.
GTATGTTAGACAAGGCCATCTGGGCCCATCTCTTCTAGTGTAGACCTAGGATTATTCTAAAACTTCATGACTTTGGTTAGAAGACAGTGTAGTGCCAGGGTTAGTTATTACCCATTACTCTTCAACCCCTTTCTTCTTGCAACATGCCACCTTCAAAGGGAAAAAAGTGACCACTCCCATCCCCCACACCCCAAACTAACTTTGGTTCAGTATCCAAGGCCCAAGCTCTATTGCTGCCTGTCCTACAGCCTGGAACACGCCCCCATCCCCTCCCACTGAAACCTGGACAAGCAGTCAATGAAGCCCCTTCCCTGTGGATTCTCATTAAGGCCAGCATCTGCCATACAGCCCAGTGCAGGACAGCAAGCAGCCCTCCCCAGAGACCCCACTATATAAAGCTGCTTCTCACTCACCCTGATCAACTCTGCTGAGCCATCAGTGCATCAGTGAGAGGTCAGTGGGGGAAGGCGGGATATATGCAAAGCTCAGTGGTCAGGCCACGTGACCTCTTAATGGTCTACAATGGTTCCTGACCTGCGAGTCATTAGAGACACATCCATAGCTTTCCAAGGGGTATAAGGTTCCAATAGTGACCACAAAGTCAGCAAGAAAAGGAATCCTTTCTAAAAGTGACCCCATCTCTCGCTGGTCCCCAAACGTAAAATGCAATCCCATTGATCTGGCATTAGCAGACCTATCAAACTTGTGAAGCCAGCCCTAACATCAAGGTGCAGCAAGACAGATGCCCGCCCTGCCCAGACTCACAGGACCCGCACAGATCATGAGTGATGCAATGTGTCAAGGCTGCACATGGCCGGATGCATATGGAGCAGCCCCAATGGGGGTGCTAATCAGTACCTTACTAGACCACTTGGTAGCTTCCCGATGCAATGACTGAGCCGCGGCCAGAATGGGCTGGTTGACCGGCTGATTGGATGGCATTAACAGCAGCTCAGGTTCGTAATCGTCTTCCATGTCAAGGGTGACAGGGAACCCAACAGCATCAGCCGTCTCTGCCTCAGCTACAACACCTATACCCACCTGAGCAGCTGGGTTACCCAGCTTTAACGATGGCAGGAAGGATGAGAAACAGGGAAAGTGTTAGTAAGAGCAGCAGAACTCGGGGAACTGAGCTGCAGCTGGTTTAGTAACCAAAGCTTGCCTAGGATGGGAAGGAAAATGGCATACTCTCCAGGAGCCAGATGAATCGAGCTCCACAGAAGGGAGAATTCTCAGCCTCCAGCACCAGCCCAAGACATCCTATTCACAGTGAGTAAAGGAAAGAAACTCATTCCAGTGGCAAAGGGTTTCCAGAGAAATATTTACACTAAGAAAGCAAATGGCATTCCTTCTCTATACACTTACTACCAAAATTAAACTTGCCAAGAGAAATTCTCAAGTCAGAATATTGTTGAGGAGCCAAACTACCAAACAAGACAATCATTACCTTTAAAAGGAATCCAGAAAGAAAAGGTAAACGTAGCCACACAACCCGCTTTGAACGGGACAAAGTGAACACTCTGCTGGCTCATATGGACACTGTTCCATATCATCCTGCACACCGGAGGTGACTTAGGTCAGCTCTGCAGCGGCCACACAAAGATTAATATTTCCTTCAGGAGTTAATATCCCAGAATTAAAAATGACACGGCAGAGGCAATGGATATCAAATCAGAAAGAGGGAAGAAAATAAACACAATGGGGAGTAAAGAGGACTTATCAAGTATCCCACAACCACTCAGCTGAAAGGAATCTCTAGAAGACACCTTATCCAGTTTCCCATCTTCAGGAAAGCCCACACTTCAGACCAGCTCTCTCTAACCCTCAAAGTCTTCAGACTGCAACCACTGCTCATACTAACTTAGAAGCCATTCTTTGGGTACAACCTAAATCTCTCCTGTTGCAAAATAGGGTTCTCATTCACTCCACACTCAATTTACATATTTCACAGATAAGATAATGCATGGACTTGGCGAGTGACCCAGGCTGAGCTCAGAGGAGCCCCAAACTGGTGGCCTTGAGAGAACAGGACCCATGAGAGGGAGAGAATGAATTTACTACCAAGGATGGGGGTTCTGAAATGCCAGGGGAAGAGGTAGGGGAGTCAGGTACTGAAAACAGGCTTAAGGCGGTGGGGGGAATAAAAAGAATTGCCTCAGTAAAGAATGGTGAACCTGATCAATTATATCGAACATCTCTAACCAAGAAAAAATAGGAATTTGTGTAGAATTTTATTTGAGGTTGCTATTACTCCTAAGTCTTATCCTGCACAAGAAACCTATCTTCAGAAAGTGACAACAAAGTTGGAGGATTAAGGGAAAACATAAGGTTTGAGTACCATCTAGATCCTTTCGCCTACACTCTGTCTCCATCAGGACTCATCCCCATGCCTTAGAGGAGAGGCCAGATCACTGCTGCTGGGGTTCAGAATCCCAGACAGACAAACACACAAACACATACCACCACCACCACACCAAATACACATGATTCAAGTAACTCCTGACTTCTTGAGCTGACATAAGTCAAAGTCAGTAATCCCCTGATGCTCCAAACCTCCAAAGAGAGTCAGGCCTAAGGAATTCTGGCCACAAATGGTGAAGTGCATTCACATGTAGGCCAATACTTTCTGCCCCCCTAGTTTTATCTTTATCTTTACAATTCAAGTATATTTTATGTTCTGCTGCACAATGAATCTGGGTTTAATGTAATAAAATTTAAATTCCCTTTAAAATGTTTAAGTAAAACCAACCTTCATGGTCATCCCCACTCCACCACTCCCAACGTGCACTAACACTCTGCAAATGGTCTCAGGGGTGTGCATGCCCCAGTTGGAGAGATACTATTACAAATAATTCCACAGGTCAGGTCCAACACCAGCAAGATCATCATTCCATTCCTTCTTAGCACTTGGGCTCAGAGCTAACAGTTCAGAAAAATACAGAGTTAAAAACCAAGGTCAATTTCTCAGCCTGAAAAAAACAAGATTGGCTACAAGTGCAGTAGGACCCTGGGGAACTATATTCAGTGCAAGAGCTTGAGATGGCTGAGGATGTGAATAGAACAAAGGCAAATAGATGGCGGGAATAAAGATCTAGGGTCCTATTAGAAAGAGTTTAGAACTGAATTAGAACTATATTTCGCTGCAAGGTTAGCAATAACATTTAGCTCTTATCTAGAAAAGCTAGATAACACTTTTCATCATTCAGGGGAAAATAGGCAAAAGTTATTTATGGGGCATGGCTACGACAGCATCCAAATTTTCACCAACCACATTAATATTTATACTTTCAGATTTGTTGAGCTGGAGTTAGCCTGGAGCAGTCTTGAGTTGAGAGGTAAGAAGATTCTGAGAAAAGGAAAAAGCACATGGCTCCTAAGATACAACCTACCTGCCTTTATGAAAAAATAGAAGGAAAATGTAAACATTTCATGCAGCTGTAGCAGAGCCCACAGAAGACATTTTCATGTTTGGAGAGCTGATAATTAGCAAGAAAGCATCTAAAAACATTCAGAAATCCTAAGAAAGAAAAGCAATCTCTAAAAGACCCCAAATATCCAGTGTCAGGCACCTTATATTCTAGTGGACAGAACCTCTTCTCAAACCATAGGCATTCTAGCTCTCACTTTTGCTGCTAGAAGAAACCATCGAGTACCAGGAACATCTCACTAAACGACAGCTAAGAGGATCATGCTATTGCCAACAACAAGAACCAAAGCAGAAAAAGGGGGTGGCTTCCCAGACAGACTCTTCTTCCTGGGTGTTATGCATGGTTCTTCATCCTTTCTCAATAACAACAATAACAACAAAAAACTTCACTACTTACCTTGCTGGACCATTTGCGAGCTTCATCATGGAGCTGCCTGGCAGCCATCATCATTGGCTGGTTAATCACCTCCCCAGCTTTCTGCTCAGGGAACTCTTCATCCTTCTCCTCTGGTGGTGGGGGCCTAGGCGGAGGGACTTCACCTTCAGGCAGAGGTGGTTTGGGAGGAGCAAGCTCATCTGTCAGCTAAGAAAGAATTACCAGGTTCTAAGTAAAGCCCTTGGAACTATTCCCCCCTTCCTAGAATTCTTCCTTTCCTCTAAAAAGCATCCCCAGAAAAGCCACTTACATTCACTCCACATAAGACCACCTGCTTTGGTCTCAACAGAAGCATATTTTCTTCCTTTTTTCTCCACAAAAAGCTAGCCACTACTGTTTTAGACATATCCCACGGAGGCACACATAGCACCACCAAACCAAGGATTCTCAAAGAAGACTTAAGTTCTGATCCTGACTCTGCTGAGGGGTAGCTGCATAAGCAAATAACTCCTCCTGTGAAAATGGGGGCTAGCTAGACCAGATGACCTCTAAGATATTGATTCTAAATGTCATGACTCTACTGATCACATAAGCCATCCCAAAACAGACCTCTCCCTGGCCCTAACCACCCACCAACAACCCAGCTGGAAAGAATCAAATGAAGTGTTAGAGGCTAAGAAAGCTCTGTTTCTTAGCTATGGGCACAATGACTCAATTTTCACAATGACTCAATTTTCTCAATTGGCTCAGAAATTTACATCTTTTACTGACATTAAATATGAGAAAGTAAATTGAGGAGAGTAAATCAAATTGTTGCCTTGATAAGCTATTCCGAAGATCAAGCAATTTCCAACACTGTTAGAGTAAATGTCTAAAAATAATCACTATTTCTGATTCTAGGATTTGCATCTGTAAGATATTGCCCAGCTAGCCTCCTAAACCATTTTCCTATAGAAGGATAAATTCATGGTTCTTTGGGGGGCCTCAGAAGATTTTAAATTATAGTTGGAGAAAAAACTTAAAACAAAAAAGACTGTATTAGTGTTGTTACTAAAAAAAAGTCAAGTAGTCTACAGCCCTGCCACCCTGAACAGCCCAATCCCGTCTGATCTCAGAAGCTAAGCAGGGTCAGACCTGGTTAGAACATGGATGGGAGACCACCTAGAAAGACCAGGTGCTGTAGGAGTGAAAAATAAAAAACAAGGGATTGTAAGCTGACAAGGTCCTCGTCTTAAGGATTGCCTCACCTTAAAAAAAAAAAAAGTAAAGTAAAAGAAGAACCTACTAAGATTCTAACCACCTTGGCTTTGCTATTATCAACTGGGGACACATAAAATCTCACCATAAGCTGTGCAGATTACTTTCCCACTCCTCATTAACTCATCACTCATCACATCCACACTTAGCAAAGCCAGCTGCTTTGCTCCAGTTACTCCCCATCATAGTAGGCCAACACCCCAGACCCCCATCTACCCAGCACACCTATGCAGAAGCAGTGGGTTAGGACTGAAATCAAGTGGTGCCTCTGATTAAGCGTCAAGTAAAAGCTGCATACAGGCACCTGGTGACTGAGGCTCCAGAACACAGTCTACCATTCTCTTGCTACAGTCCCGCTCCCTGCTGCTCGATGCTCCCCATCTCTCTGAGTTTACTTACACGAAGCTGATCAAGGTCTGGCGGAGGAGGTGGGAAGTCAGGCTCCTGGGGTTGGAAGGCCTCTCTGACCTTGGCCACAGCTCCCAGGATCCGATATCCCGAGTCCAGGAAGCTCTTTTGCAGGCCTAAACACAAGATGCCCTCACTTTCAGCTGGGCAGGTCAGTGCCCTGAAGCACAGTCTGTCCAGCAGAAGAACTGGTTTACATTAACAAAAGCTGGATGTGAAGCTGCCAGTAAGCATCGCAGGCAGTGACTGAAGGGTAAGGGAGGTAAGAGCAAGGCAGATGCCCTGGGGCCTGCACAGAGTCAGAAGTGTCACCAACTAGCTGCTCCCCGTAAGTGCTCAGGGTGCCTTCTTGCCTCTACAACTGAAAAGTACTCGGGACATTCCTGGGCATGAACACTGTGGGCTCAGCTGGTGCTCATCACCTTTCTTTTGATAAAGCAGTCAAGAGATAAGCCTGCCCAACTCAGAACAGGGGAGATGTCAGTGTCAGATGCATACATTCCCTGGATTACTTCTTACCTTTCTCCCTACTCCTTTGCCCCATCTGGCATTCAGCCTATTAACCCCTATGTTGAGCAGCCATCACTACTGTGTCCGGCTACCTCAAATTCAGGAATCTACTCAAACTATTAGAAACTCCAACTAGGAAACTGAGCACAATCTTAGTTATGGTGGGATGAAGATTCTAGAAAGATTCCACCTGGGCGAGGGATGAATAGGGTAGCTCCTCCTGCCCACTCTCACACTGGCAGGATTCCACTCGTAGACAAGGCTAGAAACATTGGATGCTCAAAACAAAAAGGAATCCAGATGTTTCCAACCAAAGGAGTGGTAACATCTTCAGTGGTGCTGAAAATATGATAAAAATTTAGTTAAAAAAAAAAACATATTTTTTGGTGTAGGACCAGGAGACCCAAAGGTCTATTTAAACCCTCCAGATTTGACAGAAATAAAGAACGTTTTACAGAGAAAAAGCATTTTAAGAAAAGCAGAAGTTACACCAGTTACATAAGCTAAAGAGTTGGAAGATTGGTTATCATGCATCTTTTGAGAGATTTCCAAAATAATGACTAAACAGGGCCAGGAGCTATGTTAGACGACATCAGAAAGTACAGAGAAATTGGTCCAGAGAAATTAACTTATAATGAACCTGCCAATATTTCAGAAAATATTCTGTCCAATATTATTTTGGACAGAAAAAGATTAATCTAGCATTCTCAAGCTAAGTATCTGTAGCTTCTGTGCCCAGACTTTGTATGTGGTGGTTGTGGGGTGCATATTCTCTCATCACCCTGTCAGATTCCTGAGTTAACTTCTCAGCTGAGGTGAACCACACCATGCATTGCTTACCAGGGTCAGAAATGTTTCCAGCCACAGCCTTTGCATCCATCACCATTGGGGAGATGGTTTTGCTCAGTTCGTCAGAGGCGGCTTTCACAGCCTCACGGAACTTGGGATCCTCAGAGTTCTCCACTTCCCTCTTAGCCACCAACAGGATCCGGTTGGCCCGGCGAGCAATGCTGGTTGCTCCAGCGACCAGCATCTGAGGCTGAATGTTAGCCATGGCAACTTTACACTTGTCCAGGTCTTTTTTAATTGCTTCTTCGGAAGCATCCAACAGAGATTTGGTATCAATGGCTTCGTCCACCAGCCCTGTCAGAAGAACAGAAATGGAATTTAGTTTCTATTTTAGAAGAACAGAGATTCCAAAACCTTGTTGTCCAAATTTCTCATGTGGAAGTACAATACCCAGAATTCTCTCCTTCAGCTTAAAGTCCTTCTTATACAATCAAAAGCTTCCAGGTGAATATAACAGGAGAAAAAGTAAAGATGTGACCCAGGAGGCCACGTGGATTCACAGCATTTATACCCTCTGTGGTCACTAGCCTTCTTCTATCTACCACAAACAACCAAAAATGCAGCAACATCAGGAGGAAACAAGAATTGTGTCTGAAACCTTCACCACATTATATGTTTCTGCCTTTCCATCTCATTCCCCAGCCATCTGTTGCTTGTTGGCAGCTTGTAGTACCCAAGATGAGCCACACGGAGGATTCCAATAACTCTAACAGCCTGTTTCCTGTTTCTATTACCTCTCCTCAGGCACCTCAGGAGCTCTGCTTTCATCTCTGGCTGCTATGGACCCCTGTCACAGCAGGCTCTGCAGGGAAGCGAAAGAGCCTACATTCTTCCCTCTGCTTCTATCCCTCCTTCCAGAGAATGAAGAAGATTCCGAGGTACCACTTCAGCTGCACAGACACAGGTTTGTAGGTGGCTGGTTTCTCCTTTTTTTAAAACTACGTAGTTGATAAGTTGGAGGAAACTCTGAGACAAGTTTTACTAAATGGTAGCTATTGTGGTTCCTTGAAATGCGAACCCATTGAAAATGACAGGGACACTTACTGTGTCCACAAACACCGCCTCCTAGCCTCTGAAACCAAACTCTGCCTCAGCCTGAGCAAAGACACTATTCAAAGAGAAGATAGGAGCTGTAACAATAAACATCACACCGGGAGGGCGGCGTTAAAATAAAAGAGACTCAAAGAGTCTCTTTTCGGACAAAGTTGCAAGGCTTGAATGAGAAGCCGCTGCTGTCCAGCAGCCTTAATCAGAGCCAAGTGCACTATTGAGCACATGACTGTCCCTTATCCAATTACAGCTGAGAAACATAACTGGTCCTGCTCGAGTTTCTCAGAACTCACTCCTCATGGGTGAGACAAGAACTTTGCATACAACTCTACCTGTCATTTTTTCAACATTATCGATCCACTGGTTCTTCATGGTCTCAAAATGTTCATAAGCAGCTTGGTTTCCAGGATTCCTAAGTAAGATGCGAGCGGCTGAGACGACCTGACAATGACAAAACAACCTTTAACCAGAGCACCCTTCCACCCAAATACAAACCTTTAGGGAAGCTTTTTCATCTCTACCTATAGATGGCACTAGAAAGTCAAAAATCAGCAAGTCTCTTTTCAGACTGAGCACATTAGGTTGGGTCTCATCAAGAAGTCCCTAGGATGGGCCCTGGCAAAAGGTTTACCAGTCACAGCCTGATTTTTGAAGGTAAAAAAGTAACAAAGTAAATGGGTGTTCACTTGATACTTCAGAATATACATGAAACAGACATATATTAAGCCCTTGGTGTCAAATATTCCATGTTAAGAAACACCATTAAAATATCAAAAATTACTCAAAATTTGTTTATGAATATTTATAAAAACTGTCTACAATTAACAAAGTGCTTTCATAACTATAATATCTTACTGAGTCCTTACAACAACCCTGTGATATAGACAAGACAGGCAATATCTCCATTTTATAGCTGCAAAAACCAAGACTCAGAAATTTAAGTGCCTTGCTCAAGAGTTCCCACTTACTCACTTTTAGCACTTGAGGAAGGAATAAACATTTACTGAGTATTTGGTTAAGTTACAGGCTATTCACTCATCATCTTAATCCTCAAAACAATCCATTAGGAAGGAATTATCTGCATTTTACAGATAAGTAAACTCGAGGTCAAAGAAAATTCAACTCCAGATTTGTCTCTAAAACCTCACTTCAAAGTCTACAGTTGGTGTTTGTTTTTTTAATTTTTATTTTATGGTTACAGTTGGCACTATTATATTAGTTTCAATGTAGGGCATACTGGTTAAACATTTACATAATTTACAAAGTGATCCCCCCCATAGTACCCATCTGACATGATACGTAGTTATAATATTATTGACTATACTCCCTAAGCTGTACTTTACATCCTCTTGACTATTGTGTAACTACCAATTTATACTTCTTAATCCCCTCACCTTTTTCACCCAGCCTCCCAGCCCCGCTTCCATGTGGTAACCATCAGTTTGTTTTCTATACCTATGAGTCTGTTTCTGTTTTGGTCATTTTGTTTTAAAATCCACATATAAATGAAATCATATGGTATTTGTCCTTCTCTGTCTGAATTATGTAGTTTTCTCTTTTTCAGAAATCTTAGTTTTATACGAAAATCCTGTGTTTTATATTCCATGTTTTAAGAAATTTTTTAAAGGAAAATCATTTATATTTTATGGAAGTTTTTTTTAAAAAGTTGGACAAGTGTGACTTTTTGAGAGATTCAAACTTGCTAACATGTCATGTGGACAAACACTGGACAATTAAAAGATATGCTTAGTCCCTGTCTCTCCCTGCAGGTTCCCACCAAAGCAAGTATCATAGATTTGTAAAAGCCCAGCACAGTTCCTAATGTATCACTGGCACTCAGTAAACACCTGCTGAGTAAATGAATGAAAAAATAAAGAATTTTCTATAATTTGCTTAGAAGAAAAAGTACACAAACATCACACAAAATATGTTGAACTGATATTTTTTAAGATCACCTATTAGAACTTTAATTCCTGTCCACTTTGTTCTCTTTTATTTCCACTCTTCCAGTATACTGTTCACAACATACTAGCTATATATCTTAGTTATAAAATTAAGTAGAAAAAAGAAAACAAGTTACGGACACAAAAGAATTTTTTAAAAATTCCCTCCAAGGAATGTGGGGAAAGGCATAAGTTCTAAAATCAAAACAAAGCAAGCTCTCAAGATTATCCAACTATTTCCTTAAGTGTGTGTGTGTGTGTGTGTGTGTGTGTGTGCGTGAGCATGTGTGCGTGTGTGTGTTGGATTTACTAGTTTTTGCTGCTTTCAAAACTAAATTACTATCATTGTAAAAAATTCAAACAATATGAAATGATTTTGACTCTATGGGTATGTGTGCTTTTTCATAACATTTTACAGTAAGTATTCAAAAATGTATATAAACTTCTGTAATTACCCTTCTTTACTGAATACTATGTGGTGAGTATTAAGATGATGAAAAGTGAACAAAACTCAACCTGGGGGGTGAGTTCTCGGGCCGTCTTCACCGATGCCTGAATGCCTTCCACCGTTGATTTATTAGCAGTTCCAACAGCAGCTGCCTTCTCTGCTGTGGCACCAAGCCTTCCTGAATGGTTCTCAAAGTTAGCTGCCCTCTCATCAAATACCTTGAGGAAAAAAACAAAGACATTAAGAAATTTTATTTCCATAAAATAGGTCAGGCAGCCAAAGAAAAAAGTCTCTCTTTAAACAGAGGCAGCAGCTGCTCAAGCAAAAGCTTTAGAAAGGACATCGAACCCTAGTAAGACAACAAATGCCCAGTCTTGGCCTTGCTATATCTCCTCCGTGATTTGGCCATAGCATCATATGGTGAATGTGTGTGCATGTACATGCATCCCTGCACCCTTCAATTTCAGTTCGAACACTGTTTACCAAGTGCAAACAAAACATGCAGTACAAGAACTCCACAGAATGTAAAGACTTAATCCCCATTCCCATATGGCTTATCCTCTAGTTTAAAGAAGACAGACAAACCCACGTCAGGCACCAGTGTGGGTGGCTGAGTACATTAAAAGCCAAGAATATCCAGAGTCCTAAACAGAACTCCAGCCTCCTCAGGGCAGCATCCTTCATGCACCCCATTGCCATTCATGTGTAAATACTCTGTCCCTGACCTCCATGGGATAAAAATGATAGCTGGTGTTCACACTCAGGCCTGACACAATGATAAGGATGGCTGACTTACTCTGCCAAAGGCAAAAACATTTACTGAACAGTTCATTAGGCTCTCAAATTTTTAATAGTTAACTTTTCTTTTGACATGGATATTATGCAAGGTTGCATACCATAAGGGGATGATTCAACTTAGATAAAATGACAAAAGCTCTTCTGTCATTTGTTTGAATAACATTATTGTAACTGATGCTTGGAAAAGCCAAGGTATTCCAGACAATGCTGGGACAGGTTTATACTATACAGAACATGTCAGAAATTGCCTGGCAGAATCCATCCTCTTCTTTGCCTCTCCATGAGGGTCTACCTGCCCATAATTAGAGACCGACTAGTCCTGGTTCTGGCAGATAATTCCTAAAGGTATTGGTTCAATAGCAGGCTCCATTCTCATTGCCAAGGTTCTGTGTTTACCCACTCAAGTCTCTTCCCCATTCTGGCCTCTTATTTGGATTCAGCTACTTGGGTTCTTGCCATTTAATGGTCAGAATATCTGCCTAAATCTCTGCTCTCCTAATCCCCTTTGCCTAGCCTTAGTTCTTCTTTCTTTCCTTGGCTGGTCTCCCACACTCTGGATCTACACAGCTTTTGTCCCCCTTGGTTGATCATCTCAATCCCAGGCCATGTCTGCTGTTGCCTCTGATTAAACTGACTGCTTGCTTAGCTCACTGTTCTTGTCACTCAAAATTTACTGAACACCTACCACATGCCAGACCTTGGGCTAGGAGCTGAAGCTACAAAAACAAATAAGATAAAATTTCTGTATCTCAAGGAGTTCATACCCAAGTAAAATAGAAAAGGCTCATAAGCAGACATTCATAATAGTGTGTGCTATGAACAATACTAAAGCTAAGCACTGACATCATGGGAATGAAAGGAAAGGCCTTAACCTATCTAGGAAGTGAGGGATAATGAGATAAAGGATAAATAGGAATTAACTGAAAAAGAAGAAAGAAATTAGGCAGAGAGACAAAAAGAACTAAGACATGGAAGGGAGAAACTAAAGAATATGCAGGAAACTATAAGCAATTAAGCATAGCTGGGACATGAACTGAGAAACAGTGGTTTGTAGAAAACAGGTATAGAGAGAGTATTAGAAGCCAGATCACAGAGCTCTGGCTTCCTCCTATGTAAAAGGGAAAGGCCATTGAAGGTTTAAGCAAGGAAATATCAGGATCAGATCTATATTTTTATTTTATTTGTGGCCTAGTGACATTCAAAGAAGACTACGGCTGAGCAGTCATACAGGCAGCAGGGGACTAGGTTCAGAACTAGAGCTGTGTCTATGGCCATGCCACCCTGAACGAGCCCCATCCTGTCTGATCTCGGGAGCTAAGCGGGGTCGGGCCTGGTTAGTACTTGGATGGGAGACCACGTAGGAAGACCAGGTGCTACAGGCATAAAAAATTTAAAAAAATAAAAATAAATAAAGAACTAGAGCTGCAGCAACATGAATGGAAAATAGAATTCAAAAAATATCTGTGAAATCAAATTAGCTGGCCATAATTTATTGGTGTGGGAAGATGAATAAAAGGAAACAGTCAATGGTAACTCACGAATTTCCAAGAGAAAGAACAGAAAAAGGATAACACATTCTGGAGTACCTATGAAACATCTAGGTGGAGAGGACCAGCAGATAGTTAGATCTACCAGTCTGAAACTCAGAGATGTTGGGAATAAAAAAGCAGCAAACACCCTGGCCTAAGGGGACCAAGAGCTGAACTACCCAGTAATCTAGGCAAAAGAACAAAATAGAGGTCATTAACAAATAAACATAACACAAACTTCCACCCACAAGTTCTACACTGTCTTAGGTACCTGACCCAACTCCTTTTCCTTTGCTGCCAGTGTGAGAGGCTAGAAAACCAAATACCTGCTTTCTCAGATTCTTTTGCATCTAGGGTAGCCATGTGACAAATTCTAGCCAACGAGACATAAGAAAAAGTCTCCTGGAGGATTTCTGGGAAAGCCTTCCTTTCCTTTCCTTTCCTTTCCTTTCCTTCCCTTCCCTTCCCTTCCCTTCCCCTCCCCTCCCCTCCCCTCCCCTCCCCTCCCCTCCCCTCCCCTCCCCTCCCCTCCCCTCTCCTCTCCTTTCCTTTCCCTTTCCTTTCCTTTCCTTTCCTTTCCTTTCCCTCCTTCCATTCGTTCAGCACCAATGTACCAGGCATTGTTCTAAGAACTGAGAATAAAGTAACTACAAACAAAGTTCCTGACCACATGGAAGTTTCATGCTAATGTGAGGGGGAAAAGACAAACAGAAAATGAGAAAAATATCTCAAATGTTGATAAATGCTAAGGAGAAAAGTAGGATATAGAGATTAGGAAATCCCTCGGAGTGGAAGTGGGGTTGCTATCATAGGCGATGACCCAAAAGAGACAGACATTTCAGCAAAAAGCTAAAAACAGTGAGTGAATAATACATACCTATGGGAAGACCAGAACGAACAGGTACAAAGGCTCCAAGGTTAGAACATGTAAATGTAAACAAGCAATACTGGGAATACAATGCAAGGAGGTCAGAGCAGACAGAGAACTATGAAGGGAAGAGTGCTGGCAAATGAGGTCAGAGTACATGGGGGCCTAGATGCTGTGGTGTGCTGAAGCCGTTTGTACCAATTCACCCCAGCTCACCAGTGCCAAATGTGCCCATCTCCTCCCAACTCTACTTTCAGAGACTTCACATTAAAACTGCCATGACGGGAGTATTTACATCATGGAAATCAACAAACATTATGAATCAGGGATTTTTGTTTTGGGGGGCTTTTTCTTGGACAACTAAATCACTGGCCTTGTTATTCTTTCTAAGGACTTTGGCTTCGCTCTGGGTCAGGAAGGAATCATCAGAAGGGTTTGAATAGAAGAACATCAAATGATTTTAAAGGATCACTCTTACTTCTGTGTTGAGAATAAAGTACCCTAATAAAGGGATAATTGTGGCAGGAATGTCCCCATCCCTTATTTCTTACTGCCTTAAACATGATCCCTACGGCTGCAATAGCCATCTCACACCATGAGAAGACCAAGAAAATCACAGAGATGCCAGCTTTCATGGTGTCAAGCTGCTTAGCCAATGCCAAGGCTACCCACTCCCATGTTTCTTTTTGTGTGATTAAAATAAAACCCATCTGTTTTCATCTCTGATATGCAGGTCTTCTACTGCTTGCAACTAAAAACATGTCCTAAAGACATTCTTAATTGATATACTTTCTGACTAAAAATAGACATGGTAGGACCTTCCCTCTCCTACCCTTCCACCTTTCAACCATGGTATCCCAACCACTGCCCCTGATGTATACTGTGATCACATTTTACCTTTACAAGCAAATAAATGTGTGTGTGTGTGTGTGTGTGTGTGTGTGTGTGTGTGTGTGTGTCTGATCAAGAGAAGAAATGGAAGACCTCAAATACCTACCTCTTCCCTATTGGGTGCATCAGGAGGTGCAGTGGCCGCCACTGCCAACAGCTTGATGGGAGTTGTGGTATCACTGAAAACATCTGACACCTCCTGAGTCATGGCCTCTTGCATCCGGGCTTTCAGATCCTTAAAAACATTGTTTACAAATGAAAACTTCCAAAAATATCTACTAAATATCACATCTGCCAATGTCCTCACTTCACTGATACATTCATTCAGTCTTTCATTGAATAATCTGTTGAGTACCAACTATGTACAAAGCACTAAGCTAGCATGGAACAGGTAGATGTAAGATATGAATCCTGTCCTCAAAGCAATTAGTGTCTAGTAGAAGAGGTAACACATGACCCACATTTCCCTAGAGACTGTTCTATCCACTCAAGAATCTTACTTCCTTTCTTGGTGGCCTCTAAGAAATGATAGTGAGAATCATGAGGTTGAGCCCTAAGAAGGCCTTGAGAGAGTTCCTGACTATTCCCAGTGCTGGAGGGGCCTGATAATGATCACAGTAACTGAAAGGATTGTTTGGTAGAGGCAGTGCCAAATTTCTAAGCATTTTCTTAAAAGGAAAGAAAGAAAGCAAATTTTTTTATACATGATTTTTACAAATGAGTTTCTAGAAAAACTTGATAATCAATGTACGTATCCATTTCTTAACATGATGGGTCTCGAGAATAGAATTCTTAGAAGTCCTCAAAAACTCTTCTTCATAGTCATCACACTTAGTCCAATCTAAATTTTCTGCATTTACCCAAAGAAGTCTCAGTCACCCAGTGTTTCTCAAGGCAGGTGGCAGGTACTGGCTGGTGATACTTGATTATTTTAATAATTATGTTTCTTTTAAAGATTAGAGAAAATATAAGTAGTTCATCAACTTCATGATTTCAGGATTATTATAAAGTTTTCTTTTAAATAAATTTACTTAAGTTTAAAAAAGAAATCCATTTTGAAGATCGGGTGCTGTCGGCTTTTAATAAATAAATAAATACATACATACATACATACATAAATACATAAATACATAAATAAATAAATAAATAAATAAATGGAATCCATTTTAAGAAAAATATTGACTAAAAAGTGCAGGTGATATATAAATAGGGCAAATATCCTGAAAGAACTCTTGAATGAATGAAACAAGAAACACAACTTTAGTTGCTGTCACACACTGGTGAGCTTTTCCCTAATAAGTTCTGAATTTCCTTATACCCTTGGTCATACTCTTCACTTTCTCTAGACTAAAAAAATTACATATTTTAAGAAACTCTCCCTCCTTAGTTTTTCAATTATAGTCAGCATAAGAAATGTAATGAATGATATGTGCTTCTGAGTTCTATGAGTTCTACCTTTAAGGAGTCCTGGAGCTGAGATGCCAGTGCTCTCGCCTGAGGACTCTCCCCTTCCCCTCTGGCAGCCAGGTCAGCCAGCTGGGCTGTCAGCTGGTCCACTCGGTCACATTTTGCAAGAAGATCTTGGCGATAAGGCCCCATCATGACATTAGCCAGACGATGTCCTTCGGCCACAAGCCCCCGGATGGCAGCCTGACCTGGACCAAGAGGAAGACACTGAAACTCACAAAGACCTGGAGAAGGCAACTGCAGAGCCATCTGGTAAGTTGTTTGTTTGTTTGTTTGTTTGTTTGTTTGTTTTAATAATAAATAATATTTAGTGGGGTTTTATTTCCCTTAACAATAGAAAAACTGGGGGGAATACAGAAAAGTATAAGTAATAGATAAACCACTCATAATCCCCTCACTCAGAGATTGATATATTTGATTATTTCCTTCCAGTGCCTTTCACTGCATTGCATGTTCCTATACACACTAATACTTCTCTTTTACAAAACTGAGATCATACAATACATTAACTTTTTTCCTTGCTTCTTTTCATTTAAGATGACCATTTTTCCACATTATTTTCTTCAAAAGTCATGATCTAAAATCTATGTGATATTTTATATTATTAACCACAATTATTCCATAATTATTTGGCCATTTACTTGTTATTTAGCATTTATTCTGTTACATACATTATTGTATGTAATGCCTTAGAAACATCTCTAGTTCTTTCTTAGAATAAATTCCTATAATTCAAATTGCTGAGTCAGTGGGTATGAACTTTTTTAAAGCTCTTGACACATAATATCAAACTGTCGGTCAGAAAGTTCGGTATTACCAATTTATTCCTCCACTAGTAAATTATATGTCTGACTGATTCCCAAACACTAAGAATCATTATTTGACGACTGATTCCCCAACACTTAAAAAATTATCTTTTTAAGTGAATACAACAAATGAAGTAATCATTTAAAGTTATCTTTTTATCCAGTGAATACAATAAATGAAGTAAATAGCTCTTTCAGCTTCGGCAGGCTTGCTGTCATAATATGACTTATATTCTTATAGATTCATTCCTAAAATCTCCAAAAACTGAAAAATTTAGGTTATCAATTTTACTAGTGGCTGTATAATACAAGAACCCTCCCAACTAAAAAGAAAACCTTGGTTGTTAAGTGTCTTTTGCTTATTTTCTAAAATTATATTTAACTGGGTACTTTCTAAGGGCTGTAAAACAGAAATATAACAGAATGGAGGTATACATAGGCTGGAAATAACTAGTTCAAAGTTTCACTTCCAACCTGAGGGCCTTGCTATTTGCTCATAGTAAAATTATTTACTAAGACTCCTTGATTAAATCACAGAAATCTTGGCTACATTTAGAAATCTTCACCAGAAGCTGAAGAATCCCTTCTGCGCCTAATTACAAATGATACAGGATCTCTATAACAGCTTGTTTATTTTCACTGAACAGAGTTTAATGAGAGTTAAGTGCACTGATAGTCTCACCGACTCCCCGGTCATCCACTGTGGGATTATCAATCCACCGCTGTGCTTGTTCAATCTTGCCTTCCAGGTGGACAGCTGCTTTGGCGGGTCTGGTGTTGGCCACAGCCCTGTTGGTTTTGGTCTGCAAGTTCTGCAGGGCTGTGGCCACCTGTTTGGCCAGTGCCCGGGCCTCTGGGGAATCTCCTTTCCCCCTGCAGAAAAAAAAACAGCCACCCTGGTACACACAGACACTGTTTATATTGGGATGACTTAACAGCTGATACAAATGCTAGTGAGATGTCAAATCGCTAATGATTATTATTAACTTGGTTTGAAAGAAGTATAGTTTATCTATTTGGCCCTTAAATAAGAAATTAATCATTTAAATTCAGATAGTTTTTCCCAGTTAAGACATGAAATATGAGTTTGGGTCAGTCTAGCTCAGTCAAGCTCAACCATTTGGTAGACTGAGCTCAATCAACCATCACTAAGTCAGCCTGCCACCTCTGAAAACACTAGTGTCTTCAGGAACTAGGTGGACCCAAGTAGCCATATTTATTGTATAGGAGTCACTGAAGTAGTTATAGTAGAACTAGTAGTACTTATTTTAAAAAACTTATAAAAATTTGTTGTAAAATAGTATGCCTGTTACACTGGCAGCAGCTTCATACATCTCGTTTACTTCAGATCTTGATCGCATCATTTCCTCCCATGCTTGATTTAATCTTATGTTGTTTTGCACAGTAATATGCTATACAGGTCTAGGAGCAATAGGCTATATCATATAACCTGATGCCGTCTCAGAACATAGCCCCGTCATTAAGTGCGGCATGACTGTGTATGTGTACATATGTATATGTACATACATATGATACGGTAATAATGACATGAGTGACCACACAGGAGGATCTGCTATTCTCACCATTACCATTAATTCTGTATCATTAAGAAACACTAATGAGTGCCTGCAATGTATATATTTGGACTTGTGCTAGGGTGCTAAGAATATAGAGTCCCAACCTTTGGTTATTTTAAAATCTAATGCATGTAAACAAACTATAATAATGGGCTAATATTAGTAAACATTGATCTAACTGTATAGACATCATATTTCACAAATATCGAATTATACATTTTCCCAACCTAAATAATTCAAAATTTGGGCCTAAAACAGAGATCCCCAAATGATTGAGATTGACATACAATCAAATGTCAGCTGTGACCTCAGTTGATCTCTATCACCACAACCTCCTGCCTACAGTATGTCTACCCTGCTCCCACCCATTTCCTATTTCATAGTCCTCGGCAAGAGTTTGCTTTCTTAACCAACATTACCCTCTTAATATAAGACTTGAAAGAACTCTAAAGCACCTCTCGCTGGAAAAAGGTTAGGCACTTGCCCATGAAAGAACAGGAAACAAAACAATCAAGTTAAATGAAAACAGAATCTCACAAGACATTTAACTATGGTTATCCCTGGAGAAGTGGCTGGAAAACTGAGGGAGGAAAGAAGCAACTTTTACTTTTGGCGCTGTACCCTTTCTTCATGTTCCCTTAGCATATGCTGTAGGGTTCTTTCGTTTTTTTGAGAAAGAAAAATATCTTTCAAAAGAAAAAAAGCAACACTTCTTTCTTATATACTCAAAGTAGGAGTCATGAAAGCCTTTAAGAGAAGCTGTGGTTGAGGACATTGTATTTAGCCATGTCTTATAGCTGCTACTTAAGAAATAACATTTCTGGGGAAGGAAGAAAGTATCTTCATATGCCTCCCTCAATTCTCCCCCTCCCCCAAGAAACATCATACCTACACACAAAAATTACTGTCCTCATAGACCTGGGAAACAGATACGTCACAAACACAATGCACCAGAAAGAGGCCTACCTTAGAAATGAAAAGTATAGATCTCAAAAAAGGTGTTCTTATCGACCTAAATTAATTTAAAACTATACGATCAGCAATAAATCATTAAACTTCAGTTATGCCAATGATAAAATAGAGTAATATCTTACTTAATCATGTCACAGGGAATCAATGAGATTCATTAACTTACAGAATTCAATTATATATGTTTGGTGAGGAAGAGACAAATTAAAGGGCAATTTAAATGATAACATACTGTCTTCGTAAATCTGCTAATTTAGAAGTCAGAGCAGCTATTTCTCCAAGAGAACGAAGAATGTCATCTCTCTCTTTAGGATCATCACATAATTCTGCTATTTTCCGAGCTTCAGCCAAAGCCCCTCTAATCTGTTCCTCTCCTTCTGGTCCACCATTTGGATCTGCAAGCCAATTCTACACATATAGAAATGGAAAAGAAGCACGCTGTGATCTACTCATGAACCACATTATATTAAACTTAACAAGGCTATCAGAAATATTTTAAAAGCAACCACAAGACACACCAGTAATTGTTTTTATAATGCTGATCACTATTTTTTAACATATGTTCTTAGCTCAAGTAGAATCCAATCAATCCCTCATCTTTTTAAAAATGCTTTTTTCTTTCCCACTAGAATATCTTCACAAGCTTTATCTCATCTTTGAAGCACACGCATCTCATTCATTCTTCAGCTTCTCAAATGTTTGTGTTTCTTTGTGAAATGAAATCATTTTACAATTGAGTAGGTTCAGAAAACTTTAGGCCTTTAACACTGCCATTGCCAGATACAGTTGTGAATTTTGAGATGAAGAATAGTTTTAGTATACTGTAATCTATATCAGGAACTAGGATTCTCTTGGTATTCAGAGTGCTTACTTTTAACTAATCGAAGTATTCAAAATTAAGCTGTTTATTTCAAAATATAGATAAATGTTAGTCTAAATCTGTGGCGGTAGAGGAGCTGTAAATGTTGATAACTACTGGGAAATTAGTCATCACTTAGAAACACCCATCATCCACCCACATTAATGGAAGAGAGGGGAAGAGAGATAGAGATGGACACAGGGTATTTATAGGACATTTCTCTTTCACTTTTATTTCCCACCCCTCCTAAAAACCATCATTACTACCTGAGCAGCATCGATCTTCTTCGCAATGCTCTGCTTTGAGTTTGTCATGGCTTCCAGCTTGCGGGCTGCATTTTCCACTTTTGCTGTGAGTACATCCAGACCTTGGGACACCTGCTGAGCTTTCTGCATGGCCACAGGTGAGGCTCCTTGTCCTCTACTCAAAACAGACAGATGCTGTCATTGTACTTTCTCAAATACTTAATAGCAAAATATTACTAAAAGCATAGGATATGTCATTTTTGTTAACATGCTTGTCTTTTTCCTTTTCTCCAGTTAAGTCTGAGATAACACAAGAAAACAAAGAGATAAACAAAACACCTAAACCATCTACTTTCTCCTTTGCTTTTGAAAATTCACATTAGCTTTGTGGAGGTGCATAAACATTTTAAAGACCAGACCAGCGAATTTAGGTAATAATGATTCTTCGCTTGGTGGTGATTACATAATCAAATCTAAACCTCAGGGGGGAAATGTGCTTGTGATCTTATTGCTTTGGAGGGTTTTGTTACCACACTAATGTGTGCTTTAGAAATAAGCAACCCATTAGATTTTCTTTTTTATGGACAAGTATACATTAAAAATGTTTCAAGAGGTAGTATGCATACTGAAAGCACATCACAATGGGACGAAGCAGATCTGTGTTCAAATTATGGCTCCAGGTACCCATGAAACCTTGTTTCACTAGGGCTTCAGTTTTCTTACTTATAGAATGAGGGATGGGTAGGTAATAAACAATGCTTGCCTTGCTTATCAAATGGTGTGGCTTCAGGCAAAAAGACATGTTTGAAAACACTTTGGCAATAACGCGATACACATATATAACTATTATTATTATTAAATTTATTATTATTATTATAATGAACCTACTGAGAATTTTAAATGTCCATCTTCTATTCCTATACCATCTATAAATATCAAAAACAGTTAGTACTGAGGGGGAAAAAGCACATGGTGACAAGAAACCATTGTTTCTCATCAAGTTCCTAAAGACTAATTTCACTATTTTCCTGAGAAGTGGTAGGCTGCTACTACTACAAAAAATAATGTGAGTTAGTAGAAGTCTGTTTTCCCTTTGTAGACACTTTCCAAGTTATAACAAAATAAAAAATTTCCATTTTTCTACCAGCTCAGATTTTGTAAACTCAATGACAGGGGTGGTAACTTTATCATTCAGAAGAATGGCATGGCTGATCATGCTAATCTCTGTTTCTGATTTTAGGATAAACTACAAGAATCTTTGCTTCACTTACTAATAGTATGGATCTGTCATTCATTTTTCCACCCTCTTTTTAAAATTATCTTTATTTTTCACCTAAACCAATACTTGATGTAATGAACTCAATATTTAATGCAAGGTTTATAAAAGATATTTATACTTTTTACCTGTACTTGAGGCTTTCCTTTTATATGGCAGAGTAGTGGAAGATTTTCGGAAAACATACTTTTTATGAATTTGCTTTTTTTCCTTCAAATATACCAATTTATGATGAGGAATCTCTTGGGTAAGAGTGTAACTTTGAAAAAGTAAAACTATTTATGGATTACATAGTTTTTCCTATTAAAAATAAAATATTTACTGAGTCCCATGGGTGGGGGGGATATATACTTACAACCTTGAAACCCTAGGCGACTGAAACAGAGGAATATCAAAGAGAAAATTGTTACTGAGCTCTAGCCACTAAAATGTTAGACAGCTGGGCATATTTAAGAAAGAATAACAGGGAGTGGCTTTCTCGTCTTTCCCTGTGAGGGGATACTGCAAGCTCCAGAGTGAAGCAGGGGCAAAGCTGCTCATCACTGTCCTGGCCTTTTCTCTTTACTGATTAATGGTCGATCCCATCTACATAGCAACTACCTCATTGTTTTGCTCAAATTCATCTTTTTCTAAACACATACAACTGTATATTTGAGAATTCCAAGTGAAGACTGTCTGCCACGCTGTGAAAGGCTGCAGACAAAAGAGCCAGCAGTGAGAAATTTGAAGAGCCAGGAGTCTTGTCCAACTGCACTGGCGTTTCTCCGAATGGGAACAGAACTTCTTTTTGTCCTTTCTATAAAGTCCTTGTCATGCTCACGACAAAGGACACTGCTTCGCAGCAGGAGAAAAAGGCTCACTGAGTTCAATGAGCTAACATTTATTTATACTGTTCTGTGCCCCCTTCAAAGTAGAGACTCTTAACCTGAAGCCCCTAGAGCTGCCAGGGCTGCAGTGAATCCATAAACCTCTGGAAATTATGTGTAATATTGTTTATGCCTCTTTTTAAGTAGATATTAATGGCTTTTGTCAGACTTTAAAAATGATCTTGGTCCAAAAAAGGTTTAGAACTACTCGTCGTTCAATCTACTATGTTAATACATTCGAGACCGGGTGTCATGGTGTGCAACATGTTAAGGTGTGTTTCTGAGGCCCATTTGTATGGAAACCCTGTACATCCAATTATCTCAAGATGTTTCATGACATTGTCTAAGCAAAATTAAACGTCATCTACACTAGGATCTCATCATACTTCAATTTTTCTCAATGTCCATACTATAAAATGCAATAAAAACTCAGATCTTTAAGAACTTCATTAACTCTATGGATGGATTCTAAACAAACCTATATTATACTGAGTTTTCTTTTTTTATTTCAATTAGAGTTGACATTAATATTATTTTATATTAGTTTCAAGTGTACAGCATAGTGGTTAGACATTTATATAATTTACAAAGCAATTCCTATACCAAGTTTTCTTAATGGTAAACTATATATATCTAATTTATAGGAGAAAAAGTCCTAAAAGCCAAGACTTACGGTATAATAAAGAAAAGTAGAAGAAATATGAAACCAAATGAATAATGATGAAATAGAAATTCAAAAGAGCCTAGAAATGACCAACTTAAAGAATAACCTATTTAACTGATTTTTTAACTGATTTTTAAAATGACGTGAAATAATTTCAATAAAAGGTATCGACCCATGCCAGACCAAGGCCCCTTATTTTTGTGAGCTTATGGCTAGAAACTAAGATAGGATATCAGATTTCTAATTCAATTTCGATTTTATTTCAAGGCACCTGCACATTTTAAAAGTTTGGCAAAAGGAAAAGTTCATTTCATCCTCAAAAACAGAAAATTAATAGAATATAATATCTATGTTATCTATTAGCCAAAGAGAACACAGTAAAATTAGAAGACTTGCTTTCTGAGTCACTTTGTCAAGAGCGAGATTTTATCTGTTACCTACTACTGCTCTGGTAAGAGCAGAAGAATTTTACCTGGCTCGGAGGTCAGCCACTTGATCTGTCATCTGCCCTAGCATTTTGCAAGTTCCCAGGATCTCCCTGCGTTCTTTGCCTGCACAGAGTTCCCCAACTTTTCCAGCTTCATCTAAGATCTGTCTGATGGCCTGCTCACCAGCATCCCCTAAAATAAAGAGATATCCAATATCTACATTGTTAACACATTAATTATTTAGAGAGGATACTTTACAAGTCATTTCATTCATGAAGGAACAGATGATTTCAAAAGAACAAGACAAGCAAATAGAAGGCAATACATCTGATAGCTTACAGCCAAGCAGTGCCCTTACAACTTTAGGGTGAGGTTTCAACCACAGATACATCTAAAATAAGATCCTTGGAACCATAGCCATCTGGAGATAATAAGTAGCTTGTGGTGAGAATTGGACGAAAATAGGCTCCACCAATTTGATAGTCCCTAGCACTTCTCCATTAAGCTTTTCATATTCGTTCAAATGTTAATCTAAAACTGAATAAATATTAGATTAGAAAATCCATAAGCCTGGCTTAATAATCTATTTGGATCTTTATATTAGATACCTTTGCTTTCCAATTCTTAATGGCATCAACATTTAGTCTGCTTAATTACTTTGTTGACATAAATGGAAATATGCCCAATGAGAATAAGAAGAGAAAAGCTTTTATTCAAATAATCATCTTTCTGGTTCAGGGAAGAGGTGAACCAAAAATCTGGCAAAGAATACCCAGTTCAGCTTGGTTAATTTCTCCATGACAAGAGGTGATTAATCTGTGTTCTTCATCCTTTTAACACCTAGTAATGCTTGAATTCATCAAACTAATGGAATGGTATATGACCCTAAATGTTGCAGTAGTTATCTCAGGATTATGATATTCTGGGAAGATTTCTTTCTTTCGTTAGCTGGGTTTTTCGCTTTCTGTTATATTGATCAGAAAAGTAGCACCAGATGGTTACCTGGGGAGGCACTAGGATCACGGAGCCAACCTTTGGCCTGGTTCAGTTTGGAGTCTATGGAGGCCAATGCTCTCTTCATGGCTTCGGTGTCCTTTTGAAGAGAAATACAATTATTTTCTTTGCAAAAATTGAGGTAACTATGATACAAAGTAAGACAGAAAAGAAGTGACAGCATTAACATTCAATAACTAAGGTAGTCCTACAAAGCCTTAAAAATATTCTCATCACACCATAATGCTTATTTCTCTCAAAATGCAGCATCTTGCATGCAAATCCTCAGTTAATTCTATTCTGTTTCCTGATCTCCCTATTGCTAAACTGTGAAAACTGGTAAAATTGCTCAAGCCAAAAGATGTTTAATGTCTTCAGCAGGAAAAAGCCCTGTTGTCGCATGCCTCATTATCAGCCCTTGCAGTAGTCAACATTCGTTTGCAGCCCTGCCAAAGCCCTCCCAGCTTCAGGGAAGCCTCATTAGCATGTGGTGCCACAAATCACACTTCTTTTACATCTTATTTGGAAACACATACACACTGGATAATGTTTCACTATTTTAAATTACTCCGAAAAATGAAATGACTGACTGGGAAAAAAATGAAAATGTTAATCTAGCAATTCAGTTTTAATTTCACAAATAAACTACCAAATGTAATACAAGAAAGAAGCATTTTTCTGGCCTTTCTTGCCACTCCTCATCCTTAGTTCCCTTACCATCGCTAATGGATAAGAGGCAGGATAAAATAAGTGGGTCTCAATTTATTGTTTACAAAAAATCAAGACTCATAATGACTAACATAAAACTAGCATAAAATCTCCCAGGATATATCATAAGATAGTGAAACAACAGACTAGTCACTTTCAAAGTATATCTGTATTTTAATAAAGTTTTTAAAATATAAGAAAACACGGAGAACAATATAACCAATACCCATGTACCCATTCTCAAAACTGACAGATCGGCCACCTATTAAGTCTATATTTAACATCTGAAAAGACAGCCTATATCCTTTTTGCTCTAGGGAACTGACTCTTACAGAGTTCATCCACCAAAGTACAGGACTTTGAAATTTTAGGCAATGTCCTAAATCCCTTTTTTTTCAATTTCCAGTCTGCAAAAGTTGGCTTCTAAAGGTGTTGTATCACCAGTTTTCCACATGGGGGCACCAAAAGTATCCCCCGCCCCGCAACCACCACCACCACCACCACCACCACCACTTCCAATGCAAGCAAGACTCAGCAGGAGTACAAATAAGCACTTAGAGCTCTCTCATCATTAGGCTTAAAGTCAGAAGCATGATCCCACACTTTTCCAAAGTTACCTATTCAAATTATAGGCCTCTCAGGTCCGGATTCTCTCCTTCCCCATCTAAGCAGATAGACTATTCTCCTGTTGCAACCTGAGCTATCTAAGTCTCTAAAAGAGCAAATTCT
This sequence comes from Rousettus aegyptiacus, assembly GCF_014176215.1. Classification (NCBI taxonomy): domain Eukaryota; kingdom Metazoa; phylum Chordata; class Mammalia; order Chiroptera; family Pteropodidae; genus Rousettus; species Rousettus aegyptiacus. Next base: position 13,290,296 of record NW_023416309.1, read on the forward strand.
CAGCCACAGCAACTAAAGAGCAGTGAACTAAACTGAAAAAAATGGAAATAAAATATTTTTATTCTGAAATTACATGGAGTTATGGTAGCTATCTATCAATAAAAGAGTCGTAACAGGATCTATTTCAAAAATCCATTTGTAATTAGTACAAGTAGACAAGTGACATTTTTAAAGTGCCTTTGATTCTGAAATGGTTTAAATATCTGCTCTTTCTCTACCTTGTTGTGCATTAATCTGTACAGCAAACCCTGTTTTGAAAAGTAATACAAAGGTCACTTGAGCTTAATTCCAAACTAGCAAGGCCCAAATCAACATCTTTTCAAAGGGAGTTTTAAACAACTCCTCACCTCAGAGAGCTAGATAGCCTTTAGGGTCTAACACAAGTGATAAGACTTTGTCTAGATACAGATTTTTAAAAAAAATTCACAAGCTCTCATCTAGGAAGTATGTGCACACTTTGAAAAAGAGACAGACCCATGTAAAAATACATTTAAAAATCTATTAATAACCATTTCTCTAACACACATATTTCAGTGAAAATAGTATTTCTTACAGTTCAGAAGTCTAAATTCATGGGGAAACGAAGATTAGAAAAAAATTTTAGTGTCTGCTCTAGCAATAAAGGCTACTAGTTATAAAACTAACTTTGAGCATTTCCTGCATGTTAGGTTCTGTTTTAGGCATTTTTCCCCCTCATTACTTCAACTGAACCTCAAAGCTAAATGTAATTTAATTTTACAAATTAAGAGACAGGGGCTTCATCCTAGAAACTGAATTTGGTCTCAGGTTTGTTGACAACAAACCTCATTATTTTATATTGAATAAAACTCAAGACCTTTTTTCTTTTACCAAAAAGAGTTGCCAAAGAATCCACTAACCTGCCGTAACAGTCATCAGCATATCTTTGCCTCATCGATTTTGGCTTTGGTCCATACTGTTCAAGAAGTAAGTTCTAGAATCAAATTCATAACCCTCTCTAACATAAACGATTGCTTTTATTCTCCATTGCCTAAAAATGATTTCAAACACAAAAACTGGCTTTGCTCCATTTAGTATCCTCAAAAATCAATGCTTTTTTTTCTCCATATTAAAGCATGGTCACTGCACTTTAAGGAAAGAATCTAATTCTGAGAAAGTGAGTAATTTATTCCTAAGTGGGAAATGTGACATCAAGAAGTGAAAATTAAGAGATGCTCATTTCCCCTGAAAAGAATTAATGGCAAATTTAGAATGAAGCTGCATTTTTAAACTGGAAATTTCAATTAGTTTCTAAAGTTTTTAAAACCATGAGTTTTAAACAATTTTGTAAATTTAAAATAGTCACTGAAAGGGCCACCTTAAATTCTTTCTGGAAAAGGGCAATTTTAAATAATCATTTAAATACAACATTTAAATATCGTTATCTATTAAAAACAAAAATGTTTATGGGAACAATTATTCTGGTCTCCTAAGAATTTCATGTATATTTCTTCTGATGGGCAGTACTTATTATGGAATTGAGAGAATTCTAATTCTGTCATAAACAACATAAGTATATAAACACTACATGTGATATAAACAAATTCACTGAACAATTAGGACTAGAAGTCACTTTAGAGATATATTTATAAAGGGTAAAAATAATCATAACCTTGTGTCAACCATACTATGTACCACAAAACTTTTAGTTAAGCCTTGTCATGTAAATCTAAGTACCCAGAGTATAATCTGGATGTGAAATAGAAGAGAAAAAAAACTATACCTTCATTTGAGTACTTATCTCTATCAAACCTCAAATTTGGGAAAGAGAAAAGTCTCCACTAATCTCTTCTCTGAGTTTTTTGGCTACTTTTTTTAAAGAATGAGTATTAAAAATGCCAGATCTAGTCATGTAACTTTGGGGACAGCAGGCAGGGATCTGGTCCCCTTCCACTCTGGTCTCTTTTACCGTGAAACTCTTATGAGTTCATGTTTTAAATGAAAAACCACAGTGCCCTGGCACTCTCCCCCACATACCAAAAGGTGGAAGGACAAACTAAAAGAATTCCTTTTTACATGCATTTGCAGGAACTGAAACACTCCTGAAATTTAATATAAAGTTAGATCTACGGAACAGAAAATAATGATGAGTACCACTGAGTTCCTCCTGTAGACAATCAAGAACTGTGGTAGAAAAAGTGAGGTACTGCAATCCCAGGCTCTTGAAAATTGTAAATATGGAACTAAGGACCCCCTTTCTTTCACTGCCCGACCTACTCTTCCTTTTTCCACTAACGCTCCATTCCACGCCTGACCACATTTCCACCCCCGAATCAATGTTTTAAGAGCAAAGATATTTCTGGAAAGAATAAACTGGGCAGTAGAACAAAGCCTTACAAACTATATTTAAGTGATGACAGAAAGTCATCTGGCCTTGAGACTTCAAGTAAGTTACCACAGGGTTCAGTTCCTCATCTCTAAGAACACCTTCCCAGCTCTAAAATTCTGTCATCTATGAGTGTACAATCACATGTACCACCTAGATCAACGGGATCAGAAGGGAAGCATCAATTCCTAACATTTTGGGCTTTTCTGTTTGGGGGAAGGGAATAAAATATCATAAATGCCTGAACTAACTCTCTCAAACTCTAAGAGATCAATTTTTTGTTATATCATCTGCTAAAATAAAACACTAAAAGACTCAAAAAAGCTCACACACAATCTTGTTTTTTCAAAAATGAAATAAAAATCAACCCTTAAATTCCAATAGTCTGCAGTAAGGGCAAGTATTACAGGAGTGCATGTTCTAACCTAGGGGTCCCCAACCCCCGGGGCCGCAGACTGGTATCAGTCAGTAGCCTTTTAAGAACTGGGCCACACAGCAGGAGGTGAGCAGCAGGCCAGGAAGAGAAGCTTCATCTGTATTTGCAGCCGCTCCCCAGCACTAGCATCACCGCCTCAGCTCCACCTCAGATCATCAGGCATTAGATTCTCATAGGAGCACTAGTCCCCGGTACCAAAAAGATTGAGGACCACTGCTCTAACCAGTATCTCCTTTGGTTGAGAAGAGCAAGATATCTGAGTCAGTCACTACATTTAACCATTACCACAGTAGGAGGAGACCTCCCACAGGAACTACTTCTGAATAATAGTATCTAATGGCTCAAGGTGCAGTTGCAGGAGCATCAATGTGAATTCACAAATTCTTAGCAATAAAAGGCTTTTAAAATTTTTCTCACTTCCTCTTAATTCTCAGCATGCATGCATGCATCAAAATATAAGTAATATAAATATTAAAAAAAGAGAGAGATTGCTAAATTTACAAGGGGTATAATTAGAATTGTGTTTAATTCAAAAATTCTTTTGTTTCATAATGAATTCTCAGGAAAAATGCTAAGATAATTTTAAATTATTATTTATAAGATGGCTGTTGATTTACAGAGGGGGAAATTTTTACTTTCAAAATAAAATGAAGTGTTTAAAGTCAAAGTACTTTTAAGTTTGTAAATCTGCAATTTGAATGTGGGTACAGAGGTAAAACAATCAGCTCCTGCATTGCCTCTTTAAAATCTTAACTTATTCAGTAAGACGTACTTTTACCAAGAATTTTCCACTTACTTTCTTCCCCCACTTTTCTAGAGGAACCATCACTTTCCAGAAGAAAACTGCACCAATGGGGAAGCATGAAACAAGTATGGTAAGACAAAGTTAATTATTTGTAGGGGGAGGAGGAGGTAAAAGATACCATATATATTAAACAGAATGGGAAGCCAGGGGTCACAGACAGACACAAGGTCTGATTAAATCACTGCTTACAGTTGAGTAATGAAAGATGCTAAATGCTACTAAACTGAAAATAACCAAAACCCTCATTACCGAGGTAAAATTTTTTTCTAAATATTCTTGCAATTAATAAAAATGATTATGTCTTATGGGGTAAGACAAGGTAAGGTACATGAGGATGGGATTGGGAGTGAGATTTGCCATGTATATCTTTTTATAGCATTTTGATTTTTGAACCAGGTAAATGTAAAACAAAAGCAAAATGAAGTTAAAAATAAAACATTTCTTGCTCATTCCATCGTCATTATAATGTTCTTGAGCTTCTTTTGGCCGAACTAATTTTATTTACTTTCTTTCATTCTGATAATTTTGCAGCATCCTAACAGTCTGGTTCCTTCCAGATCAGCATAAAATTGAGACAGCTAGCTGTAAGACTGGACCAGCCTACACAGTAAACCAGGTCTATTTCCCCAAGTGCCTAATCCTCATCCTGAAAAATTCAACTGACCACATCTTTTTTAAAAAGTAGCCCTCAATGACACTTGCACAAAATAAAGTTCAGTATCACCTATTTCCTAAATGATGGGTGACTTTTTCTCTCTGAAAATAGAGAAACATTAAGCCTGCAATGGCTGCTCCTCCTTTTTACTATTTCTCATCTGCTGGAAGCAAAGAGGAGAGAATAAGGAAGGAGATTAGGTTAGGGGAACATGAGGTCATGGAGAACTATGGCTGATTCACGGCTTAGACAGCAGAACATGCAGTGAGCCATGGACCGAAGCTAGGAAGAACTTTAGATATACCTTATTATTTTCCTTTTGATTTTGAAGGCTAGGAGTATTGTTAAGGACAAACATTCCCATCTAAACTCTCTAGCCTACCCATTTTCATTACACCTTAAAACCTCAATGACACACCTCCAAAAACAAAATTCCAGAGCCTGCAAAGGAGACTGGTAAGAGAAGCAAATACAGAGACAGCATCAGCTAGAAGTTTCCTTACCTAAGAGTGGGGTCCACAAATAACTTAGGGGTCACCCAGCTACCTGGGGAAACCTATCACTCAAATGAAGTGAGTAGGAATGACCAGACCAAAATAGTTCTCAGGAGCCTACCCAAAAAAATGAAAGGACTCACTACATATAGGAAGCCTGATATCTCACAGTAATGGTCTTTCCTTTTGCTTTCCCCAAAGAAACAGCTCAAGATGAACCAGTCTGCCCAGCACAGCCCTGAAGCCCATATTAAATCACATTCTGACGCATATTCGAGCACAGTGTTACACACCGGCACACGGAATAAGGCATGGCACACAGCACAAGAAAACCTCACAGACATGCTTTTTCACTTTTTAAGAGAGAGGAAAGAAAAAAAAAAAAACTAGAGGGCAAGAGAAAGCTTACCTTCTAAACGTGAGGGAAAAAAAGAATAAAACAAACAAGGGAACAAAAAAAAGATGCATAAAGAAGTCATAACAGGGAAGTGAAAGCTGTCAAATATGCAAAAGCAAAATTAAGTATAAAATCAAAGACTTAAAATGATTTTACCATACAGATTTAAAATACAGTCTTAGAATTTATTCAAGAATCTTGTACCTGTGTAAACAAATTGATAATTAAGATAAGCGGACTAATTTCTTCCGCATATTTAGTCATTTTCTGGGCAACAAGAGAGAGCTGGTGATTTGAGGCCCCAGCTTTGACCTTACCTTAAAGGTGACCTGGAAGACAAACAGGCCTACTGGATACTCAGTGGAAGCCACACTACAAAATCCCCCATTTAGTCTGCTACCAGCCTGCTGGCTGGCCCTGGAGACAACATCTGTGTCACACGTGGAGAAGCCAAATGCCGGAGTGTGTGTTTTCCCTACTGCCTGTACCTTGGGCTCTTACAAGGAAAGTATAAACCCAAGTGTCTCTGTCCCCCCAAAACAGTCACTAGGCAGGGACAAGCAGGTTAGAGCAGCAGTAGCACAAAACCACTGCTGCTGGGCTATGGAAGAAATCCACCAAACTTTCAAGAGTCTAGAAGAAATTCTAGACTAAATTCTGAAGAGTGAAAGGACCACTCAAACTAAGTGACAAATGTGAAAACTAGTATTTTAATTAAGCTTTCCTTAGGGAAAATGAAATGATTAAGGCATACACCTAGAAATGCCAAGTCTCCTCTGTAGATTTCTCTGGGTCAAAGGTCAGTATGGGAAAAGTTTTCCATAAAATTCAGTCATAGGCATATTATGTCTCTTACTTAGTCTCCTAGCAACAACAGCCCACATAAAAGGCAGGGTTCCCATGCGGGGAGTATACACCACACCAGAATTTCTCCACCAGCCCCATCAGTGAGACTACAGCCTGAAGGAAAAGCTACACATCTCAGCCTTCAACCAACATTCACCCCACATCCCTATTTATTGTTTTACCTTGGAAAAAAGGAAAAGCAGCAAGTAACCCATGAAACAAAAGTGAAGAAGAAATTACTTTCACAATATCTGAGTAGTCTTATGCTACACAGTTACAATATAAAATGTGAGATAATCAAACTCCCAGGAGGGGAGAATTTAGGATTTTGCTTATTTATCTCCTAATAACATTTACCTTGCTGGCCCAGGCATCTTCATCCCAAGAAGTAAGTTGTAATACACGAATGATCTCATTAATTTCAGCACTCATCTTTTCTACAGTAAAATTGCGATTTTTCAAAGCTTCTTCTATTCCTTGGTTTTTTGAGTTTTTAGTTGTTACAAAAATCTTCATAGCTGTAAATAAACAAAAGATTACAAACTAAACTAGGAATTGAATTTTGCTGTATAACAATATTCACACAAGATGTTCCACACCTTGAACACATTTTGGGCTTCTAAGGTCTTAAAAAAATATATGAAAACAAACTCTGCAAATCTGCCAGTCAAGTTCAGATATCAGCAGTCTTCACTATAAAGAAAGCTGAAGGTACAAAACATCACCACAACATGATCAGGGAACGAATTTAACATGCATATACTGATTACCCACAATCACAAAATGTCCAATTTATCCTTCTAAATTAGTTAGACACTGGCCTCACCTAACACAAACCTAATGGGACAAGAAGAAAACAGTAAAACTGCAACTGGAGAATCCTGCTGCCCCTAATCCTAATGGAATACCCCAAAGTGTTGAGTTTATCTGCCAGAATTTCTCTCGACATGTAGAAAGGACTTTCTAGCCCCTAAAAGTGAAAAATAAATAAATAAATAATATAAAGCACTGTAGAAAGAGAATATGTTCCTATAAAATAACTAAAATTGTAAAAACAAAGATTCATCAACTCCTTATTGAGTTACGTAGTTTAGAAAGAAATCTTCTTCCCAGCAATCTTTCTGCCACATCAGACAGTTGGGCTCAAAAACATATTTCCCACAGAGATTACAAGACTTACTTACCAACACTTGTTTTCTAGTTCATATAAGAGCTTTCTAAACCCTTACACTCATATCTCCTTTTTTTGCTATTACCAAAGCAGGAAGGCAGTAGCTAGGAATCACAGTGACATGTCTCATAAGATTTTGAAAATAAAGCTGCTTCCTGAGACTTTAACAAACTTGTGACTTAATTATGATAACTTACATAAACCATAAGGTGTCTGGTACATACTAGATACTTAATAAGAGCAGCTCCCTTCTGCTAGTTGAGAGAAGAGCCACCATGTTTGCACTTCTGGGCTCTGCCCAATGGGAAAGTGGTCCCAATTGGCAAAGAGTGCCAGCTATACAATGTAGAGAACAGTTAAATATTTAAAAAAAAAAAAAAAATACTGTGTTAACACAACACTGAAAAGGGCTCTGGGTTCAATTCTTCATCCCACAGTGCTCTACAATATCCATTCTAGCTCCTAACCATTCTTTTATAACACAAGTAAAAGTGTCAAAATCCATACAGTCATCTACAGCCATGCCATCCTGAACGTGCCCAATCTTATCTGATCTCAGAAGCTAAGCAGGGTCGGGCCTGGTTAGTACTTGAATGGGAGTCCACCCAGGAAGACCAGGTGCTGTAGGCATTTTTAAAAAATCCATATGTCCAAAACTAGAAAAAGGGCTAAGTAGAACTTAGTAGAACTGGAAGTTCTACTTAGCCCAGAAAAAGGGCTAAGTAGAACTTCCAGAGAACAGAACAAGGCAACAGGAAGGGCAGTTTCAAACAAAGAACAGGAGAGCATTAGCAAAGACAAACACTGGTTCTTAGCCAATCAGCTGTAGCCGTCAGGTAATACGCAATCTATCCAGTCTCATTTTTACCCAGGTTGAAGGATATGCAACTAGGCAATGAAAGAAAATGAACATCAGAGTTTAAAACATGTTAACTTCCACACCGCACCCCCCCCCCCGCCCCGCCGCCCTGTAAGATAAAGTATTGGTAGAAAATACCTGAAATAAGAACTGGCAGCAACTCTTTCACTGTGTTCATTGAGTTCACCAACATCACTCGGTGCTCCTGGTGAGTCAGTTCCTGCTGCCTCTCGTCGATCATCTTAGCCATCTTAGTCATTCCTGGGGCATAAGGAATAAATTGTGCAGGGTGAGCAGTGAAACAGTCCAGAGTCTGGCTTTCTGAGCCTAAAACCATTATGAATTACTATGAAAGTCCAAACTCAGTGCCCACTTAAGCAACAGACACTATCAATGAACTCTAGCATTTATGATAGAGAATTTTTCAGCACAGTTATAACTATACAACTTTATCTTTTTCATTAAAAGTAACTTATTAAATCTTAATCCTAAATGTGACATAATTGCCACATATTTGACATAAAGACATTCACAAATATTTTTTTAAAAGGTCAAAATGAATAAAATATTTGTTTACAAATAAAAAAGTATTTGTAAAAACTAATTTCACAAGTAGGGGAAACATATCTTGCCTGGCTACCATTTTTACAGGTTTCACACCATGTACTTGGCCACTGTGCCTATGTAAGAATCTTGTGTGAGCTTGGTACTAAGAATCCAGTTGCTGAAAAAAATCTTAAGAATTAAAATAATGTGTTTTGTTTTCATCTTTATGTTTTCTGTACTTTTCAATTTGTCTAAAATAAGCATGTATGATGTTTATAATTAGAAACAAATAGAAATATTATAAAAATAATTATAGTGATGACAGCATTTGAAAGCATCTGGTGTTTTGGAATCAGCCTGCTAGCACTTTTTGTTTACTTTGGGTATTATTCAAAGATGCTATGTGATTCTCTAAAGCTTTGAATTTTCAAACTGCTCTTAGGATTTCTTAAGTAGCTTCACAGACTGTTAGGGAGTACTAAAAGGGAATGGAAAAGGTGGGTAGAAAAGATAGGGTGGCCCCTGCTTCATCCAGAGTAAAGCTCCATTTCTGTCTTTTATACGTTGAGATTCTGCATAAGATTTCATTTGAAGAAATAAAATTTTTTCCAGTGCTATGAGAAAATTTAAAGAGTACAAGCTCTAAAGCTTCAGTGATGGATCAGGAAAATTTTTAACTGCCATAAGCTATGGAATGAGTGCAATGGAACCTCATGAAAATACTGTTAAATAAAAATCATTTCACATAAAACAAAAGAATTTGATAAGGTGGTATGTGACCTTTAATACTGACAAGTTAAACATATGATGTATCTTGTCCTTTGTCTCATTCATACTTTAAGGACCTTCAAGTTCATGTTATATGTCTGTAACAACAAAAGTTTGTACATGTTATGTATTTTGAATTTTCAATTCTCAGATAACTAAACAATCATTTCAAAATGATATTTAGGCATAGAAGCTCTTCTCTCCTTCTAGGTCTGATTATATTATGCAGCCTCGGGCTAGGGCATGAATCCATAATAGTAGGCGGGTTAATTAGAAAGCTAAGAGGTCATAAAGAGCTACAGGCCAGCTGGCAGACAGTGAAGGAATGCTGTATAACGTGGAATAGAGAGGTCAGGATTCAGGGTGGCCATAAGCATTACAATCATAGAAAAGTATTTCCTACATTCTCCAACAACATTTGCAATGTCTAGTTTAATTCATCAGACAGGGCCAGGATTTGTAGAAAGTCAATCTGGCTCTCAGAGACAGTGATTTCTTCTCAGTAGAGGCACAGCATAGGTTCCATCAATAAAGTAGAGACACATAAAGTCCAATGCATCATTACCTATCTTCTACAAAAAAAGTACAGGGAAATGCCCCTTTCCTCTTAATCAAACATGGAGAATCTATAAAAATTTTATTATAAAAATTGGATATGACTAACCTGGTCCAAGATTCTTTGTGTAAGTGACCAAATCTTCCATAGTTTCTACCACCTCTGCCACTGTAAGATATTCCAAAATTCCTTTGCAAACTCTAATAATTTTACGAACCTGGAAATATATTTTAGAGTATTCAGTCAATTGAGTGAACAATAAGCAGAAAATATGGTAATTAAGATGTATAGCTATTCAACATTTTCTTCATTCTGAACAATTATTAATCCTCTATTATTATCTTTAAGACTAGGTTTTTGTCAAAAAACAAAAACAAAACAGGCTTTTGCCTGGAAGAGGTGCTGCATGGACCTCAGATTGCCTACCTCAGCCTCATCAAAGGTGAGGAGCAGGTCTGATGTGCCGGAGAGGATGCCCCTTGACCCATCAATCAGATAATCTCGAGCAGGCACTGAGTAAGGGTCAGACTGAAGCATCTGGGCTGCCTGGACAAGCTTGGTGCAAGCATTCTCAACCCTGTGGGGAGGAACATGGAGTTATCTCACTGGCAGAACCAAGCAGAAGAATATCACATGCAAAATGCAAAGAATGGATGTAAATTCACATTTTTTTTCCCCACATGGAAAATAGCCAAGACCAATTTATAAAAGAACCTAAGTTTTTAGCTTTTATTTACATTTTAGGGTAGCATATTTATTAATTCACTGCACCAAGCCCTTGTTCTTCATTACTTTCTGGCAACAAAAAATGATGAGGAAACATTTTAGACTTTTCACTTGAGGTTGCTATATCTCTGTTACTCCTTTGTTTCCTTACTCCTCACCCTATATGCATTGCCGTTAAAAGATACTACGCCAAGAACAGAAATCTTTGACAACAGTTTCAGATTTAGCATCTGAAAATAAAATACCAAAGCATTGTGTTAAGTGAAATTTAATAACCAGATGAAACAAAGGAACAGAAAGAAACACAAAGAGAAAGTATGAGGTAATGCATAAATTTCTCATTCATCTAGCTAAATGGAATTGTTTGACAAATCCATTGGACTCTTTGAAAACACCACTACAAAACTATGTTGTTAATTAAAATGTCACTGGCATTAATAACTGAACCAGTTATTAACAGTTTTAACATAAATGGAGTTTAATAACATAGATGACCTAATCACCCAAAGGTGTAATTTTTTTTTTGGAGGAGGGAGTTCATTTAAAGAAGAACCTCAAATGCATACACCAAGAATTCCCCTTGACCCTCTTGTACTACTAAAATGTATTCATTCATTCATTTATTCACTCATTTATCCATACAGAATTAAAAAGGACCTAACAGAGCATCTCCTCTAATCTTATATTCAATAAACCCATTATGCTATTACCTTATAACTTAAAAAGACATGGAACAAATCACTTAAAGTTAAAATATTTAGCCAAAATTATACATTCTTAAAATGTCACATGCAAATAAAAGCCCACCTCATGGGGTTGTTTTGAGGATCAAATGAATAATGTAAGCCTTTAAAGTATAAAACAATGTCACACTTTTAATAGAATTAAACTAGCACATGAATTGAAACTACGGAAAAAACATTGGGCTAGAAACACTATGGTGTGCATATAGAGATGCAAAAAAACCACTAATCTCAAGATGCATACTTTACTAAGCTGGGTCACAAACATTAGCAGTATGAGGCAGTATGTAATAAATATCCGTGAAGAGCGAGATCTCATTGATGTGGCTTTTGATCAACTCAGATGAATGGTTGTTTTCTGTTCCTTTTTAACTGACGAATCAAAATTTCTATTTAAATTATATAACATATATATACATATATGACATAAACATATACACATAAATAAAACTAAATGGGCATAGACTGAAGAATCTCCTTCACTCCATTATCTTCTAGGTATTCAAATTTCATCTACTTGTAACCAAAGTTATGAGTTTTCTGTTTTCTTCAAAAAAAAGACACTTTATGCATATAAAACAAACAGGCTTCTACCTTTTTTACACAAATGCATACTCTCTGCATTCTGCTTTTTTCACTTAATTTAACTTGGAGATGTTCTAATAAAAATACATAAAGAGCCTTCTCATTTTCTTATATAGCTACATAACAAGTCCATAATTTATTAACCTGCTGCAATGAATCACTTTGAACACATGTCATCTTTAAATGTGTAGATCTGTAGGATATAGTCTAGAAATGGAACTGCTGAGTCATAGGTATGGACATTAGTAATTTTGACAAATGCCACACTGCCATCCACTGAAGTTAGTTTATATCCCCACCACAGTGGGTAAGAGTATCTGTTTCCTCACAGCCTCAACAGCTCAGTGTGTAATTAAACATATGTATTTTCATCAATATAACAGACCAAAATTTCTTATCAATAGTTTTTTTTAATTGAGGTGAAATTCTCATAACATACACTTAGTCATTTTAAAGGTATAATTCGGTGGCATTTAGTGTATTCACAATATTGAACAAACACTACCTCTTTCTTGTGTCAAAACTTTTTCATCACCTCAGAAAAACACCCTATACCCTTGAGTAATCAAAGGAACAAAGATAAGAATAACAACATGCTTCTCATTGGAAACAATGCAAGCCAGAAAGTGGGGCAAAGCAGTGAACACAAAATGTATTCTACACAGATAAATATAAAAATACTTTTTTCCTTATTATTTAAATATGTTTACAATATAATTGACTGATTGGAGCAAGAACTTTTTTTTAAATGAAGTTTTAAAAAGTAAATTTGATTTGACAGGGTAAGTTGGACAATTAGGACTGGCTTTGCCAATGATTATGGACGATGTTTTCTATAAATTTAATGAGCTAAATTCACATGGAAACATATTTACAACATGTATATAATATGCAACATGGCACAAAATATATGCTTTGCAACTAAACTTATGATTTTAAAGCGTTTAATTGAAAGCTTTGCAATATTCAAGAGAAGTAGTTCAAAAGCCCTTTAGGAATAGTCAGTCACTCATCGAGGACCACTAGTTGAAGACCACTTACCTCTTGCTTCAAGATTTTTTACAGCCATTCCCTCTAACTGAAACATCTCCCTCTCTTTCCCTCTTCTGCTTAACTATTTGTTCTCTTAGACTCCGCTTTTATATGCCTCTTCCTTGAAGAAACGATCTCAAATCAATGAGTACTTCTCCTCTGTGTTCTCATGAGATAAATCACACCTTTCCAGTTCAGTTTTCTCTTTCTTCCACAGGACTGTAAGTTCAGCAGGGCCAAGGACCTTGTCTATCTTGTTCATTAATGTATTCACAGACTAGAAGGCCTGGCACATAATAAATGCTCAATAAATATTCGAATGAATGAATTTTTAACAAATACAATTAATCATTAAATCATCTGGCCCATAGAAAACAGTGACTTTAAAAAGTCACAAACTTGATTGCATTTCCAAGTAAAACGAACCTTTATTAAATTGTAGCAAACATAAGCATCACAGAATGCAACTGCTGCATTACACCTATCTGCAAGGATCCAGTTATTGCACAAGTGCTTCAAATTTGGGGGTGGAAATAAATAAATAAATTAAAGTTAGGAACAGTCATCATGGATAAAGGAAACAAAGAAAGATGAAATGGAAAAGCTTTACAAGAATTAATTTGATTCTCCATTAATGGTTGCTTTGTGTGGTAAAATGACAGGACCAAAACAGACCCTGCACCATTTTTTTCCATAATAAGACATCTGATATGTGCATTAAAATTTAATGTCATTCATAAAAGCCAAACGAATCCCACCATGACTAACCAATAGTCGGAAGCTGGAAGGAGTCTGTCTTATCTATAGAAAATGAAATTTTATTTAAACATTGAAGCTGCCTAGCCTCTTAAAATGATCTTCTATTTTTTAACACCTCTGATTTTTTTTTTCAAAGCATTTTTAAAAACAAGAGCAGGGATAAGGTCCACTTCATAAGTAATTATATATCTTGGCTATATACTAATAATATTGATTTAGATACTTTAAATCAGTCAACTAGCACCACTTAAGGCTTCTCTCTGCCTTTGAGTCTTCAACCTAAATTAATAGAAAATTCTAATAGTTTAGATCAATGGCCCAATGACAGCCTCATGGGACCCAAAATATGTTCACTCATAATCTACTAATCGATTCTACCTAGAATTACCACATATGACTTGATATAATTTAAGAGATATAAAGCTTCCAAATTCGGCTCCATGTGACTTCAATTATCACTAATCAAGAAACAAGCCTATGCTAAAATTTTTATTTAAGAAAAATAAGGAGAAAACCAATCCAAAGGTTATAAAGGTTGATTGCCACAAGTCATTTTTAAACATTCTTCTAGACTGCATCCAGAAGTGAGTTACTAATCTTAAATTCCTTTATTTTAATCCTTTCATATATTTGTTCATCTAACACAGAGGTCTCCAACCCCCAGGCAGCAGACCAGTACCAGTTCATGGCATGTTAGGAACCGGGCAACATAGCAGGAGGTAAGTGGCGGGCCAGCGAGAGAAGCTTCATCTGTATGTGCAGCCGCACCTCAGCTCCACCTCTGATCCGATCAGGCATTAGATGCTCTTTGAGCACCAGTCCCTGGTGCCAAAAAGGTTGGGGACCGCTGATCTAACATTTTGAACACCTACTACACGCTATGTGAGTCCTGGAAATAGAAAGGCCTTTTTTAAAGTCCCTAGCTTTAAGAGGTTACCACCATGGTAGGAGGTGTACATGTAAACAAACAAATACAAATTAGTATTTATAAATGCATTCAGAACCTGCTAAGGGGACATAAAAGCGGGAGTAGTCGTTTTAAGTGAGAGATTAGGAAAGTTGTGAGGGAGAAAGTGAACACAATATTACTCCTGCCCTCAGAAGCTCAGCACTACTTGTAAAGATAATTCTCTTCACAGTATCTCTTCGATTATGCCAATGGAATAATTCCCTCCCCGCCCATGCACATGTACACACGTGCATGCACACACACACATACACATGAGTCCTTTCTGTGAAAAATAACATGCATTAGTAATGGTCCCGGTTTGATTAGGGAGGGCAGTCTACTATCACGATGTACAGGTAACTCACTCACTCTGAAACCAAACAATCTCAATCTGCTTCTATAAAAATCAACCACGATATCTCAGCTCACTGATTTAGTTGAGGAAAGGAGAGCGAGCTTGGACAGAGTATGTAAAGGAGATAGTCTCATAGGCTGGTTTAGACTTACACTGCTCCAAAATTTCAAACTGTAAAGTTCTCTAAAACATTCAACAAGTTAAACTTTTACCCTGCCCCACCGCAAAAATACGTTAGAGGGGTGGGGGAAGCTATCCTATATCAAATTCACTAATTTAATAAAACCTGACCTTAGACAGTGTAGCCTTTTAGTTTATAAATACTGTCACCAAAAAAAAAAAAAAGGGGCATTCTGTTTGCTGAAGACTGAAGTGCTATGGAATAGAACACCTGAAAGTCTGATTTCATGAAAGTTGGATTTACAGAAAAACCCTGGAGCATACCCAAAGCAGCAGGTGTTGGGACCTGTCCTTTCAAGAGAGTTAGTTGGTCAACCACAAGCATATCTGATCAAAGCACAGACAACACTTGGGAAACGGGAAGGAAACAGGTGGAAAGAGGAAAGAGAACACAATCAGCTGGAAGATAAGACCTTCCCCACTGTGGCCACTGAACCCAGCACCTCCAATTTCCAACCAAGCTGGCCCTGGTATAATTACTTGGCAGGCAAAACTGACTGGCAGGGCTATTTCCTGCTCTCTTTGTAACCCTTGCCTGAGACTTTTCTTCCTTTCCTATCTGGGCGGGATCTCTCAGAGATTAAGAAAGGCCTGGATCACTTCCACATTTGAGTAGCCCATCATATTTAAAAATGAAGAAGTATCAAAACAGGGTCATAAACATGGTGGTAAACTTAGGTGTTTATATTTAATCATTTTAATTGCATGATAGAGATCTTAAGACTCCCTCTTTTTCTCTATAATTACATATATGGTATCATTTGAAGATAACATAAAAGCCCAGGCCTAAGTGAGAAGCCAGGGGGTGGGAAGAAGGGGCAGGCCCTCAAACTCTCTCTGCTTTCCCAAATTTAGAGCCTACACTTAGCCAAAAGTCTGATAAGTGAAATGACTACTGAGACCTCAAAACTTCCCCTTTTACGAAGAAGTATTTAAATTGTTAACCTGAGAAATGAGCTCCAGCGAAATTTCAGGAATCAGCAACTGATAGTTCAGCCTTTCTTGTTTCCTTCAAATAGGAAACAATATAATCAATTCATGCCACCCTCATATCTTCTGACATATGATTTAAAAATAATAACAACAATATATGGGAAGATTTCAAAAGACTAGGAAGATGTGTAAAAATAAAGACTTTTTTACTTTACTTTAAAATAGCAAAAGTAGATTCATTCTGTGGCATTCCAGTACTAGTCAATATGTTTTGCTCCCAGCATTGCCATTTTGAGAAAGGTCAAGGCTCCTTAGCCATTAGTCATCTAGAAACCTGAGTGAAGGCCGCAAGCAATTACAGTTTTAGGAAGGAGTAAGGAACACAGAGTACAATGTCCTGCTTTAATCTAGTCAAGTAGCAAGTGTAGAGCACCAATTCTGTGTGTACACTGTGATAACACTAAAACATGCTGTTCCAAGCCTATGCTCCTAGATTTAAAGAGCCTGCAGGACTCATCCACAAAATTCCTTACCCTGTCCTAACTCGGTGATAGTATAGGACACTGCATGTCATACCCAAAACCAAAATTAAAAATCAGAATGAATCATTCGAAACTCTGTAAGATCAAAGCCAAATTCTTTTTGTTAGGATATGCACATTAAGATAACAAAGCTAAAACACACAAACAGCACGGGCTCACTAAATTCTTTTATTTCAGATGAGAGTAGGAGGGTATGCAGCCAGTTTTGACTTCACCTTCAAACAAAATAAAATTCTGCCAGAGCTAAGAGAAAACTAAAGGGGGAGTAGCATATGGGGAATGAGAGAGTTAAAAGTGCGACTGCTGCCCAAGCTATATGCTCCTCAAGTCTTGGAAGGCAACTTATTTGAAAGGTAGAGTATGAGTTACAACCTTTGTCTCTTTCTCTCCATTTCCTTCACCCCCTATTCAAATCTGGCATCTGTGAAGAGAGAGGAGAGTCCAAGCCTGCAAGGTTCAACCAAGAACTCTGGTACCTACATGTCCATCAGTTCCTATACTCCTTCCCCCATGTCATGCCAGGGCTACAACAGAACCAGGTGAATGTGTAACCAAGTGTATCTTATAGATGCTAGTAGTTTTCAAATGTATGTTGACACTGTTCTGCTTAACAAAATAAAAATGTATTTTAAAACATTACAAATTCTTTTGTTCTTATACATTCCTAATCAACTAATAATAAAGAGTTCACTATTATTATTTGAAGGTCCTCATACCGCAAAAAGTTGACAATCACTGTTCTACAGCAGAATGTAATGAATGAGTTTAAGGTGTGAATATCTAAACACAAAATAAAGTGGAACAGACACATAAGAGAATATTTTCCTTACAAAGAAAACTTCCAAAAACTAGGATATGGTTAAAAAAATCTGAAGATACAAGTAGGCTAACATCAATCAACAGTCGTTCTAAAAAAGAGTAATAAACAACAAAATAATTAGCATTTAAGATGCAGGAGAATCATAAATTTGTAACCGCTTAATAAAATTGCTTTGAAATATGTCTAAAACCAACAATTACAAGAAAAATTGACAAATCTATAATTATTAGACATTTTAACATACTTCAATCATAAACTGATAGTTCAAACAGACAAAATATAGGGCTATAAAAAAGTGTAATCAGTAATATTTGTATGTTGACCTAATTAATATAAAAAGAACCCTATACCCCAAAGCAAAGGAGAATATACTTTCTTTTCAAACACTCTTAGTACACTTACCAAAACTGACCACTTATTATGTCACAAAAGAATTTCCAAGAATTGATATACTAACCATGCCTTTTGAGCGCACTGTAATTAAATTAGAAATATAACAATAAAAACAGTAAAAAGAATTTTGTAATCTTTAAAAAGCACTTTTAAATAGTACATATGGTTAAAGAGGAATTCACAACCAAAATTACAAAATACTTTGGGCTGAACAACTATTAAAGCACCCATAGCTGTTTCTAAACTTATAGCAGGACTTAGAGCAAAACTAAGAGTCTAAAATATATTATTTAAAAAAAAGAAAGACTAAACGTAAAGATTAAAATATTAAAAATGAGGAATTCAAGTAACGAATTTAAGAAAGTAAATACTAAATATGAGACGAATTTAATGAAGTAGATTCATTCTGCGGCATCACAGTACTAGTCAGTACGCTTTGCTCCTGTCATTGCCATTGTGAGAAAAGTCAAAGGGGAAAAAAATAATACAACATAAATCTCTAAAAGAGTGATAAGAAAGGAAAAAAGGCAGAAATAAGTAATACCAAACAAAAAAGGATAAATAAAAGGGATAACTCCTAGGAAAGTATCAGATTATCAAAAGTGACTCTAAATTCATTTAAAACCTTTATTAGAAAATAAAAGGAACTGAATGAGTAATCAAGTTGCTTCTTCCAAAAGACACCAGACCGAGAGAGTTTTAGATACAAGTTTTGTCAAACTTTCAAAAACAGATAACGTTTATTCAAAGACTAGAAAAACATCTTTTTTTACGAGGTCAAAATAACCTTGACACCAAAATTGGATAAGAACAAAACAAAAGAAATTTATATATCAAGAACCCTCATGAACAAAGAAGCAAAATCCTTTAAAATATCAGCAAATTGAAGTTAGCACTGTATGTCCTTTTTTTAAATCACAGACAAATAGGGTTTATCCTAGAAATGCAAAGATCAAAAAATCTATATTCATGTAGTAGACCAGAGACTACCTTACAGAGTAAAAGATAAAAATTGCACGATCGTCTTGACAGATACAGAAAGAGCAGTAAATAAAAGCAGCAATCATAATTTAAAAATATAAAAATTCTTCCAATAGGAAACAATAAATTAGGGGGAAATTCTCTATGAGAAAAGCTTAAAAACTAACTGAGTTAATTTGAAGAAAACAATTAAGGAAAGATTGCAAAGCTAAGGAAGGAAGCTAATAACCACGAAATGTCCTTTTTTTTTTTCAGGTTCTTTCACATACATTATCTCACTTGTTTAAGTCTCCCAATAACTATTACGCTACAAGAAGAAATTCTTATAATGAAGGGTGAGAAAGAGTCTTAGCAAATGGAATGAACACCACCCAGGGAGTCACACAGTTCAGGGTTTGAATCCTACCTTTGCCATTGATTACTAGGTAACATTTAACAAGTTATTGAGCTTCTCTGAGTCTTAGCTTCCTCATATCCAAGATGAGGTGGATAAAACAGTGCAATGTAAGTAACCCTGCTCATAAAGGTATTCAAGAAATGGAGCTGCTTTAATAAGTTTTATGTTTTGTTTTTGTTGTTGTTGTTGTTAATTTGCTTCTACTAACAAAAGAACAATTAAGACTTAAGTAAATGGGGGGAAAAATTTTAACCTTGGAAACTTCTTATTTTGGGACTGGACCTATATGAGAAGAGTCAAAGTAATAATTAAGGAAATACTTGTGGTTTAATTACTTTTAGTGTCTCTTCATTTTTGCAGGGTAGGATTAGGGCAGCCAAATGACCCTAATTCTCCTATAAAATAAAGCAGTTGGATCAAATAATCTCTATAATCCCTTTTAACTTTAAAATGTTATGATTTTAACTTCTTTACAGCTTAATAGTTACAAGACACTGAATTACATCACAAAGTATTTTTGTAATATTCCTTCTTTGAGAATACTTAGGAAAAGTGTAAACTGCTATCCTCTAAGAGTGATATAAAGGTAGTACGGTCTGGAGAGAAAGGGCTGGACTATATGATTTCTTGCAAGGTCAAACTATGGAAAAAACATCAACTTAAAAGCCAGGAGACCACCAACAAGAAACATGTCCTGCCACTTATTAGCTGAGCAACTTTGGGTAAGTTAAAGTTTGTAAAACCTCAGTTTTCTTACCTGTAAAATACAATATATTAATACCTATATGTTTGTGTTCCCAGAATTATATCCAAAAATGAAAATATATAAGGACCTGGCCCAATAATATATACTCAATAAACGTGAGTTCCCTTGGCCCCTTGAGTTCCTTTCAATAGTGTGATTTTGATTACATTGTAGATAATGGAAACCAAAGTATTGCATGTTTAATGTTTTATTTGTTTATTTATTAATCATGAAGGGTATAACAGAGTAAACTAAAAATTAATTTCCTGCCGAACGACGTAGAAGTTTTCTGCAAGTTAATAAAAAGACTTAGAGTCATCACTGAGAAGACTCAAAACTTAACAAATCATTTTTGTTTGAGAAAGTCTGTAAAAAAACAGTCTTACCCAACTATGTATAATGTGGTAAGTTCAAAGGTGAACAATTTAAAAAGTTCGAGTGCTTACTCTAGGTCACAAATGCAGCACGTCAGCTGCCAGATGTGAATGATTATCTCACAGAAATTTGGTTATCTAAGTTAAGAGACAAAAATAGCAATGTAAAGGATCACAAAAAACTCATTAACAAATAAAAAAAATCAGAATCACACATTAGTCCCACACAAGGAAAGTCCATTTAGTGGTGATATGAACAAAGAATTATTTCAAAAAAAAACAAACAAAAAAAAAACGGTATTCTGGGCACTTTCACAGAGAAGAGTGTCTAAAAATATAACTTTCATCACAAAATATTTTGAGAATTCAAGACATAAGAAAAGAAAAAGCTAAATATAAGAGCTAGTGATCTAAAAATATGACACTATTACTTTAGGTCAAAAGAGATCTAAATTAAATTAAGCATGTTTGAATTCTTTTTTAAACTTATTTTTTGTACATGAATATCATTCAAGATGAAAATTATACAAATATATAAGGTAACTATGCTTAACTAATAAAGTTTAAGGGTTAAAACAAGGCAGTTTCCTAGGAAATATGATAAAGAGCAATTATGTAGATTGCCAATAGTACATACACCCTTTCACACAGTATTTTAGGAACATTCTTTTATTCGATAGGCCTAGACATTACAATATGTTTCAAAAATAGTCCAAGCAGTGAATCAATCCAAGTTTCATGATTTCAAGCAGACTGTTCATAGCAGCACTGAGACAAAGTAACAACACTTACAGTTCTAAATGAAATTGTCATTTGCCTGCCAACAGACAAAGCACATTATGCCCTTTTTGAGTTCATACCATAAGACTACCTCACAAGTGACACCTTTTGATATGTTCACATATTGAACACCCTTGAATAACATCCAAGAATTGCTTTCTATTTATTCATTTCTACTCCACCACATAAGAATGAAATTGCATTGCATACTGCAATAGCAATTTCTCCAAGGCAAAGAATTTGCCATAAACATTTTTACCTCTGAGGAATCAAACTGACACAAATCCACACTGACAGAAATTAATCTGCTCAGTTTGACATATAGTTTATTTTCCTTCACTAGCACCTGTTTCATCTTGTATTTGGTTATGAATCTTCTTCAAAAACCACTTTCACCTTGTCATTCAACTGCTCAAGAAATGCAAAGCTTCTCTCATGCCCAATGCCCAAGTCCTCTACCTGGCTTTCAAGAGTCTTTATCACCTGGCCCAAGCTACCCATCTTAGGTCCTGCCACTCCCCAACATGACTGACTGTTCCTCTCCTCACAGGCCCCCATGACTTGCTCATGCCATTCATCCACCCAGAGTATTTTCCTGTCTCCTCATACCTTTCCCCACCCAAAGTTTTTTTCTTTTTTCCAGCATCTATCATCCCACTTCCTACGCAAAGCCTCTTTCTACTACTATTCCTACCTACGATGATAGCACCCTTTCTCTGAATTCCTGTTATAAAGTTAGTCTGTATTACAGCTATTTAATTTGAAACTTCTTAAGGGATTTTTAAAATATCTCTCTACAGCAACAGTTTTTCACCTTTGCTCCTCCACGATACACAGAAGAATAAAACTCACATATATGGCATACCCCCACAGGTGTACCTGGGATTATGCACAATTTCTAGCCACAACAACGGTAATTCCACTAATTTTTCTCCCACTAAAGAAACTATAATAAAAAGCCAATGAATATATCACATTTCAGTAAAAATTAAAAGAAAAAAATATCTAGAGACTGGGAATGAGAGGGATGTTATTATAAACGTGACCTTGAAAATGCTCAATTTATTTTTTAGAAAAGTAAAATAACACATTTACAAACTTTGGCACTTATTACTATTAAAAAATAACTTGAAATACAGCTACCAGTGATCATTCATAATATACTGCTGAGAACTGCTATTCTACGTAGCACTTAGCATGCTAAACGCATAGAAAGCAATTAATCAATCAAATGCATATAAATATTACTGCTATTGCCTGATGATGATCAATGATAATGCTGCAAAATGCAAACATGGAGTATAGTAGCTGAATCCCCTGCTGATAATCTCTAAAGGAACAAATGACTTCTTATAGGATGAGTCAAACCAATATTTTAATAATATAGCACTCCTGAAGTCTATGAAGATTGATGCAGTTTCTACAGTAATCATCATGCAATCCTACACCTCTTGTGCAACAGTGTGGCTATTAATGAAATCTTGGGTAAAATTAGTAAACTGAAAACTCTGATCTGCCAGTGCAGTCAGGGATCAGATAACTTTTGCTCCCTCAAGAAAAAATCTTCCTGTGACATGCAAATCTCGTTCTATATTAAAATGGCTCTCACTTTTACAATAAGAAATTGCCCAAGCATTGGAAGTTCCTTATCAACAATTACAACTCAAATATGTAATCTTTAACTGATATTAAACCATTCTCCAACATTACAAAATGTCCTTAATTACCAGTCACACAAATAGATTTTTGAGACCACCCCCTGCAAATCCTGAAAATGTCAAAATTTCTGAAAATGTCATAACCTTTCCTAAAAAGTATCTAAATCATATGTCAGATTTCTAAGGTATGAGTCTATTTGCAGATCACAAGTCTTCTGTTTTCTGTAGCCCAGACATTCTAACATTCTAGGAGTTGAGATTAATCTAAGAATAAAAATTTTTAACTTATTTTATTCTTTAGTGTTGCCAAAGCATACACTATTTAAAAATCCTTGTAAAAGTGGATGACAGAGGAAGCTTCAGTCTGTCTTGCCCTGGAAACTGCCAAACATCAACCAAACAGCCCAAAAGAATGTCCTACTCAACAGTTCCAAGGATGTCATTAATTGCTTCCATCTGTTTCCCCTCTGTCCCCTCCCCCTCCCAGTCAAGGCATCTATTAAAGTTATTTTCTCCTCCATTTTGCATTCTAAAGAAAAGCAAGAAAAGCATTAAGAGCCATCATGTTTTAAATTGCAGAATATTTCTATGCCCCCAGATATGTCTGACAACAACAGCCATATCGTTTTTGTACTCAAGGCTATTTCCAGGTAACATTTCAGAGTATAGCATATTATGTACTTTTTAAACACTGCTCAGTAAAATTTTAATTTATCATAACAATATTTTTCCCTGACTCCCCAAGGAAACTAGGGTTTTCCTCATGGTACGATATAGGTTAAAACCTCAGAACAGTTTTATCCATCAATGACACTTACCAAAATCAGTGGTTTTGTTAAAAGTTGCACAATAACGACTTTCTAATTCTGTCATTTATTCCACATTTAGTGGTAAGAATTACCCTCATCAACTAGGGCTATTAGGCTACAGTGAAATATAGTCTGTACAGAAAAGGCAGGATAGTTACACAAATTTTTTTTCTTGTGATGAGAACTTTTAAGATCTATTCTCTTAGCAACTTTCAAATACGGTATTGTTAACAGTCACCATGCTGAGCATTATATCCCCAGGACTTATTCATCTTATAACTGAAAGTTTGTACCTTTTAATTACCTTCACCCACTTCATCCACACACACCCTACACCCCACCCTGTATCTCTGGCAACTACCTATCTGTTCTCAGTATCTATGAGTTTGGCGGGGGGGGGGGGGGGGGGGGGTTCTTTTAGATTCCAATATAAGTGAGATCATATGGCATCTGTCTTTCTCTTACTTATTTCACTTAGCAGAATGCCCTCAAGGTCTATCCACGTTGTTGCAAATGATAGGAATGCCTTTATTTTTATGGCTGAATAATATTCCATTTTTTATATAACATTTTCTTTACCCACTCATTCATTGATGGACCACTTAGGTTGTGTCCATGCCTTGGCTATTATTAAAAAGAAAAAAAAAAAATGAACATGCAGATGCAGCTATCTTTTGAGACAGTGATTTCATTTCTTTTGAATAAATACTCAAAAGTGGAATTGCTGGATCATATGGTAGTTCTATTTTAAATTTTTTGATGAACCTTTAGAAAAGCAGGATAAATGCTTAATTCTTTTTTTTTAATTATCAGAATAAGAGGCTGGTGTCTTAGTTACCACCAAGGGTGATCAATGAAGTTTTGTTTTGTTTTAAAGTTACCTACTTTTTGAAAGATGTTATCACAATTAGGGCACACTTCCTAATTTTTCTAAGTCCCCAAGGAAGCCTATGAGAGCACATAGCATATTTTAAGAGTATATCTCTGGGAATGAGCAGAATAAATTTACTGAAGAAATTCACTTACCAATCCAATGATATTCATAGACATGAATGTCAAAGTTAAAAGAAGTTTTTGTAGAGTCATGTAGTCTAACTTCCCACCTGATATTAAAACCTCCTGTATGCTATCTTACCACCCTCTGTACCTTCCAGCGGATGAGGGGCAAACAGGTACAAGCCGAAGCTGTGTTTTTCATGTAAGGTAAATACAAGTTTAATTCAAATGTTTGTTGATATAGGATTCCTCTCAATGTTATCATCCTGATGAAATGGCATATAAACAAAATAGGTTCGTATTGGTTAGAACTATAAGACACCCTGGAAGTCACAAAGTTCAATGAAAACAAGTTGAAAAAGATATTCCCACAAAACAGGCTCTACAAAAAGCAGATGCTTCTGGTACCTTACTTCCTGACACAAGAACATTTTGCAGAACTAACAGAAACATGGTTCTATAGAAACACCCACTCAAGTAAGTTAGAAATAAGAAGACATCAATATGAGTGAAATTTTGCATCTGTTAAATGAAAATAATAGAACATAAGGAAGATAAAAATAAAGGAACAGTTCTCACTTTAAAATTGTGATATATAACATACAGAATATCACACAAAATATATTTATAATGTAAAATATAATGAATAATTATAAAACAACCACTCATGTAACTCAACACTATAAGTCAAGAAATAGAACATTAGTACCAATTTAGAAGCCTGTGTGCTTCTTCTCTCTGTGTATACCCCTCTTCCTTCTTCCCAGAGGTATCACTACCCTGACTTTTATGATGATTATTTCCTTACCCATCTTTATCATTTTACCAAATAAATAGACATCCCCAACAACACAGTTCATTTCTACAATGTTTTTGAACTTTGAATAAATGGAACCTATCACCATCAATTTTTTCGAGATTTAGTCATTTTTTTCTAATTGAAATGAAATTCATTTAATCATTCAAAAGCAAAAAATTCTCATTCCTTTATTACTTTATTAATATTCCAATTTATGACCACACCATGACTGTTTTTATCCATTCTACTGTAGATAGACCAGTGGGGTCAACATGAACAACAGCAATATCAATATTTTCTTATATGGATCCTAGTATACATAGACATAAGTTTCTCTACAGAACATAACTGAGAGTGAAATTGACTTTCTACTTTATTAATGCCAAACTCCTCCCCAAAGAGGCTACACCAAGTTACATTCCCAGCAGCAGTGTATGAGAGTTCCAACTGCTTCATATCCTCACCAACAACTGATATTATCAGACTTCATAATTTAGGGGCTTATAATAGAATAATTTGCATTTTGCTGATCACTGATGAGATAGGCTACCTTTTCATAGGTTTATTGGTCATTTGGATTTCCTCTTTTTTGAACTGCTTATAAAAATCTTTTGCCCCCTTTTTGTAATTGAATACTTACCTCATTCTTATTGACCTGTAGAGGTTCTACTTTTTTTTAATTGAATTACGCATCAGACTTTACTTTTACTTAGGACTTGACTGCCATATAGAACAAAGCTATTAATCAAACACAATATAATCAAGAACCTGAGTTTTAACTAATCAAAAGTTAGTATCTCTACCTATATACAGGATAGGACAAATGCCTGAAAATTATTTGTAGGAAAATTAGGTGATAAGTAAATTTAATTTAAATTTAAAATGCAACTGTTTTTTTAAAGCTTTTATCAACTGTTAATCTCTTATCACCAAGCAAAGGTGTTTAGTATGTAATTCAGATTCATGCATGCTAAGATCAGAATATTTCGGAATTCTTTCCATTCTGGAAAACAACTCAGAAGTCATGGTTTTATTAAAAATAATTACGTTTAAAATGCCTGACACCAGTGAATAAAATCAACAGTAAGAAACCTAAATGCTGGAAGATGAAAAATTGAAATTTCAATTGTAAACACAGCCTTACATTAAAAAAAAACAACAACTGCTCTCAGAATCAGTTACGTTTCTTTTTTAAGAAGAGGATTATTCTGCTTAGCAATAGAAAAATGTTATAATTACTCACTTAATAAATGCTGGTGGCATATCTCTCTTCAAAATCTGATCCTCAGTGGTTTGAACAGTCTCTTTTCCAACCTACAGGGGAGAAAGATTCGCAATTCGAATATAAATTCCCAGACTCTTAAAACTATTACTTCGACATATTTAAAACATACATTTTATGGGAACTCTATCACTGAAGTTTCTAGATTCAAATAAAATTTCTGGATATTTTGAAATTACCAAGATTGCTCCCATATATGCTTCCACAAAATACCTGGATAACAATATGGAGTAAACACAGTGCATTAACCCTTCTCCAGAGTAACTAATACAAAGGCATCACTGAATACAGTGAGTGAAAAAAAAAAATTCATCATTGAGACTATGTATCTGTGATGTATGTACATTTAATTAACAAACTGCCACATCTCTAAAAGACTACATGAAGTACTTGAATCAAGTAGGGTAGGCTAAAATGTCTATACAGAAAAAAATTGATGTTACTGAACTGGGAAAGACATGTGAAGCAATTATGACTCTGAAACTAAAATCAAACATATGAAAATACACAACTGCACTAGTAATCAACAAATTTTTTCCCTAGTTGTAGAACAATTTAAAAAGAAAAAATATATAATGCTAAATGCTGCAACAAAATAGTTTTAGACCCTGCTAGCAGCAATATAAACTGGTATATTCTCTTTAAAAAATCATTTGTTAATGCATGTTGAGACATAAAAAATGTCATATCTTCCCAGATATTCCACTTATGAAACTACACACTATAAGCAATAATACCAAATGTGGTAATAACAATATTTACAAAAGTATTCACTATCATGTTAGTTATGAAAGCTAAGACGTTTTTAAAATAACATATCCAACAATGAGGAACAATTAAGTAAATTAAGATGTCTCTTTAGATTGAGTACAATGGGGCCATTAAAACAATGGTTATAAAGACGGCACTATGGGAAATTTTCTGACATATTTCATTTAAAAGGAATAAAAATAATAAATTAAAAATATATTTAAATATTAAAAGTTAAACCAGATTGTGTGTATGTGCACATGTATTTATTATACTACAAATGGTACACATACACACTTTCTTCAAAATTATTCCTATGTAAGGCTTGGAGGTCAATTTTTCTTTCACTATATTACATGTTATAAAGTATTCTAGAAAAAGTAAACTTTAATATAGTGAATGATGAAAGTCACAATTTTATCAATATAAAGCTACCTAAGAGTGTTAAATGATAAATATAAACCACATTTGATGCAGAAATCTGTGAAATTTTCTAAATCCTACTATTTAACCATTTAACTTTTGATTAAGTTTAAAGAAGAAAAAAGTAAGAACAAGTCCCCAAATGCACAGTAAAGCAACTAAATAACACAATAAACTATTCTCAGGGAATACAAGTCATGCATAAGTTATTGAGCACAAGTTTTTTGCTCTCAATTTAATAGCTCAGAAAAAGAGCAACACACATATACCACTGTGTAATAGCCAGTGCTTTTGTAGACAACAGACTGTCTGTATCACAATAAAAGCCTTTTAAATCAGCAGCTGGTTCTGTAGTTTCTCAGATCAAAACATGACAGAATATTTCCAGATGCATTGTTCACCATATTTTCCAACTAAAATCAACCAAAAAGCTGTTGGCCATAATTTCATGAAGTAAAAAATAATGTTCAGCAACAAAGTCACTAGCTCACATTAAGTATAAAGGGCCTAGAGGGACATTCACATCTAGATACACGAAGAGTCCTTTTATTTCTACACACGCGCGTGCGCGCACACAAACACACACACATACACACACACACACACACACACACACGAACACATATACATATTCAAGGAACCCTAAAGAGGCCAGCATGGCTAAAGCTTAGTGAGGAGGAAAGTATGGTGATGATGTTGGGTAAGAAAGCAAAGGCCAGACACAAAGAGCCTTTTAGGCCAAGTTAAGGTGTTTGGAATCTTTTCTAAGTACAATAGGAAGCAGGAGTACTAAACAAGAGATTGATATCATCTGACTTTCTTTTTAAAAGGTCATTTTGCCTGTGACAAGAAGTGATCTTAGTAGGCAAGGGAAAGCAGGGTGACCAGTTAGGAGGCTACTGCAGTCATCCAGAGGAAAGGTGACAGTGACTTAAAGTAAGACCTGAAAGGGGAGAAAGGGAGAATTAGTTCTTTTGGAGGAAGAACAGGGCTTGCTCTTGGGCTGGGTGGGATAGGGCCTGGGGAGTAGACAGGGGCTGGGAGGGAAAGAAAAATAAAAAATAACTTGCAGGTCAATTAAATAAAATGTCTGCAAAGACAGCAATGCTAGATGGTCAATATATGGCAAAGATTTTTCATGAAAAAATACAACCACCATGAGTACACTAGGCAAAACTGTTAAAACAATTTTGCAAATAGCAAATATTCTGACTTCAGTAGAGGTAATCACTAAAGAATGAATTTTATTTAATTACTTTGTCTTTTTTGTAAAGGCAGAGGTAAAGAGAAATAGATAATAAAACATACTCAAGGGCTACCTATTTAAAAGCTATTTTTAAATATTTAAGTAATGGGCACTAACTCTGATTTATTATTCTAAGCCACATTCATACTTGCAGTGACAATATCCACAAATGCTCCAATCTTCAATACACTCGGTATAGAATTAGGTCAAGTACAATGAATGGTCCCATTTTTAAAATACAATACATAAACATGATTACGTAGAATGAATGCCATTTTTACTTGTGGAGTTGATTTTTGGCAATGCTATCCAATTGAACTTTGTTATGATGGAAATGTTCTATTTAAACTGTGTTACCCAATACAGTAGCCATTAGTTACATGTGGCTATTGAGCACTTTAAATGTGGGTAGTGCAACTGAGGAGCTGAACTACTTTTATTTAATTTTAATTAATTTAAAATTGTTTAATTAAAACCATTTTTTACAGTGTTTTAGGTTAACAGTAAAATTGAGGGGAAGATACGCATATTTCCCAAACACCTCCTGCCCCCATACACCAAGAACCTGCCCCCATACACCAAGAACCTCCCCCATTATCAACATCTCCCACCAGAGCAGTACATTCGTTACAACTGATGAACCTACCACTGACACATCATATTCACCCAAAGTTCATCATTTACATTACTATGATGGGTTCACTCTTGGTGCTGTATATTCTATGGATTTGACAAATAACGGCATGTACCCATCATTATGGTATTATACAGAGGATTGCCCTAAAAATCTTGTGCTCTGTCTATTCATCCCTTCCTGTCCCCAAACCCCTGATAACTGCCGATCTTTTTATTGTCTCCATAGTTTTGCCTTGTCCAAATTGTGGTATAGTTGAAAAAATACAGTATGTAGCCTTTTCAGATTGACTTCTCTCAAATAATTTTAATTTAAATTACTACATGTGGTTAGTGGCTACCATATTGGACCGCTCAGGTCTATGGGACTTTAATTGTCTCTTAAAACTGTTCTTGCTGCCTCTAGACATCTCCTTCTTCTAATCTGCTCTTCACACAGCTGCTAGATTAATTTTCACTTTTGCCTTTGCTACATGGTTTCTTCATAAAAGAAAGGAGCTGAGCCTGGAAAGGCAGGAGTTGTCAAGTAGAAAAGAGGGATCAGACAGCCCAAGCAGAAAGAAGAGCACAGGCAAAGGCTCAGATGTGTTTGAGCACATAATTAACAAGACAAGAAAGAAAGGCTGGTGTGGCTTCAGCAGAGGAAATGAGGCTCAAAAGGAAAGCTTGAGTAGCCTGGGAAGGGCTATATTATGCCAAATGAAGGAAGAGAGAATTACATAACTTAAACTGCCCATTTATTCAAAGGCTGTTACCCTCTGTTCTAGAGTTTTCCAATTCAGTATTCTATCACTGAAGTATCAAGTCAAGAGCTTCCAAAGAAGCCAGTTTCTAGAGACAGCAGGACCAGAAAATCTTCTCTTTTGTGAACACGTGGCCAAGCATATCTAGGAGTGCAGAAGACAATCTTCATGTTTTTAAGCCATCAACCAGGAGATCACAGGCAATGTACTTTCCTCCTCCCTCCCCACACCATCTATAGCATTCACCTTTTCCTAATAAAAAGAGTAGAATAATTAAGAAAGGGATTAATTTACAAAATGCTCTTTGTTAACTAGCAGCAATCTTCGTGGCTTGTGGAAAAACATTATTTCTGGAGGTCAGCCTTGGTATAGAGGAGCATATGATTCCTAAAAAATTACAACTCTGAAAACAAGCAGGTTGATAATAATTTTGACAGATGGTTCTTGAACCTGTTCCATACCAGGTCATCAAAACGCTTAGCTGCTTAAGCCAAATTTTTTTGCTACATACATGTTAAGAGCCCACACATGGGAATTTGGTGACTTGGTTTCTAGTTTCAATCTAGCTAATAAATGGCCTTGTGACCATAAATTATTTATTACTCAAATATTTCTTCTACACTATGTGACCTCTTTAGGTGTCTCCTCACTTAACTACTGTGGGCTGACCACACTCCATTTTAGCTCTCTGATAAAGGAAATTCACCTTTACCTTTTCTACCTTAAGTCCTCATTTCCTACCTTAAATTCTTTTTGGAAACAGAACACATATAAAATGATTAATAAATATAAATTTTAAAAGATCTTAATTCCTGTATATTTTACATTTTATGACTGTAAGTTGAAACTAGATGCCTGAACCTTAAAATAAATCTTATTCCCTCTGAAAAAAAAGGTCTGTTATACGAAAGGGTTAAAACACACACACACACACACACACACACACACACACACACACACACACAATACACACAGCGGGGTGAGGCAGTGGGGGTGAGAGGGAGAAGAATGACATATAGATCTTAGTTATAGTCTAAGCTCTGAGCAGGTTTTCCAGGTCAGCATTTAAGAACAACCCTTTCAAAGAAATCTAACTTTATAGCAGATTCATTTTATTTTTTTTCCAAAGTTTATTCCATTGCTGAAACTCAGATTTATTGATTCTATTCACTGCTAACATTATTCCTCTTTTATTTTCTTCTTCAGAAAATTACCTCTCACTCTTGAGCCCAATTCCATTCAACTCAATAAAGAGCCAGCAAGTGCCAACTATGTGCCCGCTAGATGGTGAGAAGAGAATGATACAAGAAATAAACCATCCTTAGACATAAACTGAAATAATGACTGTGAATGAGTAAGAGGCCTGCGGGCATTTCTAGGGGCTTGGCAGGAAGCCCTGTTCCTTTTGAAGAGCTCTTACTTTGTTCCGCGCTTAATCTAAATAGCTTTTGTTCAATTTGTGACTTTAGTTCAAAATTCTCTGTGAGAGGCTTTTTGTCATCCACTGTTGTTATTATCACTTCTTTTATTACAATCTATTTGATTTGGTTCAGTAATATACAGAGGTTTGGTTTCTCTCCAGCAAAAAAAAAAAAAAAAAGTTTGGCTGATTCAAGTCACTATCTGGACTAAAAAATATGTTAATATAGATGTCTCCCTTAGCTAGACTAAAAAAACAGGAAGATGAAACACAGCAGGGAGGACTTGTGTTACCAATTTGTACAGTGTAAGTGGTAACTATAGAGCAGTATATTCGAAGGGTGGCAGGGAGATGGTAATCAATAGAGTTTTTAATGTATTTGGACCAAAAGATACAAATAATGAAAACACAAGACTAACTCGCAGTTAAAGTTATAGTGGGCCAAGCTACAGGGCAAATTGACTGTGACCAATTGATTGTGACCAGACAAGGGAATGTGTATCCATCTGCCTGTACTCAGTCTGGCTCAAATCAATGTTTTTTATGGCATAAGTATGAAGCTGATCAATCCATTATACTGAACAGCCATTCTGATATGTACTGTGTCCATACAAGAGTAATAATGTATGTGACCTACTATCAGCAACGCCTTTGTTTTCCTGCAGTGGTGATAGACTTGTAATCCATCCACCCTCTCACTGGTACCTTTCAGATCATTCACAGATGATATGCCAGAGTCAGGTGTTTAAAAAGCCACATTCCAGAAAAACAAGGATTCTTAACCTCTCTGGTTTCCAACTTACTTGTTCACTTACTCAAGCACTTACTGAGTACTTCCTATGTGGTGGGAAATGTGTACAACCCTGAGGATGAGGATACAAAAACAAGACTCAGTCCTTGCCCTTCACGGACAAGAAAACACTGAAATTATTGTTACTGAGTATAGCATACTATAGAGTTACATGCAAGTTTTGGCTCTGTATCAGTGAGGTAGGAAGGTTTCACAGAAGAAAAGATACTCTAGGAAGGCCGATAAGAGTGCTCCAGAAGTAATAGGATTGGGGGAAGAAAGGAGTAGTGGGGCAACATATTTGTGAGAATGGCCAGTTAAGGGAATACAGATGCACATGA
Organism: Rousettus aegyptiacus; assembly: GCF_014176215.1. Lineage (NCBI taxonomy): Eukaryota > Metazoa > Chordata > Mammalia > Chiroptera > Pteropodidae > Rousettus > Rousettus aegyptiacus. The sequence continues at coordinate 13,323,357 of NW_023416309.1, forward strand.
CTAGAACACAGGGTATTGGGTAGAGAGGAGAGGAGGAGAAGAAAGGAAGTTGGAGAAGCAGAAGGAGGACACATGAAGAAGGATATGCAATGTGCTTAGACTTTATTCTCTAAGCAATGAGAAATTATTTAATGATTCTAAGCAAAACATTATTTTCTTGCATTTCAACAAGAAAAATTCAGCAGCAAGAATGAACAAGAGGGAAGAAAGGTAGGAAGAAAAAGTTTACTTCTTAGTTCATTTAGTCAACCAACAAATATTGATATAACATATCATGAGCCAGGAATTACAGACAGCAGTGAAGAAAACGCACATGGCCCCTGAGCTTATGGAGATTAGAGTCTTAGTGAAAGATAAACCGAAGATGAACTAAAGAAGCAGTATACATGGAAATGAAGGTAGATGTAAGAGATGTATCTTTGTGACACTCACTCCATGTAGAGGGAGAAATCTAGGATGACTCCCAGGCTCCTGACTCAAGTGACTTGGTAGTACAGGTAATACAGGAGGAACACCAGATCTATCTGAGAAGAAAACTAGTTAGTACTCAATAGAATATTTAGATGTAAATAAGTAAATGTTCAATAAGCACCTAAATAGATGGTTCCTCAGTTTACTTTCCTGGGCTGAACAAATAGATTGGATAGTAACAAGCAATAAGGTGATTCTAAAAATATTGGACAATGAATGAAACCAAGACCCACCACCACCAATGGATAACCAGCTAGTGGGAGAGTAAGATGGTAGAAGAACAAGCTGGTGAAAAGAGCTGAGAAAGAAATATCTGAAAGAAGCAGAGGGAATGGCAGAATTGTTTCGCGAAAGCCAAAGAAACAGTTTAAAGAAAGTGAAAGAACAGTCAATAATGTCAACTGCCAGAGAGAGGTTAGTGGTTTCTAATACATTGACAGAGTTGTGCAATCATCACTTTGAACTTCTTTATTACCCCCAAAAGAAACCCATTAGCAGTCTCTCCTCTTATTCCTAATCCTTCTCCCCCTACATCCAGCCTCAGGCAACCACTAATCTACTTTGTCTCTATAGATTTGCCTATTCTGGATATTTTATATAAATGAAATCATATAATAAGCAATCTTTAGTGACTGGCTTATATCATGTTGTAGCATGTATCAGTACTTCATTGCTTTTTATTGCCAAATAATATTCCACTGTATGATTATACCACATTTTGTTTATCATTCATCAGTTGATGGCATTTGGATCATTTCTACTTTTTGGCTGTTATGAATGTTTATACATTAGTATATATATTTTTGTGTAGATGTATGTTTTCATGTCTATTGGGGTAGAATTACTGACCCATATGGTAAATCTGCTTAATGGCTTGAGGAACTGCCAGATTATTTTCCAAAGAGGCTGGACAATTTAACATTCCCACCAGCAATGTAGTTTCCAATTTCTCCACATCTTCAACACTTGTTCTTATCTGTTTTGTTTCTTTTTAAATTATAGCCATCCTAGATACATTGGTGTCTCACCCTGATTTTGATTTGCATACCTCTGACAGCTAATGATATTGAGCATCTTCTCACGTGCTCATTGATCATCTGTATATCTCCTTTGAAATTCAGATAATTTACACATATTTTAATTAGGTTATGTGTATTTTGCAAATACTTTCTCCTATTCTATGTGTTCTCCTTTCACCTTCTTGAAGTATTTTTTCACAGTACAAAAGTTTTTAATTGAATGAAGTCCAATTTATCTATTTTTTTTTTTTTGCTTGTACTTTTGGTATACAGTCATGCATTGCTTAATGATGGGGATATGTCCTGAGAAATGTATCATTAAGTGATTTCATTGTTGTGCAAAGACCGTAGAGTGCACTTACATAAACCTAAATTGAATTGCCTACTACCCACCTAGGCTATATGGTATAGCCTATTGCTCCCAGGCTACAAACCTGTACACAATGTTACTGTACTGAATACTATAGGAAACTGTAATATGATGGTATCTTTATATCTGAACATCTAAACACGGAAAACATATAGTAAAAACACAGTATAAAACATAAAAAATGCCACACCTGTATAGGGCACTTAACATGAATGGAGCTTGTGGGACTGGAAGATGCTCTAGGTGAGTCACTGAGTGCTGAGTGAATGTGAAGCCCTAGGGCATTACTGTGCACTACTGGGGCCTTTATGAATACTGCCCCACAGCCCGCCCCTCCTTCCTTCCTACAGAGTCAGAAGTCAATGCTGCTCTATGACAGGGATGTGCGCACATTGATTGGAAATATCAAAGAGAAACTAACTGACTGGATAAGGCATAGATCACCTTAATAGTGACTGTCAGGAGGGAGTGAAAGGTGGCCTGAGGATTAGCAGCAATAAGAAAACAAGATGAGATAAAGAAACACAGGGGATTGTCATGGCAATGTGGTTTTTGACTCTTGCATGTTAGAGCAGTGGTTAATTTATGGAACTTTGTGGTATTTATTTTTAAAAAGCAGTGTTTAACAGAGAGGGTGTAGAACAGAGAACTCAATATTTTGACTTTCCAAATATGGTTTTGGTTCTATTGATTATATCTGGCAAAGAAGGCTCTCTTTGGCACTGAACTGATGGAAGAAATAAAACTTATCTATGCTTTATGTCATTACGACCTGAAAATATTTTAAAAGTATAGGGACAGGATAGATCCATACCACCACAGAAAGCTTTTATTAAAGTGGTAGTGGTACTAAATACTTGTTAAGGTAGCTCCTGAGGACCTTGGTCCTTGTACAGGATCTGAGGTCCTCAACAAAGTATTTATAGCAATATACTCTGAAGACTATCAAACTAGATCTGGGAAGGCTATAGCACCCTCTGAAAATGTACTGATGGGGGAACCAGCTCCCCTGTGCTGAAACAGGTCAGTGGCTGACTGATTGGGATGTAATCTGTGCACTCAAAACTAAAATGCTGAGTGAAACAAAAACAACTGGCAGATATTGTTCCTGTCAAAGAAAAAAATTTCTAGCAAACCACACATCTATTTCTTATAGGAAATTCAGCTACATTATAACCTCATGGGACCACCATCATTGGTTCATCACCGTCCAAAATGTCATTATGGGTCACATGGCTGTAGTATTTAAGAAAGTTTTGCCTAACCAACATCATGAATATTTACTCCTATATGTTATTCTAAGAATTTAAACTACTTTTACATTTAGGTCCACAAAATATTTGGAGTTCATTTTTACATAAGGTATAAGGGTTATTATTTTGTTTAAATAGGATAAAACTGAGCATGATAGGATGAAGGAAAGGAGGCAGGAAATAAGATATGGATTATGAAGCAAGCAAGGTACTGTGAATAATGCTGTTATGAAAATCAGTGTGCAAATATCTTTTCAGATATGAGCTTTCAAGTCTTTGGGGTAAATACCCAGCACGATTACTAAATCATATGGTAGATCAATTCTTAGTTTTTTGAGGAACCTCCATACTGTTTTCCATACTGGCTGTACCCATTTGCAGTCCCATCAGCAGTTTATAACGGTTCCTTTTTCTCTGCATCCTCTCCAATATTTGTTATTCCCTAATAGCTAGTGATGTTGAGTATCCTTTCATATGTTTGCTGGCCATTTGTATGTCCTCTAGGGAAAAGTGTCTGTTGAGGTCCTCTGCCTATTTTATGAGTGGATTATTTGGTTTTTTCTTGTTAGTGAGTCATATGAGTTCTTTGTATATTTTGGATATTAGGCCTTATTGGAGGCGTTGTGTGCAAATATATGTTCTCATTGAATGGTTGTCTCTTTACCTTGTTGACAGTTTCTTTTGCTGAGCGGAAAATTTCCTATAGTCCCACTCATTTATATTTGGCTTTTACTTCCCTTGCTTTTGAGGTCAAATTCATAAAATCCTCTTTAAGTCAAAGGTCCTTGAGTTTAGTTCCTATGCTTCCTTCTTTGCATTTTATTGTTTCAGGTCTTATATTTAGGTCCTTAATCCATTTTGAGTTAATTTTGGTGTGGGGTGATAGACAATAGTCTAGTTTCATTCTGTTGCAGGTAGCTTTCCAGTGTCCCCAGCACCATTTATTGGAGAGGCTGTCCTTGTATGTTTTTGGCTTCTTTATCGAAAATTATTGGCCCATATAAATATGGGTTTACTTCTGGACTCTTGATTCTGTTCCACTGGTCCGTGTGTCTGTTTTACTGCCAATACCATGCTGTTTCGATTACTGTTACTTTTAGTATAATTTGAAGTTGGGCAGAGTGATGCCTCCAGCCTCATTCTTTTTCCTCAGAATGGCTTTGGCAATTTGGGGTCTTTCATACTTCCATATAAATCTGATGATTTTTTTTTTGTTCTACTTCTCTAAAAAAGGCCAATGGATTTTGATGAAGATTGCATTAAATCTGCATACTGTTTTAGGTAATATGGTCATTTTAACTATGTTGATTCTTCCAATCCAAGAACACAGAATATCTTTCTATTTCTTTGTATCTTCTTCAAATTCTTTTAATAGGGTCTTGTAGTTTTCATTATACAGGTCCTTCGCAAGTTGCATTAAATTTATTCCTATTTTATTCTTTTTGGTGCAATTGTAAAAGGAATTATTTTTTCTACTTTTCTGACACTTCATTTTTAGAGTATAGGAACGCTACGGAATTTTGAACATTGATTTTGTATCGAGAAACTACTGTATTTGCTTATTGTTTCTAGTAGTGTTTTTGTGGAGACTTTAGGGTTTTCTATATAATCATGTCATCTGCAAATAATGACAGTTTGACTTCTTCGTTTCCTATTAGGATGCCTTTTATATCTTTGTCTCGTCTGAATGCACTCCCTAGGACCTCCAATGTTATATTGAATAACAATGGTGATTGTAGACAGCCTTGCCTTGTTCCTGATGGTAGAGGAAAGGTTTTTAGTTTTTCACAATTAAGTATAATGTTGGCCGAGGGCTTGTCATATATGGTTTGTATTATAGTAAGGTACTTTCCCTCTATACTGATTTTGTAAAGTTTTGATCATAAATGGATGCTGTATCTTGTCGACGGCTCTTTCTGCATCTATTGATATGATCATATGATTGTTACTTTTTAATTTGTTTATGTGGTGAATCACATTAATCGATTTGCATATGTTGAACCATCCCTGTGCCCCTGGGATGAAGCCCACTTGATTGTGGTGTATAATCTTTTTTAATATGTTGTTGCATTTGGTTAGCTAGTATCTTATTTAGAATTTTTGCATCTGTGTTCATGAGAGATATTAGTCTGCAGTTTTCTTTTTTTGTGTTATCCTTACCAGGTTTTTGGTATCAGAGTAATATTGGCCTCATGAAATGAGAAGTATTGCCTCCTCTTTGATTTTTTTGGAAGAGTTTGAGAATAGGTATTAAATCTTCTTTGAATGTTTGGTAGAATTCATTGGTGAAGTCATCCAGTCCTGGACTTTTACTTTTTGGTAGGTTTTTGATAATTGTTTCAATTTCCACGCTGCTGATCAATCAGTCTATTTAGATTTTCCAATTCCTGATTCAGTCTAGGAAGATGGTATTTTTCTAAGTACTGGTCCATTTCTTCTAGGTTATTAAATTTGGTATTATATACTTCTTCATTGTATTCTTGTGTGATCCTCAGTATTTCTGCAACGTCAGCGGTAATTTCCCCTCTTTCATCCCTGATTTTGTTTGTGTCCTTTCCCTTTTTTCTTTAGTGAGTCTAGCCAAGGGGTTGTCAACTTTATTAACTTTCTCAAAGAACCAACTCTTTGTTGCATTTATTTTTTCCTACTGTTTTTTGTTTTCAATTTCATTTATTTCTGCTCTAATTTTGATTTCTTTCCTTCTACTGACTTTAGGCTTCATTTGTTCTTCCTTTTCTTATTTTTTAAGATGAAGTATTGGGTTGTTTATTTGGGATCATTCTTGTTTTTGGAGATAGGTTTATAATGATATGAACTTTCCTCTTAGACCATTTTTGCTGTGTCCCTAAAGTTTTGATATGTTGTACTATCATTATCATTTGTTTATATGTATTTCTTGATCTCTTTTTATTTCTTCTCTGACCCAGTTATTCTTCAGTAGCATGTTGTTTAATATCCATGTATTTGTGGTTCCTCCCGCTTTATTTTTACAGTTGATCTACAGTTTCAAAGCATTATGATCAGAGAATATGGTTGGTATGATTTCAAACCTCTTGTATTTGTTGAGGCTAGCTCTCTGTCCCAATATGTGGTCACTTCTTGAGAATGTTCCATGTGCACTAGAGAAGAATGTATAAGCAGCTATTTGGGGATGGAAGGCTCTGTATATGTCCATTATGTTCAGCTGATCTAATGTGTCATTTAAGGATGTTATTTTCTTATTGATTTTCTGTTTGGATGATCTGTCCATATCCGACAGTGGGGTGCTTAGGTCTCCTACTATGATAGTGCTTTGGTCTGTTTCTCTCTTTAGTTCTGTTAGTAATTGCTTTACATATTTCGGAGCTCCCTGAGAGGGAGCATAGATATTAATCAGTGTTATGTCTTCTTGGTGCATGATTCCGTTTACCATTATGAAGTGTCCCTCACTATCTTTCTTTACCTTTTTATTTGGAAATCTATTTCGTCTGATATTAATACCGCTTCTCCCACTTTTTTGAATGCCATTTGCTTAAAATATCATTTTCCACCCTTTCACTTTGAGTCTATATTGTCTTTGGAACTGAGATGTGTCTCCTGGAGGCAACATATGGTTGGGTTTTGTTTTTTGATCCAATCTACAACTCTGTGCCTTTGTATTTTGAGTTCAGTCCATTCACATTTAGGGTGAATATTGAAATATGAGGTCTTCTTATAGCCATTTTATGTTTTGCTTTCTGGTAGCTTGGTGTTTCCATTGCTTCCTGGTCCTTGTGTTTCTGTTTTCTTTATTTTGGTTGGCTTTGTGGATTTTTCCTCTGGTTTTTCTTGTTTTATGTTATATACCTCAGTTCTGAATCTTTGGTGCATGGTTACCATTACGAATGTGAAAAGGTTACACACACACACACACACACACACACACACATAAACACATATAGACATAGATACAGTCATCCCTTTTCTTCTGTGCGTGCCTTATCTTCATCCCCGTTGTGAATTTGGATCTTTGAATCCTCCCCTTTTCAGTCATTGTTATCTCAGTTTGTCCCTATGTATCCTAAATGTTCATTACTATCTTGCTATAGCAATTCTCCTCTATTTTAGCTTATAATGTCCTGTTCTTAGTAAGGACTGCACTGCTCTGCTTCTATTTGCCTGATACACACTTTACTCCTAATTATGTTTTGAGTTTTTTGTTTGTTTGTTTGTTTTTTGTCATTTTGTTTTAGGTGAGCTGACCCCTTTCAGTCTGTCCTGTACTGCAGGCCTTGTAGTAGAGAATTCCCTCAATTTTTGTATGTCTGGAAAGGTCTTAATTTCTCCTTCATATCTAAAGAAGAGCTTAGCTGGATACATTATTCTAGGCTGGTAGTTCCTTTCACTTAATAGTTTAAAATTTTATTCTATTCCTTTCTGGCTTAAAAGGTTTACACTGAGAAGTCTGAGGATAACCTAATGGGTTTTCCTTTATACGTTGCCGTTTTCTTTTCCCTGGCTGCCCTGAGAATTCTATTTTTGCCATTGATTTTTGATAACTTTAATACAATATGTCTTAGTGAAGGCCTTTCTGGGCTGAGATAACTGGATATTCCGTTGACTTCTCGAATTCCAAGCTCCAGTTCATTCCTTAGATTTGGGAAATTCTCATCCACTATTTGTCTAAAAACGCTTTCTATTCCCTGCTCCTTTTCCTCCCCTTCGAGAATGCCCATTATTCTTATGTTTCCTTTCCTGGTGGTATCAGCTAATTCTTATATTTCTCTTTCAATATTTTATTTATTTATTTATTTATTTTTGGTTTCTCTCTTCTTCCTTCTGATTTATTTCTTGATTTCTGTCTTCGATGTCACTGATCCTTTCCTCCATTTGGTCGACTCTATTTCCCAAGCTTGCTATTTCATTTTTCAACTCTTGCAATGTGATTTTTATCTCCAGAATATCTATTCTGGTCTTTTTGAGTGTTTCAATCTCCTTGTTCTGCTCATCTAGTTGTTTTATCAATTCCTGAAATTGTTGATATGACTTGTTTCTGAACTCACTGAGTTTTTTCAGAAATACCATCCTGAACTCTCTATCACATGAGTTGCATATTTCTATGTCTGTAAGCTTATTTTCTGGAGATTTTTCTCTTTCTTTCTGAGATGCCTTGTCACCTTGGTTGATGATGGTGTTTAATGGACTATTTCTCCACCTGGGCTTTAATGGAAATGTAAAGGTCTCTCTTTAGCCTGCTGCCAAGAAGGTGCTTTTCTTTTGGTTCCAGTAAGTAGCATCTAAGCCTCTTGGGTCCCTGCTTTATATAAAGCCTAAATAATGCCTTTTTCATTTTCTCATAGATATTTAATTACAGTCACTATCCTCAGTATCAGTCCCTGTCAGTGTTGGCTACGGTCTCGGCAGCATTTGCTCAGATTCCCCTGGGGCTCCGCGGTGATCAGTCTCAGAGTGTATGGGGAGAGGAGCCCTCTGGGTTGGGAGTTGGGTGCTGTGGCTCAGCCTCAGTTTTGCAACCACAGCCAGTAAAAATCAACTGTTATTTCTCTGCGGTCCCATCCTGCCTCTCTGCCTTCTGCCCTGATGACTGGGCCCTGCTACCGGCTGCGTGGAACTCACAGCACTTCTGGGCAGGGCTGTTCAGGAAAGTTGCCTCACCTTCTCTCCTTCCCCCTCTTCCTGCAGGGAGCTCTGGCGGCTGCAAAAGGCAGTTTCTTTATTTATCCCAGTCCACCACCCAATACCTGAAGTTCTAACCTGTGGTAACTCTTATGCACAGATTTCATATTCAGACATGCAGGAGTGCAGTTTGGGTGTTTTTTGTTGAGTTTTAGACATCTGGCTTATTGTTGTTTTAAGGAGAGAGGTCTGAGGACATCTCTTACTCCCCCATGTTTCCCAGAATCCCCGAATTTTTAATTTATTAACAACACCTATTAACCTATGATGTAATCAGGATTTGTAGAATATACTTAGAGAAAAAGTGATCTATGCCGAGTTACAAACTTGGTCTTTGTACAGCATTTGGGCCAAGGGTGGTTTTTGTATCCTGCCCCCTCTATTGTTAAATTCAAGAAATTTCACAAAGATACAAATTTCTGACAACTCTTGAAATATCAAAAGATTTGGTTATGTCAGATCATCTGTATTCCACCAAGGAAACCATCTGCTAGAACCCAAATGTCCCACATGGGGAATGTACTCTCTGCATCACTCACTATAATCTTAGCATCCAGACCCTTTCACTCATTTACGTCACTGCCCAGTCCCTGTGGGAATGTGAGCGTCATCCCTATACTAGGCAACCCTCTCAGTGTTTATACAGAGTAAAAAGTTCCTGCAGCATCTCCTGGAAATTTCTTATCAAACTCCTAAGTATTTTCTTTTATAAATATACTTTTCTTATGAGAACTGTGAGAAAGACTTAGAAGTACTTATGCCAGGAGTGACCAAATGGCAGTGTATGGACCAAATGACCACAGATCTATTTTGTTTGACCTGCACAGTATTTTTTTAAATGGGAAATTTCACATTCAAAAGAAATAAAGATTTCTAGATTTTGTTAAATATCAGGAAGATCTGGTAACACGAAGCCCTGTTTCCACACGGCAACAATAAGTTGCAGGTAGCAGTGATTTTCTTCAATCACAGCCTGCATTTTTTTCATTTACCAGACAGTCTCTACCACTCCCTAGTGTCCTATAACTGGCCAGATTCACTTATTAATTATTTGGCCCTACAAGCATCTGAGTTTGTGCCACCTGACTTAACGAAAAGATTCAATGTTAATTAGCACAGTGCATTAGGCAAATTCTCCAATATCATGAGTGTCATGTGAAATTTTACATATGCCTCAGCTATTTCACTAACAGTTAATAATTTCACATCCCACTCTCCCCTAACCATATTGAAAAAAAATAACTGGAAGAAAATACAACACAGAAAGTCAAATTTCAGATGATTTTTATTTTCTCCTTAATCTTTTTCTGTGCTTCCTATTTTTTAAAAAAGTAAGTGTGCATTGCCTTTATAGTAAAAAAATATTGACTAAATTTCTAAAATGTATCAACAATATTCTTAGTAAATGATCTGTAAGTAATGAGAAACCACCCGTGCCTGCAAGGTTCAAATTTTGACCAACTGCCAAACAATTTACATGGACATCAATGAGAACACAATCGGATGGGTTAAACAGAAGATGAACCATGTAAGTGACAAATTTTATAAGCTCATTTGATGCAACATACTTTCCTTAGAACCAGTGTTAAGCTGCCTGGGCAGCAGCTGTTTACTCTAACCCCATATGAGATATAGGGTATCAGTTAAGGCTAAATAAATGTTAGCAGAGTAGCCTTACTCACAAGATCTCTATTTATGAAGATTCTATGGGCAGTCCTCCAATTTGTGTATACTTCATTCTGTCCCTCAACTCAGGATTCTTCTGTGGACTTCATAACCACTTAAACTTGTATTATGAATGGCTACCAATTCAACGATAAAGCAGGTAGTCAATACAAGGAACTTATCTCCACCACCCACTTTTTCCCTATCTTTCTCGATGGAAGACAAGATATAACTACTTCCATTTCATGGAGAATTTCAGAGGGGAAAAGAATTTGGCAATCTAATCCAAATTCTTTAGAAATGATGCTCAGAGAGGTATTTATCTAAGAAAGTTGCAAAACTAGAATTTGAATCCCAGCCTCAAGGCTCCACTTCCTTAGTTTCCAGGTACACTTCTAATCTGCAAGCAATACTTTGTTAAGTGACAAACATTCCTACATTTATGTAGAGTATATCAAACCCTATTTAAAGTGATGTTCATTTTGGTTTCAAACATATATAAATAAATGCTGCATAAAAGAACAAAAAGGTCCCCCAATTCTCACCATTTAATTCTACTTTTAGTGCCAGAAACTCAAGCAATAATTATGGGAAAATAAAAGGATTGGTTTTCACTCAATCTCCTTTAGTTTTTTTTTTTATTTCAATTTTTTAGTTATTAAAAAGGTTACTTAATTGGGAATTCAGTATTAGTTCCACTAATTTCATAATTAAATAACTACTGCATATTCATAAATACTGGTGGAAGGAAAAGATCATTGCATAATCTGAATAAAATCTTTAGTAGATGATTCAAGTAGAGAACAAATTCTTTAGTGGTAGGGTCTGAACTTCTTTCCCTCATAGCCATGACACACAGTGACTGGCACATAATAAGCGCCCAGAAAATAAGTGCCAACTGAAATAAGTAAATGATAAAGAAATATAATTAATAAAATAGGTTAACATTTAACTCTATCATTTTCATATCTGTTCACATATACTCTTTACTCCATTCTAATTCTTTCTATTCCTGCACAAATAACTCAGGAAGACCTTCATTCTTTCATTTTCATTCTTTCTTCAATACACCTATGCACTAATCCTCTGTGACTCTATAAGGTGACTAGCTGGGCTCCCAAAGGTCATTTTAAAAAGTCATGGATAAAAACATGAATAAAAGCTAAATATTGCTAAGGGAAATTAGATCGACTTTACCATCTGTCCTTTCGGTGTCATACATGATTATAAGGAAATAATGCATGTGAACGTGCTTTGTACACCATAAAGTATTATCAAATATAGGATATCTCTGTGCTATATAAATGTTTAGTCCACTAAAGTATCCCGGGGCCCCACCAGCATCTAAATAGTCTCCATCTTCTTCCTCATTGTGTTCTAACCAAATCTGCTCTTCTCAAAGTACTATCATTCCACAGAACTTAAAGATACCTTTTGTTTGTTTTTCTGCTTTGATAGGTTAAATTGCAAACACTTTTTCTTAACAGTTTTAGTTTACAAATAGGCAGAATTTCAATTACATTGTAGCTTTTACAGATAAGGCTTGGTAACCACCTTTTGTAACATTGTCCCTATAGAAAAATAACTCCAAACCAATTTGTAAATGAATGTTTGAAAAGCAATCCATTTTTATCTTAGGAAAACTGGTACCTAGACCTTACCCTGAAGGTAATATGGAGTAAGGGGAAGAGAACTGGGACTTCAGAATGAACCTCTCCTTGCTCTGCTACTACTATCTCTGTATTCTTAGGCAAATTCTTATCAGTAAAATGGGAAAAGTAAAATCTCTCAGAATGTAATATGTAAATCACCTAAAACTGAGCCTGGAAGATAAAAGGTGCTAAATAACATTAGTGCCTTTTTCTTTCCCTCTGTCATTGCAGAATATTGCAGTCATTTGCAAATTCCATTTTCTCCTTTAAAAATGTATTTTTCCCTTAGCACATGCTCTAAGTCAGGAGCTTTTCATTATCTCATTAATCCTTATAACAACCCTAAGAGGTAGGTACCATTACTGTCTCATTTTACAGATAAAGAATAGCAGCACAGAGGTTAACTAATTTGCCTAAAATCACTCGATAGTGATGTTGACATCGGCACACTCATGCTCTAATCTTTAGCCACTTTACTATATTTGTTTTAAAAATATAGAGAATAATTCAATGATATCCAAAGTTTTGTCAGATGGCAAGAAGGACAAGAAAAACTTCAAGCTCACAATAGACAAATGTAAACCATCAGGATGCAGTCTAACCAACCAATGTACAATTGGTTTCCCTTCCCAGAAGCTGGAAGGTTCCTATAGTCGGGTTGGGTTAGGCTCACTTGAAGACTTTAAGTATTGTTACTAATTCTGGGAGCATACTGCTTGCCAATCAATTGGAGGTTATTCCTTGCAGTAATGGAATTTGGCTCTAGACACTCTAACCCATTAAACTAGGGACATAAGCAAAATCACTATTTCCTAGCTCAAGCTACAAATATATTACTTACAAGCACTCAGAACTGGAAATACAATGTTATGTAATATTAATGTGTCAAATGGTTAAGACTGCCAATTAAAATGCTCAAAAAAAAAAAAAAAACACCCCTTATTTTATGATACCTATACTTATAAAAAACCTGAAAGTTTTACTTTTAGGCTTCTTAATATTTTTACTTTGTCTTCTCAACTACTACATATGTAATTTAGTGTGACTAGATATGGGCAAGTAAAGACTCAGTACTAAACTTGCTGAAAAATGAAATGAGAGAACAGCTACTGCACAGCCAGACCAAACTCAGCCAGACCAAACTGACCAAGATGTACAGACAGAAAAAGCTGTTGACAATCCCCAGCAACACTAGTTGTGTTTGTGCCTTTTGCTGATTGTATCTCATCACTGCTCTTCATATACCATAAACAGATGAGACACAACTTGGTCTAATCAGGAAAGACTTTTATTTCCTTTGCTTCACTTGCTTACTAACATGAAATGACAATACTGCAGTCTAGATGTTGAACAGCTGCCACAGACAACTAAACTCATTAGTAAGTTCTGGTTCTACCATCTTAGGTAACTTATTTCTAGTTGGAAAAAGGATGAAGCAGAATTAGAATTGAGGAAATCACACTATAATGAAAGCCCAATCATCTATCTAGGTTTTTGTTATTGTTATTGTTTTAAATATTAAAGACAATGCTGGCAAAGCACCTAAACACTAAACTACAACCCTTTCATCTTCAGTCCTTACTAAATGTCAAGTTCACTCCTGATGACTCATTATCAGAACACAAGTCTATATTTTGCTCATAAATGAAACCATCTCAAATTTAGAGTTTATATGAAAGATGTAACTGCAGATTAAGAGAATCTGGAAGGTTTTCATTGTTGAATTTGATTTTAAAGTGTAAATCCCTTCCTTAGCAGGCAAAGTTCTATAAGCCTAGCAACTGATAAATAGGCTTAAATAATCATCACACAATTAGGTAATCCCCTTAGGACAAATCCAAGTTCTCTTCCCAGGGTGTATGGTGTAGGTGAACGTCCTATGGATTCATCTGTACAGATGATTCTACCAAAAATATTACTCAGTGGTGCTGTATTTTCTTTAATAGAAGTAAACTAGAGATCCTGACAGCGTCTCTTACATCCTGACATCTTTAGATTAACTCATTCTTTAAATTATGTCCTTAGAATTCTGTATGTAGGGCAATGTGCAGATGACACTTATTCAGGTGACACAAAGGTGCATCAAGACTATATGAAGGACTCTGATGGTTGCCAACACGGAGATATAACTTAGCACTACTGAAGATCAGCAGTGGACAGAGAGCTCAACGAGTTGCTGAGATAAGGGCAGTCTTCAGTATTTTACCTCAGCCTTAAAGCATGGGTAAAATTTCTGTTGGGAAGAAGGCATCTCAGATAGAAAGAAATGCAGTATGTGCATAGAAGCAAAAGTGGTATGGGATGAAGTTTATTCATGAAATGCCAAGTAATCCCATTGGGCTGGTATAAGCTTTGTGGGAGGGGTCCTATGGTGAGGTAGGACCAGCGACGAACTCACATTTTAGCTTTTCCATTGCCAAAGGTAGCTGCCTTAGACACACTGTTAATTATGTCTGAGAATACACTTTCCCATTTTTAAAATGAGAGAGTTGGATCAGAACATCTCTGAGGTCTATTTACAACTTTATAAATTTATAATTCTAGGACAAGGGTTGGAAAATTTTTCTATGAAGGACCAACTAAGTAAATATTTTAGGCTTCACAGGCTGTATGGTCTCTACCACAACTTCTCAACACTATTATAGTTTGAAGGCAGTCATAGAAAATATATAAATGAATGGGAATGACTGTGTTCCAATAAAGCTTTATTTATGGATATTGAAACTTTAATTTTATATAATTTCATCTGCCACAAAATATTATTCTTTTGATTTTTTTCAAACATTTAAAAATGTAAACGCTATTCTTAGCTCCTAGGCAGCACAAAATTTGGCTCACCAGCTGTAGTTAGCTGACTTCTCCACTCCATAGAAAACAGAAAGGATTGTGATAGCCTTCAAAAGTGAGAATAAGGTAAACAATATTGTATCATAATTATGTATGATAAATATTGTAACAATGACAATCATATTATAATAAATGAGTCAAAGAAAGAAACATGTATATCTTAAATGAGTCAAAGAAACATGTATATCTTAAATGTATACAATATTATGTGTAAAATATATTAAATTTTTTTAAAGAGCTATGTAGATTAATTTAGAAGACAATGGAAGGAGGTATAGGTTTCTGAGCAAGAAAAGGTTGAGATCAGGGCTGTACTTAGATCTACTTAGCAGTAATGGATAGGAGTGAGATTAGTAGTCAACCATCAATGGAAGATAATATTCAAGCCCAATCGAGACTAGTAGCTTCAAGGAAGGAGAAGAAAAAGATATGGAAGGAAAGATCAACAAAATGCTACTTGGAAAAAAAAAGAAAAGAAAAAGGTTTATTTATCTGGCAAAGTTAATTTTTTAAAAAGTCACTTTCCAGACAAGAAGAGGGGAAAAGGTGATTTTGCACCCCCACTTCTCAGTGCCATCAGTACAGTATATGACTGCAGTAGACTAATAGGGGAATTTGCCTCTTTATGGAAGCTTTAGAACAAACAGCCCAAGTTGGAGCTTCCAGTTTAAGGATAAGAGTTCTATGGTATATGTCAAGTAAAATGTAGCATTCATGTTTTAATTTTAGAGGTGCAATAGATGGTAGTTTTAGAGATGATGTTTATTTATTTATTGCTCCTTTTATGCCAGAGAATTTTCGGCAGCCTTCTCAATTAGGAAAAAGTATTCATCTGGTGTACATACATATATCATTGCCCTCGGAATTTTAAAATAACTCTGCTGACTGTGACTCAGAATTTATATCTATCTTTTCTTGCTCTAACAAAGAAAAAAACTGCTGTGCTGCAAATACAACTTATTCAACTTTAGAATATCTACCAAGTACAAGTAATCTCACTCTTTGGGAGCCGCTACATGCCTTCTAGAACTCAAATTTGAAAGCTGATTGGGGTCAGAAGAAAGAGGGGTGCAAAGAGACCTGCACATCTATAGTTCTAACTCATAATAATATCTGATAAGAAATATGGTCAAGCCTTATGAAAATGCAGCAAAGAGAGGGAATAATTTTAACTGAGCAGTCTGGAAAGAACTCCATAAAAAAAGTGACATCAACATTGGGCCCATTTTAACAAGAGAGGAAGGGTAATTCCAGGCACTGAGAATAGTGCAAACAATAACAATTAAAGGACGTGGAAAATATTGGACTTATCTTTTTTTTACTTCAAAAGTGGTATATGTTCATTGTGAGAGGAATAATATGAATTATGACAAGAAAAAAGAAAAATTTTAACCTGAAATCCCACCATTCAATCCTACCACATTTTAGTAATATGCTCTTCCACATATTGGATAATACAAAATGGATCATTCTAAACATATCCCCCTACTCATTTTGCATAACATCTTAACAGCATAGTTCTCTGTCCATGCCAGCTTGGAATACATATTGGAAAGATTAAAAAGCACTGGCATTCCTGAGTTCATGAATAAGTACAGCCCTTCCCTTACAGACCTTCCTTCAAGCTCCTGCTTCAACTTGATCTTTCCTTTTTCTTCGAAGATCTCTATAGGTGGATCCATGCTACTAGCCACCATATTTAATTTTTCTTTCTTCCACATGAGATCAAAAAGATATGGGCATGACTTATTTAATACACAACTTCAATAAAATCATTGTTGACATGTTTTAGATTTGATAAGGACTCTAGGTCTTCTGCCTTGCATGTAAAAGTGAGCTCATTTGTATAATTAAAATAAGTTAACTGGAAGAGCTAGAGAAATTACCAAATGGAAAATATAAACTGTTAAGAGACATGAAAGAGCGAGAAAGTGTAACATTTTTCTAATTAGAGTTCCAAAGGGAAAGAATAAAATAAGGGGAGAGGCAAAATTCAAAAAGATAACAGCTAAAAATGTTTTAGGATTGATAAATCAACCCTCAAAATTAGGGAGCCCAAAAAAGCCCAAGACAGGTAAATAAGGTCTTATAAACCCCAGGGAGAAAAGTCATCTATAGCAAAATAATCATTACGCTGATAGCTGATTTGAATGCAGAAACACTGGAACAATATATTCAAAGTGCTGGAAAAAAAATTACTATCAGCCTAGATTGATTTAGATATCCAATGAAATCATCTTTCAAAAAATAAGACAAAATATTTCTTCAGAGAAATAAGAACGTAAGAGTGTATTCCACTCAAAGACTCCACTAAAGATACCGGCAAGGGATGGACTTCAAGAAGAAAGGGAATTTATCAAGAAGGGAAGTTCTGTTAATCATTTCTCTAACATCTCAAAGAAAAATAGTAAAGGTGGGTAAATGGAAAAAAATAACTGTATAAGAAAACAACAATGTCTAATTTATGGAGTAAAAAAAAAAATCGAGACAGAAACAAAATGTTAGACAACCACATATAAGGGGACAATGGAACTAGCAGTATTTTACAATCTTTGTATTACCCAGGAAGACAGTAAAGATGCTAATTAAAGACTCTGAAATTAAATATGCAAGTTCAAATTTTCCAGAAAAGCTCTGAAAGACTAGAAATAATAGGTATACCTTCCAAACAAGTTACACGTTTAACTCTATTACTCCTATGTTGATAGCACATCTGAGAGGCAGTCTAACCCTCCTTTCAGGCGAGAGATACTAAGCTCATCCAGTATCTGGCACAGTATGTAGTCATTAAAAATTTGTTAAATTAATTTGGCTGTTCCAGGAAAAGATGAATTCTATTTCACAAATGCATCACACTTCTCAACTCTACCTGAAAGGATGATTCCATCTTATTTATTTTAGTGAGTGGCCTAACTACCCCTTCAGTTTTTTTTTCTTTTCCTTTTTCTTTTTCTTTTTCAGAAAACAGAACAATGAAGCTTGGGATAAATCCCAAATCCTACCCCCAATCCTTGCTTATAAATTGAAAAAAAAAATACACGTTTCCCCTCACAAACAAAAGAGTTATCAATGAAAAATTTAGATGTTCGATTTTAATTATGAGAAACTGGCAATCAAAACGCTCAGGCATCTAAACTGTGAGTGATATTTTTCCCACATTTGTTAAAACTGTATATTCCACAACATATGGAATTCTACTGAAAGCTTTCACTGGCATTTTGCCTTGTTGAATAAAAGTTAGAAGTTATGCTTAGACATTTTTAAAATATCAACACTGTTTTTTCATTAGACTAACATTTAAAATATGACTTAAAATCATAGGAAAATATATTAATATGTCTAACACTCATTGAGCTCCTAACTATGTGTCAGGCATAGTTCTACACATCTTTATGAACTCATATATCCTTACAATAATACACTATGAGTCGAGAACTAAGATTAGCTTTGTTTTACAGAGGACAGTGTGAAACAGATTAAATAACTTCCCCAATGTTACATACCTCACAGGTGTCAATAAATGGTGGGATTTAAACCCAAGGAGTTTAGCTCTAGAGCCTTTACTCTTAACCAATACATTCTACTGCCTCCCAAGAGTCTTGTCATGTTTGTCTGCTAATTTGCATTGTATCTACATCTAAAGTCTGACTTTGGTATTCCATAACTCATACTAGTGCATTTTGCCAAAAATGGCTATTCTATTTATTTGCGAAAAATCAAAACTAATAGAGATTCCAAATCCATATTATATTTTTATTTACACTTACATACTCTGCATAGTCCTTACTGGGCAGGATTATCCCCATCTGCATCCCAGGACTTAATGCCTGGAATTTATTTTCAGGAAACATGAACTGGATAGTCCTATTACAGGCAATGCCCTGTGCTAAGCAATGATTTAGAGCTACTCTCCTAATTGGCAGTTCAGTTGCACCAAGATTCACCCACAGCACAATATGTTTTTCCAAAGAAGCATAAAACAGTTTTTGGTTGGGAAGCAGCAAATGGTCTTCCCATTTGTTCATTCAACAAATATTCCTCAAGACTCTTATTATGTGCCAAGCACTATGACAGGTCTGAAAAGTCAAGAGCAAATACATCAGAGCCAATATTTGCCCCTGGGGCTCTAGCGGGAAGAAAGATGTTAAACAAGTAATAATTACACAAATAATTACGAACAACTGTGACAAGCACAACAAGAAAAAAATGCAGAAATCACATGACAGAGGGACCTCCCTTAGTTTTGGAGGTAAGAATCAGGGAAGGTATCCCTAGAAAATTGATACTTAATATGGAAGTCGAGGATTAGAGGAAATTACCCAGGAAAGAAGTGCAGAAGAGTGGCTGAGGCAGAGGGAACAGCATGTGTGAAGGCCCACAAGCAGCACTGTACTTTGAAAGAAATGAAAACCCGCTGTGCCTGGACTACCGCGAGAAGAGGGCAACTGAGGTCAATGCTCAAAGATCTTTTCTAACTATGCGGCCCATGACCTGCTCACTCTGCTGCTGACCTGCTCACATTTTCTCCATGATTCCAAGGAACAAAAACTGTATTTACAGTACTATCACATAGCCCTTTAAAATGATTAATTTAAATTCTGCAATAATTTCATTAGTGGAGAGGATATAGATAACATAAATCATAAGATTATAACTTTCATCTATACTTTAACAACTTGAGGCCAGAGACCATTATGTATCCCACTATAATTCAGAACACCTAGCAATGTGAACAGCTAGAGTCTAATAACTAATTTTGCTATTCGGAGAGAAGAGACGTAGGATAAGAATTTAAGTGTTACTTGCCTAGACGACATTTTTCTATATAAGATTTATTAGCCCATTCATATACCCTTACTTACTGTAACTGTATGAATAAAAATATATTATCCATCTTAAAGATTAGCCAGTTCAGTTCTCCAGAGATGGGGCTGGGAACAGAGAGAGGCCTGGAAATATAGAGAAGCTAGATAATAGAGATTCCTCAACTCTCAACTCTAAGAACAAATGTGCTGTTTCTTTCTTCACAGAAAGCTTACTTGTGGGAATAAGTTAAGCATGTTTCAAAAGAAAGAATGACTTTAACTTGGATTGTGGCCAGCTGCAATGAAATTCAGCCACTTTCCCCTTAAAACTCATGCAACTGGAAATCTTATCAGTGTGAAATTCTCTAAGGGCCAAAGACTATTTTCTGCAACTTAACGATATTTGTAAAACATTTTAGTTCTAAGATTCACTACCTGCCATCCTCTACACACACACACATCCCACACTCATACCAATCTAATGAATGACTTGACTTCTAACATAAGTGACATAGAATTTTTTGAAATCTAAAAGTCTCAATATGTAACCAAACAATAATATCATTTATGAATCTTTTTTTCCTTTGTGATTACTTAGGCATTTGTATACAGTAGCATTTGAGGGCAG
The DNA here is from genome assembly GCF_014176215.1 of Rousettus aegyptiacus. Taxonomy (NCBI): domain Eukaryota; kingdom Metazoa; phylum Chordata; class Mammalia; order Chiroptera; family Pteropodidae; genus Rousettus; species Rousettus aegyptiacus. The sequence continues at coordinate 13,343,722 of NW_023416309.1, forward strand.
AAAAAAGGAATCACCACTCGTTCATCATGTAATAGCCTAGAATGACTAGCTGGTAATACAAGTATCAAAACACTATACGCATATGGAAGGAATACCAATAGCAAAGGACTGGGATAAGCCCAAAACTGGGAACATCGAGAAGAATATAACCCAGTCATTGCCCTTCAGAAACCAAGTCTTAAAGGGAGATACTTGAGAATAGGGAGGGCAGGGAAAGAAAAGCTACAATCAAATCAATCATCCCAAAACTGATGACCTAGCATGCAAAAACACAGAATCCACAAAGCTTTTACCAAGGGACTGGAAGGAAGGAAATGAGTCCTCAACTTCTATGTCTAATTATATGTCTCCTTTTGTCCATTACTCTGTCATACTCTATTCCTTTGTCTGCACATAATAAGCATAGTTAAATATATTTAATCGACTTAAAGATCCCATATTTTAATAAGTGTGTCAGGATTAGAAGTTCTTCAAAAGTTATTTTGAAGTTATTTCATTTCACACTTACTGAAACAGCAGTTAGCTCAATAGAACATAGCTCCCTAACGGCACATGATAAAGTCTTGAATGTTGTAACAGACTGGGTTTCCTCACTTTTACTTGAAATTCTTCGGCAGAAAAGTGAATTAAGTGGGGCGGGGTGGAGGAAGTTTGGGGGGTTGATTTAATGATGAAAAAGATATAGTTGTTTGTAGTAATATCCAAGGAAACAGAAATAGGAGTAGAGAAAAATGGACGAAGAGAGTAAAAGACAAACCCAGTTCAAGCAGACTGAAAAAGATTGAGAAACACTGAGATTGTGACTAAAGACAGGCTTTCTAAATAGCAACAATAAAAACGTAGTACTTTTGTAACAAGTTTAATTCTGTTCTTTTTGAAAGACTGTGAAGGCTCAGCATGACAAAAAGTGATTACTAATAGTATACTATTCAATAAAAATTGTTTTAAGTGTTATATGAAAGATAAAACATTTTAATGATGATAAATATATAAATAAAGATTCCCTACTTATATATTAACCTCAACTTCCCTCCATAATAAACCTTTTTGTAAACTGTTAAGGAGAAACAGGTAAGACAGTGCACAAGGGAAAGACAGATGAAAGCCTCTGATAGGAAGTCCTTTCATCAATATATCAACTTCTCTGAGTGTTTCAGAGTCTTATTACAGATGTGAACTTTACCCCTTAAATAAGTTCACTATGAAATATTTATACTACATAGCACTGAAGGCTTTAAAAAGCCTTAAGTGTCTACAGCCAAGCCACCCTGAATGTGCCCGATCTCATCTTGGAAGCTAAGCAGGGTTGGGTCTGGTTAGTATTTGGATGGGAGATCACCTAGGAAGACCAGGTGCGGTAGGTGTAAAAAATGTTAAAAAGCTTTAAATTTATGTTTTCTTCATCCAGTCTTATCTATATATAGGGAAGGTTTAAGGGCAGACCTTCCTGAAAGTAACATCAACTGACAGAATGACCCTTCCTCAGCAAGAGTCCTGATAATGAATGTCACAGAACATTATTCTAGAGAGAAACTTTGCTGTGATATCAGCTAATTTCTGACATGAGCTCATTAAGGACTGCTACTTCTTTTGATACTGATCTAATGGGGGCTTATAATGTAAAAATATACCCCACTGTCATGACCATGACATAAGGTTCAATGGGAAGGCTGGGCTCAGATCGGCCAGAAAGCCAAAAAAAAAAAGCAGATCAACCTCTTATTTTTGTCTCCTGCCATGTGTTTCAAGGAAGTAAAGATCTTTTAATGAGGAATTCATAAATCATAGTATGATACTGCACTGTAACCAGCAGGGCTTCAAATAAATATATTGACACCTGGTCTAAGTTGCTAAATTTAAAAAAAAATACTCCTAATTTAAAAAGGATACAAAATCCCAATGCCACCTTCAGACAGGAGGCAATATATTCTCGTGTTATGAATTTAGTAAGTGGCCTGCATAGTTGAAATGACTCTGAAACAGAGAACCACAACCCAAAATAGCCTGAACACTGTTATCTCAAACAATGGGCAGTTAGCCCTTCATTTCTCCTTCTTAGTCCAAATTCTACTTGTTTCAAAGCTCATTATAAATTTGATGAGACTGTTTAAATTTGGCTGTACCAGATGTTTGAAAGCTATGGATGGAAAATATTCATTGCAAAACAATTCTTATTACAAGATTTTATACCTAAAAAATGAATGCAATGTGTATGTTTATTGTTTTTAAAAAAAAAAAGAAAGAAAGAAAAACATAAGTTATATTGCATACTCATAACCAGCCTGACATTAGAAATAAAGGAGTAAATACAACAGACATGGTCCCTGCCACCGAGGAACCTACAACTTAGTGGAGAAGACAAATACTAAGTACGATGAATGTCACAAGAGAGTATATACATGCTGTGCTGGGCTGTAGGCTGTGGATAATGAGAATTATTCCTACCCTACTCCCTTCCTAAGTGTGCAGTAAAAGACCAAGAAGTTGTCAGAAGGCTTTTAAAATAATGAACTTCTCAGTTGAGACACATATGAAACATAAGCATTTTATACATATATAAGTAATCAGTAATTATATAAATATATAAAATGACTTTTTAAACAAATATACAAGAAGTATTAAAATCCAAATAGGCCCTTCATGTAGGCCATGCCAAACCCAGGCTTTAAACAAATAATCTTGCCAGGCCTAGGACAAATAAAAACTCTATGACTAATAGCATTCTTGTTGCTTCTGATTCTAGGTGGAACAATTACACTGATATTTCACAACTTTGCTCTAAGTGGTTATAGAATGGTGGAGTGAAAAATGCAGAGGATCCACAGTAAGAGAAACAAATTTTGAGACCAAGTTCCATCACTAACTAGCTGTGCCACCATGGGCAGGTTACTTAATTTCTCTGATCTACATTATCTTCACCTGTAAAATCAGGACAATACTTTAAAGCATTGTTATGAAATTATATATACGAAAGCATTTTATAAACAATAAAGGATTATACAAATGGTCTTATTATTTATTTGATTTTTTTCCTTCATATAGGAATTATATGTTCATTTTAAGAACTGGAAAATGCAGAAAACTATTAAGAAGAAAAAAAATCACCCACAGGCTTATCACCCAAACATTGTTGTTATTTATTTCAACCAAAATAAATATAACATCAACCAAAAGAAGTTAAGGCAAAAGTACTTTCAGATGTTAACAATGATAATTATAAACGACAAAATTAATTGTTGATCTCTTTTTAAGAACAGAACAGTCTTTCCCATCAGTTTAAAAACAATGCTGCCATGTGTCCCAAAGCTGGTCCCAACAGGGTATGATATATGGGTGAGGCTCATAAACGTCAAAGCCACAAAAACTCCCGAAATAAATATTTCATGAACTCAAGGAGTAGTTACAACACATGCCCTCAGATGCAACAGAGAAAGCAAAGTGTCTAAAGCCCTGTTAACAAAACTGGCATGAGTGTAAGATTGCTATGGGCCACTTCAATGGAAAAAAAATTTTTATATATCATACTACAAGACAAGCAGCCTAAGACATCTGATTTTTTCACACTGCTTACTGAATCCCGTCTTTGGAACTTCTTGTACATCTGTTTTTATTTTGCTACTCTTTCTTCTCCTAGCCCCTCTCCTTGTTTTATTATCACATTAGAATCTGTGTTTATAATGGCCTTATTCACTTCTTCCAAGAAGACACACAAATGGCCAACAAACATATGAAAAGATGCTCAACATCGCTAGATATTAGGGAAATGTAAACCAAAACCACAATGAATGCCACCCGGAACAAGCCTGATCCCATCTGATTTTGGAAGCTAAGTAGGGTCAGGCCTGGTTAGTAATTGGATGGGAGACAACCTAGGAAGACCAGGTGCTGTAGGCGTAAAAAGTAAAAAATAAAAAAATAAGAGATTCTAAGCTGACAAGGTCTTGCAATCTGTGAGGTCAACCAAGGGTTGCCTCACCTAAAACAAAAAACACACAATGAGATACCATCTCACACCTATTAGAATAGCTGTAATCAACAGGACAAGTAATAATAAGTGTTGGAGAGGATGTGGAGAAAAAGGAACCCTCATATACTGCTGGTGAGACTGCAAACTGGTACAGCCACTATGGAAAACAGTATGGAGGTTCCTCAAAAAACTAAGAATTGATCTACCATGTGATCCAGCAATCCTTCTATTGGGTATTTATCCCAAAGACTTGAAAACTCATATCTGAAAAGATATTTGCACACCAATGTTCATAGCAGCATTATTTACAGTGGCCAGGACATGGAAGCAACCGAAGTGTCCTACGATAGATGATTGGTTAAAGAAGCTGTGATACATATATACAATGGAATATTACTCAGCCATAAGAATAGATGAAATACTGCCATTTGCAACAACATGGATGGACCTTGAGATAATCATGCTAAGCAAAATAAGCCAAACAGAAAAAGTTGAAAACCACATGATATCACTTATATGTATGATATAAACCTAAAAGCAACAAACAAACAAGGCAAACAAACAGAGACTCATGGACATGTTCTATAGACTCCTGGTTACCAGAGGGTTGGAGGAAGGAGGGAAGTAGATGGGGTAAAAGGAGTCAAATATGTGGTGACAGAAAGAAATCTAATTATGAGCAGTGAACACACAATGCGAGATATATATATATATCTATATATATATAGATATATATATATATATCTTACTGTTGAATTGTACACCTGAAACTTACTGGATTTTGTTAACCAATGTCATCATAATAAAAATAAATAAAATACAATAAAAATAAAATGGCCTTATTCAATGCAATGGAATATTATTTAGCTCCAAAAAGGAACAAAGTTCTGATACATACTATATCATGGATGTACCTTGAAAACATTATGCTAAGAGAAAGAAGTCAGATGCAAAAGGCAACATATTTTATAATTCCATTTACATGAAATGTCCAAAATAGGCAAATCTACAGTGACAGAAAGTAGACTGGTAGCTGTCCAGGGCTAGGGAGGTGGGGATGGGAGAGAACGTGTGACTGCTAAAAGGCATGCGGTTTCTTGAGGGGATAAAATGTTCTAAAATTATTTTGTAGTGATATTGTACAACTCTGTCAATATACTAAAAAACACTAAATTATACACTTTAAATGTGCAAATCATATGTTACGTGAATTACAACTCAACGCGGCTATTTAAAAAAAAATCTTGTTCAGGATCCTAAATTGAAAAAAGTACATCTAAACAAACAATCCCATACTACCCCTCCCTACCTAAGCATGGAATAAAAGGGATAAGTCAGCTGTGATAAGATACATATATAAAGTGACCAGACTACTCTTGTTTAACAAATATACATTAAATTACAAATCCAAATGAGTCTCAACCCCACAAAAAGTAGTTACCTTAATGATGCCCTAAGTCAAAACTTAGTCCTCAGAGTCTAAATAATTTTGTACCTTTATTTAGATAGTTCTTTCTACTTATAAAATCTTTCTTACCACATTTTTAAATGTTCAATTCTCACCTGACATTAAGGCCAATTCAAATGTTACGTCCTGTACAAGGCCTTTCCCATGTTCTGATGAAAAGTAATCTCACCTTTCTCTGAACTTCCATGGTACTTCACTTCCACAGAGCCACTCTGAACTTTCGATCCAGCATTATACTTAGTCTGCCTTGTATCAATTTATTTTTTGACATTAAAAGGGGCCTCCACAAATATCTATTTGACAAGTGGATGATGATTGTCTAACAATTGAGAATTTTATCTTCAGCTTGTAAATTTTAATTTTGGAAATATCCAAAAGTCATTTAAACTCAAAAATGGTCCAGGAAGTAGGAGGTTTAAGGAATGCTCACTTCGGATAAAATTTTCTTAACCAAAATAAAAGCAAGACTGATTTGACATACGTATGTAAATAATCTGTAAGAAATTCTGAAACAAAAGCACTGGAATAAGGAAATAACTGCCCAGAGTAACTGAAAGAAACCTGAATGATATAAATTCCAGAATATCTGTTCAAAAATCAGTTTCATTATTTTATAGTGACACCATATGTTTTTTTCCTGAGAGTTTTATTATCAAGTACTACTAATTCTTCTACCGTATTTCTAATATAGTACTAATTCCTTCTCCATTTTTCCCACAACACCCGAAGTCAGACCTTCATTTTCTTCCTGACCAACCAAATTAAAAAGTCTCCTAATTTATCTCCCTTCCCACAGTTCCTTCTTTCCTTCAACAATATTTATGGAGCCGTCCTGTGCACTAATGTTGAGGGTAGGAACTGAGGAGCATATAAATATCAAACGAGGCCCCATTCTCCTAAACCAATCTAGTTGCGAACTTGACTTGATCACAACACTCAGCAGCATACATATAAGGGCCACAAATGACACCAAGAATTCCAAGCAATGGTTAAGTCCTCTGGCCTCCCCAAAACACATATTAATCTATAGTCTCTCTCACATACTAGTCATCCTCTTCCTACCACTCTTTGTTCATCTTGTTGGATAAGGTCTTCTGTTAAACTGCACATATGCCATGCACCCACTCACTTCCAGTTTCTCTCCAATTTGCCTCCTGAGCTAATCAAGACAATCTACTAGCTATAACCTGGAAGTGACTTACGAGTATCTTTATTCATGACTAGTTGTCATCATAATTCTCCCCATTTTCTAATTCATATCTACGACCAATCTCAAGTCTCTTCTTTTGTATGTGTCAGGAAGTATGTAACTATACATAATTTTTTTCGGCTTATGACTAACCTTATTTCTTTAGTATTTGTCTCATGGTATCCATAACAGTGTTTCCTAAATGAGGGGGTGTATCTCAACCACCTATGGAGCCCCTTAAAAATACAAAGGTCTTTATCCTACCCCCTGGAAAGCTCCTCAGTAAGTCTGGGGTGGGAGCTGGACATCTTCATTTCTCAAAAGCCCCACTGGTGATTCTGATGCATATCTCAATCTGAGAACCACTGATTTATTACAATGTTCCCTATACAGCAGACATTCAATTCTTATTAATGCATTGAAGCTCATAAATAACTTTTGTCTAAATAGTCTAACCAGATATCAACCCCTAGACTACACTAGTTCTGTTCCAAGTGCAACATATGGTTTTAAGATTTCATTTCCTGAAGTACTCCTTGGAGGGACACTATTACCTTGTCTCTTTACATTGTTTCCTATTTGTTGAAAAATGGAGGCCTGGAATGCAGCCATGTTAGACAACACTACACAAGAATGTACTCTGGAGTCTTAGATTAAAATTAGTCATATAAAGGACAAGAACAATGTAGAACCAGACATTTTGAAAGAACACAGTATTCTTACTGAATAATTAGTAAATCTATACAGAAGGCAGATCAGAAACCAGTCAGTCAATAGTGTCTCTCCCCATCTTCTTTATTCCCAATCTTTTGAACTGCCTTACACAGTTGAGGGGCCCCTGAAGACTGAGGAAGACTCAGCTGCTGAAGTGCCTCTAGTCCATTAAAGTGCTCTAATCAGATAAGTAACCCAAACCCCACCCAGGCCCACAGTTGCCTCCCAACTACCCTGACACACACTATTTACACAGCTCAGTGGGGGAGCGATATGAACTTTTCCCAAAGTTGTACTTCACAGGCAGCAGCAGTCTGAGTCACCCACCCAGGATGAGAAAAAAAAAACTGTGATACTAGCCTACTAGCCAGGGGAGTGTCAGAAGACTGGTCACAGCACCCCTTTTCCCATTTCAAAAGTGGGCTCTGCCTCCTACTACAATCACCTCAGTTATTAGTCACAGCTGCGGGCTACAGGGATCTGCAGAGCCACTCAGCCACGCAGGAAAGTTGTGGGCTGGGGAGAAGACTGCCCCTCCTTCTCTCCGGCAGGGGCCGCAGGTCCCAGATTCCACAGGCCTCTCCCTGCAGCTCCATCTTGCTTTCTGCCAGGAGGAGTGGCAGAGAAGCACCCCCACACACACACCCAGTCTGTTAAGGCCCCAGTGGGAGGGAAGCCTTTTGACAGCAGGTAAAACCAGGTGGAAATCTTCATGGGAGAGGAAAAAAATGAAAGGCACTGGGGTTAAGAGGAAGGAGAAGAGGGATTTGTGGTCATAAATTACCACATGAAGAAATTACCGGTATTTGGGAGTGCCAGAGGTGTAAGCAGAAGTAGAATGCCCAGGAAGGGAGAAGGAGACAGAAAGACGATGGCCAGTAAGACAAGGAAGGGGACAAAAGGGCAGGAAGGAGGGAGCGCAGGAAGGAGGAAGGAGGCAGGAAAGGGTTGTGGGTGAGTGAGGTAGGTCTAAGGATAAGGGGCAGATGTATTAGAAAGGAGAACAACGTGGCTTAATAAAAATCCCTGCATGGAAAGGCAAGGAATCTGCAGGGGAGCCCGTCAGCCCAAAGGCCAGACTCGGGAGGCCTATAAAGGGTGCTGAGAGTAAGGATGTCAAGGCGAGGGGCGACAGCCTGCTGAGGGAGAAGGGCCATCAGACATCCAAACAACTATCGTATATTAAGCACCTACTATGGGTCATACACTGTGCTAGGCACTTTATAATACGACCTAGTTGAATCTTCACAACAAACCCACAAGCAGGCACTATTATGATTGACCCCATGCTATAGATGAGGAAACTGAGACCCAGTGAGTCTCTGGAGCATGCTCAAGGTCACAGCGCGAGTGGTGTCTGGATTCGAACCCATAGCCGCCTTGCTCCAGAGCTCACGGGCAAAGCCACAGGCAGCAACCCCGCAAAGAGGAACAACAACATGGACCGGGACCCAGAGTACTTCTCCTGCTCCTAGTCCTGCTCCCCACCCCAGGCCCAGCGCGCTCACCCGGACGAGGTTGCTGACTGCCGCCTGCACGGCGGCCACGGGCGCGGTGAGGTCAGGGATGGCTTTGCCGTCCACCTCGCCTTCCTCGTGCATGATTACCAGGTGAGAGATCTGCTGCGCCACCGGCTCCAAGATGCTCTCGATTGTGCGCGTATGAAACACCGGCATCGTGGCGGTGAGTGGGGCGGCGAACCGCGAGCTACAGAGAACCGGGAACGGCGGAGTCGGAAACCCGCAAACAGACGGACTCGAAGCGGCGATTACGGAGTCCGGGCTTCCCTCGGCGTAACCACCTCGCTGGTGCCCCGCCCCCTCTCGTCACTGCCTCCAATGGCAGCGCCTTTCAGACCCGGGCCGCCACTCCTATTGGTGATACTTCGAGATGCTCCTCCCCCGCCCCCGCGCCGCCAAGCCCCCGCCCAGCCCCGCCCCCATTCCCAAGGGAGGGGCTTGGGATTGGAGTTGAGCCGCCGGGATCGCGACTGGATTCCCGAGCCCTAACGCCGGGCGCTCCTTATACGGGCATGGTGGGAGCGGAGAGTGCGGCTCGAGTCGGTGGCCCCGCCCACTGGGGCCACCTCCTTCCTCGGCTTTGCCGAGCTCCGCCCCTCTGCAGAATCACCTCAGCTGGGCGGAGTCTCACCTCCAGCGACGCTAGAGTCTAATGAAACCTAGGAGCCATGAGTCTCCCTGTACCCTCTGAACTTTTCCCTTAACACGACACCCTCAGAATACTCTTTCCATTTTCTTTCAGTGACACATGGAAACGTTTTTAATAAAACATTTAAAGAACAGAAGTGCACAAAGACACTTTAGTGTCCCATTGATTCACATACTCCACCCACTCCCCTCAGAGATAGTCACTGTTAACAGTTTGGTTATAGTCTTGAAGACCTTTGCCTATTCGTGTTCTGGTACATATGTATTTTCTAAATAAAATTACACATTTTCCTGGAACTTGATATTTTTTCCTCCTGATTAAAATTCCCTAATTATCTTTCTACCTCATTCTTTTTCATGGCTGCATGGTATTCCATTAAATGAAATCGAACAATTTCATAGTAGGGGACATTTAGGTTGGATTCTATTTTTCACCATTTAAAAAAAAATTCTGTGTGAATATCATCATACTTAACTCTGTTGTGCACATGTTCATTTATCTGGGACAGATGCCTAGAAATGAAGTGAAAATGCAACAAAAGTATATACATTTTATATTTTGATAAATGAAACTAAATTACCTATTCCTTTCACAGTGCACTCTGTATAAGACATCTTACTATTTTTCTTACCTTAAATTCTCTTTTGCCCAAGCTTCCACATTCCAAGATGAAGCATTTTCAATAATACCTCCAAGCAGAAGATGCTCAAGTCAAATGAAAATATTTCTCAAGGGCCCACATTTTGCTAGAGGCTAAACTGTATGTGTGTTGTCCTGTATATTTTCTGAAACTATTCTTGTCTAGTAGTATGTATCTCCTGTTTCTGCTGTTCATGTTGCCAAACCCTGTACTTTTCATAATACTGTCACTTTTTTGTTAATTGCTTCCAGTCTTATAGGCGATGGATTTCTATAATTCCATTTGAAGATAACATTTATTTAGTACTTACTAAGTTCTAGTTGATCTTACGATTACACATAAGATCAACTATTCAATTTGTAGGGCCTGACACAAAATAAAAATGTGAATCCTCTTATTCAAAAAACAAGAAAGCATGCTGTTAAAGATACTAAAATGTAAAGCTTGTTCCTTTCTTTGGTGTTCTTTTTCTCAACCTGTCATGGTATTTTTTAATTTGCTATTTAATGTGGCACTCCCTGGACAGGGGAATATTTTTGTGGTAAATACCACCCCCTATAGGAACTTGGGGGCCCAGGAACCACTGGTTGCCTGGAGCCCCTTCTTGCCCACTACTGGACCCACATGCTGTGCCCTGCTAGGGACAAGAAAGCCACACCAGGCATCTCCTCTTCTTGCAGGCCTGCCTCCCCACCCCACAACAAAGAGGTGATCGCCTAAGGTGTTGTAGCCTTCACACTGAGACTCTCTCAATTACTGCATCGAGAGAGGACAAGAGGTTCACCCACATCAAGTCAACTGCAAAAAATGCTGTGGTATTGATAGCTTGGGTTGAGAGTGGCCACCTCCATGCCTTACCCCTGGATACCATTGGTAGTATACATGGAACCCTGTCCAAGGCAGAGCAGAGGGCAACAGTGGTCACTAGGCGGGTCAGAGTCAGGAGCTAGAGGTTGGGGAGCAAGCAACTGAAAACCCATCCAAGGGAGATGGTTAGAGGCAGGACCATGCAAAAGCTGAGGCTCCAAGTCCTCAGTGTATGCGTCATTTTCTATTGGACTTCTAAAATACAAAGTCAAAGTTAAAATTATTAAGAATGAAGACAGCAACTGCAGAGAATTAGACCCCAAATATGAAGCTCTTCTCAGTGCAGGCCCTGTATAACTAACTAAACTGATCATGCACCCATGAGCCTTGCCCTAGTTACATAGCTGGTAACTCAGGTGTGACCATGACCGACTCTTAACTTTTTAACAGCTCCCTAGGAACTCCCATTCCTTTTGGAGATTCTCCTCAAAACTAATGCAATTTTTGGCTAGTCCCGTCATGGCTCCCAAAGCTGTTTTCTATGCTCATTGTTTCAATTAGTAATACAGTAGTCCCCCTACTTATCTGCGGTTTTGCATTCTACAGTTTCAGTTACCCATAGTCAACTGGAGGTCTGAACTATTAAACGAAAAATTCAGAAATAAACAATTCATAAGTTTTAAACTGTGCACCATTCTGAGTTGTGTGATTAAATCTCACAATGTTTCAATGTTTAGCTCTTTCCTGCCCAGGACATGAATCATCCCTTTGTCCGGTATCCACACTGTATATGTTACCTGCTTCTTAGTCACTTAGTAGCCATGAAGGTTATCAGATCCACTGTAGTAGTATCACAGTGCCTGAATTCAAGTAACCCTTATTTTACTTAATGTCTCAGTCACCTCATTTCATCTCAACACATAGACATTTTATTGTCTCGTGTCATGAAGAAGGGTGTGTATGATACAATAGAATATTGTGAGAGAGACCACATTTACATAACTTTCATCACAGTATATTTTCATAATTATTCTATTTTATTATTAGTTATTGTTGTTCATCTCTTACTGGGCCTAATTTATAAACTAAACTATCATAGGTATGTATGCTTAGGAAAAAACATAGTATAGGGTTCACTACTATCCATGGTTTCAGGCATCCACTGGGGAGTCTTGGAACATATCCCCCAAGGATAGGGGGGTACAAATGTAGTAATATTTGGGTGATGGAATTATATATAATTTTTTCCTGTAATCTTCACTCTGCCTCCACTAGGCTGATTATATACATATGTGCAGGTTAACATGGTCTTCTGTCCTATGTATTTCTTATAAATTGGCAACAAGTTTCAGAGAACTGATCATACAGTCTTTTAGCTGTAACATTACCCCTGCCTCCAGTCTTCTAATCCAGGCTCCTCATGACTGGCCATATTAACCTCCTAAAATACAGCGTGTCCTTGAACAACATCGTTTCATTCAAGGTTGTTTTGTTACAATGTTGAGAAACAAAAATTGTTTCCATTAAGGACCACCATCTGTGTGGAGTTGGCATGTTCACTCCAAGTCAGTGTGGGTTTTCTCTGGATCCTCGGGTTCCTTCCCACATCCCCAATATGTGCAAGTTAGGTTACTCAACATGTCTAAATTGTCCCAGTCTGAGTGAGCATGAATGTGTGGCTGGGTTCCTGTCTTGAACCTGAGCTGCTGGAATTGTGTTCGCCGATGAACCTGACCTGAATAAGCAGGTTGGAAAATCATTATCTTACTTGTTTTTATTAATCTTTGTTAAATATATGTAGAGTTCACATTTATTTCAATGTTAAATATTAGAGGCTTTATTTAGAAGTTTGGCGATGTTTTTGTGACCAAAAATATATTGTAGAAACTTAACTCTAATTTATATCAATTAGCCTATGGTGAAGTTGGTTTTGTTATAGGTCCTTTGGCATGAAGTTATAGTTTCCAAGAACCTATCAGTGATGTTAAGTGAAAACTTACTGTACCACACTGCATGTCCAGGCCATGTGTTACCCTCTATCCACATCCGTATCCACTTCTGTCCCCCAATAACACATTCACATGTACCCTTTAAAATCTTCTGTGGCACTTGTTAACACATATTAACATCAATGCCCACCACAGTCTGGGCTCAGACCAACCTTACTTTCTGCTTCCCCAACCAGACCCACAGATAGGTGGGTTAAACAGTGCAAAGAGGACAAGTTCAGGGTCATCCAGAGCTCAAGCTATACTCCAACTTTCCAACTTGATTGAGATAGAACTCTGACAACTGGCTTTTTTTCTCTCTACCTGACTTTCTTTATAAAAATGGAATAAGATGACCCTCATAGAGCTGATGTAAGGATTGGTGAATGAATTTGTATAAAGCACCCAGGTGACCCTGAGTAAAATTCATTATTATTATTATTATTATTATTATTATTATTATTATTGATAGAGCAGTCACAGACATATTCACAATCTCCAAAAATCCCTAATGGAGTTCCACTATGGAGCTTTTGCCTATATTCTGCCCTACTAGAAAGACCTCTCTGCTTGTCTAAATTTCACTTACTGTGGTAGGTAAAAGTCTAAGATGTCTCTCTAGATTTCCCACCCCTGGTATAATCCCCTGGACTGTGAATATAAGGGATTTTACTTCTGTAACTAGATGACATTATGTAACATAGTTGAATTTAAGATAAGAAAATTACCCAGACAAGACTGACCTAATCACGTTAGCCCCCTTAAAGCAGACAGTATATTCTTCAACTGGTCACAGAAGAGGAAGTTAAAAATTAGAAGCACAGGAAGGATTTGACAAGCTATTGCTGAATTAAAGTTGCAGGAGTCCCCATGTCAAGGAATAAAGGAGGGTGGCCCCTGGCTGGCAGACAGCAGGAAACATGGACCTCACTCCTACAGCTGCAAGGAACTGAATTCTGCCAACAAGAAAAATGATCTTGGAAACAGATTTTTCCCCAGAGTCTTCTGATGAGAACTCAATTCATTTGACACCTGGATTTCAGCCTCATGACACTGAGCAGAGAACCAAGGCATACTATGCAGAACTTCTGATCTATACTCTTGCAAAATAATAAATGAGTGTTGTGAGGTAATTTAAACGATAGAAGCATATCAATAGAATATTAAAACATATATCTTCTAGGCTCACTTCTTCTAGTCCTTTATCTCTGACTTCTTACTACAAGGCCCTGGCTAAGACTGCTTATATAAATTCTTTCTCCTTCACTTATCACAATTGTCTTTCTATTATGTGACCATTTTACATTTCTCCCCTGTCTGTCTATGACAGAGAATGCTAGATGCCCCTCAATATCTGTTCTGCTCTTCCTACGCAGTAATAGAACCCCAGATTTATACCTGGGCACTTAGCCACATGATTCCGATTTGACACATGGCAAGTTACAAATCTTCAATTTTCTCATCTCTAAATGGGAAGATAATAATGTTTCAATCTTATTAAATAGAAAGGACTTAGCACATAATAGGTATTCAGAAAAAGTTACCAGAGAGATAGAGGTCAATTTATAGCCCGCACTAAACTAAGAACCATCATAGAACTAAGTCACAAATAATGTGGTGAAGCCCAAGTGGTCGAATTCCAAGCAGGAAAAAAATCACCATGGGCTGAGGATAAGAAAGAGTTCGTGGGACAGTGAAACTAAATTTGGCCTCAGAAGAAGAATAATGTTTGGTTAGACAGACAAGAGAAGGCAGACATTCCTGGAGGTGGTAGTACGTCCTGGAACAGTGATTAAATTAGTCAGACTGAAGCGAATATTCACACAACTCAAAGATAAGGATGAAAAGGTAACTTTCCACAAGATTATAACATACAGAGGTAAAGACAGTGTGACATTTGCTCGTGGTTGTGGCTAACTCAACATTACTCTTTGCCATGTAATTAGTTTGAAGGCCGCTAATGATAGGAAACACTGTAAAATAGGAAGAAAAAAACATTAGCATTCTCAGTCAGAAATAACTGAGGAAGAGTTTTTGATAATGACAATCATTATACACATAGGAAACTTTCGATTTTTTTAAGTCCATAGCAATTCTCTGAGGTAGGTGGAAAACAAGAAATATAGTTCTCTTTTATTACACAGACTAGGAAATTGAGACATCATAGCAACTATCAGTGTGAATGCAGTTTGTGGAAATTTTAGTCAAGGATAGAGCTGAATATAAAACCTGAGTCTTATATATTTAGTTGGCATGCTAACTACATATACTCCAGTTTTACTCCAGTTTCTGTGCTCTTCTGCTGATTACTGTTTGGACTGCTTTATCTTGGTTATGTGTCTAAGGAATTCCACCTTCTCAATACACTCCAGTACACTTCAAGCCCACGTGGGTGAGTCTAAACCTTACATGCACACACTGCATTCCCCACTCACCACAGATGTACTTTCTCTGTGTGTAGACCACCTCACCAGCCCCTTCTCCACACTGTCCCCACATCGGAACTGCACAGTGGCTCAATCAGTAGCCCTTCCTTTCTTTCCTCAGATGCTGCAAGTATACCACACTCCACTCTCCACCCCCACCCAAAACCACAACCACTTCCCCTGTCACTTTGAAAACAACGTGGCTCTTTTCTTCTCCCTCCTGAGCTTTATTGAGGTATAATTAACAAATAAAAATTATATGTGTATATGTGTTTATATATGGTATACAACATGATATTTAATAAACATATACATTGTGAAATGATTACCACAATCAAGCTAATTAATGCATTCATTACCTCACATAGTTACCATTTTGTGTGTGTGTGTGTGTGTGTGTGTGTGATGAGAATACTTAAGATCTACTCTCTTAGAAATTTTCAAGTATATAATGCATTATTAACTATAGTCACCATACCGTATATTAGGTCTCCAGAACTTATTTAGCTTATAACTGAGAGTTTTTACCCTTTGACCAACATCTTTCCCTTTCTCCCACCAGGCCCCCATGCCCTGAAAACCACCATTCTATTCTGTTTCTATGAGTTTAAATGTTTTAGATTCCACGTATACGAGAAATCGTGCAGTATCTATTTTTATGTGTCTGGCTTATTTCACTTAGCATAATGTCTTCCAGGTTCATCCATGTTGTCACAAATGGCAGAATTTCCTTCTTTTTTAAGGCTGACTTATATGCTACTGTATACATATACCATATTTTCTTTAACCTTTAACGGATACCTAGGATATTTCCTGTATTGGCTGTTATGACTAATACTTCAATGAACATGGGAGTGCAGATATCTCTTTAAGATCTAGATTTCATTTCCTTTGGCTATATGCTCAAAAGTAGGATTGTATTTTCCAAAGAAGACATCCAAATGGCCAACAGTTACATAAAAAGGTGTTCAATATCACTAATCATCAGGGAAATGCAAATCAAAACCAGGTTGAAATACCACTTCACATCTGTTAGATTGACTATTATCAAAAAGTCAACAAATAACAAGTGTTGGCAAGGATGTGGATAAAAGTAAATCCTTATACACTTTTGGAAATATAAATTAGTACAGCCATTATGGAAGACAGTATAGAGGTTCCTCAAAAAATTAAAAATAGAACTACCATATGATTCTGCTCTTCTTCCTTGACCACTTTTTTAAAAATTCAATGAGGATTAAGGATCCTGGACTTAAAGAGGATTTTATGAATTTGACCTCAAAAGCAAGGGAAGTAAATGCTAAAATCAATCAATGGGACTATAGCAAATTAAAAAGCTTCTGCTCAGCAAAAGAAATTATCAACAAAGTAAAGAGACAACAGTCCGAATGGGAAAATATATTTGCAAGCAATGCCTCCGATAAGGGCCTAATATCCAAAATACACAAAGAACTCATACAACTCGATAACAACAACAAAAAATGATCTAATCAAAAAATGGGAAGAGGACCTGAACAGACACTTCTCCCAAGAAGACATACAAATTGCCAACAAACATATGAAAAGATGCTCAACATCACTAGCTATTAGGGAAATGCAAATCAAAACCACAATGAGATACCATCTCACAACTGTTAGAATAACTGTAATCAACAGGACAAGTAATAACAAGTGTTGAAGAGGATGTGGAGGAAAAAAAAAAAACCCTCATACACTGCTAGTAGGACTGCAAATTGGTACAGCCACTATGGAAAACAGTATGGAGGTTCCTCAAAAATCTAAGAATTGATCTACCATATAATCCAGCAATCCCTCTACTGGGTATTTATCCCAAAAACTTGAAAACTCATATCCAAAAAAATATTGGCATACCGATGTTCATAACAGCATTATTCACAGTGGCCAAGACATGGAAGCAATCAAAGTGTCCTACGATAGATGATTGGCTAAAGAAGAGGTGGTACATATACAATGTAATATTCCTCAGCCATAAGAAGAGATGAAATACTGCCATTTGCGACAACATGGATGGACTTTGAAATAATCATGCTAAGCAAAATAAGCCAGACAGAAAAAGTTGAAAACTACAATATCACTCATAAGCAACAAACGAACAGGACAAACAAACAGAGACTCATGGGCATGGACAAGGGACTAGTGGTTACCAGAGGGTGTGGGGGAGAAGGGAGGGAGGGGAGGGGAAAAGTAGAGGGGGTAAAAGGGGTCAAATAGGTGGTGACAGAAAGAAATCTAACTATGGGAGGTGAACACAGCTGTTAAAGTATACAGCTGAAACTTATTGGATTTCATTAACCAATGTCAACATAAAATAAATATTTTTTAAAAAAAAACTTCTATAAGGATTTAAGCTATTTTCAGTTCTACACTTTTTTCCGATTTTCTCACATTTTATTGCACTTCAACCTTCTACATTGTGTAAGAAAGCTACAAAGACTATTAAAAATTATTTGTAAAATTCCATCTCCTAGAGATAGCTACTAATATATCCTTTTTCAGCCTTTTTCCTGTTCATGTACATTTTTATGTGCGTATGCAATTTTTCCTCATATTTTTTACTGAGATATTTACATACCTTAAAATTCATTCTTTTAAAATATAATATTCAATTTCTATGTCTTCTATTTTCACCTTAACATTATTATATCAAGAACATATGCCCATGACACTGAATAACCTTCAAAACTTTATTTTTATACAAAATTTATAGCCATATTACATTCGAAGTGTACAAGAATCACAATTTATTTAAGCATCTTGCTTTCATTGAACATTCAGGTTGTCTCTAACTTTTCATTATTATAAATAATGCTTTGAAAAATAGCCTCACATATTTATTTTTATAGGCATTGAATTATTTTAACATACTTATTATTTATGAGAGGGGCAAACACTATTGGTTGCCTCCTTATTAGACATTCTCTCCTCATCCTTAGATTATAGAATCTGACATTTTGGAGAAGTATATTAGTTATCTGTTGCTGCATATATATTACTCCAAAACAATAATCCTTTATTCTCTTTCATGTTTTCTGAGGCTCAGCTGAGATGTTTTAGCTCAGAATCTCTCATGAAGTTGCAGTCAGATGGCAGCTATACCTGAGGTCATCTCGAATGCTTCTTTAATCATGTGTGATACCCAGACTGGGAAGACTTGAAGAGCTGGGGGCTTAAATGATGGAGCTCTTCAAGCATCTCTTTCTATTTCTATGGGGTCCCTCCCATGGTCTCTCGAGCATGCAGGCTTGATTGTAACCAGACTTCTTATATAAAGCTCAGAACTCCAAAAGTACATCTCCTATGAGATCAAGAGCTAGGCAGAAGCTGTATCACCTTTTCTAACTTAGTTTTGCAAGTTACAATATTACTTCCCACCTGAGTCATACACAGGCCTGCCCAGGTTCCAAGAAGGGAACATAAATCCCATTACTTGATGGAGGAGTATCAACGTCACATATTTAAAGAGAACATTTGGAAAATATAATCTGTCAGAGGAGGCAAACATTATCAGAGAAGGTGGCCGCCTACCCAAACCTAAGGGATGAACGATGCTTTGTCTGTATAGTCACCTCATTCTTTCTTGTTAGTATGGAAGACACTGCCAGCTGTCCATCCAAAATTTATTTCCCCTTCCTCCTATCTGACTCAAGCAAAATATACTAAATTCCCCAGGCTCTCTTGTAGCTATGATAACCAAGTAATAAATTCTACCCAATAAAACTAAGCTAAGAGACCTAAAAACTTTTCATCTTCCTGATGTTTGTGCTTGTCTGTTTCTGATGCACAAGAGCACAACTGCAGGGGTAGTCCTTGGTAGGCATGAGCCAATCAATATAGTCTATCCACCTGCTTATAGTGATTGGTTCAAGAATGAGCAATTGATCCAATTTGAGAAAGAGTGACCCCCAGGCGTAGGAGCTACCAAAGACATGCTTTCTCTTCCCCTCAAGGTATAATGTGAAAATGGGAAGAATCTGCAGCCATTTTACTTTCATAATGGGATGTCCAGAGCTCTGAGGAACATCAGAAGAAGCTCGAATTTGCAGGCTATATGAGGGCAGGTGAGAGACATCTAAATTTTTATTTTAGACTCAATCTTCACCTAAAGCCAGGCAGACCTCAGGATTTTTTAATTTCTGAGTGTATTAGTCATGGTTCTCCTGAGAAACAGAACCAATAAGAACCAAAGGTATATAAGGAATTGGCTCATGACATTATGGAAGAGAGCAAGTCCCAAGATCTACAGGATGAATTGTCAATCTGGAGATTCAGGAAAGCAATTGTTTAGTTCTAGTCCAAGCCTGAAGGCCTGTGAACCAGGAGAGCTGACAGTGTAATTCCTGTCAAAGGCTGGCAGGCTCAGGACCCAGGAAAAGCCCATGTTTCAGTTGTAGTCTGAAAGCAGGAAAAAAGCTGATATCCCAGTTGGAAGGCAGTCAGGCAGTAAAGAATTCTCTTATTCAGGGAAGGATCACCCTTTTTGTTCAACTCAGGCCTTCGGTTGACTGCACGAGACCCACGCACATTAAGAAAGACAATCTTCTTTACTCAGGCTATTAATTTAAATGTTAATCTCATCCAAAATCACCCTCACAGAAAAATCCACAATAATGTTTGACCAAATGTCTGGGCATCCCATGGCCCCCTACAGTTGACACAAACCAGTATATGGAACAAATTAAACTCTCCTGTGGTTTAAGCCAGTTTGATTGGATTTTCTTTCACTTGCAATCAAAAGAGGCTAAATTGACATAGGGCACTTACTGTGTGTCAGACTATATGCCAGGTACATAGAAATAATGAATAAGACAGAGCTTCCAGTATAGCAACATGTGTATGAAGGCCATTGTTTTTTTGAAAAAATGTTATTAAACATAACATTTAGATGACTGCAGCCTGGTTGATACCTTGACTGAAACCTCATAAGAGATCTTGAACCAGAACCACTCAGGTAAATTGTTCCTGAAGCCCTGACCCAGAGAAATTTTATATGAGATACTAAATGTTTTCTGTTGTTTATGCAATTATAATTTGGGGTAATTTGTTACACAGAATAGATATCTAATATACCCCTCCCCCATAAATCTCCACTACTCTGATTTCTACCATTATAGATTAATTTTACCTGTTCCTGAAATTTACAGAAATGGAATCATACAGAATATATATTTTGTGCCCGGCTTCTTCCACTAGTCATTATATCTGTGAGATTCATCTGTATACTTACGTCTAGCAATAGTCTGTCCTTTGTTATTGCTGTATAGTATTTCATTTCATGAATATACAAAAATTTACCTTTTCTATTGTTGGTGGGCATTTAATTTTTTCAAAAATATGGCTGCATAAATAAAACATCTATGAACAATCATATATGTCTTTTGGTTGAATATATATACTCATTTTTCTTAGAATCCATTTATTTAATGCAATGTGTCTTGCTGCTTCTAATTTTCCCATGCTACTACCTACTCTATTTTATGTATTATCTTGTCCTGCTGTTCTTTTGAAAATAACTGAACACTCAATTATATCTTTTAAACATTTCTCAACAAACTTTAATTAGTACATTTTAAGTACTTATGATGATAAAGGAATAATCAGAGGACATTCTATTTTCTTAGTTGTACAAAAGATGAGGGTTTTTTTGTATATCCTTCATTCCCATGGGTTTTCTTAATCCATCAAATGGAACTTTAAGTCCTTTTAGATTTCTATGCACAGAATACTTCTTTCAGTAATGTTTTTACAGATCCCAGATTAACCCTAGTAAGTAAAACCACTACATAGCAAAATTGTATAATAGCTAACTTTTGCATATGCCAGCAGTTCTCAAACTTTTTGTTCTCAGGACCTCTGTACACTTCTAAAAATTATTCAAGATGATTCAGGTGAGGCTAACCACACCTTTTTTCCTACTCAGCGATAAGCATGTGACCCACGATTGGCAAGAGATTCTTGGAAACTATTACGCTAATCTATTAGAAAATTCTAATTCTCGATCTCTCTCTCTCTCTCCTCTCTCTCTTCTCCCTACCTGGTTCACAATTGTGATTTATAGCCTGAAAACAGCTTTCTTACCCATTAATTGGAGAGAGTATGCTAAGAAATGAAAAGACCCAATCCCTGATAACATCATTCGAATCATTGGAGCAAGCCATAACTGAAAAATTTCCCCTCCCTATTCTCAGTTGTGTTAGCCAGTTTGTTTAAGTTAGGCCTCTGTCACTGGTATACATTAATAACATTTGCACATCAATTTAAGTGTAACATTAGAATTTCATGTATTGTGGTAGGGCAACAGGCAAAATATTTAGGGACATGGAGTCTTCTAGACATCTAGGTCAATAGTTCTAAAATTTGGCTATACCTCAGAATGGTCTAAAGGGAGCTCTATCAAAATACAAATACAAATTTCTAGGCTCCACACAGAATGCTCTGATTATTATTATAAAGTTTTTGTTTGGGTTCTTTCAATAAAATGTATTTATTTTTTCACATGCAGATATTCCTGGCTTATTAAATTTATTTCTAGGTATTTACAGTTTGTTGACAACTAGAATGACTTTTTTAAATTACTCTTTCCAGGAAGTTATTTGTAATTTAAAGAAAAACCATTCTTAAATTTACCATAAGATAAATTATCTTTTTAATCATAAATGAGGTTTATCATTAATGAGGTTTATTTTTGATAATCTCTTAGGTTTTCTTATTGTGCAATCATATCATTTAAAAGATCGAATTTACTTTGCCACTTTATTTCCAATATTTATTTTCATATACTTTATTTTTTTATCTTACTGTGTTAGCTAAAACTTTCAGTATGTCATATATAGTGATAATGATAGTCATCTCATTTTTAATGATAATTACTTTAATATGACACCAATTAAATGATTTAACTCTTTGTTTGATAAATGGTAAAGATTATGTTTTAGTCAGAATGAAAATTGGCCACCTAAATGATTACAGAGAGGTATGTATTTATTAAGAAACCTTTTAACTGAAAATAAGAGAAATCCTAAGAATGGCAGAAACAAATAGAAGGTTAACTTCTAATTTTGACCAATACAGAGTAATAAAGACCAGATTTACCCGTTTGCTTAAAAACTAAAAAAAAAAAAAAGATAAAAAAATACATAACACGACATTTTCAAATATTGGATAACTGGTACTACATGACCTGGAGCAGTGCCAAAGATGGAGGAACTCAAAAAGTTCAGTCTCCCTGAGTTGAGAAGATTTTACTGTGAGTACATGGAAGTCAAAGAGTCTGCAATTCACAGGAAAAAGTATGAGAAAGGAGACCACTGCACTGAAAGAGAGCCCTGGAGATGACAGAAGATGACCTTCTTCATCTGGCTGCTCTTCAGAATATACATGTGAGAAAACTTACCGAAGGCTGGTGGAATAATTCATAGAGTTCACACAAGATTGGGAATAGTTCATATTCCCAACAGCCAAAATGGAAAAATCTCATAATACACGGGACATCAAGTAGCATACTCAAAAAGGTATCACCTCAGTAGTGAGCCAAAATTAACCCTAGATTAAAGGTTGTTCAACCTTAAGTTGTTAACAAACTTAAAGAAAGACCTGAAAGGATCAAATTCTTTCAAAGTAACTTAACTGCATTCCAGAACAAAGCTCACACACACAAAAAAAAAAATTAAAACAAGAATACCCAGCAACCAACAAGATAAAATTTACAATGTCTAGCATTTAATTTAAAAAATTGCCAGGCATGCAAAGAAGCAGGAAAATACAGCCTATTTAAAAAACGAACAATAACAACAATGATAACAACAACAACAACAAAAACAGTTCACCATTTGGGCTTGGTGGTCTCAGTTGAGGAACTCAAGCCTGGGACAATGGTGTGCATTCCTTGTACTGTCATTCTAGTTCTGCTTTGGGTCTACAGAAAGTTCCTGGAGCCATATATCTACCTTCTGATTTTCCCCTATGTTAGTTGTATGTGGCCTAGAAAAGCAATACAAGAATCCAATGATAAAAGCAAAAGCAAAGTAGACCATAAGGATGCAGACATAAATGGATTACCAACAAAAGGACCAACAAAAATTTCTGATAAAAAGAAAGACCAAAGTTATTGTCCCAGAGTACTTCATTGTTTTCAAAATGGACCTGATAATCTGAAGCACTTTCTTTGTGATTGTTTCT
The DNA here is from genome assembly GCF_014176215.1 of Rousettus aegyptiacus. NCBI lineage: Eukaryota > Metazoa > Chordata > Mammalia > Chiroptera > Pteropodidae > Rousettus > Rousettus aegyptiacus. Next base: position 13,367,286 of record NW_023416309.1, read on the forward strand.
GACCTTTTTCTCTGACACCAGAATTCAGGATAGATAATTAAACATTCACCTGATACTAATCAGGAAGTACATGGTATTTATATTTAAAATGTATTTAGTTATACTTAATGATCTCATTCCTGAGTTCCTTTTCAATTAAAGTAGCTTTATTTCTATTATTGAAGTTTTAACAATATGAATAAATAAAAGGTTCGTGCCAGTAGACAGTGTTACTAAATTAGTACCTAAACATCCTTGGGCCTCTAGCTTTTTTGTTCAGGCTCTTCGAATTTCGATAGAGTACAATTTTACTGTGAAACAATTCAGTGAGACAGTGCAATAAAATTAAAGGGACACTGTGGAAATGATATTGACTTGAAACATAAAGTTATAATTACTTCTCAACGCATGGAGCAGCTTATCTATGTAAGTAGTAATTACTGTTTAGTGCTCTGAAGAAGTTAGCAAAGGCAAGGAAATAGGGAAAATTTCTTTGAAAAATGGAACACCTTCTACATAAATGTCTAATGTATATTATAAAAGTCTAAAATCGATTTATTGAAACCCACCAAGAAATTATATAAATAATAGAATTAGTAAATAAACTTATTAAAACAATTACTATAACTATAATCTACAAACTTAAGTAGAGAAAAACATAATCATGTTAATTTAGAACTTGGAAGATAACAGGGAAAAGACCAAACAGATAGCTAGAAATAAAAAATATATAGTGTCTGAGATTTTAAAAAATACACTGGATGGGATTAACAGCAGATTAAACACTGAAAAAGAACCTGAAGTGAACCTAAAGTCATAGCAACTGAAACTATCCAAAATGACACACAGAGAAATAAGGCTAAAAACAAAGTAAATGGAGAGCTTCAGTTAGGTGTGGAACCACTGTCAGCCACCTAATATATGTATATTTAGAATCCTTGAAGGATATGTGAGAATGGGGAGGGGAAATAAGGGGGGAAGCACAGAAAAAATTGCAGAAATAAAAGCCAAAATTTTTCCGTATTTTATGAAAACTATAAAGCTGCAGATCAAAGAAGCTCAATGAACCCCAAGTAAAAATAATATAGGGAAAACTATACCAAGATACATGATACTCAAATTGCTTAAAACTAGTAACAAAGAGAAAATCTTAAAAGCAACCAGAGAAAAATTAAACTTTATGTAGAGGAACAAAGCTAAGAATAACATCAAAATTGGGAACAACGTAAGTCAAAAATTAGTAGAGTAATATCTTTACTTGAAAAAAAAAAAAAAAAGAGCTATCAACATAGAATTCTATGTTCAGTGAAAACACCTCTCAAAAATGAAGGCGGTGCCTGCTTCGGCAGCACATATACTAAAACTGGAATGATACAGAGAAAATTAGCCCCTGCACAAGGATGATTCGCAAATTCACGAAGCATTCCATATTTTTAAAATATGAGTAAAAGGGGTCAAATATTTGGTGACAAAAGGAAACCTAACTCTAGGTGGTGAACACACAATGCAACATATATGACTTTCTGTTGAAACTTATTTGATTTTGTTAATCAGTGTCACCCCAATAATTTTTATGAAAAATAAAAATAAAACATGAAGGCAAAATAAAAACTTCATCACACATGAAAATTGAAAAACCTTTCACTGGTAGATGTGCATACAAGGAATGTTAAAGGAAGTTTTTCAGACAGAAGGAAATGATATCTATACAAAGGAATAAAGAGTATAGTTGGCCCCTTATATTTGTGGGTTCCATATCTACTGATTCAACCAATCATGGATTGAAAATATTCAGAAAAAAAGTGTTACATAGTTGCTGACATGTGCTATATACTATGTAGTTAGGCCTATGAAGGTTGTATTTGTACTGAACATGTACAGATTTTGTTTCTTGTCATTATTCCCTGAACAATATGATATAACAACCATTTGCATAGCATTTACCTTGTATTATGTATGATAAGCAATTTAGAGATGATTTAAAGCATACTGGAGGATTGCGTAGCTTATATGCAAATTCTACACCATTTTATATAAGGGACTTGAACATCTGAGGATTTGGGTATCCATGGGGGTCCTGGAACCAAGCCCTGCAGATACTGAGGGATAACTGTATTGTAAATATGTGGGAAAATATAAACAAATAGGAATTTACTTTCCTCACATAACAAAATAATTGGAGATTGATAGTGGGTGACTTTAATTCAGCTGATCAGTCTTCAAGGGTTCTAGCTCTTTTCTATCTCCATTCTGCCATACTTGATATTTGAACTTTTCATCTTGATGTTTATTGCCTCAAGGAGGTCTTTTCTTAAAATGTTTCTATTCATGTGTTAGTGAGGGGAAAACTTTCCCAGAAGCTTCTCGGGAGAATTCTTTTTAAGTCTTTTAGCTGAATTGGGAGGCTGTAAAGTGAGTACAGTTTGCTTTCCAGCCTCTGTAATGGGAGGGAGGTAAAAGAAAGAGTAGTTAAGAATGGTGGTTAGGTTAACCAACTAACAGTGTTGCCATGAGATATTAACTAAAGGTGTTAAGCATATGTTTGGAGTTGAGATGAAGCCCAAGGGATAAAATTATCTGTCATGTTATGTAAGAACCATTTATTAGGGCAGGGGCCCAAAGCAAAAAACAGAGTCTCACAGACAGATTGGAGGGATAGGACACTTGCTCCCACAACCCTAGGTGAATCTAGGACCTATAGTAGTTCAAGATTCTGTTCTTTGTGGATACTCTCTATTGAGTGCATAACTGATGCAAACAAGCCACCTGAAAAGGAGCAGCTTCACTAGACACTTGTACCCGAGTACTTATCCATTGTCGGCCGCTCAGCCCAAAGCTGTTCAGAACTCTTGGACCACCCATGGAATACTCCTTTCTTTCATTAAAACTAAGCAAGCCAAAGAAGGGAGAGCAAATGAAATGTCTACCTTCCTTTCCTCTTCCTTTCTATCTCTGTTCTGTTCTCCAGGTCAAGAAGGATAAAGTCAATAAGAGAACCATGAACCATTGCCTTTATTCTCTCTTCTTGCCTATGTAGATTTTGGTTAAAGCCACCTGCTACTTAGAAAAGTTAAAGAAACTTCCCATTCATAATTGCATCAAAAATGATAAAATAGCTAGGAATCAAATTAACCAAGGAGGTAAAAGACCTGTTCTCAAAAAATTATAAGTCGTTGAAAAAAGAAATTGAAGAAGATACAAATAAATAGAAGCATATACCATGCTCATGTGTCAGAAGAATCGACATCATTAAAATGGCCATACTACCCAAAGCAATATATAGATTCAATGCAATCCCTATCAAGATACCAATGGCATTTTTCAGGGAGCTAGAACAAATAATCTGAAAATTTATATGAAACTGTAAAAGATCCCAAATAGCCATGACAATCTTGAGAGAGAAAAACAAAGTGGGAGGTATTGCACTACCAGATATATCAAACTATACTACAAAGTTATAATAATCAAAACAACATGGCACCGGCATAAAAAAAGACATAGATCAATTAAACAAATAGAGAGCCCAAAATAAATCCATGCCTATATGGTCATTTAATCTATGACAAAGGAGGCAAAAATATACAATAGGGTAAAGACAGTCTCTTCAACAAATGGTGCTGGGAAAACTAGACAGATATATACAAAAAAATGAAAGTGGACCATCTTCTTACACCATATACAAAATAAATTCAAAATGGATTTAAGACAAATGTAAGACCTGAAACTATAGAACTTCTAGAAGAAAACATAGATAGGAAACTCTCTGACATTGCTGAGCAATAATTTATGGGCATGGTGCAGCCTAACCTCACAGAGGAAAGAACAGGTTTCCCTTTTAAATCAGTAAAAGATACACCCAATTTACATGATCAAACACATAATTTTTTAATCTAAAACCAGTATATTTGAATTCATTTATTGTATTCAGTTTTCTCCCAAGAACAATTATATTTGCATAATTTAAAAGCAAAGTGGTGGTTTCTCCAGAACAGAGAGCAAAGGACTTCATGTGTATCGAAATCTGCAGTTCTTAGCAGGAAAAAACTGGTTGTAACTTTTGGTAACAGATTTTATCCAGCTTTAAAAATCTCAAAATTCAGTCTGTATCAAGACAATCCATTACACATACATTGTTTCATTTAATCCTAAAAACAATAACGTCTTTCATTTATCTCCATTTTACAGAAGAGGAAACTGCATTTCAGAGAAATTAGGGAATTAACCCAAGGTCGTTCCATTAAGTCTTAGAGACAGAAATTAAACCCAGCAGCTTCTTCTAGTTCATGATCTCGTCTTTCCACTGCTCTCAGAGATGCCACTGAAAAACTAGTTTGCTAAAATCTTTGTTAATGATAATATGTGGAGCTTTAAACAAACTTGCTTATCCTTCCTTTTTGTTATGTAGGAAAATGAATGGTCTGTGAACTGCTTGGTCAAAATAGTTGAATATACATAAATGTTTGCAGTATATTGCTTATGTTTCTGACATACCAAAAAAAAAAAGCCTTTTCTCATCTTCCCTTTCACTGGAGCCAAGATTTCCACTGGTACACAGTAAGGGGTGGAGGGAGGCGTTTCTGGGGTTAAACAAATAAATAAATACAGATTTCTCACTGTCAGAGAAAGGAGTTACAGCTATGGAAACTGGGAAGTCTAGAATATACCGAGTGTAACATAGTAATTAATGAAATCAGTATCATGGTCTGTTTAGATAGACAAATATAGTGGTGTGTGTGTGTGTGTGTGTGTGTATTTTCTAGCTCTGTTTACTGAGAGGGTCTAGAAGCAATTATGTATTCCTATAGCAATGAGCAAATTTAGATCTTTATTTATAGATACCATTATCCACTAAAAAAAAAAACTAAAAAAATTTTTTTATAATAATAATTAAAAAAAAAAAATGAACCAGGGCTCCTTGAAGAAATGGCTGACTCCAGAGCTGGAGAAGAGAAAATACAAGATGTGTTTGTAACATTTTATGACATCAGAAAGTAAAAAAGATCTCAAAGAATGATGGGGACATGTCTATAAGACATAGTAACCAGCTCGAAGGGGCACCCTCTGGCCAAGTTTAGGATAGTTTGAACATCCAAATAAATACTAATAATAACAAAATGTAATCCTGTGAGTAATAGAGAAATCTTGAGTCCATACTGATACTAATTAATTAATTAGGGAGAAAGGAAAACTTTATCCTACCTAATAAATCTAGAAGGAATGATAGGATTAGAAAACCCCATTTGGTAATCATCAGAGTAATGATTTATTCAAGTTAGAATCATTAATGTATGTTAAAACTAGTGAAAATTTGATGAGAAACAAGATACTCACATGATCTCAAAGATTCTTTCCACAAAATAATTATTAATTATTTTACAATGGAGAACCTGGCAGACATCTTCTTAGCTAAGTGGTAAAAGTTAACATCAACCTTAACGAAACAAACTGGCATAATATGCCTTATATAATATGCCTGGAAACTAGTACAGCATCACTACTGTGATATTCCTGCCAAAATGTATAAATTATAAAGATATATCCAACAAAACCCCATAATTGAGGAACGTTCTCAAAACAACTGGCTTGGGTTTTTCAAAACCATCAGGGTCATGAAAGATAACTGATAAACTGAGTAACGAACGGTTCCAGATTGAAGGAGACTAAAGAGACATGACAACTAAACATAACACATAACCTTAGATCAAATCCAGGACCAGTAAGAGACAAAATTGAGACAATAGCTGACCTTTAAATTAGATTAGATAATATTACTGGATCAATGTTAATTTCCTAATTTTGATTATTGTACTGTATCCTTGCACTCAAGAAATATAAACTGAAACATTAAAAGGTAATAGGGCATTATGTTTACAATTTAGTCTCAAATGATTCTAAATAATAGTTAAGTGTTGGATCAAGATGAAAGGTATATGAAAGCTCTCTGTACTGTTGTGCAACTTTTTTTTGTAAATTTGAAATTATTTCCAAATAAAAAGTTTAAACATGAAAAACTGGTAGTTTCTTCTCCACAGAGCTCTAAGAACAGCAAAGCCCACAAACACCTATGGGATTAGAAGGTTAGGGAAAACAAATCAAAAATATTCATTTCAATTATTTATGGCTTCATTATAAACCACTGCAAAATTCAGTGAATTCATCGTATTATCTGTCATGATTTTATGGATCGATTGGCCTCAGCTGGGCAGTTCTGCTCCACGTGATGTTATCAGATGGTACTCTCACATGTCTGGTGCCTTGGTGAGAATGGCTGGAAGCCTGGGCTTAGATCAGCTCCTGGGATGGCCAGGCCTCTTCTCCATGCAGTTTCGGGGTCTCTCTTTTCTATAGGGTCTCTTTAATTCACTTCTCCACATGATCTCTCTCCAGCGGGACAAGCAGGCTTCTTACATGGCAGTTTAGGACTCTTTTCAAAATTGCCAAGTACAGTTACCTTTGAACAACTCAGGGATCAGGGGCGCCGACCCGCCCATGAAGTCAAAAATCCATGTATAAGTTTGACTCACCCAAAACTTAACTACAGTATTCCTAAGGCTTAGGTCTAGAACCTGTCCAATGCCACTTTCACTGTATTTTATTGGTTAAAATGAAACAAAGAAAACAAAAAAGTAGGGAGCAGATTTTTAAAAATCACAATAAACAACTACAAAGTTATATACTGGTCACATGGAAGAAGAGGTAAATTAAATAAGAATCTATAGAGATTATAGCACATCTCATTATATGTTTTGTTCAAATATACAAAACGTATATGAGCTTTCATAAACCCATTATCCATCTTCAAAATTTTGTATGATATTTTAAATCTAATTTAAATTATTAGTAATTTTAAAAACTTGTCACAAGGTCAATCCAGATTCTGTGTGGGAGGGGACTACAAAAAAGCATGAATAACAGTATCGAGGGCCACCTTTGGAGCTTAGCTACCATGCCACCATAGCTAATTTACCTGTCTCCTTGCCAGAAATTTGTTATATTTTAAAATCATATTCAATAAGCAGTCTTTAAAAACCAAATATGAACCAAAGTAAAATAGATTAAATCTGAGATGTGCTATAGTCTCTATAGATTCTTATTTAAGTTACCTCTTCTTTCCTCTATCTGACCAGTATGTAACTTTGTGATTGTTTATTGTGGTTTTTAAAAATCTGCTCTCTCTTCTCATTATAACCTTGTCAGATGTGAGCAGTAGACTAGCTACCTTGATTTATGAAGGTGTTCTTGATTATATTTTTATTAATCCTGTAGATTTCAAGGATAGGCTGAAATAACCAAATGAATTTTGATCATAATATTCTTCCACTATGATGAATTGAAGTTTCAGCAGCTTTATTGAGATATAATTTAAATACTATAAATTCATATATTTAAAATATACAGTTCAATGTTTTTTCATATGTGTACAGTGTTGTATAACTATCACCACAATCAATTTTTGTTTCACGATAAATTTTAGAATATTTTCATCGCCCCAAAAAGAAACCTGCTACCTATTTTCAGTCACTCTCAATTTCACTACCCCAAGCCCTTGCCCTAGGCACCACTAATCTACTTTCTGTCTCCATTGGTTTACCTACTCTGGACAATTCATATAAATAAAATTATATAATACATGGTCCTTTTGTGGCTGGCCTCTCTCGATTAGCATAACGTTTTCAAGGTTTATCCATGTTGTAGCATGTATCAGTACATCATTCTTTTTATTGCTGAATAATAAATATTTCACTACACGGGTATATCACATTTTGTTTATCAAATCAGCTGTTCATGGACATTTCAATTGTTTCCATATTTTGGCTATCGCTAGTAATGCTGCTATATACATCTATGTATGTATATTTGTATGGACATGTGTTTTCATTTCTTGGGTTAATATTCAGGTCCATTAATATTTTAATATATTTTATAATATATTGATTTTATATATTAATTGATTTTATATACTTAATTAGTTATTATATAATTCCAATATTTATATGTTTAATTAATTTAATATATTTTATAATATACCTGATTCATTGATATTTTTATGAGAAAGCTAGTGGTTATTTTTCAGTAATTAAACTTCGTCTTTCTAATATATAGTGAACTGTAAATAATAGTTAATTTTAGGGGAAGAGGATTAGAGAAGCTGAAGAGCCCTTTACTCAGAGTATAAAGGAACTTAAATGCTTAGACACTGAAGTGTAACTACATAGTTTAAAATCCTGATTCTACCACTTAAAAGTTATATGACCTTAGGCAAGTTACTTAACTTCTCTAAGCTTCAGTTTCCTTATCTGCAACTTGAGGAAAATACAATAACTACCTCATAAAATTGTTATGGGGATTAAATTAGATACCTCCAACCCTAGTGTTGGGCACATTGTAAATGTATATTGTTAGTAATTATTATCAATAATTTATACACTGCTGAATTTTTACATTTTTATAACAACATACATTGTTTTTGAAATTTTAAAAATAATTAAAAATATATGAAGTCAACCTTAATTTTGCATGTTTACCACTTTAAATACATTCTCACATTTAAAATCATACTTTAAGCTGGAAAATAGAGATTTGTCCCTGCTTCCTTGGTGTCTGTGTTTTAGATTAACTGAGGAAATGGAGACTGCTGACTTAAGGTCTCAATTGGCTTTAGTTACTCTTTTGCATTTTATAAATCAAGGAGGGAGAATTTTCAGTGCAAAAAAAGAAAAAAAATCATGAAGCTGTGGTGCCATTTAAACCGAAATTGATCCTAAAACAAATACTAACAATATTAAATTTTCTAGTCTACACAGAATTACTTTTATTATTCCATTGGTCATTTGGATCTTTGAAGCAAAGCAATTCTAACTAAATTTCTTTTTGACCCTCAAGGCATTTGGTTTTAGTACTAAAGAACTTTCAATAATCCAGCATCTTGCCAAAGATCCTGTCTTCTCTCCCTAAAGCTGATTAGAGCATTCCATTTCAATTTATTGCCCGTAGAATTAGTAACTATATGATTTCTCTAGTGACTCCTATCTTAAACAATGATATCCTTCCAATAAATCTTGTTCTATTTATAGGGCTTAAAAAGAAATTAGATTTTTAAGAGAAAATAGCAATACTAGAAATAATTATTAAAATGTACTCGACAAACCATTTTCTGGCCTATTTTCTACTGCCTTATTCACGTTTCTGGTCAGAACAGGAGTACAGAACGATGGGCTTATGAGGCCTTCACCCTGGCTTCTCTCATCCATGCTTGCATTCAACGAGTGGCCACTCATCAGGATCTCCAATCAGGGTATCAAGGCCATTTTCCAGACCTCAGGAGACCCATAGCCTTTCAACTCACCAAACTGAAAGTACCTACTGCTGCATTTTTGGTAGCAAGTACTGTACTCAAGGCTATCTTTTTGTGTCTATATGCAACAGCTTTATTGAGCTTTAGTTCATATACTATATAATTCACCCATTGAAAGTGTACAATTCAATGGTTTTTAGTATATTCATAGAGTTGTGCAACCATCACCACAATCAATTTTAGAACATTTTTATTACCCCCAAATAGAAACCTCATTAACAATACTCCCCTTTTCTTCCTAACCCTGGGCAACCACTAATCAATTTTCTGTATCTATGAATTTGCGTATTCTGGAAATTTCATAAAAATGATGTGATAAATATGAGGCCTTTTGTGTCAGACTTCTTTCATTTAGTATAATGTTTTCAAGGTTCATCCATGTTGTAGCATGTATCAGTATTTTATTCCCTTTATGGCTGAATAATATTTCATTGTACCACATTTTGTTTATCCATCCCTCAGTGGATGGACATTTGGGTTGTTTCTACTTATTAGCTACTGTGAGTAATGCTACTACGAATATTCATGTGCAAGTGTTTGTGTGAACCTATGTTTTCATTTTCCTTGGGTATATACCTAGGAGTGCAATTGCTGGGTCACATGCTCACTCCATGTTTAACCTTTTGAGAAACTGCCAGACTATTTTCCAAAGTGATTGCGCCATTTTACATCAAGGTTATCTTAAGATCTACTTGGTATGGGGTTAATTGTTGTTCCATTTGCGTATGGCCTTGGGAACAGGCCTCTGTCATTCAGGTAAGAAACCTCTGTCAATGATTCTCACTATATTATGATCCGAACTTAGCCATCAAAAGGGTTTGCATTCTCAACAGTTTTTAAAATAAGATTATTAGCATTCTTCTGTCTGGAAAGAAAAAGAATAATATTTATCAAATCTCCAGAATTCTATAGACTCTTATGGAACGCTTGCTTCTTCTCACCCTAACAGCCTGAGTAGGTTTTAGGGGCAGTGGAGCAAGGCGTAATGGTATAAACTAAGGGGAATTGTAAAAGAAAACATGTCCATATTATCACAAGGAAATTCTTCTTTTCACAAAACCCCTGGTTACAGAAGTCAGAAGTTCATATGATCTAAAAAATTTTTATTTAGTCACTCACATCTTAGCACAAATTACTTTAACAATCACACTTTCCTCCTAGCCCTTCGTCAAGTACATTGGTTCAAACTAAGATATTCTGATAGTAGAGGAGGTACTAAAAAGGGGATGAAAAAGGAGTAATTTTAGAGCCTAAAAAAGGGAATTTAGGACATAGTACATACATTATATTTATTACACCATTTACTCCTCATAACAACTCCATAAGGTAAACACTATTATTTTAAAAGAAAGGAAAAAGGTTCAAAAAGTTAAGTAACTTACTGAAAGTCATACGGATTGTATGTGGAAATCTGGGATTTTAACTCAAATCTATTTGAGTCCAAAAAAAATCAGAGCCCCTGGTTCTCTTCTGAAGAGAGAACAGACACGGGGGAGGGGCAGGGGCGGTTGGGAAGGAGAGACTGTACCAAAGTCAAACTTCGTCTTCTCTACAAATTTTTAGTATGTCCCTGGTTGCCACAACCACTTGCTGGCAGCAACCCCAAACCCCGACCCCCAGTGGTTGGCTGTGCAGAAGTGCTAATGAGTCTGCAAATGCTTCCCAGCTTGGTAGAGCTACTGCGTTTGACTAAGTTAGGACTCCAGCAACTGCTGCTGCCTGGGTCACACGCACTCCAGCAAAACTTCCTTATTTGGAAAAGTCTTTTCCATCCTATTTGGGCAGAAAGAATACAATCTCTCATTTAAGAAAAACAAAATGCTTTGACCTACATCAGATGGGCCACTTGAAACCAAAAAAACATAGAAATTCCAAAAAAAAAAAAAATCAGTATATTTCAAATACTTTGCTCAAGTGCAAGGCAGTGGGGGTGGGGCAGGTGGAGGTGTATGCTTCACCGTAGAGTTAGAAGAACGTTCATACCAATCCCTTTTCCTTTAACCCCAGAAGCTAGTTAGCAATATGCTTCTAATCTGTTATATAAAATTTAGCACACTTCTTACTAAATAGAGTTAAGAAAAATACACATTTTGAAATTATTCTTGCTATTGAAACTGGGAAGGACCTGAGTGGCAGGAGAATATACTTTCTTACATATGGTTTAGCATTGTTTCTCTCACTCTGAGCACAGGTTATACCTGAAGTCAGGCCCATGGAGATATTTGCAGGATAAGACAGTGGGGTCAGCCTGAGTGTTGATTCCTGTCATTTCTGGAAACTCTGCGGGCAGCAGCTTAGGAGAAAGATGCAAAGAGGAGACTTCAGTCAAACCTCAATTCTGCCACTAAATGCTGGGTGAACTGGGCAATTTACTTAACCTCTCTGGGTAGACATCGGTTTGTTCTTCACTGAGGAGGGGAGGGACTAAATGACCTTTCCAGAACTGGCTTTCAATTTTATGTTTTCCCTGTTGTGAAAAAGGCTTGTCTAGGCTAAAGTGTGTGATAGAAACCATGGGTTTCTGATGCCCTCTATACCTAGCCCTCACTTCCCAATTTCCCTCCTGGTACCCTCATGCCCTCAGCCCTTCTGGAGTTCAGGGCCTTAGTGTTTCTTCCTGGCTTCCTGGAGTCACTTCCCAAAGGACCCATCACTATGCAAAGCACAATAAGCCCGATATCTTCCCCAGTGCTCATCAAATCTTATCTGTCCCTTGTTTCATTCTCCCAGAATCTGTTCTCCCCTCAATCACCTGGCCCTGGGTGATGATGGCTAAATCAGATAAAATAAACTTCACTGATATTTGCTAACATGTAATCCCTTTTACACAAATGCCTTATAATAATCAGAATATACATGCTCCCTCCTCAAAGGTCCTAATATCTGCATTATTCATTTATGTGGAAGGAGACTATTGATCGAGAGGTCTCCTGTGCCTCTCAAATTATATTAAGGTTGAATTACCTTCTGTGATCAGGGATACTTGGGGAAGTTGTCTTATCTGGGCAGGAATATTGTAAACTCAAGATGGAGATTTCGTTTTCCTCTGCATTAATCTGCAGCTAATGCCAGCGAACATTATCCTTGTTTAATTACATCCACTAACCAACTGACACACTTCCCTGGGGAAGAAGCTTATCTGACTCTGACTCATGCTTTACAGCATGTTGGATTTGAGGAAATGGATAATATACGCCCTGCTGGCTTTGGAATTTTAAACAGAAACCCACATGCCGCTGAGTCTCCGCTTACTCCCAAATATGGGAGAATGTGTGCCTCAGCCGCGGTTGCAGGAGGCAAGCTCAGTATGACAAAAGGCAAAAGCCATGGAATATGCTGAGCGCAAGGCTTGGAGAGCCAGAGCCAGTATCCACTTAAAGGAAAAGGAACAACTCAGGAAAGGGGAGGCAGGCCACAACTCTTAAGGACTATGACCCTTTTCTATGATGATGTCATGGCAGTGAATGGCTCATTGAAAGTAAAATGCATCCCCAGCTCCAGGGACTGAAGAGAAACATCATCAAGGGGTCAGCCGTTAGAGGCTTTTAGAGCAGTGCTCACGGACACAGCATGTCAGAACAAGAGATGAAATGATTTCAGCCCTTTGCTGAGCTGGTCAGGTCACCCTGGACCCAGATCATGGCAAAACAAAAAACAGAAAACAAAAAAACCAACCAACAAACAAAAAAAAAACAGGATTCTCTGAGAATTAGAAATGTTGCCAGGGTAGAGCTAATTGGGGCAATTGAACTCATGTCTGAGATAAGAGTGCAGGGAACAGTATCCCAGAGTAGAAAGAGGTGGCTCCTAAGCAGGAAGCCAAAAAAAAAAAGGGGAGGGGCCTCACAGTCCTGTTCACCACTGCCACTCCATGGCTGAACCCCTCCCTCCTTCTGCCCATATCCCCCTGACATTCCATATGTCCACTTACAAACTCTCTTCCCCTTCAGGGCTGTCTTTATTCTTTTTTTAAAAAAAAAAAAAATCTTTGTTTTTATTAAAAATATATATATATGAGTTTTTTTAATATATAGTATAGAAATGTTATGGTAAAAATGGAGACAAGTAATATACCAGATGCAGAGTTCAAAACACTGGTTATAAGGATGCTCAAGGAACTTAGGGGGAAGAGTAGATGAACTTAGTGAGAACTTTAACAAAAAGGTAAAAAAACATAAAAATGGAAATGGAAAACATAATAGGGAGTCAGTCAGAAATGAAGACTACAATATCTGAGATGAAGAGTACATTAGAGAGGATCGACAGAATGGATGAAACGAAAGGTCACATCAATGACATAGAGGACGGAGTAGTGGAACAGCAACAAGAGAAAAAATCCAAAAAAAAAATGAAGATAGTTTAAGAAGCCTCTGAGACAACATCAAGCTTAACAACATTTGCATCATAGGGCACCAGAAGGAGAAAAGAAAGATCAAGAAATTGAAAACATATTTGAAGAAATAATGACAGAAAACTTCCCTAACCTGGTGAGGGAAATAGACATACAACCCCAGGAAGTCCAGAGAATCCCAAACAAGATGAACTCAGAGAGGGCTATACCAAGACATATCATAGTTAAAATGTCAAAAGTTAAATGCAAAGAGAGAATCTTACAAGCAGCAAGAGAAAAGCAATTAATTACATACAAGGGAATGCCCATAAGATTGTCTGCTGATTTCTCAACAGAAACTTTACAGGCCAGAAGGGATTGACACAAAATATTCAAAGTGAGGAAAACTCAGGATCTACAACCGAGATTACTTTACCAGAAAAGTTATCATTTGGAATCAAAGGACATATAAAGAGCTTCTCAGACAAGAAAAAGTTAAAGGAGTTCATCGCCACCAACCCAGTATTATAGGAAATGTTGGAAGGACTTCTTTAAGAGGAAGAAAAAACTATGTATCAAAAATCTAAATAAATTATGGCAATAACTACATAGCTATCAACGAGTACTTCAAATGAAAAAGAATTCAATCTCCAATCAAAAGTTAGGGTGGCTGAATGAAAAAGAAAACAAGACCCTGACATGTACTGCCTACAAGAGACTCACTTCAGATGAAAAGACCCACAAACCTAAAAGTAATGGGTTGGAAAAAGATATTTCATGAGGGACCTGGAGGGTAGTGTGCTGAGTGGAGTAAGTCAGATATAGGAAGACAAATGCCATATGATTGCACATATATGTGGAATCTAAAGAACAAAATAAACAAAACAGAACTAAACTCATAGATACAGAGAACATTTTGAGAGTTACCAGATGGGAGGGGAGTTAGGGGTCAGTGAAAAAAGGGAAAAAGATTAAGAAGTACAAATTGATAGTTACAAAATAGGGAGATAGAAAGTATAACATAAAGAATATAGCCAATAATATTATAATAACTATGTACGGTGTCAGAGGGGCACTAGATTTATTGGGGTGATTACTTTGTGAGTTATATATATGTCTAAGCACTATGTTGTACGCCTGAAACATATAGTATTATATGCCAACTATAACTGAAAAATAAAAGATTATTAATTAAAAAAATGTTACAGTAACAGCTCCCATTTATGGAGCATTTTTTCTCCATAAAACACTATAGTAAATCATTTAATGTGCATCATTTTATTCAAACTTCATAGTATCCCTATGGAGTAAGTTTATTATCATCCACAGATAACAATTAAAGATTACAGACATAAAGAGTAAAGTTCATACAGATAAAGTAACTTGACCAAAGTTACATAGCTAGTACCAGGCAAAGGTGAGATTTGAACCTAAGTATTTGCTCTTCAAAGACTATGTGCTTAAGTATGACATATGCTGCCTTAAAAAGTACAAGGAAAAGAGAAATATCAACGCCAATCCACCACTCAAAGATAACCACTGCTATTGTCCTTCCAGATTTCTTTTTACATACATGTGCATGGTGTTTATTTTAACATAATTTTAGTAAAATAAAATCTGGGGTTAGTTGGGCTTCTAGGAAAAGGAAGAATGAGTCACCCAATATCATTTATTCAGAATTCTCTTTCCCTTGAAAAGCTCAAGCTCAGGGAAACTGCACTTGGCTGAGTCCTGAGCCCTCTGTTCTTGTCTCCAAAAGGCTTGGTGTCTTGCTGGGACCATCATGCCAAGCACACTATAGACACTCAATTAATTGCCCCAGTGGTATTGTCAGGGACAGATTCTTCTGTGATCCTTGGCCACTGCTCCAGTGTAGGTATTTAAGAGCTGTGTGGTTCCTTCTCTCCCCAGCTGGTGCTGGTGTTGGTGTTGGAGCCAAATAACCAACTGCCCCAATGAGCCTAGAAGTGCAGACATGTCTTCACTTTGAGGAGCAAAATTAATGCTACTACTTCTGTCCCAGGACTGTCATTTAAAGCTCTTGCTGCATTTGTAATCCTAATCTTTCTCATGGCTGCTGAGGAGAGAAGTTTGAGGGCGGAGATAATTACAGATGAGCTTGAATGAGTGTATTGTGAGAGTAGAGGAAGCAGAGCAGGACCGAGATTCAGTGGCACTTCTGGAACTTGTAGGAGCTCCTGTCGTCTGGTCCAGCCAGATCTCAGGGAGCTGCAGAATCACACAGAGCCAATGAAGAGACCGAGTCTGGGGGCAGTGACATTTCTCTGCTTGGTCATGAGAACTTACCTGGCCATCAGAGCAATGGTCATATCAAGGCAGACCGTGACAAAAGCTAAGAGGGACTCAGGAAACCTTTTTTTTCTTCCTACCTACCGCTAACCAGCACCTGCCCTGCCACACACACAACCACACACATTCTCTAAATATATATATTTAATTATATATATATGCACATATAATTATATATATATAATTAAGATATTATAAAGCGGTAAATTTTATGTTATACATATTTTATAACAATTTTAACAATACCAACTCAGGTTAAATATTCTATTCTCTCTCTTCATTTCTATGTCTATATATTCCTCAGGATTTTCCCCCCAAGCACTGTAATATGCATTATTGCATTTGATCCCCTCAATTTGCAATAAAAGTGCTTATCATTAATTTGTTCTTTAAATCAGGAATTACTAACTTTTTTCTTTTAACTTTTTCTGGAAGTATTACATATACAGAAAAGTACAAAAATCAAAAATGTATAGCTCTATAAATTTTCAAAAGGCAAATACACCCGTATAACCAACACCTAAATGAAGAAGCAGGATATCAGTAGCACCCTAGAAGCCCCCTTGCAATCCCTCCCAGTCACTAGTCTCTCAGTGGTAATCCCTATTCCAAGATTGAAAGTATCAATAATTGTTCCTGTTTTTGAACTTCCCATTAATGGAATCATTAGTATGTACTCTTTTGTGTCTGGCTTCTTCCACTTGATGTTGTAGCTGTGATATTTATCTTTATTGTTGCATGTAGTTATAGATTATTTTTTCCCACCCTTGTGTGAATTCATCATGATTTATTTATTCAGTCTATCGTTGGTGGACATTTGAATTGTCTCTGTTTTTTAGTTATTACAAATAGTGCCTCTAAGAATATTCTTGGGCCTCTATGAATAGTATTTTGTCAAACATGTGTATTTTTAGAAATGTAATCACTTGTCACAGGGTATGCATATGTTTAACTTCAATCAATACTGCCAGTTTTTCTAAGTGGTTGTACTAATTTATACTTCCACTAGCAGTGTATGAGCATTCTAGTTGTTCCATATCCTCACCATCACTTAGTGTAGTCTGTCTTTTTTATTTCAGCCTTTCTGGTGAACGTGTAGGAATATCCTATTGTGCTTTTCACTTGCATTTTCCTGATGATTAGTGAACTGAGTAACTTTTCATAAATTCATTAGCCATTCGAATATTCTAGGGGCTTTTACATTTTTCCCCAGTAATTAATGTAATATATGTTAGTTGAAGAAGGAATTATGATAGATTTATGCTATGTCAATTTAGCTAAACTGAAACTATGCTTTTCAAAATTCCTTTTCTTGTCTGCTTCTGGGCTAGATTTGACCACAAAAAAATTTTTCTCAGGATTTGGAGGGCAGAACAAAGCAGCATTATTTATGCTTAGAAGGTTTGTACAGAGTCAGGCGCAATTGCAACTCAAATCCACCGACTCACATTGTTGGCATGGGACTGCAATTGGGCCCATAGTTCCTTCAGTTCCCACCTTCAGATCTCATTCTTCAGCTTTCAACTCCTGGGCCAAGTTTAGCTACATGAAAAAGGATGCAGCTCCTTTTGCAGGTTACTCACATCATTGAAGCTGGAGGTTTTGGAGGCAGCAAGAGACTGATGTAAGCCCAATTCACCCTTGTAGGCATCACATCATTCTTGCAGGTTCCAGTTTGCCCTTGCTCTCCCATACTTCATGTATATTCCTCCTTCCTGACTACCTGCCCTCCAGACTTCAGGTCCAGCACCAGAAGCATAAGCAACAGTCACATACAAGCTGTTTAACCAGCTCCCAAAATTGCATAAATGTCAAATCTCTGTAATAAACCTTACTCTGTCATTACTCTGTCATTCTGCTTCTCTGATTAAACCCTGACCGATATAGGCATTAAGAAGAAAACTAAATTCACCTGTAATCTCACACACAGAGAGGATCATTGTCAACATTTCGATGTGCATTCTTTCTGCCTGGAAATTTCAGTTGAAAATTCAGTTGAAATGAGCCCTGGGGAGATTAAAGACTGCCCAGGGCTCTCCTAGCTAGTGGCAAAGTAGAGCCTTCAGAAGGCTGGTTTCATCCCTGTTAATCTGGTATTACTTTCACTGCATCTCAGAATCCCTGAGTGACCCTTTATTCCTCCATCCTTCCTGGGCGCCCTCTTGCTCTGAGCACAAGTTCTGAGCCTGTGAGAGAAGGTTTTGAACACGTTTTCCTGGGCTTTGCAGCCACCTACTTTTACAGTTTCCCCATTTTGTTCTGACCAAATTTCAGGAGTCCCATCTTTCTGCTGCTCCTCTTCAGGAAGAAAAGTCTTTTAAAGCTGGAGTCATGCGGTGTCATCTACATCCAGAGAACTGACCGAAAAGCGATGGCCACCAGGGGGCCAGAGAGAATCCTAAGGCCTCTTGTCAAATACAGCTCCCCACATGCCAATTAGAGATGTAGTTCTTTGATTTAAGCCTTACTATCTCAAGAACTCTTTTTTAAAATATTGGTACCACTGAGAGAGGTAACACATACAATCCTTAATTTTTCAGAAGAAACTGTTCCCCAGATGCAGTGATAAGTGATCTGGTATCATAAAACACTTCGGCAGAGAGCAGGCTGGGCAGCGGTGGCCAGGGAGAGAAGCGAAACACAAACTTTGCTTACTTTGCAATTTGACTGAGACCTTCTGTTCTCTGAGTTTTACAAGAACAAGAGTTAACAGGGCTTTTCTGCTCAAACTTGAGGCCTGGGCCTGGGCCATGCTCCTTTCCTGAAAGGTGGACCAGTTAGGAGGGCAGCTTTGCTTTTCTGAGAAGAACAGAACCAAAACTAGAAGTAACTTAAGAAGGAGTGTACTAGGAACTAGGGATGATGAGAAGACACTGGTGATACACTTCGTCCCAGCATGTCAGTTCTGCCTGGCTGGTTCCTTGAAGAGGAACAAAAAGTGAATATTATAGTTAAGGTTTCTTGCTCTATTTTCTTTTCTCTTCCAACAGCTATAGATACCATTGGCCTCTTTCCTGGTATGCTTCTGTCACTCCACTCCCCCCAAGTAGAGGGGACATTTACCCCACATGTTGGGTATTGAGCTGGGTGCCCCAGCCTGGCAGGGAGGCCACAGCCCATAGCACTGGAGTGCCAGGGGTAACAGTATCCTGCCAGAGCTAAAAAAGGAACTGAGTGTTTAGAATAACTTCAAGAAAGCCGTGGGTGTTTCCTCTGTCAGGGAAACAAGAAACCACAATGAGATAGTGGATAACTATATTCAGGTCACAGATTATCAGCTGCCACTGCTGCTTCCTGTTCAGAATTCTATGAAACTTCTTTCTAGTCGCTGTAGTCTCATGGATCCTGCAAGTGTGACAACATTTAGTGATGTGGAGCTTAGGAGCTCCACCTGAAGACCTGACATAATGTAGGGATGGAACTGTTCTTTCAGGGTGAGGCCTGTTCCAGTGGCGTAGGTGGTAGGTGAGGGACCAACAGCAAGAATAACTTTTACCGAACTCTCAGTATTTTTCAGCCTCTTGGACTAAGAGATTTTTGTGCACTATCCCATATGACTCTTGAAACCACTTTATGCAAAAGACAAGTGTTGGGGAGGATGTAGAGAGAATGAAACCCTTGCACACTGTTGGTGGAAATGCAAAATGATGCAGCCGCTATGGAAAACAGTGTGGCGGTTTCTCAAAAAAATTAAAAATAGAGCTACCATATGATCCAGCAATCTCACTTCTAGGTATTTTTCCAAAAGAATTGAAATCGGGATCTCGAAGAAATATTAGCACTCCTATGTTCATTGCTTCACCGGTCGCAATAGTCAAGGTGTGGAAACAACCTTAATGACCATCGGAGGATTAATCGATAAAGAGAATTTGGTATATACACCTAATGGGATATTATCCAGCCTTAAAAAAAAAAAAAGAAAGAAAGAAAATTCTAAAAATATGCAACATGGTTGAGCCTTGAAGACATTATGCAAAGTGAAATAATCCATTCACAGAAGGACAAATACTGTATGATTCTACTTATATGGGGAATCTAAAATAGTCAAACTCATACAAGCGGAGCTTGGAATAGTGGTTGCCAGGAACAGACTGGAGGGGGAAGTGGGGAGTTGCTAATCAACAGGTTTAAAGTTTCAGTAACACAAAATGAATAAGTTCTAGAGATCTGATATTCAACACCATGCCTACAGTTAACAATATTGTATTGTACACATAAAAACCTGTTAAGGGGGTTGACCTCATGTTAAATGTTTTTACCACAATAAGATGAAAATAAAAATTTAATTTAAAAAACACCTTATGAGAAAGGTTGTGTTATTATCCCCATGCTACAGATGAGGCAAGGGAATCAGAAATGTTAAGTAATTTGTGTGTGTCAGGGGTGGGGTAGGGTTATGTGGTAGAACTGAGAACCAAAATCAAGACTTGCTTCTCTCTCTCTCTCTCTCTCTCTCTCTCTCTCTCTCTCTCTCTCTCTCTCTCTCTCTCTCTCTTTCTCTCTGTACTTTATTGAGGGCTCGCTTATATACATTAAATATGTACACACCCATGTGGCTACCACCCCCCGCCCCAGATCATAATTAGAACATTTCCATCACTCTCAAAAGTTCCTTTATGCCCCTTTACAGCAAATACCTACTGCCCTTAACTCTAAGATAACCAATATTTTGACTCTATCCTCGTAGATTTGTTTTACATACATATACTTGAACTTCATATGAATGGAATCATATTCCTATCTGGCTTCTTTTGCTTGATACAATGTATCTAGGATTTGTCCACATGGTTGATAGATATTTAGGTTGTTTCTAGTTTTAGACTATTTTGAATAACCCTGCCATGAACATTCTTCTTAGGTAAGAATATGTTAACCTTATAAAATACTACCAAACAGTTTAGTTGTTCCACATCCTTGCCAAGACATGGATTGTCAGTCTTTTCATTTTATCCATTAGACTGATTCTGAGAATCAGCTCTTTCTGATTCCAAAGCCTATGTAGAATCATAAAGCTCTCAAGAATGTAGGATCCTCCTATATCCATGGCTCTCTGCCTTGGATGGGAATAAGTAGCTGAAGTACCACTCACATGCTGGCAGCAAAGGATGGAAAGTGGCTTCCCAGAACAGCTTGGTGCCAGGAAATCTGCCTCCTCCATCATTTCTAAGGGTGCCCACTAACTTCAAGATTGAGTGTGTATATGTCATTTATGAGGAAAAGCTCTTTTGCACAAAGTTCTCTGTGTGGCTTCTGATACATGGATGTGCCAAGTGTGTGGCCAGTGTGATCAGAGCCTACTGTGAGGTCTGCCCTTGATGTTCAAGCCAGAACATCAGAGGGCTCTCGACGACACAGCCTAGCCCAGAGAGCACTGTGGTCTAAAGCACAGAAATTCTAGAACTATGTTCCAGCTTGGCCTCATCCCCTACTGTGGCCTTGGGCAAGTCACTTAATCTTTCTGTGACTCAGTTTTCTCCAGCTATTAAATGGGGCAACAATGTCTGAGCTGCATTCTCCCATAAGGTTCTTCAAAGGCTTCTTACTAGGATTTCTATTTCTCTGGCCCATCTTCTCCACATGTGCCCTATGCTTCTGCCACACTGACCTATTTAATGTTCAAGAGCAGGGTGTCTTTTTTTCCACCCTGTATTTTTATAAAAGATGTTTTTATTCAAGGTATTCTCTTTCTCTGTAATTCTTTTCCTCATATAATCCAACTGGCAAACACTTCATTCTTCAAGACTACGTGTATAAGCAACATCTCTTCTGTGAAGTCTTCCCTGGCGATTCCTTAGCTCTCCTGGAAGATGGACGGCCTGATACTACGTGGTGTTATCCTCTCACATTGCCTTGTTTTTTCGTGAGTCTTCCCCACCAGACTGTGGGTTTCTTAAGAAGAAAAACTCTAGTATTGTGTCAGGCTGATAGCAGTTGCTCAATAACACATATATTGAATGAATGAATAAATATTGAATGAAAAGGAAATATAGGAATAGTAAAAAATGAAATTAAGCCTTCATTATTGTCTGATAGTAAAAGAAATATATGCATATTATAAAATTCAAGCAATAGAAGTAGAGGTTTCCCCTATTCTACCCCACACCCAAAGATAGTCCATTAGCAACTTTCTTGCAGACCTTTTTTTATACATACGCATTTTTTTCCAAAAATGGGATCATACTG
This sequence comes from Rousettus aegyptiacus, assembly GCF_014176215.1. Lineage (NCBI taxonomy): Eukaryota > Metazoa > Chordata > Mammalia > Chiroptera > Pteropodidae > Rousettus > Rousettus aegyptiacus. Next base: position 13,389,443 of record NW_023416309.1, read on the forward strand.
TTCTGAACCTGTTTTTTTATTTTTTATATTGTGAACACCCTTTGGAAATGTTTATTATTATTATAATTATTACCATCATCATTATTCAAATATGAGTTGAAAGAACAGATCTCCGACTTGGTAAACAGGTCAGGGCAAAAAACTTCTCTATTCACCCCTCTGAGAACCCTAAAATGTCCCATGTTCGTTCACTCCTTCATTCATTTTAATTACAAACATAACACATTGTGCAGTATAACAAATTCAGACAATACAAAAATGTATAAATAATAAGGCAGAAGTCTTCCATATGTGTGTGTATATATGTATATACAATTAAAAAAAATAAGACTACTGTATGTGTTCTATAACTTGCTGTTTTCACTTAATAGTACATGGACATCTTTCTATATCAGTAAATATATATCTACCTCATTCTTTTTGATGCTTGCATAGTATTCCATTGAATCATGTACCATGGTTTAGATGTTTTCTAACCCTCATTCACTATCCATTTGATAAATACTTACTGAGCTCCTATGGGAGCCTCAATGACAAGTTCGTCTCAGGATACTGTGGGAGCCCAGAGGAGGCACAGAGATTGGGTGGCCTGTATTTGACAGCGCCCACAGCATTGAGGGTGGAACTGGAAAGCATGAACTAAAAGGCCAGCTTCCCAGAACTTTCCCTCCCACCCAGGCCTTGCATTTCATTGGATAGAACAAGACAGGATCCAGGACCCTAGAGGGACCTTCCAGAATGTGAACTGAATGAAGCAAGCAGTTTTCTTTAGATGAACAAATTGATTTTGCAGAAACAGGAAATTTCTCTCATACTTTAAGTCCTAAAATAGAAGAAATATGCTGGGTTGCACAGGGATTTGGTGAATTTGGTTAACATAGTAAAGTAAATTTTATGTACATTTTGAGTCTGATAACCTCAATATGAGCTGTTACACACTCCTCAAAAAGGCTTTTATTGAAAATCAAGGAATGGCCACAATCGAAAAATGTTCACAAGGTAATAATAATAAAATGGAGAGAAGAAAACACCTCTAAGTATCGCTGGTCTCAAAGGCGCAGGAAATAGAACCCTTTTTGCTCTGTTGAGGAGGCTGTAACTCAGGCAGCCTAGAGGGCCAAGTGCAACCTGGCTCAGCCTTCCTCTTTAGACTTGCTTCCCAATTTTCTCCCTGACATTGGCCCTGGCGTTTCCCCAACTCAGCAACTGTCTACCTCAGGGCCTCCACAAACACCTTTCCTTTGTCTGGAAGGCTCCCCAAGTCATCCCCCAGAGCTCTAATCTTCTAGTCTATTCCTATTCATTTTTTAATTCTCAGCTTAGTAGAAGCCATCTCTGAATGCCCAGTATAAATTAGGTTCCTCTGTCTACATTCTCCAATGGCACTGTTCTTTTCCTTCAGAGAAATTACCACAACTGCAATAATATATGATTTGTGATTGTTTGTTTAGTGATACTATCCTCCACTAGGAACCGTGTCTGTTTTGTTCATAGCTGAATTCCCAGGGCCTTGTAAATGTCTAGTACAAATTAGTACCTAATAAATATTTGTTGAATGAATGAATGCCTGTAGAAGACAATCTCTGCAAAATAGTAAATGTGATACTGTGTGACTTAGCCATCCTACTGAAAGAATCTATCCTACAGAAATAGCAGAACTGCAATAAGATATAGGTTCAAGTATATTCATGGACACACTATTTGTATTAGCAAATATTTAGAAAATGCCTACATATGGTACATCATTCAATGGAATACTATGTAACATTCAAAAGAATGAGCAATATATACATTTACTGATATGAAAAATGTCAAGAGAGGGATGAATAGGCAGAGCACAAAGGATTTTTAGGGCACTGAAACTACTTTGTGTGATATGAAAATGATGGATACATGTTATTATACCTTTGTCAAAACCCATAAAATATATAACACCAAGAGTGAACTCTAATGTAAACTCTGGACTTTGGGTAATAATAATGTGTCAGTGTAGGTTCTTCACTTGTAACAAATGTACAACTCTAGAGTGCGATGTTGGTAACTGGGGAGGTTGTGTGTATAAGAGGGTAGGGAGTATATGGGAAATCTCTGTATCTTCCACTCAATTTTGCTGTAAACTTAAACTGTCTTTAAAGAAGTCTATTTAAAAAAAAAAAAAAAAGCCCTTGAGCCATATGAGAGATTTCAACCGTTTTGTTTACACATTCATATTTTCTGAATTTGTTACAGTACACATATATTAGTTACTTTTATAATTAAGAAATACTAAAAATCAAAAAGAAAGGAAGAATAAATACTGTCAGTTGATACATACAGTCCATACCGTACAGATGCACACGTGCACAGTAACAGGTGTCACACAAACATGCTCAGAGCTCCCTGACCACCGGTAACAGCATCCAAGCTTTCCCCTGAACACCTGCAGGCCCACACATTTTTGTTAATTGTGGACCTCTCAAAGGGAGAAGAAAGCTGCTCATCAACCTGATATTAGCTCAAACCTGGCCATGGGAGAGAATGAGCCTAGGACCAGTAGGGATTTTAATCTGTGTGGGATTTCAGGAGTCCTCTGAGTCTGGCACCCTGTTCTTTCAGGCAGGCCCCAATGAGTTTTCTTCTCATAAGTATAAAACTCACATTTTTATTGTGAAATATTCGGACAATACAAAAAATATAAAGAAGAGGATCAATCACACATAACATGTTGACATAAGTTCTTCCAAACTTTAAAATTCACACATATATAAACACATTTGTACGAGCGCATCTTATATATTATATACACCTGATTGATATATTGATCTATTTTTAATTCTTTTTCAATGTCTTTGAGCTATAGCTGATTTTTACTTTTATCAACTTTTTGTTCTGGACTAATTTAACATTTACAAAAAAGTTGCAAAGATAGTACAGAGAATTCCTATATAACATTCACCCAGTTGGCCCTAATATTAACACCTTGCAAACACGTAAAAATGATCCATTTGTCAAAACTAAGAAATTAACATTAGTAGAGAACTATTAACCCAAATACAGACATTATTCGAATTTTTCCACTTACGTCCTTTTTCTGTTCCAGGATATATTGTTGCATTTAGGCAAATAAATTTTCACAAATTTCACCTATTTCTTAAGTAGCTCCAGCACTAATGTGGTGTCAGAGTGCCTCCCTTCATTTTTCTATCTCCTTGCTTTCAGGCTAATGTTTGCTTTTCTTATGTGCTTATCCATAGACTGCTTTGGGGGACCCATAGAAATGAAATCTCTCCAAAGACTGCTTTAGTCAAACAAATCCTGCTCGTAGTTCCCTCTCTGACTCAGATAAGTCGGACAAATCTCTTCAGTTCATCGTACAACATTTCATCATTGGTAAGTAGGTGCCCTCTTATTTTTTTCCTATTCTTCCCTCTACCCATTTATCCTTCTCCCTACCCCATAAGAGTCACTTGCTAGAATACGTTTAAGGTCTGTCCTCAGGTATATAAGCATTTCTAAAAGATAAACAGTGCTGTTTTGTGGATAGATGTGACTTCAGCCTTCAGCCTACATAAATAGTCCTATACCATAGATCTTATTGTATTTCTTTTTATATGACATATGCTTTTAAGATTGTTGTGTGGCTCAACACATCTGGTCCGTTGCATCTGACTGCTGCACAGCACTGCAAAGCATGTGTCCACACATTACATTTCTCCATTTCTCCAGTGATAAAAACCTCCGTTGCCTCCACATACAGTCCTCTGACAAATATGCTTGTTTATCTCCCATGAGAGACCTGTGTAAGAGTCTTCCCCAGACAACATACTAGGGAGTGGGAATGCTGGATCTTTGGGAATAGCATATTTAAATTCATGAAATAGAGTCAGATGGCTTCTAGAACTGCTCTACAAGTTTACACTCCCACCAATAATGGTTCCCTTTCCCCCACATCCTTGCTAACAGTTGGTAGGTAATATCTGACTTGTCTAACTTTAGCCAATCTATGAACATAGAGTGATATCGTGTTTTAATTTGTGTTGCTCAGAGTGCTTCTAAAGCTGAGCTTCTCTTCACACACTTGTCAGCCACTCTGATTTCCCTTCTGTTTTCGAATCTATCCATTGCTCATTTTTCCATTGAATTTTTGGGGTTTTTTTTTTCTTATGGTTGATCTGTGCAGGAGTTTCCTGTACATTCCAGATATAAATCCTTTGCTAGCTTTAGACATTACACTTATCTCCTCACAGTCTGTCTTGGAGAGGGCCTATCTTCCTGGGCCTGAGCTCGCTCTCAGGGTCTCAATGAAATTCACTTGCTGAGATCCAGCCTCTCATTCTCCTCTAAATCTCTCAAGCCTTGGTCACCCTCCCTGATCCAGGAACAATTGAAGTATCCCCTTTTTGTGTGAGCCCATTTGTTAAAAGTATTAGGTTGTGTTTCTCTGTCTAGACTGTCCTCTAAAATATCCATCTCGGTTGCTATAAAATTCAAGCTAGTGGTTGCTTGTGGGAGAAGAATGGGGGTTGTGATAGGGACAGGCACATGGAGGAGCTTCTAGGAGGCTGGCAAACATTTGTTTCTTAACCTGGGTGGTTTTGCCTTAAAATAATCAATTAAGCTATATGTTTTATTTGCATGGTTTTCTTTTTCTGTGTTTTATTTTACAATAAAAAGATTAAAATATGTCTTTCAGTTACCTTTCATTTTTCCACTACCCCTCTGATTGCAAGACCAAAACCTATTTTTCAAACAAATCCAGTTTCTCTCTGAGTCTGAGCCAACCTGATTCCTAGACATAGTCTGCTCAAGAAATGGGCTTTTTAATGATTAAAAAGCTGCTTTTCCTTTCTACTGTCCATTTATAAAACCAACCACTCCCCTGTTGTTGAGCCATAACCTCTGTCCTGTGAAATCCACAACCCTGACAAGTGCCTGTCAATCAACCAGCTGGGGCTGACCAAGGCACACAATTGAAGGAGGTCATGCTTTTAGGAACCCCTGAACCTCCTTCATGAACCTAAAGGTTTAGTTCTGCCACAGTTCTCCAAAGACCATGGGTAACATACAAAACAAGAGAAAGAGGGCAGAATTTGGGGAGGTTGCTACCACTCGTAAATAAGTGTTCTTAGTCCATATGAAACTAAGCTGCTTTTTCAGTTTAAATTTTCCACCTGCGATATTGAATGAGAAACAGGGTGAAGGGGGAAAAAGCAAGCTGTGGTGGCATAAACTGCTTTACTCATGACAACTAAAACCTCCATCTGTTCGAGGTGAGCCTTCACCAGTTCTATTTTCTAAAAGTTCTATTTTCCCAATAACCTGATACCAGCCCCTGTCACTAGCCACAGCAGCTGCACTAAGCTGTGGGCTCCCGTGTGTTATTTTTATCCCAAATATTCATTGGGACCCACTGGGTCACCAGTATGTTCAGAGAAGAGTTTGGGGGACTGAATGCTACCATCTCCCTCACTGCAAGAAGAAGCAGTTTTTATTACCTATCTGGGTAAGGCGCCTGCACACCCTCAGAACAAGGTTCTTGAGTAAAAGCTGGGTCAAAGAACTCAGCTGTGACCAGAAGTTCTCATCAAGGCTTCCTCTTCCCTCTGTCTGATTCAGAGAGTTCATGACCCAACCGGCTGCATGGAGGAGGATGGCTGCCCTTCTCAGAGAGTCCACGCCCTTTGTGATCACCATATCGAGGCAGGAAGCAGAAGAGAAGAACCTGGGTCATTAATTCCTACCCAACAATTGAATATTTTTCTCCCTGGGCTCAGTCATCTTGCCCTCAGACCTGGACTTGCCTTACTTCTTCATCACCACTATCAGAACAATTTCTTAAACCCAGAGTGTGGCATAAACGACCTTGAGGTAGTCAGAGCTTGTCCTCTATGAGTCCCTTCTGATGGCAAAGTCCTCGCACTGCCCACCAGACCATCCCACCCAGCCTTTCCTTTCCTAGCCAGAGTTCTGGGTGCTATACCATCCTGGATCGCCTTTCACCCCCAGCCCAGCAGAGGCCGCTAAAGTGATGCAGATGAAACCAGAGTCTGCAGGAGCAGTGAGAGAGGGCTCCCATAGGGCCCAGGGGCAGGCATAATACCCTGTCCTTCAGAAGCCCTGAAGCTAGCACCCAGCTAATGCAGGCACTCTGAGCCTCCCACTTGGAGCTCTCTTTAACCTTCTCAGAGGTGGAGATAGGGGGAGAATATATTCATTTTATTATTTTAAAAATATGTTTACTACTTATGTTAAGGCTCCTGATGTGGTTTTTCTTTAAATGTCAAAAGACAGTTACTAAAATTGTGGTCTACTTCAAATGTTTATACGTAGCAAATTAAAGCTTTATGACCCACCCCCCACATACACACACAAACTAACCAAACACATACACACACACACACACACACACACACACAAATGCAACATAATGGTGCAATTCGCAAGCTATATGAAAATAATAATTTATAGCACACTACAGTTGGCATGGTCTGGTAATGGGGCAAATTTGGGTTCATGTCTTCTGCTGATTCCAGTAAGTGAGGATGTGTAGCTTACTGATGGATACTCAACCCCATACATTTAAGGTTTGTGTTTAAGACCCTTTGCAAATGTAAGGCCCTAGCCAAATGGCCCTCCTTGTTCACTGCCCACTCTCTACCCCCAACCCTCATGGACTGGGCCCCAGTGAAATACAACAATAAGTACAGAGTGGAGAAGAAGAAAGGGGGATTCAAAAGTTACCAGTCCCCTTCTTTTAGATCCCAACCTGTCAACCTAAGGGGAGAAATGCTCTCAGCTATCTAAATGGTGAAAAGGAGGCTTCTCTGCTCCTGGCTGTACTCTGTATGAGCCTCATCTCCAAAGTTTCCACTCTAGTCCATTATTCCCTTCCTTTAGGTCCCAGAGCCTTTTCCTGTATTTGTGTTGTTTTTGTCAGAGCAGGAAGTCTTCCTGGAAGTCCTCCAGAAATTCAACATCCTCCTCCTTACCCAGGGGACACTGCCCTTAGGCATGCACCTCACCACACCTACCCCACCTCAGCTCTAGGCTGGGTGACCAAGGCCAGAACAACAGGAAGCTGTCTTCCCAGGGCCCAGCATCTTGCCTTCAGGGTGGGCAACAGCCCCGGGCCTGCCTCGCCTCCTCAGACACACTCAGTATAGAAAACAACATAATGGGGAAAATTTTGAAGTTTTTAAGAATATTTGAAAATGTGGAAGAGTGCTATGAAGAAAACAACAATAACCCCTATTTTCACAATGCTGCTCTTCTTCATGTCCCTTTTTTTTTTTTTTTTTTTTTACCCAGGACCTAAAGGCTGAGCATCGTGATTTCCCAACCAGATCTGCTGTTTCTAGTCAGTGCTCGGTGCTCTCAATCTCCTCTTCCTTGTTCAACTGTCAAAATCCCCATCTCATTTGCGTGTCACGGGAGATGATAAGGCTAATATGAATGGCTGGCAAGGACTGCAGTGTGTTCTGACTCCTGGGAAGACTGCATTATAGACAAACAGCTCAGGGTGTCCTAAAGAAATTAAGGAGAGCTAGTTCTACTGAAGGCTCCTGAAAAAGGGGATTCTGTGGTCAAATATGTTTGGGGGATACCATATACAGATCCACAATCCTTTATCCACCATGTTTAAGTGCAAAAAGTCCTGAAAACTAAAAGTTTTTTTATAACTCAGGGGCAAAACCTGACCTAAATAGATGTGCAGTTTTTCAGATTCTTTACTGAACCTAGTTAGTGTGCATAAACATATGCTTTGCTGCAGAAATACGTGATTACAGGGCCTATCTCATTCTGCTGGGGATGCTATAGAATAAACAGCATATTCACCATGTTACCCTATTAAAATCTGGAAAATTCTGAATTCCAAATACATCTGGTCCCAAGGATTTGGGGTACTAGATTGTGAAATGTATAAATCCCCTTAATGAAAATTTATCCTGTCCATAGCATTTAAAGGGCTCTGAGAAATCTTGTCGTAGATGAGAAACTAACCTCACAGAGCCTTCCCAAACTTATTTGGCTATTAAACCTTTGTTCCACTTTATGTCCATTAACATCTCACAAAATTTCCATTTGGATAATGGGATGTCTAAGGAATTTAACTAACGTTGGGCTCTCATATGTAGGAAAGGGGTGACTCTTCCTCAGAGCTTTTAGATCATGGGCCTTACTGACAGTTTTTCCTTAGTCTCAGGGCTAAGACTCTGGGCAAGATGAAAAGCTAGAATAGCAAAGACTGAGGCAAGACTTCAATGGTTCATGTGGGTCCAAGACATGATGGAAAACCCAATTAGGACAGACACATATGTCAAGAGTCTAACCAGAGAGCCAGACAAGAACCAAGAGGGAAATGGTTAAAATTTCATCTAAAGATCAGAAACCAAGAGATTTGCAGAATTTAAAGCACTCAAGAGTCCAAGTACACAACACAAAGAATTCTGGAAACTAAGGCAACATTTTGCCTCATCCTGTGAGCTTTTACATGCTTTCTGTAAGGATCTGCACCCATTGTGGAGTTTACAGGTAGAAAAATAAGTGAGAGCTCTTGGCTGGTGTGTTAAGTCAGCGAGCAGGCAACCAACCCACCAGATGTCCTCTCTTGACCCAGGGAGAAGGGACTCTAAGGTACTTCTGAGAATAGCAGTTTCAAGCAATAAGGGTATCCAACATATTTCTTGTATCTCTGGCCTCTTGATCACTGGATGTTATCATTTGTTAAAATTATGCACTGACCAAAAATGTTGGATTTGGGTACCATGTGTAAGCAGGACCAGAGTTGGGAGCCCTGTCTTGTCAGAATATGTTTGTAAGGAGGTGACCATCTTGGCTAGTCCTGGGCCTGTTAGGTGACAAGAAGCTCTTTCGAGCTTAAATAACTCTAGGATAATTCCTTAGCTGTTTTCTCTGAGCTCCTAAAGCTGATGCATGGGAGCGGCAGGACCATGCTGGGCAAAGGATGTGCTGAGTCCATCCTGGGCTTTGCTATAGCTGACTCCTGTGTCTTGCTGCTATAAGTACATTAAGTACAGGCCTTTTTCAAAATGTCCCTTCCAAAACTCTCACACTGACCCTCTGACTACCTCCCTGTGTCTGCTCTCTACAGCTTAGATTTCTCAACCTTGGCATGATTGACATTTGGAGCCAGATAGTTCTTTGCCGTGTGTAGCTTTCCTGTACCTGGTGGGATGTTACCCACTAGATGCCAGTAGCATCCTCCCAGTGTGACAATCAAAAATGTTTCCAGACACTACCAATGTCTCCTGAGGGGCAAAATCCCCACCCCTGTTGAGAACCACCGCTCTGTTTGAATGGCGAAGTATCATGGCAGATTGAGTGCCTACGGGAGACTTCTGTTCCACCATGGTCTTGCTATGTATTTAGACATCTCTACCATTTTTATGTGATCCTGCAATAAAGCTGACTGAATTTAACGTCTCTGAGCCTCAGTTTCCTCACTCATAAAATAGAAAAAAATGATAGTAAATACCTTATAGGCTTGTTGGGAGGGTTAAATAAGGTAACTCATGTAAACAATTATAGTGCTTGGCACAAAAGAGCATTCTACTACCTGTGGGTTATTATTAATCCCTGCCCCCCAGGGCTCTACACCTTCCTTCAATGTGACCGCTATCTGACTTTAAACTTGCTTGTAAGACACTTCACAATTTGACCTTACTTATCCAACTTCATTTCCCCAACACCCACTCCAAACTCAATGTTCCAGACCTATTGACTGCTTGCAATTTCAGGAAAGCAGCCAAAATTTTATGGCCCCTGCAGTATTTGCAAATGTCATGTTGTTTCCTGTGCCGGGAACTCACTTTCCCTACCCCAGCTAACTCCCATGCACCCTTCAAGGCTCAGCTTGGATAGCACCAAGTCCAGGAAGCTTCGCCCCACTGCATCTCAGCAGAAGAGCCTCCTTTGCAGCTTGTTTGGTCCCTGTCATCATGCTTTCGACACTATGTAGTCACTGCCTGGCTCTCTGGCTGAATCGCTCTCCCAACTGGGATCTCTGTGAGGCAAGGGATATTGTGTTACTCAGGGTCGAATGTCCGGAATCTAGCATGGTGCCTGACGTCCAACGAGGACTCTATAGTTTGTTCAGTCAATAACTAACTTTATAAACTGCTTTAGAACTGATATGGAAAAGAACTCTCTTTATCTCTTCTTCCCAGGTAACCATGTATTCTTTCCATTTGAATAGATAGTATTTGCAAGTGGAATAAAATTTAAAAGTTATCAAAGAGTAAGTCTCCCTTTCTCATCCTCCAGCCACCGAGTTTCCCTTCCTGGAAGAATTACAGTACCATGCAACCTTCCAGAGATAGACTAACTATGAATGTTAAATGGAGCCTTTGTAATTTAGTAATGGGCTTTCCTAAGTGCTGCCCCACCATCAGGAATGGGAAGTCTGTAAGAGCCCTCCCCATTTCTTAAATTCCACTTTTCATGCTTAAGAAAATAAACTCATTGGAGGCAGGAAACAAACTTTTGACTGTCCTCAAAGGCAGCAAAGTAGGAGGTGGCAGAGGACAGAGGTGTCAGAAAGAGGACAATCTGGTAGATCCCAGCATGCCCACCATCCCTAAATCTCCTAAACTATCTACACAAACACACACATACACACACACACACACACACACACACACACATACACATAAATGCTCACACACATGTATGCATGCATGCACAAAGTGTAAAAGGAGAAGCTGTGAGGACACTCTAGGGAACGTCCCCTGGAGCACTGTCACCTGCAAAGCCCCACCCTCTCCCTCACTACATTAAGAAATCTAAGAGAGGGAGAGGGTCAAGCCCAGCTTCAGGCTTCCTCCCTCCTCCCCAATAAGAGGAAGTAAACTTGAGTGCTTAGTCATTTCCCATAGGTTGGGTTTTACCTGGGAGTCTGAGTCACCAACCAGGTGCCAGGGAGAGAGAGGTGCTGCCCTGACACGACACATCTGTCTGCCCAGAAAGGAGGTTAGCCGTTGGAGACTATAATGACCACCACAAGTCCTAGCCTGGGTCCTAAGAACCCCTGCTGCTCTGTAAGGGGCTTTGGAGTCCTGGGCCAAGGGCAAGGCTTTGGAGTGAAGAATTGAGAGTGCAGAGCTCCTTTGCTTGTCTAAAACCTTTTGCTTTCTCCTCTCTCAACCACCTCTACCCATGGGGAACCAGCCATCCTGGCCTGCATCTCCCAGTACCTCAGTGGGCAAAGCCACAACCCTGCCGAGGGGGCATGGGTAAAGCCTCCATTGTCCCAGACAATTGGTGGAATCTCAACAAATGTTATTTCCCTTCTCTCTCTGAATTGAAGAGAAACCCCAGGGCCCGAGGAGCACCAATAAACATGCTGATCCCAAGGAAGCCTCGGTGGCTGACCAAACATCTCATTATGCCAAGGGCTTCCTGAAGCCAGCCATTGGTGACCAACCCAAACCTAGGAGAGGCTGGATTCTAGATTAGTGATCTTCACTTCTGTATGACTTTCACTGTTCCTGTAGCAATCATTCTCACTCCCATTAAGCTGTGCTAACTGCAGTAAGCTGAATAATGGCCTCCCAAAGATATCCATACCCTAATACCTGGAATCTATGAATACATTACCTTATGTGGCAAAGATGTGATTAAGTTAAGGATTTTGAGATGGGGAGATTATTCTAGATTATCCAGGTGGACCCAGTGTAGTCACAAGTGTCCTTATAAGAGAGAAACAGAATGACCAGAGTGAAAAGAGGGGATGTCGTGTTGGAAGCAGAGGTCAGCGTGATGTGAGACCATGAGCCTTTAGAAGTTGGAAAAGGCAAGGAAACAGATTCTGCCTAAAGCCTCCAGTCCTGCTGACTCCTTTTGCACTTTTGATCTCTAGAAATATAAGCTAATACATTTATGTTATTTTAAGCTACTAAGTTTATGGTCCTTTGTTACAGCAACTCTAGGAAACATATGTAGATTTTGGTACCAGGAATAGAGTGCTGCTATAACAAATACCTTAAAAACCAAGTGGCTTTGGAATTGGACAGTGGGCAATATATATAAGAATTTTTTTAAATGCGATAGAAAAAGCCTAGATGACCTTGGACAAAGTGTTAGAACGGTGGTTGTTAAAAACTCTGCTGGTAAAGAATGACAAGAAATTAAGAAAACCTACATCGTCTTAGAGAATACCTACATCATCTTTAACAGAATGTTAGTAAAAATATGAACTTAAAAGTGCTGCTGGCGATGGCTTTGGAGGAAGTGAGAATATTTTATTGGAACCTGGGGGAAGGGAAATCTTCGTTATATAGTGGCAGACAACTAAGCTGGATTGTATCCTGCAGTTACACGGAAAGAAGAACTCATGAGGAATAAACTTAAATATTTTGCATAGGAGACTTACAAACAAAGTGTTGAAAGTGAAGCCTGGTTTAATTTTATTCTTTATTGTAAAATGTGAGAGGAAAGAGATAAATTGAGGCATAAACTATAAACAGAAAGGAACCAGGACTTAGTGAGTTGGGAAATTCTCAGCCTATATAGATTGGAAAGATGATAAAATTAGAAGATTCACTGTCAGGAAAGAATATGTTGGAAAAAAAGCCAAATGTGTGGCTGAACAACCTTTTGATTATGTCTTGGGAGGATCAAAAGATTCAGAGTATTCATTCATTCACACAGTGTGTTCTTAGAAGAGATTAAGCATGTGACTCGGAACCCCACAACCATCTCAGCAGAATCCAGAAACAGAGATGGAATCATCCAGGAAAAATATGAGGATCCTCTTGTTTAATGGAGTGAATGCCTGTGACATACACAGGAGACCCACAAGGTTCTGGAGAATTTTATACCAGTGGAAACACTGCCAGCTTAGGTCGAAGGGGGCAGAAGGAAGACAAAATGAAAGAAGGTTGTCAGACTCCAAACATTTCATAGACAGGAAACAGGATGAAAAATTTACTGAACTGCAAACTTTAGTCACCCTTCAAGAAAAAGGAAGAATGGCTCTGAGAGAAGAGGGGCAAGTCCAGAAGACAGAGCCTTGAGCCACAGGGGATTATTCTAAGCCTTGAAACCTAAAGGAGTTTTTCCAGCTTTATTTTGAAACTTCTTGGAACCAGTGACTTCTTTCCTTCCATTTTCTTCCTTTTTGAATGGAAATGTCTGTATTATTCTATGCCTGTCCCTGGGAGCAGATAACTTGTTTTTAGAGTTTCACAGATTCACAGAGAAGAAATGAACCCTAAGATGAATTACGTCCAGTGCCTTAACTATAATTTAACTACATTATTTAGATGATGAGATTTGGAACTCTTAAACTGATGAGATTTAGATGAGATTTTAGACTTTGAGTTAATGCTCTAATGGATTGAGATTTGAGGGGATGTTGGAATGAGGTGAGTGTATTTTACATATGAGATAAATGTGAATCTTTGGGGCCCAGAGGGCAGATTATGGTAAGCTCAATAATGATGCCCAAGAATATCCACATCGTAACTCCTGCAAGCTGTGAATATGCTAGCTTACATGGCAACAGGGACTTTGCGGGTGTTATTAAGTTAAGAATACTGAGATGGGGAAAGTAATAGAATATCTCAGTGGGACCAATGTAATCACAATATATAAGGGGATCCTTATAAGAGGGAAATAGAATGAGAACTAAATTGACAGAAAAAATGGTTAGAGAGATATGGGACCATGAGCCAAAGAATGCGAGTAGCTTCTAGAAGATGGAAAAGGCAAAGAAATGGCTGTTCCATTAGACCTTCTAAAAGGAACACAGCCCTGCTGATCCATTTTGGACTTCCAGAATTGTAAAATAATACATTTGTGTTATTTTAAGTCACTAAACTTGTAATTTGTTACAGCAGCAATAGGAAATAAAATGCACTAGCTCTCTTCCTACCCCAAGCTCCACATCACTCAAGCTAACCTACTCACTCATGCACCTGAGGTCTCTTCTACCTTTCTCTCTCCTCTGGCTGAGCTTCCAATTTGACTTTTCTAACAAGCCTCTCACACAGGATTCCGTCAATTATTTCCTTGGCACTCCTTCACTTTCTCCTGTTTCCTGACCCTTTCCAGAGCTGTATCATCCTTTTACCTGATGGTTCCGAACCACACATTAAAATCACTTGGGTGGGAATTAAGGGATAACTTGTAAAAACTATTGAAGCCCCAGTGCACACCAATTAAATCAGGCTCTCTGGAGGAAGGGCTTATTCAGGTATTAGGGCAATGTAAAAGTCCCCAGGTGCATCCATCATTGGGAACACCTGCCAATCTGTTGCTCAAAGGTTCTCAAACTTTGACATGCATAAGAATCACCTGGAGAATTAAAGGTCAGTGCCTCAGGCCCAGAGAATCTGATTCAATACATCTGATACTCAGATTCTGAGTTTCTAACAAGTTCCCCAGAGGTTAAGATGCAGGTGGTGTTTGGAACTTTCAGAGACATTTCCACAGCCCTCTTTCTGCTCCCTCCCCAGGAGACTCAGCTAATTGATACTATGAATTCCTTAGATCAATCATTCTTGATCTTTGATGAATATCAGAATCACCTAGGGAGCTTGCCAAAAATACAATTGCCCAAACAACAGTCCAGTTTTGTTTAACCAGGTTATGGTTAACAAATTCCCTAGATGGTTGAGATGTATATTGAAGTCTGAGACTCAATGCCTCAGACTTCAGTGTGAAATCTGGTTCCCAAACTTGAATGTGTAACAGAATCACTTGGTAAAACACAAATTGCTGGGCCCCACCCCATGGTTTCTGTTTCAGTTGGTCTAGGGTGAGGCCCAATAATTTTCACTTTTAACAAATGATGTCGGAGTTGCTGATTTGAGAATCATACTTGGAGAAACACCGCGTTATTTTTGTTTGTTTGTTTGTTTGTTTATTAAAAATTATTTGGATGACATTGATTAACAAAATCCAATGAGTTTCAAGTGTACAATTCAAAAGTATGTTGTATTCATATATCGCATTGTGTATTCACCGCCCATAGTTAGATTTCTTTCCGTCACAAAATATTTGACCTCCCCACCAGCCCCTTCCTTCTGGTAACCACTAATCCACTGTCCATGTCTATGAGTCTCTGTTTGTTTGTCATGTTTGTTTGTTGCTTTAAGCTTTATATCCCACATATGAGTGATATCATGAAGTTTTCAATTTTTCCTGTCTGACTTTGCTTAGAATGATTATCTCAAGATCCATTCATCCTGTTGCAAATGGCAGTATTTCATCTTATGGCTGAGTAAAATTCCGTTGTATATGTATACCACATCTTTTTTATACAATCATCTATCGTAGGACACTTCAGTTGCTTCCATGTCCTGGCCACTGCGAATAATGCTATTATTAACATCGGGGTGCATATGTCTTTTCTGATAGATGTTTTCAGTTTTCTGGGTAAATACCCAGAAGAGGGATTGCTGAATCACAAGGTAATTCAATTCTTAGTTTTTTGACGAACCTCTATACTGTCTTCCACAGTGGTTGTACCAATTTGCAATCCCACCCAGCAGTATATAAGGGTTCCTTTTTCCCCACAACCTCTCCAACACTTGTTATTACTTCTCCTGTTGATGATAAATAACCATTCTAACAGGTGTGAGATGGCATCTCATTGTGATTTTGATTTGCATTTTCCTAATTGCTAGTGAAGTTGAACATCTTTTCATATGTCTGTTGGCCATTTGTATGTCTTCTTGGGAGAAGTGTTTGTTTGGGTCCTCTTTCCATTTTTAAATTAGATTGTTTGTTTTGTTGTTATTGAGTTATATGAGTTCTTTGTATATTTTGATTATGAGGCTCTTCTCAAAGGCGTTGTTTGCAAATATCTTCTCCTATTCAGCTGCTTGCCTTGTTGATGGTTTCTTTAGCTGTGCAGAAACTTTTTAGTTTAATACAGTCCCATTCATTTATTTTTGCTTTTACTTCCTTTGAGATCAAATTCATAAAATCCTTTCTAAGTCCAAGGTCCATGAATTTAGTACTATGTTTTCTTCTATGCATTTAATTGTTTCAGGTCTTATATTCAAGTCCTTAATCCATTTTGAGTTAATTTTGATGTGTGGTGATAAACAATAGTCTAGTTTCATTCTTTTGCAGGTGGCTTTCCAGTTTTCCCAGCACCATTTATTGAAAAGGCTTTCCTTTCTCCGCTGTATGTTTTTGGCTTTTTTGTTGAAAACTATTTGTCAATATAAATATGGGTTTACTTCTGGGCTCTTGATTCTGTTCCACTGGTCTGTGTGTCTGTTTTTCTGCCAATACCATGCTGTTTAGATTACTGTCACTTTGTAGTATAATTTAAAGTCAAGCAGTGTAATACCTTCTGCTTTGTTCTTTTTTCTTGGAATGGCTTTGGCAATTTGGGGTCTTTTGTGCTTTCATACTTCCAATTTATGTTCTAAACAAAGGGCTGCAGAAGGGGCTGTCAGAGAAGAGCTTCTGATAAGATCACCACTGGGGCATCCTGGCATAATTCTAATAGCACTCCAAGGCTTGGGAAGGTGGCCAAATTCCAGTAGAGGATACAAGTTATCTGATTGATAGCTGTTAACTCAACATATACATCCATCCCCACTGGGACTCAAGAGCTTACTTAGAGCTTCCCTCGCAAGCCTTTTAGCCTGCGATGGTGAAGGAGGTGCAGGTATAGTGAGGATTAAGAGAAAACCAGAGGTTTGGGCCAACCCTTGTCACCAAGCTAATTATGGGAAAAGCCAAGCTGGAGCTATAGAATACATTGATACCAGCTTACACACATGCTCTGGAGACAGAGCTAAAGAGACTGAAAAGTGAAGATGAGAAGAGCCAGGTAAGAGAGGAAAGTCATTCCCTTTCTTTTTATAATAAGAAGGAATAAAATTGTGGGCAGTTCAAAGACCATGGAAAAGGCAGATGGAGAGATTAAGCCCACCAGCCAGAGTTCTTACAAAGTCCACTTTATTTTCCCACCCTGCATGTGGAACTTGGTTATGTGCATATGACCTACTCAAACACCAGAAGTCACTTCTCAGTTCTAGGAAGCCATAAGGCAAACAGCTAGATCTAGTGTCTGCCAATCTTCTTATACATGCTGCAGCCCAATCCACTAAATTACTGACAGTAGATAATAGAACTGAGGGGAGATTTAGGGAGTCAAAACTATGGTCACAGGGCTGAGTAAACCTGGTATGTTTAGGGAACAAGCATAAATCCCCGAAGGTTTGGATGACATCACTACTTGATGATTACGTCAGGGGGAAGTCACCAAGGTATGGGTGGCCCAAAATTTCACCAGTAGTAACTGGCTTAGTCAACTACCTACTAGACATGGATTTAGGGGAATCATTTATGGTAGAACCTCTACTGTAAAATTATGCAGTATTATACTTATCTGAAGCCAGAAGGCTAAACTAAATCATACCTCCTTCTCCTTTCACCTTCAGCCAGGCGCCAAGTCTATACTATCTCCACAAAAGCTCCCATATCTGTACCCTCCTTTTCCACTCCGCAGACACTGCCCTAGTTCAGACACTTCGGCTCCTATTTGGCTAGTTTTAATAGTCTCTGAACTTGTTTTCCTTGCCCATAGTCTCATCTAGGCCCAAGAGTCTGCTTTTAATAAATCATTCACACAACTGTCACATGCTATAAAATTTTTAATAACTCCCTATCACAATAAAGTCTAAAGTTTTTCATATGGCAGGCAGGCCTCTAGGCCCTTAGGTTCCAGCCCTTGCCCGTCCCATGAGCCAAATCACCTCTCCAAATCTGGCTCTAAACCTTATCCACTTGAACACCCTGAAGTTCCTTGAGTGCTTCATGCTTCCTCCTTCTTATCTTTGCACACACTCTGTCTTCTGCTCTGAGTGTCATTTCTCCCTTCCATATTTGCCCATCAAGACTCTACTCTTAGCTCTCCATACCGATCTTGCACACCTTCCTCATAGCGATGTTCTCAATGTATTCATTTGCTTGTCTGTTCCCCCCCCTTAACCTTTAGCCCACTGAAGCTGAGACTGGGGCTTTCATCTCCACACCAGTACACAGTGCAGTGCCAGGCCTATGACCAACTCTAAATGAGTGTTACCTGAATGAGTGAAGGATGAATCAATGATTGATGAATATCCTGAGTCCCCAAACTTCATCAACGTAGCCTGAATGCCTTTCTTTTAGAAATCCTTTTTAAAAGTGCAAATGTCCTTGGGTTGGTAGCATATTAAAGTTAATGAGTTGTTTTAGACCATAACGAGGTGATGAAACAGAATAAGGGCACTGGAAAAATGCCCAAGGAAAAGAGGTATAAAGACAAGTATGGAGGGGGCACCAGGGGCAAACTTCACCCATATTTCCTTTCAAATGCAAATAATACTGTCTCATATGTACATATAGTTTATAAAGAACTTTCACATATTTCATCTATGATGCCTCAATCCATAAAGGTAGGTTGGATGAGTGTCACAATTAACTACATTGTACATGTAAGGCTTGAAGAGATTTGTAATACATAAGAAAAGTGACAAAATAGTCAAAGGAAAAGGACAAGATACAAAATTGTGCATGGAGGGTGCATACAACTATGTAAAAAAAGAAGCAGTACAGAAAAAAAAAGGAAAGAAATACATCAGAATGCATTCATTCAATAAATATTTATTAAATGTCTGCCATATTCTAGACATCATGCTAGATGCTAGGGATAAACTGGTGATCAAAAACACACTGTTCCTCATTGAGTGGGGTAAAGTAAATATTAATTAACGATGCAGCAAAGGTAAATTTGCAACAGTGACAAGTACATTAAAGAGGTAATAGTCTCATAATATAACGAGACTTAGACAAAATAATAAGGTGTTGTATAAATGTAGGCAGCCCAGGAAAGACTTCCCTGAAGAAGTGATTTCTGAAGCAAGAGGGAGAACTTAACTAGTTAAAGAAAGTCAAAGAGAAAGTCCTAGGCAGAAGGAACATCGTGAACCAGAGCCCTGTGGTATAAGAGGGGGACTGTGGAGTAAGAGAATGGCTGAACAGGACAAGACTAGGAGAGCTTGATGCTAAGTAGAGCTAGCATCAAGAGGAGGCAGGGGCCAGACCCTGCCCAAGCCATCCAGCTGGGAGCAAAGGGAATTATTAAGCATATTTGTACTCTCAAAAGATTTCTCCTTTTAGTGAGCAGAATGGATTGGCGGCATGCGGGAGAGGAAGGAGAGAGAGTCAATGCGGGAGGCCAATTAGGAAGCTGTTGTGGTAGTCCAGGCAAAAGCTGTCTGTGGATTGGGCGTAACTAACGGTGGTAGTAAAAATGGAGATAAATGGAAGACTTCAAGAGCTATTAAGCAAATTGTCAGGATTTGGTGATGGATGGGATGAGGGGGGTGAGAGGAGGATCATAAGTATTCCCAGGTTTCTATTTGTGAATGGAAGTGGTGCCATCACCTGAGACAGAAAGTGATTGAAGAAGTCCATCAGGTTGGGGCCTGAAGACGGGGCCTATTTGGGGCAGGTGCCCCATATGTGACAACCAATAGGATATGTCAAGTAGACAATGGAAAATAAGAATCTGGAGTTCATATGAGAGGTCCGGCTAGAAATAAACACTTGTAAGTCAACTGTTTGTTGGTGGTAATTTAGGCCTGGGTGTGAATGAAACTGAATGAGAGAAAGTTTAGGGTGGGAAGAGAAGAAGGTTGTTGACAGGTCATAAGAGAGTCAGGAGGCTTTGGCTAGAAATAAATGGTAAAGACTTATTCCAGGGTCTTGGGCTTTGCAAACTGAAAATACACCTAAGTAATACCCAGAGTGTCTTGCAGAAGAAAGAAAAGCTGAGTTGTTATAGTAAAAAGTACATTCTTAAGAAGAATCAGTCCTGCATTCTTAGCCTCTGGATTGGTGCAAGATGACAATCTTCCAGATGTGTCTGGTGGTCAAGATAATGACAATCAGGCAGTTCAAATATGTGAACATTGTTTTCCTAAGTCCTTCGGCAAGTAATCAGAGGGTTATCTATAGGAGATACCTATATCTAGGTCGAGATAGAGATCAAGATATCTCCAGGCATAACTGGAGAGTTCAAAAGTAAGTTTCTTGCTAGTTGAAGGAAGAGTAAAATCATCTCATGCCTCAACCTACTTGGTTTTAGTAATTTTAGCAATTTGACCAGAGTGACTCCATTTTATCCTTTACTCTTTCCTCAGGGTGTTGATCAGGCCTTGGGGAACTCAGTATTCATAGCCACGTGGAAAAGTCCCAAGAGTCTTCTATTAATAAATCTTTCACACTGCTGTCACATGCTACAAACTTTTTAATGACTCCCCATTACAATAAATTCTAAAGTCCTTCACATGGCAGGCCAGGTCCTCTGGGCCCTTAGGTTCCACCCCTTAACTATCCCACCAGCCAAATCACCTCTCCAAAGCTAACCCTATACCTTATCCACTTGAACAACCTACAGTTCCTTGAGTGCCTCATGCTTCCTTCTTCTTCCTTGTCTTTGCACATGCTCTGTTTTCTGCTCAGAGACAGAAGTCATTTCTCCCTTCCATATTTGCCCATCAAGACTCCACTCTTAAAAATGGCAGGGGAATGCTATAGAAACATTTTATTTTCATGGTTACTTTTACAATTGGGTGGAAATTTCTAGTTAAGGAAAAACTTTCTATGACTCCTTGACTTTAACTAACTTTCTAGATTTTGCAAAATAGTACTCGAGGGAAAGAGGTGATATCCTAAATATTTAACAAGCAGGACTTCAGTGTACCAACACTTTGAAGGCAGTTAGGGGAAGTAGGAGTCTCAGAGGTCCCTGCTGGGGGCCCGCTGCCAGGCATTAACCCTATGGCTGCTAAATTGTAAAGAAGAGAAAAGCTGGGTGGCAGGTGTCACATGGAGAGGATTTTATGACAGCAGCTACTTAGTGATTGAGCAGTACTGGTGCCTGCTATTAAGTATCAACCCTGCCTAAGAGTCCTCACCAGCTAAATATCACCAGCAACTCCCCGCCCCCAAACTCTCTGCCTGCTCATTGCCCCCCAAATTCTTTTCTCTACCCCAGAAATTTATCCATCATTTCTTATGAACTCCTTGCCTTTTCATGTCTATGATTTGTTCTATGCCCAGAATGCCTTTCTTCTCCTTGTTTGGCAAATTTCTTTGCATCTTTGAAGGCTCAGGTAAAATATCATCTCTGTAATGTCTTCCGTGACTTCCCAAGGCAGAATTAATTGCTTCCTCATTATTGTTCCATGCACTTTATACATAATTTTATTATAGCATTTATCACACTGAATTATGGCCATAGTTCTGTCTCTTTCACAAATTGTAAGCTCCTCAAGAACTAGGATTATGTCTTATTTATTCTTTTTTTTCCACATTATTTTTAGGATAAGCTAATAAATCTTATTTATTCTTTTATCCTCAGCAACTAAAACAGTGCCTGGTGTATAGGTATTATTAAAAAAAAATTTTTTTAGAAGTTGTAGAATGACCCTCAATAGGACTACAAGTTCAGAACGGAGCCTAGGCTATCTTTTCTCCCAATTTGCTACTTAAAATTCAGCAACAGTACTGATATATGCTACGATATGGATGAAACTGAACAATATTATAGCAAGTGAAAGAAGTCAATCACAAAAGACCACATATATATGATTCTATGTTTACAAAATGTCCAGAATAGGCAAACTCATAGAGACAGAAAGTTTGAGGGGTTTGGGGAGAAAAGGGGAGTGACACCTAATGGGTATAGGTTTTGGGCTTTGTTTTGTTCTGTTTTATTTTTTGAGGTGATGAAAATGTTCTAAAATTGATAATGGCAAGTTTACACAACTCTATGAATATACTAAAAATCATTGAGTTATACACTTTAAATGGGTGAATTTTATGGTATGCGAATTATATCCTAGTATTTAAAAAACATCTGAGCCAGTCCTCTCACTGTATCTGATTCAAAAAAAAGGCTCAAATGTTTTCTGCCCTTGAGGATGGTGGACACACAGGGGTGAGTGTGGAGGTGTATATGCAGAGGTGTGGTTGTTATGGGGGGTTGGTTTAAGAAAGGCAGAGCATAAGTGGAAATCAAGTTGGGTCCTGATAATAGAATGGGCCACAGAATATTTCAGAAGGAAGGGTTCTGGTGAAAACGGAAACCACTTCAATGAAACCAGGTTTCAGCAAAATAGGCTGAGGTTAGCTTGAGAAGGGTGGTTTTACTTTGAAACTGGTGGCTGAGTATGGTCTCCTCACTTGGTCTGGGAATCTTTGAAGAGGAAAAAACGATAATCCAGGCCAAGGTCAAAATTCTGATAAACTTACCCTGGACACCCAGTATCCCTGAAGTAGGGAGTTTGAAAGGGGGGCTGCTCTCCTTAGGCCCTGCTGAAACATCGAAAGTCATAGTGCTGGGCCTGTGCCCTGGGGAGCCAGCTGCCTAGGTATAGCTGCCTGGGAACCAGGCTTTGCACTGACCAGCTGCATTGCCTTGAGCAAGTCACTTGATCTCTTTGTGCCTCCATTTTCTCTATTATAAAATGGAGTTGTGCTTGGTTCAGTAGCATGTATACTAAAATTGGAATGATACGGAGAAGATTAGCATGGCTCCTGTGCAAGGATGACACACAAATTCGTAAAATGGGGCTAATAATAGCACCCTTCTCATAGATTGTTATGAGAATTACACCAGATAATATGTGAAGAGGACAATCCCTAAAGTGAGTGACAAGGTAATCTGGAGCCGTGAAACTGGTTTCTGGGGAAGTGGCTGATCTCTGTAAAATCTACAATTCGGAGAAAAGACAGCAGCTGACTGGGGGTCGAGGGTGGTGGCTGGGAAATGGTCTGATGAGAGTTAGTAGTGTCATTGCTCAACCCTGGCAGTGGAGCTCATATTTCCTGTTTTCGGTGTCTGCGAGCCCTGATGCTGGAGTTGCTCATGTTGGAACAGATCTTTCTTGGCCCTTGGGAGGGAAGGCAGAGGCCGAGCAGCAACTCAGTCTGGGCTGGGCCCCTTAACTTCACATTATGTCTTTTCTTTTGTAGCAAGCTTCAGATACCACAAAACACACCAGTGTAGTCCTGGGGTGGAAGTTGAGAGGGGGTTCCCATTCAATTCTACAAGAATGTACATGGTTTTGTAATAATTGCTTCTGTTTTTGTGCCTTTATTAGGTACCAGGATTATGCTAAGAGCCTTATGAATTCATGAATCTTTATAACGATCCTGGGAGTTAGATATTATCTCTTTTTACAGCTGAGGAAACTGAGGCGCAGAGAGGTAAAGAGTCTTTCCCAAGTCACACAGGTAGTGTTAGAGCCAGGATTCTAGCCCAGGATACCAGACAACAAAATCCATGCTCTGAAACCACTGCGTCATACTGAATAAGACGACGTGCTAGAATATGGGATTGAAAGCTGAATACTCTGGGTCCTTGTTCTCCAGGGGCCCATGATCTAGCGAGCCTCTGCACAGAAAGCTCAGGAGACCTTGCACCACAGCTGCCACTCAGAAAATTGTTCATGCAGAGAATACATGCTGACCACATCTCGAATTTACTGGGCCCTTCACATAATCTGGCCAATTGTCCCCAAAAGATATTTAATCAGGGGTGCTTATCAGAAACACCTGAGGAGCTTTTCTAAAACCATGAGCCCTGGTACCAGCCCAAACCTGAATCACAATTTCTATGGGTGGAGCATAGGCATTCAGATATTTTTAAAAGGTCCTCAGGTGACTTGGTTAAGAAACACTGCCAAAACCCATTAACTTAGCTTGGAAACTCCAACATTTTGGCATTTAACTATATCTCCTAGCCTGTCTTCCACACCTTTCTTCAGAAGCTGATGTTTGGTTCAAACTACATGGTCACCTCCACTAGAATATCACCCAACTGCAGCTTCTGAGCTGCCTGACATTAGGGATAGCAATGGCTGGTAGTGAGCTCCATTAGCAATCAAGCAAACTCAGCACCAGCATCACACACAGATAATGGCAAATTGTTTTCCACTCTCTGAATGCCACAGATTCAAAGATGGGCTGGGTTTTGGATCAGAAATTACCACTCATGCAAGTGTTCTTGGTTGAGGTCAGCCCAGGGATAGTTGGGGGCAGAGTGAAAACTAATCCTAAAGAGTGTCACCATGTACAGTTGTACGTGATGTGCACTGCACCAAAGCATGAGGCTAAGGAGGGAATTGCGAGTCGACACCCAGCCTGCATACCACTTACCAAGCCACAAGCCCCTGGCTTGCAGCACCTTTTTGCACCTTATGTGGTGCACAGGGCCTGACCTAGAACTCTCCTAGCTTCCACTTCCCAAAGCCCCAGTAAGTTCAGAGATGCAGCCCTACAAGAAACAAACATGGTGTGTGCCACATTTATTTTCTACTTTTTGTGCTTCCTAATTCATACGAGTTAAGAAGGAACAACATCTTCAGGAAAATCACATTTTATTAATCTTTATTCAAAATTATAAAAATAGATATAAATAAAAATAGCAGACTTATTAAATATTCAGTGTACAGGAGTGGTCCTCGCCCCACTCAGTGAGGATTGGAGGAACTTAGCTGGAACATTAGAAGGGATAACTGGCCAAGAAAGGGACATCTAAGTGAAAGTGAAACAAATTTTAATGCTGGTCATGGGCCATGCCCCAGAATGACACATTCATAGGCATCATCACATGGAAGACCCAAGAGGGTCTTCCTGACAGACCATACTATGTGGTACCACAGTTCATACAGTTTAGGGAAATATCTAGACTTACAGCCAGACACAGGAACACAAGTTCTTACTTACTCACAGTGACTACTCACAGCCTGTGCACAAATGTGCAAACATACACATGTATATATAATAGCTCTTGATACATTCATGGAATGTCAGAGCTCTTCCCTCAAGTTATTAGTGTCCCTACTCCCCAAACCCCTGTTCCCACATTGGCCAAGCTCCCACAAGAGACCTCAGTTCTGTTACACTTCCTAATTGGGAAATGATTCATTTCCCAACAATAGGTCTCATGGATGCCCACTGTTGAGGGAGCTGGCTCTCCTTCCACCCATGTACAGGAGATGCTATTTTTATTTCCAGGAGGCTTTAGTCCAGAATAAGACAAACTACTGGTCCATACCATCCTGGGTCAGGACCATCTCTCTATCCTGGCCAGAGGGGATCTGGGCGCCCAGCACCCAGGCCTGTATCTGAGGGTAAAGCTATTGTCACTCACCCTGGCGGGCAGCACAAGCAAAACCATCTCTGCAGAGCCTATCTTCCTCAGTCTCTTTCATGTACATAGGTGATGCTAATGGCCCTGCTGTGAAAATGACTGGTCAGCGTGGGAGGTACCCTCTCCTCCCCTGGCCTCCAGGGACCCTCAGAGGGCTAGGCCATTCTCTTCCCCAGCGTGGGTGTGGATCCAGGTGAGGAAGCGTGAGACCCTCGTGTAGACCCCTGGCTTGTCCTTCATGGCACATCCACTGCCCCAGCTCACAATCCCAGTCAAAGTCAGGCGGCCGTGGATGGAGCAGACCAGAGGTCCCCCCGAGTCTCCCTGTTAAGCGAAGACATAAAAGGTGAGCTCTACGAGAAGTTAGGAGGGGGCTATCTGATCCTACCACCTGATGAAGTTTAAAATCCCCTGCTTGGTTTTCAAAGCCCTGTTATCTGCCACTAACTATTTCACTTACATTCTCAGACCCTACTTCTCCTCCCATCCTGGAATATGCTGTGCTCTTTCTCATTTTTGTATCTTGCAACTGAAATGTTTTCCTTTCTTCCCTCTGCCTCCTCAAATCCGTACTGAGTCACATTCTCTTTAAAACCTCCCCTCCATGATCATCTAGTTGTCACTCACCTCCCTCTCCTACACAGCTGATCATTCATAATTCACACCACACCCTGAGCACTGAGTTGTATTATTTCCTATTGTTTCTTCTTAGTCCCCCTCTCTCCCCCAGTCTGGAGTGCCTAGCACAGACACAGGCTCATGTCTAACGTTTGGCAAAGACTTAATGATTGGTTTAAACTTTCTAAAACTTGAGCTTCTGATTCTGGCTTCTTGGGGCTTTGGCTAGAGAGAGACTCCCCAAAGCTGGCAGAAACATGCTCAAGAGCCCTAAGGAGATTTGGGATTAATGAAAGGAGATACTTAGAACTCTTACCTTGCAGGAATCTGTTTTCCACTGTGGGTCAGCAGCACACAGCATTTGGGTGGTGACTTCAGAGCCATAGTAGTGGGGCTGCTGACAATCCTGGTGGGAAACCAGCTTCACAACAGTCATTCTCAGTTCCTCTGGATAGAAATAGTCAGCTAGATGGAAGAAACATTGAAGAATTTACATTCAGATATGTCTGTCCAGTTTTTCCAATGGGACTACCAGGAAGGGAACCAAAAAGCATTCATACTGGGGAAAGCCCATATTCCTTTTCCACCTAAATCTGAGTTTTTACCCCACTATAGTCCCTCATTCCCCATTTATTTACCTTTATGGCCCATCATTCCCTAAACAATGCTCCACACTCCATTCCTGGACCCATCTGCTGCCTCCACAATGCTCCCTTGATCAAGCTTAGCTCACTTCCAGGTTACAGCGCTCCCCCATGACACTCTCAGCCATCCCCGAAGGTCACTTACTGGTATTCTGTTTTCCAAAACCAGTGATCTCACAGCTTTCACCAAAACGAGCATCGTCATACTTTGGGGGCAGGCAGATGGTCTGTATGGACCGGGATGGCTCTGCGCACTGGCCTGAGTTGGTCCTGATCTTCAGCAAGGCTGGGGGAGGGGGAAGGGGTCAGAGGATAAAGATCACCACCTGGTCAGGTGGTCACCATCTCTCCCCCTCCAAATGCTGAGAGACGGCTGTCTATCCCTAGGTCAGTTAGGGTCAGTAGTCATCCTGGGAGGTCTTCTGATAGGATGTCATCTGAAACAAGCCTCCCCTGTCCTATGCCTCAAGGGCTTTGTTCCAGTTTCTGACAAAGGCTTGGACAGCCAGGGCTACTGCATACAGCTGTACTTTTTTTTTTTTTTTTTTCCTGCAAAAAGCCCTGGCTGAGGTACCTGGGCTAAAATCCAGTCCAATGCTCTCTCCAGGTTCTACGTCCTGGGACAGAGTCTACATCCAACAAAAGAAGAAGCATTTCAACCCAAGCCATCTGCCCCATGGGGCCAATGCCACCCTGAGGAGGCTACCTGTTTGAAAATTCAGAGACTCTACAGAGGAGCACCAGGCTCCTCATGTATGTCACTCTGAACCCTTCCCCACCTCTCCCTTTGTTGTGTAGTGTCTTCAAGTTCCCCTATAATCTCAATCTCCCACTTGAGTTTCTTCTCGAACCCTTCTTCCTCCAGGCAGCATCATGATGGCAGATGAGGATTTCCCACTCACCAATATCATTGTGGTGAGCAAGTGTGTCAGCACTGTAGTCCTCATGCAAGATGAGCTTTTCCACCTTGAATGTCATCTCTCCAGGTGTAATGGAGTTGAGCTTTGACCGACCCAGGTAGACAATGTAGTCCTCCTTCTTTTGGTAATTACTGTGGGAAGGTAATTACTGTCAGACAGTCTGATTTCACGAGATCCTGTCACTTCTCCCTCTCCACCACAGTGACCTCAGAGCATGACTTGTCCCCAAGGCGATACCCACATGGAGAGGGGCTGAGGGGGAGGAATTAAAGTGGAATCTTTTGCTAGGTAGGAGAAAGGGATGTGTTTGGGGTAGGGCAGGAGGGTCAGGGAGAAGAGACAGAGGGACGTACATGAAGCAATGTGTGGCACTGACCACCCAGCAAGGACTGATGAGGCTGCCACCGCACACATAGGCGTCAGGTCCTCTATGGTGCTTCCTATAGATGGCTGCAAACCAAGGCTGTTCCTCGGTGGTGGTAATTTCTCCCCCAATAATCTTAAAGCGGGGCTTCAGAGCCTTCTGGCCACACTGAAACTCTGCTTTTCCAGGAGGAGAAAAGGGCTTTTTTCCTGGAGGAGAAAGAGAGGAATGTTGTAGGGTGGCAGGTAGGATAAAATATCCCTTCTCTTCTTCTCTGACCTCCCAGTTTTGGGGGCCCAGACAGGCCTCCTTCCTCATCTTTTCTATAATGGAATAAAAGGACATATGAGTTTGTCCCCTTCTACCCACCATCATACACAGGTCAGTGACACTCACCAAAAGAACAGTCGTTCACCATGCACTCTTGGACAAACTGTTTTAAGCCAACCTGCACATAGCACCAGGGCCTTCTCTGGTTGTCTGGGTTCCTGGCAACATAGAGGGGAGGGGGTTATTTCAACACCGAATGCGTTTCCTGCATCCTTCCCCACCAAGGCAGACTCAACTAGAGGCCTTGCTTTTCTTGTGCTATAGTCAGCACTCTGGAAGAGAAGAGAATGGCAATAAGGCCTTCTATGAGGCCCTAGGAAGGTCCTTGCTGCCTCCACCTCACCTGCAGTAATTGTGTTTCCCCAGTCCCAGCTGAAGGGCATCAGGTCTTTGGGCGTGGTACGTTTTCAGAAGGACGTTGGCAGAGTTCCAGGGCAGGCAGGGCCGGCCCATGAAGTCGGTGTTGGCCTTCCCTCGGTAAGAGTGACCATTCCCCTGATAGCAGTTTTTCGATGTATCTGTGGAAGAGTGTGAGGTTTAGAGATTAGAAATAGAAGGAAGTTCAGACAGGCATTTTAGAGATCTTGCCAGACCTCATATGACTTTGGACCTGGCAGAAGACAGTAGAAAGGGTCTCCTTCCATCCTACCACACATTTGTGCAGCCACAGCTTCATGAGACAATGTGTGTGTTTGACTGTGTGCATCACATGGGGATGAAGACGTCTCTTACTCTACTTCCAGTTCTTAATTCCTACCTGCCCTTACATCCCACCTTTCTCTCCCTGCCCCCAAATTTCTGGTGTGCCCTCCTCCTGGTTAGAGACAGGATCCCCGTACCTATTTCACAGTGCTCCCCTTGGAATTTCTTTGGGCAATTGCATCGCTGAATGTTGGAGAAGTACTTGTAGGACACACATGTTCCTCCATTCAGACAGCCACAGTTCTCTGAAAAGCACAAAGGTGGGGGAGGGGTAAGCAAGGGCCATGGGAGGAGGCAAGGGGCGAGCAGGCACAGGGAAGGGCTGCCTCCTGAGGCTTTTACAAAATGTCTATGCAGCCAGGTATTGTGTAAGGGGTGAATACTCACTTGCACCAGACACTCTATGAAAGTCATGACTTCCCTGGAAAAGACAGGAGGAGAGGGAAAATTCATCAAAGGTCCCATGCTCCTGGGACTCCAGGGTAAGATAAACTGGCCCTAATCCCAAAACTCATCCTTTACTCCAGCTCCCTTTCCCTTTATCATGTTCAGATCTAACTAGCCAGCAAATGAAAGATCATAGGTTTCCAGCAAGGAGAAATAGCTTGACTCAAGCAAGCTTTACATATCAGGCGCCAGCAGGGTGGCGCAGTCCCAGGGGCTTCTTCCTCCCCTGCCGCAAGTGCGAACTCCCTTGGTTCTCAAGGCCCCACTGCCACACCTGTCCCGTTTCCCCGGAGAGTCTAGCCCTGCTAATGATGGAATCCAGGACTCCAGCTCCTTATGCAGTCCCTTTCTTCCCCTGGCTCTGTTCAGGGGTCTTGCAAGCCCCTTCCCGCCACCATAAATCAAAACAAAGAAGACACTCACTTTGGAATTGCTCACGACCAGGGCACAAAGGAGCAGGCACACCAGCAGGACTCTCATGGTGGCGAGGCTGGAGCTCTAGACAGCGGCCCTGCAAGGGAAAGAGAAGTCAGGGGAAGAAGCGGAGGAGCAAGAAGGCGGGCCGAGCGGGTTACTGCAGCTCAGGGCAGCAGCCCCTAGGTCACCTGCGAGTCGAGCCCGCCGTCGTCTCTCCTCTCTGGGGCTTAGGGGTCGCGGCACAGCTTGGACCCGCACCCGCAGCGGGACGCCTGGGTACGCGGAGCCGCGACTCGGGGAGCAGTGGCTGTACAGTCGGGGCACCAGAGTTGGGGGAACGGAAGCCCGCAAGGTTGGGAACCGCTGCGCATCCGCCCTGAGCTCCGAGGGCTCCCCGCACTCACCAGTGGCTGCGGCGGGAGGGGCGCGGGGCCGGCGTGGCCGAGACAGGCTGACACGCTGGCTCTCGGAAGGGGTCTGGAGCTGCAGTCTCCGCGCTGTGCTGCTAGCCCGCGGCACCGGCTGTATATTAAGACCCGCCTACGCCCTGGCCCCGCCCCGGCCGGGGATCGCTTGGTCCACTCCCTTTCCCTCCCCTTCTCTGGAGCTCGCAGCGACCGGACCCTGCGTGCTTCTTCAACTAAGACTAAGAATGTGGAGCTGAGCAGTACCCAGCGAAGGAGACAAACGAAGTCTGAACTGAGAGACAGAGAAGCATCTAAATTCCCCGCCCCTCTTCCCATTCTCCCGGCCTGGGCCCGCTCCAGTGCAGCCCACCCACTACCCACCCAACTGCAGAGTGGAGAGGCGCTGGGGAGACTTTCTCCGAGGTCCAGCTCTGATGCCTCCCCCTCAGATGCCCCAAATCGGCTCTTCCCCAATCTTTCAACCCTCCGCCCGCAACTGCCTAGGAGAGCGCATGAGAACCCTCAGCTCCTCTAGTGCCGGGTATAGAGGTACAGTCCGCAGCTCATATAGCTGTGAAATCTTTTTCTCAAGGTGAAAATGCACATGACACATACTCATTGAAAATACAGACAAGAAATCTGCTAATGGGGCCTGCTTCTATCAAATGCCAGCTCCCCAAAAATCAACAACACAACCAGTGGATAAGACAAAGCTGAGATAATTTGCTTACCACCTTAAACGAGTTTGGTAGTGTATGGGAAAGGGGGAAAGGAGAAGTTAGATTTTATCAAGAATTTGTAGTTTGGTTTAAAGGCAGTCTTTGAAAATGAGAGCTTGATAAAGATTAGAAAGGGTCGTGATACAATCTTGTAGTACTGTGAGAACAAAGTCTTAGGGCACAAACTTTTGATGCTTTTTATTGAAGCGTTGATAGGTCTTTCAGAAAGTTCCTGTAATGAACGATCCATTCATTTGCCTTGGCTAGAGTACAGTTAGTTAATAAAAACAAAGCAATAGTAAAGCCTTATTAATGAAGACAAACAGTAAGCTGTGGAGGAGTAGGAAGTTCTGTTTTCACCTCTGAGGAGAGGAATTGGGGAGCTGGAGGAAAAGAATTGACACTGTTTAAATTTTAAAAACACATTTTGTATCATCCACTCAAAAAAGATAATTACAGATTTTTAAATGCATATGTATTTAGTGTTCTACTTCATCACGGGGCCTTGTTTCTAATAAGACAGGCCTCCAGAAAGACAGATCATATGTAAAGGACTCAACCCACTCTTCCTGCCTGATAATGAATGCACAGTTGTGTACACACACACATGTACACACACGTCCCTCAGGCATAAGCTGAAAAATCACAGCAGGAATTCTGGGGTTCAGTCACCCCCATCCCTTTCCCCTAGTGCTAGGAATCAGGACTTGGGGTCACTTAGATTCCACCCAGCAAGTCTCTCCTCCTTGATGGGTGGGGAAGAGGCCGAGTCGCTGTAATTTACTAGGGGGCCAAGGCCGGGTGCAAGGCTTGAGCTCTCTCCCTGCCTAGGCCTACAGCATTTTGCTGCCTAGGAAACCTGGACCTTGGGTCTGGGTCTATTTGAGAGGACCAGGAGGGCAGGGAGAGTGCCAGGAGGATAGAAAAGAGGAGAGCCTCTTTGCTCTGTTCTAGCCAGAGGTCTCAGGATACCAGCCTCTGCCTGGGGGAAGTGCAAGTTAACCATCCAGCTCTGGGGAGGCAGGTACCCATTGTCCTTCAAGAGTTTGTCTGGCTGAGCTGCCAGCCTCCCAGGGGATGGACTGAGTCAGAGGTGCTATAAGTCCCAGAGCCTGCCTAGAATGTTTTGTTTGGATTTAGAACTCATTAATTGTAAATAAACGTGATCAAAATGTAAACAGAGATGTTACAGCCTGAGGACTTACCCCGAAACTCCTAGGTTATCTATCAGGAAATTCCCAGCAGACTTTCATGATTCACAGAGCTCCCCCTAGCAGCTCTCATGACTCCAGATTACTTGGCTGGAGGCCGTCATGCTGATTTTCAAGAGCAGGATGACTTCATTTCCTCCCCAACAAAGAGGCTTGGAGACCGTTATGCAGCATGACACCCTTCTTCCCCCTCCTTCCCTCTGAGGCCTCTTCACCTGGTTGAACAATCCTAGAGCCTTCAACTCTTCACAGAACTTCCCTTCCACTCTGATCTCTCTCACTATCTGAAATCTCTGTGTCCATCTTCTGGTGCACAGTCTGTGCTAGTCTTTCAGTTACTGAGGGCAGAGACTACATCTTAAATATCTTTGTCTCTCCCTCAGCACGTGTGCGTCTCTAGTTCACGTAGGTGCTGTATCACGAATGAAACAGTGAACAAATGGGAATAGAGAGCTCTGGGGCACCTTGAAAGTTTCCCTCCTCTGTCTTTTTTTTTTTTTTCTTGCCATAAAAATAGTACTAGCATTGTTTCTGTCCTATGCTTAAAAAAAAAAAACACACACAAAAACAAAAAACACTGATACAAATCATTCCCTTTTAAACTCACGGCTGCCTTATGTAGCTGGGATCATTATTCCCATGTTGCAGATGAGGAAAATGAGGTGGAGAGAAGATACATAGTTGATGCATGGCGAAGCCAGCATCAGATCCCATGTTTTCTGATCCTTGCTCCTGTGTTCTATACCTCACTGCCTCTATAAGAGAGGAGTACAAGACAGAATGCTGTGAAGAGAAGGGCAAGGTGATATAAGATATTGAAGTTCAGGGGAGCCCTCTGCTGGCTTTGGAGATCTCCTTCCAGAAATTCTTGTCAAGCTATGAGCTCCTGGAAAGCCTTGCTATATATATGAGTTAGTTGCTTGCCCAAGTTCCAGAAACTAACTTGGTGGCCTAGACTATCTGAAGTTTCTATCAAGAGTGAGAGAATAAGGAACTAAATATATATGATTTCATTCTATTCCTTACTCCCAGAGTAAAACCACCAGCCCCCTACCTCTATGTCTAGACCTCCTAAGTCAGATGTGGCAACGGAGACTAATGGAGGGGGCCCCTTCCCTGGAGCTGCTCACAAAATAACAGGCGGATACCAGGTGTGCAAGGAAAACCAGGATGTCAGAACTTGGTCCTGAGACCATGTCCAGGAAACCGAGCCCCTGAAAGGCTATTTTCTGACCAGCACGGCTCAAAAGGAAGTTCACGTCCTTTCACGGGATGCATTCCTAGGTTGCCATACCAAGACTGTTCAGCATGGTACTACAGAAAGTGCACGGGACCTAGCTTCGGGTCTGTCACATCTAAGTTGAATGAACTTAGGCAAGATACTTACTCTCTTGATCTCAGTTCCCCATCTGCAAGATGAGGCAAAGCCTGCCTTGCCTGTGCCTCACTTTGCAGATTGAATGAGATCATGCTTATGTGGTGAAAGCATTCCTTCATTCCTTTATTCATTCAATATTTATCATGGACCTATATGCGCCAGGCACATTTCTAGATGCTAGAGATAGAAGGATGAACTTCATAAACTATAATTCCTACCTAAAATGCCTGCCTTGCCTTCCTTACTGTGGCTGTACTGGCCCAGAAGACCAGGGCATTCTCTGGAATCCATCTCAGGATTCCAGTTAAGCGGGGATGCTATGTCCTTGGGAAAGAGTTCCCAGCAACTGGCCAGCTGCATGTACTGTTCACCCCCCCCCCCCCACCCCGCTCCTACTCTCTCCCTCCCTCTCTTCTCCCTTGTCTGTGGCCAGCAGCTCTTCTCTTTCCCTCTTACACCTGGGGCAGGCAGACTCCTCTGTAGTTCTGAAAAGGAGGCACAGAATGCTTCTTTAGGTCTGAGGACTCCTCCCTGCATGTTTAATGCTGAGGGAGAAGATGCTGTTGTCACAGCAGGCACTGAAAGCCATATCTTGGGCTTGTAACATGATAGGGAGCTGCTGGAGCTGCTAGGCCCCCAGTGGCCTGTGGAAAGAGTGAGGCGGGGGAAGCCACATACTTGCTTCCTTACTCATCGAAAGCAAAGAGCCCAGAGGCTGCATCCTGAGGTTATACTCTGTCATCAGTAGCAGTATGAACAGAGGGGCCAAGTTGGTCCCTACAGTTTTAACCATGCTCCCCACCCCCCACGCATTCTCTCCCTTTCCTGCCTCACCATCTCTGGCCCAGTTTCTAACCCCACCCAGGCTGGTCAGCTCAGACCTCTGCATGAATATTTTAAGCTTGGCCAAATTTTTCTTTCTTCCTAGCCTAAACCCAATTACTGACTAAGTCAGGAACTTATTACCTGAAAGAAGTGTTGGTCACAGCTTTCCAGACCTTCTGGATTCTGAGTCCTCCACTAGGAACCAAAGCTAAGACCAGACCCTAGAACCTCTGCTCGAGCCCCGGTTACCATGTTGGATGACAATGGCTGTTTAACTGGAAGCTGAAGGGGATACCCTGAACAAAGGGCTGGAATGGGAAACCAGAAATTGATGGGTTTGCTGAAAACTACCAAGAAATCAAGGACATTTAAGGAAATACAATCAACCAAGAGCTAGTAGTCTCAAAAATTTGTTCAGAAGAAAACCACATAACATTCATAGCCAATATGATGTTATCTCATGCGCTCATGGCTCTCCCAAGCTGGATTCTGTTTGCGTCTCTGTTTTTAAAGCAAGTGCAAGCACTTCCCTTTCCATTGCACAGAGAGGAAAATAGAGGGCTAATAAAGGGAAGTGAATCATCTGTGTTCATTCACTGAAAATGATGAGATTCAGAAATCACCGATTTTGAGGAACCTCATGACACATTTCCACCCTCTCTCCTCCTATTCTGAATCCTTACCCCTCCCTTCCTGACCACCCTCAATCCCCACCCTCAGTCTCTTTGTCTTCCTACTTCCTACCCACCTGCAGAAGGTACTTCCTTTCTCCAAGCAGAGACTGATAGCAGTGTGATGAAGCCCTAGGGAGAGGTCAGTCTCCTTTTCAAAGGTAGCCTAGGACGAAATGGATGGAAGTCTGTAGGAACAGGGAACAGGGACATAGCAGGGAGCCCCCTGAGATAAGTATATATGCAGAATAAGTTGGAGGAACAATATGTAGGTAATCTAACCAGGAGGTCCTGTTTACTTTGAGAACAGTGGTGGTGGGAAGTGTGACAGGAATTAAAGTAGAGGAAGTCTGTTCTTCCCAACAGGATATTATAATCTATCCCTTGTTAAAGATAGATAATAATAGCCAACTTTTATTTTCTTTTTAATTTTCTTTTTCAATCTTACCAACAAACTTTAAGGAAGGTATTATTAATATTGTCATTTTAGGGATGAGAAAACTGATGCTCATGGAATTTAAGCAGTTTGCCCAAGGTCACACTATAGGTAAATGACAGAGTTAGGAATCAACCAGGTCTAATTGATTCCAGGAATCAACCAGGTCTAATTGGAGAACTGTCTCTGAGGCAGTATTGCATTCAGTCAGGAAGATGAGGGTGCCTGTCCTTATACCTGGGAATCATCCTACTTCTAACCCATGGTGCCATCCCTGGGTAACCCCAAGTTATGTCTGTGTTGGTTCCCACCTATCCTGCTCAAGCCAGACTTTGATAAAAATGTTCTGTCTGCTGGGTCTAGTCAGAGAAGTGGTCTTCTGGTTACACTTTTATTATCTCTGTGGATCCTTCAAATCATCAATGGCCAGTCTTCCTTTTTCACACCATTATTCACCCATATTTGTATGATTAGGATACCCTATGGCTCTTCTGTGGGAAAATAACAATAGTGTCCATTTGTTGAGTGTGCATTTTATTTGGTAGGCATTGAGTAACAGTTCTGTATGCATTATCTCATTTAACCCTCAATGAGGGAGGTAAAATATCATCTCCCTTTATGGGTAAGGAAATCAGGGCTCTGAGAGGTTAAGGTCACACAGTCAAGCCAATACACAGTAGGTCAAAGCCAAGTTTCTGACCTCAAATCCTGAGTTGATAATCACTATGATAGTGTTTTCCCTTTACCCTCTCCTGAGGAGGAATGGGGGGAAGTACCCTGTTGATTAGGTCCCAGAATCTGTTCCAACAAGTACTCATGAATGTTATTTTTTTCCAGTCTTGTCTGATAATAAAATTACCTAGTTTGAAGGTTTAAAAAATACAGAATTTCAGATTACTTCCTTGGAAATTCTGATTCATTACGTCCAGGATGGGACCTAGGAATCGGATCTTTTAGATGCATCCCAGAGGATTCTTACCACCAAACAAGCTTTGTGGAAATGTCAGCCAATGCATATTTAGAGAGTGTTGGTTTATTTTTTCACCTGGGAATGCCCGATGAAATTATAAACTTTCTATTCACTGAAGATGGGGCTTCTACTCCAACCCCATCTTTGGGATAGGGGCCAGAGGAGAATATAGGGGTGAGAAAAGTCCAGGGCTGGAAGGCAAACTTTTGGGCAGAGTTTCCCAGACAGGGATGAATCAAGAAGGGAATGTACACCTGAGAGCCTTGTGCCAACCTAGCCACCCTGAGGCGACTTTTCTAAAGGCTCTGTTCTCTGAATTAATTGCTTCAACACTTTTGGAGTTGTTCCTTTTTTAGATCCTAGTGATAGTTTCATTTTTAAAATGCCAAATGGATGGCTAATAGAGGGAATTTTCCATAAAGAGACTAAAAGAGCTTAGAGAATCAGATAACCCTCAAAGTTAACCCTCGAAGTTAGGGCAGTGAATAAGGAATTGGCTTCTCAAGACCTCAGGCAAATTGGGAGAAGCTGAGTAGAGACAAGAACAAAGAAGAATTGAGAATACCTGTACTTACTAGTACCTTTCTATCTGGGATACTTCCTCACAGTTCCTGTACTGGCCCCCTTCTGAGCTTGAAAAAGCTTTTCCCAAGCTTCTTAATTTTTTCCCTAGGATCTTCTGATTCCACCTGAATAGATCTGGGTTTCCAGAGCATTTCCCCTTTGCAGGGAGGATGGGAATTGCCCCCAACAATAAGGGACCCAGCAGCCCGTGGTGTGACAACGATGTTTGCATTTCTTGTCAAGTAGAAAGCAGTAGTGATACTCTCCCTATGCAGATTCTATGCTCCATAGAATAAGATTTATTCATTCTGTATCATGGCAATCAGTCTCTTCCATTTGTAAAGAAAATTCTACCCCAATTCTAAAAGTAAAAGAATTGAGCTCAACACAAACTGTTAATTTTAGTCAACCAACTAAAAATTACTTTCAAATACCTAAGCCATACCTAGCTAGGCCCAAAGGGCACACAAAACAAACACGATCCCTGCCCAGAAGAAGTTTAAAATCTCGTAAGGAAGACAAATAAAATGGACACGAAACAATTAAAAAGCCATTAAGTAGGACGGCTACTATAAAAAATGAACAAACAAAAAAACAACCCAGAAAATAACAAGTGTTGGCAAGGATGTGGAGAAACTGGAACCCTTGTGCACTGTTGGTGGAAATGTAAAATAGTCCAAACCGCTATGGAAAACAGTACGGCAGTTCCTTAAAATTAAACATAGAACTATCAAATGGCCCAGCAATCCCACTTCTGGGTATATATTCAAAAGAATTGAAAGCAGGGTCTTGATGAAATATTTGCACCCTCCTGTCATAACAGCATTATTCACAATAGCCAAGAGGAAGCAACCCAAGTTCCACTGACAGATGAATAGATAAGCAAAATATGGTCTATACACACAATGGAAAATTATTCTGTCACATGCTACGACATGGGTGAACCTCAAAGACATTGTGCTAAATGAAATAAACCAGGCTCAAAAAGACAAAAACCGTATGATTCTATTTATGCTTTTATATAGAGAGGTATCCAACGTACAGTAGTCCCTCTGTTATCCACAGTTTTGCTTTCTGCAGTTTTGGTTACCTGGGGTCAAATAGGGTCCAAAAATATTAAATGGAAAATTCCTGAAATAAACAATTCATAAGATTTAAGTTCTGCACCATTCCAAGTAGCATGATGAAATCTCAAGCGGTCCCACTCTGTCCCACCTGGGTCGGAAATCACACTTTCATCTCCAGGCTGCATATGCTACCCTCCGTTAGTCACTTAGTAGCATCACAGTGCTTACGTTTGAGCAACCCTTATCATCAGGTTGGTGGCAGCCTAACCCTATATCACAATGCCTATGTCATTTCCCTTGCTTCACCTCATCTTGCGGGCATTGTATCCTTTCACTTCATCACATCTCACATCATCACAAGAAGAAGAATGAGTAAAGCTTGGGCTGGAGGGAATGAGAAAATGATAAACCCCTGGGGCTGGGCACATTAGTGAGGGTCAGAATCGAAATGAGAGGACACCAGAGGTGAAGTGACAATGCGAGGGAATAGATAAAGGCTCCCACAGCTGTCTTTGTTCATATTTTTTAAGGGCTTTTGTTTTTCCAAACTTTCAGGGTCATGTGTTCTGCTTTACAAAGAGCCTTAGAAAGTTCCATTACGGGGCTGTACCATGAAATCCATGTTTGAAGGCCAATAATCTCTTGGATTAGAATGGGAACACTAAGGGTAGAGAGCCCCACTGCCCAATCCCAGTAGCACCTGTCAAGTACAAAGGCCACATCTCTGAGTATGAGCTGAGAGCTTTTTCTTGAGGAAGAGGTGACTGCCTGTGGTGAGAGCTATGGTTTTGGAGTCAGAGAATAGAGCCACATTCTCAGTTTGGTCACTAACTCTATCTGTGATCCTGGGTGAGTCACTTCCTTCTGTCGGCCTCTGTTTTCTCTTTTATAGAATGCAGAAAGACTTTTTTCCACCTGCTTTTGCAGAAGACAGAAGTGGCTGAAGATAAAGAAATTTACATCAGGCACCTTTTAGCAAAGGAGTGAGGCCTAGGCTGAAGCAAAGCCCAGAATGTCTGAGGACGTAGGGGCCAGGTTTGACTCGCCCTGCTCTTGACATCAGAAATCCATGGAGAGGACGTAAGTATTAAATCAGATAAACAAATGTTGCCCCAGAGAGTCTGGGTTCTGGGAATATGAACAGGGAATCTTGACCAAAATTCCAGATCTCCAAGTTCCCCTCGAAGAGTCATGAGGTTCCTGAAGGAGGTGAATCACCACACCCAGGATCTGTCTCGGAGATCTAAACCACCAAATGTAAACCTCACCAAAGGAAGGGGCTAGAGGGAGGCTTGATTCAAATAGCTTGGGGGTCATAGCTAGCATATAAACTGTGCCGTTGGGTCTCGATGAGACCAGGAAACAATTTTCCCCTAGGCTCTGGATGCTATTCTAGTTCTGGGGTCAGCGGCAGGTCAAAGCCATAAAGTTGGTCCCCATAGAGTCAGCACAGTTGTCTCTGGAAGACTACATGGAAAAAGGAGCTCACAAGATTGTAGACCTAAAGAAATTGAATTTGTACTCTTCCCAGAGTCTGTATTATTTCTTAGTCCAACTCTTCATAAGCAAATGGCAGAGCGATGGCAGCAGCTCTTCAGGGCCTGGAAAGGAGACCAGAGGGTACAGGAGAAAGAAGTGTGTTGGCTGCTCACCAGCCATGGTGGTTTCTCTGTCACAGGGAAATGCCAATTCTCAGAGCCAGGGAAGGCTCCTGCCCAGAGGGTGGAGCAGACCCCGCAGATCTGGAACAGCTGGGCTTGTGAAACGCTGTTCCAAAGGGGTCCAACATACCACTTCACGCCTACTAGGGTGGCTATTGTCAAAAACATGGAAAATAATAAGTGTTGGTGAGGATGTGGAGAAGTTAGAACACTTGTGCTCTGCTGATGGGAATGTAAATGGTGCAGCCACTGTGGAAAATAGTTGGGCAGTTTTTCAAAAAGTTAAACATCAAATTACCATATGACTGAGCAATTCCACTCCTAGATATAGACCCCAAACAATTGAAAGCAGGGACTCAAACAGATATTGTATGACCATATTCATAGCAGCATTATTCACAATAGTCAAAAGGTAAAGCAACCTAACTGTCCATGGACAGATGAATGGACAAACAAAATATGGCATATGCACACAACTGAATATAATTCAGCCTTAAAAAGGAATAGAAGTCTGATACATGCTCCAACATGGATGGACCTTAAAAACAATATGTTTAGTGAAATAAATCAGACACAAAGTGCCATGTACTATATGATTCCACTTATATGAAATACCTAAAATAGGCAAATTCATACAGACAGAAAGTAGAATAGAGGTTACTTGGGGTTGAGGATGGGTGTGGGTTATTGTTTAATAGGAACAGAGTTTCTGTCTGGAATGATGAAAAAGTTTTGGAAATAAATAACAGTGATGTTTGCATAACAATGTGAATGTACTTCATGCTACAGAGCTGTACCTTTAAAAATGGTTAAAAAGTGGGTTTGGGGCCCTGGAGCAGGTGCACAAGCAAGATGTAGCATGGAAGTTTCCTCCTCCTCACCCTCCTTGCCCTCCTCCCTCCTCCCCCAGCGGGGGCTCACCTCCACAGTGGCCAAAAAGAAAGACAGAGTGAAGAAAGGCTGTCCGGAGAGGGAGAGCCCAGAGTGGACCTGGGGGCCCCGCACCCCCAGCATCAACATCTGCGTGTGGGCTTCCACGCAGGTGCCTGTGGGGCCCAGACTCAGAGCATCCGGTGCAGGGTGCCCATGCCACTGGAAGGAGTTTGGAGCTGAGTACAAGTACAAGTTTGAGAACCGGGGACGTGCGATGAGGGCTCAGGCACCAACGCTCACCAAGACACCCTAAGAGAGGCGCGGTAAATGCCCAGGCCAGGAGACCTTAGCATGACTAAGCCCAGCACCCTCAAGGCCAAAGCCAAGGCCAAAACCAAGAAACAGAAGGGAAAGGACAAGCAGCCAGGCCTGAATATCAAAGAGCCCCTCCTGCAGGTCCAAGGTGAAATCCACCAGTGCCTTTTGTTACTCATCAGCTTTATCAGTCATGGCCCTGCCTCCTCCTTTTCCCTCCTCCACCCCCACCTCCAAGTGCCCAAAGTGGGGAGGGACAAAGGGTTCTGGGCAGCTTGAACCTTCCACCCAAAGGGATTTAAGTCTAGTCCCCTTTTGTTCTTCTCCACAATTATGTCATCACTATGAAACAAATAAGTGGTCTTTGTTTTCCCAATAAATGCTTTTTTTTAATACAAAAAGTTAGGTTTTATGTTATGCGTACTTTACCACAATGAAAAATAAATTTTAAAAAAATATCTTAATGGTTAAAATGGTCCATGTTATGTATATTTTACAAAAAAAAAATAATTGCCAAAAAAGGGGAGGAATCCCATGACAAAGGGATCTACCAGGCGCTGAGAATAAGACTCAGAAAAAATCAAATAAAAAAGACTGAGAAACTTAGGCCGTGAGAAGGTAGAAGCAAAAATATTCAGTCATGAGCTGAGACTGGGATGGGGGACTGAGATAGAGACAACAAAACCTGTCCATGAGGGAAAGTTTAAAGTGTGAGAGTCAGAAAGGAGACACAGAAAAGCCGAGACCCAAATGGAACTCTGATAAGGAGTAGGACTAAGTATGGAGAAGGAAATGAGGATTGGCAGGTCTAATTTTACAAATGAGTCCTAAATCTGGGTCTTTCCTTTCGTAGGCATGTGGGTTTCCGTGTGTAACTTCCACAGTGCTTGTGATGAATGTTTCTGGGACCTTCGTCCATTTTGCAGTGGTCAGCTAGCTGTTGCCCTCTGAGTCTTCCTGTCTCCTTTTAGAGCTGAGAGACACCACAGTGAGTCAGTCCTATGAAGGCTTGACTCATTTTTGACCCAGTTTTGGTAATTAAACACAATACCCTGGAATTTGGCACTATAGCTCAAAAAGTATGGTGGTAACATGTTTGCAAGACCCAGGATCCTAGCTGCTTCCTGTTACCATCACAGTTCTTCGTAAAGGTTGACGTGAACTGCATTTAAAGTTAAAGATACTTGAGTTTAAATTCTGGCTTGCCTCTTACAAGCCTTGTGACCTTGGGCAAGTTATTTAACCTCCAGATAAGCCATGGGGGGATTAGATGAGATAATGTATTAAAATGCTTCTTAGCATTTTTGTTTGTTACAAAGAAATTGCACAGTAAGTTAAGGTTATTATTATTATCACCACTATTATTAGTACTCTGAGATCTTTTGATTACCTAGGATCACTTTGCCACAAAGGCAGTGGAGACCTATATCTGGAGCTTCAGTAACCCGGATTCCTGTAGCCCTGGATTTAGAACAGAAAGACCTGAATCTGATCTAGTCTCCCCAGTTTAGCAGTGTGACCTTGGGCATTTTTCACACTGAGTCTTAGTTTTCTCATTTGTAAAATGGAGATGACAGAGTTGTAAATGTCAAATTAAATATGTATAAAAGCTTTACAAATAATAACAACAACATAAATACAGATGAATAATGTAGTCAGGATCAGAAGCATGGATGTATCTGGGCTACGGTTAGAGTCAAGATGAGACTCAAGGCAGAGATTAGCGCCAGGGCTGTAAAAAAGATTGTGATCAAGATCAGGGTTGGCATTGGGGTTAAAGCAAAGTTTTGGCCAATATAGGAAGGGAATTATGAGCAGGGTCACAGCAGGGGTTCGGGTGGGGTTTTGGTTTGGGCTAGGAATCCAAGAGGATAGTGTGCACTGTCTGAGCCCTGAGGGATACAACTGCGCTGTGCAGTGACTCAGAGGCAGCAGCATTGCCTGGCATACGGCTCTAATCCAGAGCTCTTGCTTCGGAGAAAGTAGAGTTGAGACTTAACAAGTCCTGAGAGACTTGCAGAAGTGCAGTCCTTTAGGCAGACAGTCCAACTGCAGTAGTTCAGCCACCTCGTTTCCTTCATCCTTCACCCCCTCACCCTGCTCCAATCTGGTAGGTAACTAAGTCACATTAAGTATCAGCCTATCTCCAGGTGCATCCTGCGCAGCGCTGGTTCTCACAGCTCTCCTCATCCGTCCTCCATCACCCGTCATCTATCATCATCCATTCAACAAAGGTTTATTGAGTATTTACTATGTGCCCAGCACTGTGCTAGTCCCTGAGGGTCCAGCAATGATGTAGGTCAGCATGTCGTCTGTCCTCATGGATTTGCATTCTGAGAGACAGATAATACAGTAAGTTTTCATCTTCTGCATGTGTGCATATTTGTGGTGGTGGTAGTAGATTCTGAAATCAGTTCACGAGGCAAAGATTACAAAATTATTCTTCAAAAATCCTTTAAGTCACCAGGACCGTGGCATTTAGAAACACAAAAGACAAGAAATAACATCATTCTCCTTGTACTTTGGGTGCGACCTTAGGGCAGTAGATGTCAAGATCTGGCTTGAATGTGACTTTAAATAAAGGAATTTTTTTGTTGTTTCTTGCTCTTTTAGCTGACTGTGTATAGTTGGCTTTGCATAAGTTAACTGCATTAATGATGGAAGTCCAATGTAAATGCAAATTATACCAATATTAAAGGAAAACTGGTAGTTATGAAATAGTCACAGGGATGTAAAGTACAGAGAATATAGTCAATCATATGGTAATAACTATGTATAGTGCCAAGTAGGTACTAAACTAGTCAGGGGGATCACTTCAAAAATTATATAAATATCTAATCATTATGCTATACACCTGAAACTAATATGAAATAATATTGAATTCAACTGTAATTGTGACAACAAAAAGTGGGGTGGGGAAGGTGAAGGGGAATAAGACATTTAAATTTCCAAGTATAAAACAAATAAGTCATGGCGATGTAGTGTAGAGCATAGAGAATATAGCCAATAATATTGTGATAGCATCGTACCATGTCAAGTGGTTTGCTGGACCACTTGATTTGCATGGTGATCACTTATTTAGGTATATGAATGTTGACTGACTATGGTGTACACCTGAAACTAATATTTTATGTTAGCTATATTTTAATAAAAATCTTTAAAAAATACTTTAAGGAGGAATAGAGTGTACTGTGAGAACATACAATGAAGGGACATAGAATGCTTTGGAAGGCTGCACTGAGGAGGTGATATTTACGCTGATTTCTAAAGGGTGAATATGAGATAGGCTTTCATAAAGGGGAAAAGAACTTTCCACGCAAAGGAATTGACATGAGGCAGAAAGGAGCTCAGTGCATCTCAGGAACTGAAAGCCAATCAGGTTGGGGATGTCAAAGATATATACAAAGGGGCTCCCCAAGTCAGTCCCCAAAGTGAGGACCTATTCCACGTATTCTGACGCCTTGTATGTAACAACATGAAGGTAAGGTGGTCTGAGACTAAGGGAATTAAATAATTCAGAGGATAGGGCTAAAGAAACAAGTAATCAATCAACATCTTTTGGAATCACAGGACTAGCTGCCCCATGGGATGCAAAGAAGAGTAGAAACTAGTTACTGGAAACAGAGAGAATGGGATTCACAGCTATAGTGGTGTAGCCTACACATAAATATAAACATAAATCAAGGGTCACAAACACAAACAACCTAGAGGCTAAGCAGGTAATGTAAATACTAAAGCAGGC
The DNA here is from genome assembly GCF_014176215.1 of Rousettus aegyptiacus. Taxonomy (NCBI): domain Eukaryota; kingdom Metazoa; phylum Chordata; class Mammalia; order Chiroptera; family Pteropodidae; genus Rousettus; species Rousettus aegyptiacus. Next base: position 13,433,895 of record NW_023416309.1, read on the forward strand.
TGAATGTAGGAAATAGGGAGTAGCGACCGGGCCAGACTGGAGAGCTCTTATCTTGTTTAAAGGGGCAACTGCTATTCAGCTCCCACTGAGTGTTCCCAAGTGGGAACTGAGGACTGGCTTTGCTAGGTCTTCCATACTGTAGCAGATGCTGTCAGTGCTAGCTTCTTCTGGCCTTTGGAGCCCATTCTTCCCCACTATGCAGCAGGCTGGATGTTCCTTAGGAATTAACACCACTATTACCCCTCCTTTCCCACATTGCAGCAGCTCCCAACCAATGACTGATGGGTTTGGTGCATAAATATGTGAATGCCTTTGCCTTTCAGGTGAGATAAATTTGAGGCAAATGTTCTACACTGTTTCCCTACTATCCCCAGGGGAATTAAGCTCCAGCTGGACCAAAAAAAAAAAAATTAAGAAATATTTGAAATCTAGATTAACTTTTATGTTAAAACTTCCCAATTAAAATGGTGTATGTCAACAGAAACTGGTTTAAAGGCTGGTTTGGCCAATGGACCATCAGTTTGGGATTCCTGGCATAGTTTAAGACTTTATCTGTCTTTCTGAGCAATAAATTTGCTAAAGGAGCTAAATGAGAAAGTTTTAAGGATTGAGACTCGTGCCACATGGAAATCACTGCTTAAAATACAGGAATTAGAGCAACCGAGCAATGATGAATGCTACTGCAAGAATGACAGCCCTACCAATGGCTCCTTGCTGCAAGCCTCTTCCTTTGAATCTGACCTCAGCAGCCACCACTCCCACCCGGGTAAGTCACATGAAAGCCCCATGGGAAGTCTCAGAACCAGACAGACCCAGCAGCCGCCCACACCAAACTGGTTCTGCAGCAAGAGTGACAAGCCAAGGCCTGCATGCTGCAGGGTCCTCAGAATCAGACTTTTCTGGTTCCCAGTCCACAACCCTTCCTGGGGCCATGAGACACCTGCTCTTCTGCATGATCTTAGGCCCCTTGCTTAGCCTCTTAGTGCCAGGAAAGGTCCCAATATCATGAATGTGAGGAGTTGGTGGGGGGCGCCATGAGTACCCCGCCACACCTCGAGCCAAGCCAGCTTTCTAGGTAGTCATCCAATTCAGCCACCCAAAGTGCTGACAGGAGGCATTGTCATCCTGGTGCTGCAGAGAGGAAGACATGCCAGGCCCTGGTGGATGGAGGGCTGCACCTGGCTGAAGTGCCCAGACAGGCCCACGGGTGACAGGCAGCACCGTATGCCCCAAGCTTTCTCCAGCAGTGTTTGCAGAGCCTGTGCTATTTTAGGTTCCTTTGTCATCACTGCAGGCAAACTGGACTGGAGGAGTCTGATTAGAAGGGAAAGAACTGGTTTAACAGAGCTGGGGTGTGGGGAATTTCTTCTCTGAGTTGGCACCGTAGCTCCAGGCAGGAGGGCCTGGTGTGAATGCTCGTGAGGCTCAGGTTTGAGTTAGGATTCTAGTACTGGCTTCAGAGCAACTTGTCAGACAAAGAGACAAAGAGGAGGACTTTGAGGTTCAGTGGCCAGCAGCTATAATTCCTGTCTCAGGAATAACCATGACAATAATAATACTTTATAATAAATGTGCTTTATAATATACAAGATACCTTTATAGACATGATCTCATTTGATCCTTACCGCAGTCCTATGAGGCAGGCAGGTATTATTCATCCCACTTTAAATGTAAGGAATTTAAGATACCCCAGGAAGTGATTTGCCCAAGGTCACAATCTTAAGACAGTGCCAATGGCAGGGCCAAAATCGATTATAGACATAAGTTTGCAAGCCTAGACTTGCACACCTAGAAGTCTTTGTTGGCAAAGGGGAACTCAGGGAGACCTGAGGGGGAGCCTTGGCTTTCTGTGGGTGGCTCCAGAAAATATGTGGGAAGCCCCATCCACAGATCCTGTTCATGGTCTAGCACTACAGGGAGATCACAGCAGACTTTAGGGCAGCTTTATCTCCTCTCTTAGTTGGTGGGTGCAAAGAGTTTTTCTGTTCCCCTCATGCCGCCCCCTGAGTCAGCTCTCTGGCATTGCCCTGGCATGTCCTGGGCCCCACGCCCAGGCAATGAGGAGGTGCTGGCAGACTGCCTGAGGAATGCTGCTGTCAACTCAAGCCAAGTCCTAGTTAAGACCCCCTTCCTGGAGGCAGCCCAATAATGGCTGCTTTGGGAGCTGTAAGCACAGGTGAGTCTCCCTCACTCCTTGGACTTCCTGGTCCAACGGTATAGGGTACACACCTTCACCTGAAGGCTGCACCCCAGGAGGGGGATGCAGGGACCAAATACACTTTATAGACTGGCTGAGCCAGGCTCCCACCCCAGAGCTCTGCTTGGGTTTCTGGTCACATCCAAATAGCTGGGGAGGGAGTTGCTTTTGGATAGAAAAGGGGAAAAAAGAGCCAAGACTCCAGCCTGAAGCTGCCTCAGCTGTTTCTGGGGCTCTGACTCAGAAGCTGCTTCTCAGGAATGTTGAGCACATGGGCCTCTGAGCCCCTTGTCCAGGGACAGTGGAATGAACAGCTGGGACATGGAAGGTGTTTTACTCTCTTCTTTCATCTCCAAAGATACCTCTTCCAGAGAAACACTCCATGGGGCACATGGAAGGCTCATCTTGGAAGGCCCTGGTCACCTCCTCCAGGAAAGAAGCCTTCCCAGACTACCTCAGCCCCGAGGGATCCATCCCAGCAATGACTGTCTGCTGCATTGCTCCAGTCTGTCTCTACTCCTCTCTATTTTATCTCCCCAACTGTTGTAACTACCTTAACCTCATGCTTCTGGGTATAAAAAGGTTACCTTAAACCTACATTTGATAAATATATTGACTGACTGATGATCTGAGAAAAAAAAAAAAGAACAAAGAAAAGGAAAAAGAAAAGAGAAACAGTGAGAAAGCCAGCAGTCTGGGTCACATCCCCAAATCTGGGGAATCCGCTTTTCTTCCCAAGCAAGGCTCCCAACTGCTTGGAGAAAGGAAAGCAGAAAAGCTGTGGTGAAGTGACCTAGCACTTCCTTGCCTCTGGCACCCATCCCAACCCCAGATGCCCTCAGATCTTCCAGGAGCCTTTGGGAATTCTTCCATCTCAAGAGAGCAGGGGACTCTGCAATGATTCTCCAAATGTGGGCAAAGTTCTTTTCTCTGCCTCTCTCTTTTATTGCATTTTTCTAAAGCAGGTAGTTATCCCATGGAATAATTCCCAGCAAAATGAGATCCAAGGAGAACTAACCCTGGAACAGAAATCATGTCAGCCACTTAACACACAATACAATACTTCCTTAGTTCATAAGAGCTGGGTAGGCAGGAACAGAACCTGCCTTGTTCACCTAGTTAGTCCTAGAGTCTAACTCATTGCATTATACATAGCAGGCTCTCAGAAGGGTGCTCCATGCACATTTGTGGATTTGGTTAATTAAGGGGCATCTGGAACCTGCCAGTATACTCTTGCTATCTAGCTAACTCATTCCAAGTCTGGGAATCTGATGATCTATTGGAAGAAACTGAAGTCAAGGACAGTGATAGGCTGACTCTGGAGCCTTGGGGTCTATGACAGACTTGGCTTTGGAATGACTCCTGGGGTGGGGTCCCCTGAGTAATCCACAACCCTGTTTGCTCTCTAAAACCGGGCCTACTGCGGCCTCTAGTGGCCAAGAAGAATCACTGCTTTTTAGGGGGGGAGGTCCCACTTACTTAACTTTTTGCTCCCAGGGTCTCCATCCTTGGACCCAGGGTCAAGAGCATACAAGATGGCACTATCAGCAAGATAATAGGCCATCAGAACAATAGACCAGCCATACAACAGATCAACCCATTAAAAAGCATCCATTATATATGGTACATAGTACTCCGATGAAAACTATGAGGAGAGGGGAGAGAGAGATATAAGAATAAGACAAGTCTACAGCCATGTCACCCTGAACATGCCCAATCTCATCTGATTTCAGAAGCTAAGCAGAGTCGGGCCTGGTTGGTACTTACATGGAAGACCACCTAGGAATACCAGGTGCTATAGGTGTTAAAAATAAATACATACATACATACATAAAATTTTAAAGATTAAAACATTTAAAATAAAACAGGAATTATTTATTAAAAAAAGAAGAATACAAGACCTATCACCACATGCCAAAATTAACTCAAAATGGATTAAGAACCTGAATATAAGACCTGAAACAATTAAATGCATAGAAGAAAACATAGGAACTAAACTCAAGGACCTTGGACTTAACGAGGATTTTATGAATTTGGCCTCAAAGGCAAGGGAAGTAAAAGCAAAAATAAATGAATAGACTCCATCAAACTAAAAAGCTTCTGCACAGCAAAAGAAACTGTCAACAAGGTAAAGAGACTACCATTCGAATGGGAAAATATATTTGCAAGCAATGCCTCTGATAAGGGCCTAATATCCAAAACATACAAAGAACTCATACAACTCAATAACACCAAAAAACAAATGATCCAATCAAAAAATGGGCAAGGGACCTGAACAGACACTTCTCCCAAAACATACAAATGGCCAACAAACATATGAAAAGATGCTCAACATCTCTAGCTATTAGGGAAATGCAAATCAAAACCACAATGAGATACCATCTCACAACTGTTAGAATAGCTATAATCAATAGGACAAGTAATAACAAATGTTGGAGAGGATGTGGTGAAAAAGGAACCCTCATACACTGCTGGTGGGCCTGCAAATTGGTACAGCTACTATGGAAAACAGCATGGAGGTTCCTCCAAAAAACTAAGAATTGATGTACCACATGATCCAGCAATCCCTCTATTGGGTATTTACCCCAAAGACTTGAAAACTCATATCCAAAAAGATATTGGCACACTGATGTTCATAACAGCATTATTCACAGTGGCCAGGACATGGAAGCAATTGAAGTGTCCTAAGATAGATGATTGGCTAAAGAAGCAGTGGTACATATATACAATGGAATATCGCTCAGCCATAAGAAGAGATGAAATACTACCATTTGTGACAACATGGTTGGACCATGAGATAATCATGCTAAGTGAAATACACCAGACAGAAAAAATTGAAAATCACATGATACCACTTATACATGTAAACCTGAAAGCAACAAATGAACAAAACGAACAAACACAGACGCATGAACATGGACAATAGACTAGTGGTTACTAGAGCGTGGGGTGTGGGAAATAGACAGGGTAAAGGGGGTCAAATATGTGGTGACAGAAATAAATCTAACTATGGGATGTAACAATGTAAATATATGTATGCCTTACTGTTAAAATGTTCAGCTGAAACTTACTGGGTTTCATTAACCAATGTCACCATAAAGAAAAATTTAATTTTTTTAAAAAAAGAATAAGACAAGTGTTCTGTCCTTAAGAAACCTATGATCTAATTGAGAAGACAAAACTAAAATTAAAAAAATCAAACAGCAAGCTCATCATCAGTTGCCAAACATTAGAAGAGCTGAGCTCAGTGAATCAGCACAACCTGTTTGTGCCTCAGTTTTCTCATATGTAAAATGGGGTTAATAATATTTACCTTGCAGGGTTATATAAATACAGATTAAAATAGGATGATGGGGAGAAAATATGTTGTTACTGTTTTTGTTATTCAAGCAGTCTATGTTCGTTATAAAAAAATTTAGAAAGCACATTTGAGGAAGAGAAAAACATTCACACTAATACCACTATCAGACATAAGTACTATTAATCTAACAATGTACATCCTTAAGCACATTGAGCATGGCTGCAGAAGCAGGAGCATTCTGGGAGTGGTACAAAATCACAAGATTGACTAAAATTGCGGAGGATCTAGAAAGTTGTACATGAGCATTTATACTCAATTATAAAGGAAACAGCATTTCAGCAAAGATGTGACCTACTGAAAGCGATATTATTTCCTGAAGATATATTCACCCTAACAGAAGAACTTTCCATGAACACCCTATATTAAATAATACTTCCATCCCCTTCTCCTGATTTAATTTTCTTCATAGCACTTATCACCACCTCACATATGAAGTATTTATTTGCTTATAGTTTGTCCCTCTCACCAGAAGGTAGGCTTCCTGAGGGCAGGGACAGCATCTATTTTGTCCACTGCTCTACCTCCAGCATTGAGACAGTGCCCTGAAAAAAGTAGGTGTTCAAATAATATTACTTGAGAGGAAGGAAGGAAGGAAGGAAGGAAGGAAGGAAGGAAGGAAGGAAGGAAGGAAGGGAACATAAAATGGAGTTGACAAAGTTAGGAGGGCTACTGCAGTAACTCTGAAGGGTGAGGTAAGCCTAGTCTAGGATGCTGGAAGGGAAGTGGAAAAGATGAAATGAATACAAAGACATTTAAAGGGGAAAATATCCTGGTATTGGTTCCCAATGATATACAGGATGGTAATAATAATAACTATTATTTACTTAGCATCAAGCATTGAGACATTCACCTACAAACATTATCATTAAATTATTATAATAGCCCTATAGTGAAAGCTATGGCATCTTTATTTTACTGTTGAGGAACATGAAGCTCAGGGAGTTTAAGTAACTTGCCCTAGGCCACACAACTAGTAAGCAGCAAAATTCAAGGCTAGCTTTGCCCCCTAAGTGAGATAAAGAATGAGTCAAAGTTGACTGCAAGATTCTGAACCTGGGTCATTGGCAGAATAGCTGTGCCACCATCAAAACCAAAAGAACTGGAGAAGAAAACTAGTCAAGGGGAGCAAGGGGAATAATTATAATAGTTAGTATTTATTGAGGCCTTATTATGCACGGCACTGTTTTACTCTTCCTATGTACTAATAATTTACTCCTCATAAAACCCTGTGAGATGAGTACTATCATTACTGCTATTTTACAGATGAGGAAACTGAGGCACAAAGAAGTTATGAAACTTGCAGTTTCCCACAGTTAGTAAGAGGCAGAGCCAAGACTGGCTGCAGTATTCTTAACCACCATGTTATACTGCCTCTCGGTTCGATCAATTTAGATTTAGATCGTGTTGAATTTCAGGAACAACAGGACATTCAAGTGGTAATATCTGGTAGGTAATCACCTTTAATCTGAGTCTTGGATCTAAGAGCCTCTGGACCTACACTTGAAACCAGAAGTTTGGACATTGGTCCTTCCTGAGGCCTCTCTGCCTGGCCTATAAGCCCACTCACAGCCAAACATTATTTATGTCTGGCTGGTTCTCAGCTTTATGTCTTGTGTCTCCCTTTCTCTATACCCTGCCTTCCAGCTCCCCTGACCACTGTTTCCCAAATACCCGCCAAGTCCTCAGTATTTCAGGGCCTGATTCACACTCTCTTCTCTACCAGCAGTGCCTGCTTACCTTCACCTCCATCTGCCAATGTCCTTCATTCCGTCCATATTCTCCTTTAAGTCTTTTCTGATTGTTCCAAGTTATCTGATTGCTTCCCCTTTAAAATTCCCATAGTACTTTGTTTTTACTGTCCATACATTTATTGAGTACTGTGGGGGAGGAAGAAGCTTTCCTCTACCTTCAAAGTTCTTTTTGCTGATCTAATAATTAAAATTTAAAAAGACATTAACAAGAGAAAATGACCATTTAATTATATACATACATATGAGAATCCCACAAAAAATGAGTCAGAGATCCCACTCATGTACATGAGAGATTCAGGGACAGAAAGTTAAAATGAGGTACATATGGCATTCTGAGCTAAGGATGAGGTAAGGTGCCTTGGGCTTCAAAGGGTCATTGCAGGAGACCGGATGTCCAGATGCTCAGTAATTAGTAGTTTGCCCTGCCCTAAAGATAGGTCAAAACAGGTTATCTCTGATAATATCTTATTATGAGCAAAGCCTCTAATTCAGATTCTTCTAGGTAGTTAAGGGGTGAGGCAGAAGTTTCTCTTGAGCCCCCAGGATCTCAGTTGCCTTTAGCTCAGAATAATCCGCATACCAGAGAGGCACATCTGGGAGTGACCTGTTCTGAATCTCTACGGTACCTACCACAACCCAAGTACTTTAGGATAATACCAGGATGAACATAAATAGACATAGACCCTACCCTCGTGAGGTCTATAGCCACAGAAACACATGTATAATTACTCTTGGGACAAGTGCTTTGAAGAAGTGGTGGACGGAACCTTCAGGGCGATTTTTACCAGGATCCGATCTGGTCAAGAAGCCAGGGAGAGCTACTATGAGTAAGTGACACCTGAGGAGAGAATTGGAGGATAGGCAGAGGGGAGGCAGTCATTTGCGCAAAGATTCCCTATAGGAGTTAGGACTGAAGCTTACCCAGAGCAGGGAGGTAGTCATCTAAAGAGACTGAAGGGACATTGGCTATGTCCGTGGAATCTCTCAGCACACCGCCCCCAGAGCTCCAGGAGAGCTGAGAGGTCATCCTGAGCCCATCTCCACCACACTCCTTTGTTGTAGCCAAAGAACAGCATCACTTCTGGCTCCAGGCCCAGATTTATGTCTGCCTTTGATAATAGTCCCTTCTGGCACTGAGCTGAGGTTTCAGGTCTCATGCCTTTGTGAGCATGGAGGTAGCCTGCCCTCGTGGGCGCCCTGTGACCTATAGAGCTTAGAAGGGGCACTAGGGTGCTTGTACCAGAACAATGGGGTTTACTAGAGCCTCTAGATTCTATTTTCCTCCTGCTTTCTACCTTGTCCACTTGGCTCCTGCCACACCAGCCTTATTTCCACCCCTTAAATTTACTGTGACCATTTTCACCTCAGGCCTTTGCTGCTGTTTCTTCAACCAGGAATTTGTCCCAGATCTTCAAATGACTACCTCCTTAACATCCCTGAGGTCTTCCCTAAAAGTCAGCTTCTGAGCAGCCCTGTCTGAGAATTCAGTTAAAGGACTTCTCTATTGCCACACATCTCCCTCGCTCTCTATCCTATTGCTCTATTTTATTTTCTCTGTAGAACCTACTCTAGTCTAAAATGACCGCTTTCTAGATCCATTGCCTGCCTACAAGAATATTAAGTTCCATGAAGGCAGGAATTTTGTCAGATTGTTCTCTTCTGTTTCCTAAGTGACTGGAATAGGGGCGTGCTCAATAAAATGCAATGAATGAATGAATGAATGAATGAATGAATGAATGAATGAGTGAGTGTCTGTCCCCTCTGACTAAGTGCCTGGATTCAGGACTGGAACTAGATTGGGATAAATACCCAATGGGTTTAGATCCCATTGATGGTAGAAACACATCTGAATTGAACCCCCATGCCACTTAAGCCTTCTTCCCTTATTTCTTTCTATTCGCTTCCCTTCAATTACCTCACCCTATCTCTACTACACATTAGCTATTTGCCCTTAGCAAAGCTACTTCACCTTTCTAAACTTTAGTTTCCTCTTCTGTAAAATGGAGCTGAGGCTCCTATACTCACCAGGTGGTGGTGAGGGCTAAATGGAATAGCCGAGGTAGGATGCTTAGTGCCTGTGTCTTGCATATAGCAAGCGCTCCCTAAACTTTAGCTACAGCCCTGGTTTATCTTCACCACACCTCTCTGTCATTCATTCACAGTCTTACTTTCCCCTTGCTGCCTCACAACACTCAGTGCGCTTCTGGTCTGCCCAGCAGGGGGCCTCACACACTGCTCTTCTTGCCCTGGTCATTCCTGCTCCAGCAGACAGCCAGCCCCTCACCTCAGTACTTCCCTTTTTCCTCTGACAACTGTCACTTCTCCACCAGTGCCCACTCTTCACCCCAAATATCTCAGCCTCTTGCCCTCAATTCTTCATTCATTCCACAAATACTTATTTAGCACCTACTACATGTCAGGCTTTGTGTTAGGTATTGAAGAAACTAGAAAGATGAGGTACCCTCTGTCTTCAAGGAGTGCACAGTCCACAGGGGCATGGTGGAGAGGTCCAGAGGCAGAGGGAGCCTTTACCTGGACTTAGAGGTGGGAAGGCGGGAATCACACTGCCCCTTTAGAACCAGCCCTCCACCTAGAAAATGGAAGGGAGTTCCTCCCTGCCAGCCTCTAGCCCATCATTCCAAATGCCTTAGCTCCTCATATTCTCTTCATATTTGTACGTACTCCTACAAATCACCTGAAGTTCTAAGAATGTAAATTCCATGAGGGACTAATATTTTCAAACATACTAATCTATTCGAACACCTTAGTTCCTCACATCAAATGCTTTAGCCCTCACCCCACATCTTTAGCCTCTCACCCCCAAATCTTGTCCCCTATGCCCAATCCTTCAGGACCTCAGCTCCTTACCTTAATATCTCAATTTCTTTTTCAAGAAATACCACAGTCATTGATTTAATCTGTAGTTCTTAACACCACCCCACCCCCTTCTCCCTACCCCCACTTTTTTTTAGCTCTTAGACACAAGAGGGATGGGGAAACACTCCCAATAAGGACAACGGGAGTCATTCTCACTGGGGACAGGGCATATCAATTTTGCTTTGCATGGTGTGACTTGATGTGTCTTCTAAGGAAGAGGGGGACATCCTTCACCCCCCCCTAGTTTGGAAATTGCTTATTGAAATGCTTCATTTGTCTTTCCCTCTCTTTCCTACCCCCCTTATCATATCGTCTCACTAGTTTCAAATGCCTCACCAAAAATAATTTTCTCAGAGTCCTTGAAGGCCATGATTTCATCATCCTGAATCCTCCAAAACTAGTCACAGAATCAGAGTTGAAGGGAACTTCAGAAGCCACTGGTCCAATGGCTTTCAAACTTCTCTCGGGGATCTTTTTAAGCCAGGGACTCTTTTCTTCAATAAAACCTTATGTGGAACCCCAATAAATATATATGTTGAGCAGCTGCTGAGGTGTGATGATTTAACTTTTAGGGTTCTGTGCACTATGGATTGAAAACCCTTCATGGGTACAAGATCGAATTCTCTTTGAATTCATTTTACGACACCCCCTAACAAGCAAGTATCTATTTGTTTCCAAGAGCGTCACTCCACCTGCATTTAAATACCTCACTTTCAACTGCCCCATTTTCCTCAGGTCTGAAGAATAAGTACCTTCATACTCTAAAATTGTGTTCCAAAATTAGGGAGGGAAACTTCTCTCGTTCAAGGGGCAATCCCATGGTGTAATTTTCAGAGCCATCAAAGAGAAAGATCAGCAAAATGATGGAGGATCCCACCCAGTGGGGCCGTCTGGTGATTATCAGTGCATCTATTTCCTGTGTACTTCCCTGTTCCCCCCGCTCTATGGGCACAGCCTGAGTGCTGGTTTTGCCCAAGGGACTGGCTGCAACCGGAACAGCACAGCTCCCAGACCCCATGAGGTTGCCATGGATACTGATGCTCAGGGAGCTAGTGAACTCCCTTATTATTTAAATATATCTTCCCTCTAATTGCTGTGGGGTAGCTGGAGGTTGTGTGGGTGCTATAGCAATGGGGATCGAGGAGGATGTGTGAGGGTGTGTGTTTTTGTGTGCACACAAAGGTGTCTATAGACCCCAAATTACTACTGCAGCCACATCAGTCTGAGCTGTAGAGAGGAAGTGAGGGAGGGAGAGAGTAAGGTAGACATAGAAAGGAAAAAGGTGAGAATGATTTGAGTTTCCTTCTAATTGTGTAAATTCTAATTTTCCACTCTATTTGGATGTTTCAGAAAGGGTCAGTGCCAAGCACATAGTAGGTAGGTGATAAATATTTGCTGAAAGGAGGCTAGCTCCACTTACACAGTACTCTGAGTCATCCCCGAGGCTTCTCCCCAATATTTTTCTCATCACTTATCCTTTTACCAAGAAACTCAATGCAAAGATGCAAAGTGCTTTATATGGTTACTCTAAAATATCTAGTATAGAGCCCTCACCCCCAGCTGGGAACATATCCCCTCCCACAGTGGGCACACGAGAAAAGTCAGGGATATAGTCCTGTTTTTACATTTCTCCTGGGACACCCCAGGGGACTCCATGACAGCCCTTGACTGTGCTTGTGCTTTTCTGACCTCTCTCCCATTCTACCCTATGATAATGAATATAAGTTTCAGCATCTGAAAGTCAGGAACCACATTGCCTTGAGGACTGGGAAGGGCACAGTGACGATTAATTAATATGCAGCCCCTACTTCTGGAGTGCAGGTTAGCTGTTACTCTACCTTTAAGGTGGATGACGGAAACTCAAGACTTACTGTTATCCCGCTATATACAATCTCTCTGCCCTGACCCATGCCGGGAGCTGTAACCAGGTTCTTACCAGTGCTTCAAGATAGGAAGTGGCCTTGCTCACCAGCACCTTACTTCCTGTTGCCCTGGGGAGGGGTGGGGCATGGTGTTCTGCCACCTCAACTTTTTCCTTCTTGGCCCTCTTTGCCCTCCTCTCAGGCAACCTGTTAATGCTTTTCGTCTTCTAGTCCCTTAATCACCCTTACTGGACAGTCTGGTTCTCGGGCCAGCTTTCCAGAGCTGTTGGGTAAGGAAAGGAGGGGAGCACTCTCAAGGAGTTTTGGTCTACCCACCCCCTCAGGAAGGTGCCCTGGAAGGCTAGGATGCCTCTCAGCCTCCTAGCTGCCTTCTCCATGCGAGCCAGCCTGCTGACAATGGAGGCATGACTCCCAGAGGGTGTCCTGCTGTAATCGAGACTGAGCTGCAGCACTTGGCTGAGCTCACTCTGCCCAGTTGGTCCCTACTTGGGGTACAGAGGCCCAAGCTGGTCAGGAACCTGCTCAGCCCGTTTCTCCTCCACCAAGACAGTTATGTGCCTGGGTCCTATCATCTTCTTACAGTGGAGACAGAAGAAGGGATGGTATGTCCCTCTGTCAGGACCCCAAGGAGTCCATTCCGCAAATATTTACTGAGGGTTTGGAGCTCAGTTTACATACAACAGTGAACAAAGGAGGCAGAGATCCTGTCCTATTGGAGCCTACAATTTTAGCAGGAAGGCAAATATTAAACAAATAATAATAGCTAACGCTGTTCTAATTAGGTTCCTGGTACTAGGCCCACTTAATACTCATAATCCTGTGAGGCAGATACTATTATTCTTCCCAGTTTTTGGATAATGTAATAGAAGCACAGAAATATTAATGACTTGTCAAATGTCACACAGCTTGTCAGGGAGTTGCTCAGAAATCCAAGCCAGGCAGTCTGACTCCAAAGTTCACTCTTGAGACAACTACGCTCTACCTTTACTGCCTCTCATACCAGCAAACATATCATTTGTTACAAAATGTGATGTGTCGTAAAATCAAAATACAGGGTGTCCTGAAGGAAAATGGAGAGATTTTCTCCTTCCTTCCACTTACTCTTCTAGCCCACACCACACAGTACGTTTTCTAATCGTTCCTACCTCACCCCTTTCATTACTGGCCTGAGAGAGAACGTTTTCTCATCTCTAAAGTTGGAGTGGAGGAAGGCACGGTTCCACCTGCATCCTTGGCTCTGGCCTGGTCTCCCTGAACAAACTGTGCCTGAAGGTTTTATCTAATAATGGCTCTGATGCTCATACAAGTCTAGACTGTCAGCTTCCCGAGGGAAGGCTGCTAAGAACTGACTAGGCACAAGCTGGGGGTGCCTCCCCAGCGTGCGGTCTGACATGGGCTTTTTGACCTTGGCCCTCTCTCCACATCGTTGTGAACTAGCTGGGGGTAAGGTCCCGTGTTGGGGGCCCCCGGTAGAGAACTCGGTGGTCCAGATCCCTACACACTTCCAACACACACACACACACACACACACACACACACACACACACACTCGCTCGCATGCACATCCGAGCCCTTGTAGGGTCCGCCCCAGGAGGAGCCCACAGGTCGCAAACCTTTCAGCTCCCTGCGGGTGGCCCGGGGCTGGGACCCCTTCCTTTTAGCTTCCCTGTGCGCGCTCGGCCCAACCCTGGCGGCTCTCGGGGCGGGGCGGGGCCGCCGGCGGGAGGCCCCTCCCCGGGGGCGGTCCGGAGGCCGGGCGGGGGGCCGGCGGGGCTGGGGGCGGGGCGGGCGGGCGGGCGCGGGGGTGTCCCTCCCTCCCTCGCTCTCCCCGGTAAAGTCTCGCGGTGCTGCCGGGCTCAGCCCCGTCTCCTCCTCTTGCTCCCTCGGCCGGGCGGCGGTGACTGTGCACCGACGTCGGCGCGGGCTGCACCGCCGCGTCCGCCCGCCAGCATGGCCACCACCGCCACCTGCACCCGCTTCACCGACGACTACCAGCTTTTCGAGGAGCTTGGCAAGTACGGCCGCCCGCCTCCTACCGCGACCCCCACCCTGCCCCCAACGCCCGGGCGCTATGCGGCTCCTCGCCCCGCCCCCCGGCCCTGCACCGGTCGCTGCGGCGCCCCCTTGGCCCGCCCCACCCCCAGCCTTTCCCGCCCGCTTCCTCCGGGCCCCCTTATCCCCAGCTCCCCGCCCCGCAGCAGCCCCTTCCTCGCCCTGCGGTGGCTGCCTGGGCTGCTGCACCCCGCGCTACCGTGGAGACTGCAGCCCCCGGACCGCTCCTGGGCGCCCTCCAGCCCCGCCCCTCGCGCACCCTTCAGGCGCCCCTCATCCTGACCCTACCCGCTCGTGGCCCCTTCCCCACTCTACTCAGGAGCTCACTCAGCACCTCGTTCCATGTCCCACGCGCCTAGCACGCTGGACCCTGCCGGGCCCTGCAGCTCCTACCCTGCTGCGGTGCTCGGGTGTGGGGGGATGTTTGGTGCCCGGCCCCGCCCCCCGCTAGTGCCGCGTCTAGGATCCCAGCCCCGCTGCCGGGCTTTGCTGCAGCACCCCCAGTCCCCTCCCCCCATCCCTGCAGTGGTCCCGGGAGCCGCGCGCCGCAGCCGCAGCATCCCCCTCCCCTCCGCACTGAGCTGGCCGCTGCAGCAGCCCCGGCCTCCCCCCCACCCGCGGCGCGGAGCCCGGCCACTGCAGCCCCCGCCCTGCCCGCCCCCCTAGGTGTTTCCAGAGCTGGAGAGTGCGAACTCCAGTTTTGGGGTGAGGGGGAACGTAGAGGAAAATAGCATAGAGAAGAAGAGCTATTGATTTCTGAGACCCACAACTGGATCCTCTCTTTCCCTGCTGTCAGTTGAACCGGGATGCAGTGGGATGAAGTGGGCTGAAACCGCTTCTGGGTGATTTGAGCCTCACTTTCTTCACCTTCCCCCATGGTTGAGGAAGATTTCTCTCCCTCGGAGGATTATACCCTCTTTCTAATCTTCCTTCCCTTGCCTTCAACTGTTCCTTCTGAGAGAGGGGCAGGGTCTCTGTTCTCTTCTGGTTCTGTTGGCTGGGACTGCAGGTCTGTTTGTGTGGTGCAGCAGGTGTGTGTTTTAAGCATCGCCCACCAACTCCTGATGTACAGCCAGAGGTTGGGCTGTTGCATTGCCCAGCGACTAGATGTGGGGGTGGGAGTGGGGCAGTCCTCCACCCACATCTGTTCAGTGTCATGAAGTGGCCACACCTTCTGCCCAGTGTTGGATGATGATGGTCACTGTGCGAGAGAGTGAGAGACAGAGAGAGAGAGAGCGATTAAGTGTGTGTGTGTGTGTGTGTGTGTGTGTGTGTGTAATTTTTGACTAAAAGTTGATGGGAGGTAGTAAGTCTGTCTTCAGACCTGAAGCATCTGCGTCACTCCACTCTGCTCGGTGTCCCAGTTCTTTCCCCCTTCTCCCTCCAGGGGTGCTTTCTCTGTGGTCCGCAGGTGTGTGAAGAAAACCTCCACGCAGGAGTATGCAGCAAAAATCATCAATACCAAGAAGTTGTCTGCGCGGGGTGAGTGTTCCCCAGCTTGGCCTCTCCCTGGGCTGCCTCCAGAGCTATGGCTTCTGAAGATGCTCCAGAAGTTGGGATTTGTGCATTTTGTTTTAACACTTGGAGAAGAGTTAGGATTTTAGGGTGGATGGACTTTGAAGCCAAGCACAGAGTTGCATGGGGAACCAGAAGTGTTCAGATAGAAAAAAGTAAAGAAGATGCAGACATAGGTAGCTACAGGGAGGAGAGGTCCTTGAAGGTTAAGGGAGTTTGGGTTTTAGGGAAGGGGAGGGTATGGGGAGTGGTGAGTGGCATGGAATGGAGAGCTCTTAATTTAGGGCAGTGGTAGCCACTCTAGGCCTGTCCTAGTCCCTGTGCCCCAGTAGTGACTTAGGATGGAAATGCAGTAAGTGAACAGCTCTGACAAATCCAGCCTCCCCCCTGCCCACCAGGCGGCAGAACAGACTCCCAAGGGAAGGGAATCTGTAAACATCAGGGGAGGCTGCTAGTGGTGAGGGCTTCTGGGAACAAATCCTGCCAGATGAACTTGATTGCTTTTTTGATCAAATTACAAAGTTGGTGGTGCAGCAGCAGCAGATGCAGTCTGTCCTGGATGGAGAGTGATGCCTCATGGTTTGGAGTTCTCAATGGCCTGGTCTGGGTGGGAGCAGCATTGCCTCAGGGTCTGAGGATTATGAAGAGCCAGGCCTCGGAGCCTGACTTGTGAGATCCTCCTGAGTACCTGAGGCCAGGAGGGTCAGGCCCTGTCTTTCACTCCTTGAACCTACACTCCCTGAACCTTGCTTTGGGTGCTTGCCAAACTCAACTGATCTGATAGGTATAGACCTAGCAATGTGTGAAGTGCTCCCTGAACAGGTCTGGTGAGTACAGAGGTATGTGGTTGGGTCGGGTCATCCAGGGCTGCACAGTGCAGCAGGGGAACAAATTTTATGAGATTCAGAGAAAGGAATTAGGGCTAGGCAATAGGATGTCCTGAATATATTATGCCCTGGTGAAGACATGGGCTATGGCTAGTAATGACCTCAGGCATCTCTGGGATAAGAGATGTAATGTATGTCCCCGAGCATTGGAGAAGCTATACAATTCCACTGAGATTGAATGTGGGCTTCTGTTATGTTGACAGTTGTTCTGAAACCTATTTAGCAAGGTGTCTGCTTCCTGGCCAGGAGGGCCCCTCTATCCCCATAAGCAGAGCTTCTTGCTTTCTCCCTCGCAGTTCCCATCTCTTGCTGTTCCTCTACGTTGGCTATAAAGTTGACTTATTTGTTTGTTTTCATTCTCTCTGGGTACCTTGAGTTGGAGGCGACGGTTGCCATAGAGATATGTGGGCACTCAGATGTACTTCTCCCCCGAGTTGGGGGTGGGGCTGTAACATGGGGGGTCAGGCTCTTTGGCAGACATCTTCTGGCCAAGGATGCAGGGTGCTGGTGGGGATGACAGTCTAAGAGTGATTACTTCCCCATGCCCACACAGCATAGCCCTGGTGCATCAGAGATGGGGCTGGTGTCTGGTGTCTCCAGTTAATCATGCAATGCTTTGCTTTCTTCATCTCACAAGTGTCCTCTCACCCAAGGGTGAGGGAGGGAAAACAACTGGGAGCCGAATTCTAGGATATGGGGATAACTGGTGTGACTTTGTGGAGCTACCTGTCTTGGGCTGTCATTTTCTACTCCTTCCCTACCCACCTGAACTTCTCTGACCTGTGTGATCATGTCCCTTTCCCGCTTCACTTCCTCTCAACCTTTTCCCATCTTTCCCAATTGATACCATTCTTTCCCTGCCCAAATTGGGTGAGGTTTGATTTCTCTTTTTTTTTTTTCCTTTCCTCAAGTAGAAAATTCAGTGTAAGATCATATGCTTCAGACGACAACTTCTCCTCTTTTGAGATGGTTGTGCCGAGACTGGGGCTCTGTTGTGTGGCTTGCGTGCCAGGTTAACTTTGAGACAGAGGCCTGGTCCTGGCTGATAGGTACAGAAGCCTACATACAAGAAGGGTCAGGAATATGTAAGTAAGTGCCAGTACTGTTTGGAGGTGGGAGAGTGGGAGGGTGTTGTCTTGGAGATGAAGGGAGCAAGACAGTGGCTGTGTTATAGGTGTGGGCGTGGGAGATGTGAGCTCCTGAAGAGAGTTGGGCCAAGAGGCCCACTAGGCTGGTGCCCATGGGGTTAGGGAGTGAAGGCCGTGTCTTCCTGCAGCCTCTCAGTTTACACTGTATATTTTATAAAGGTGCAGCAGCTAGGGCTGGGTTTCACTCGTTGCTGTCTGTCTGTCTAAGGCTCTGCAGGTGTTGGATTTCTGTGTCTGGGAATGTGGTGGGCCCACCAAGGTTATCCATAAGGGTCCGAAGGGGCCTGCTGTTTGCTGAGTCTCTCTGCTTCACCCCTGCCCCGCGCCCCCGCCACCTTGTTTGTGATTCTCTGTGCTGCAAACCGAAAGGAAAGAAAGAGGGTATCGAGCTGCTTCTCCTTGGCATCCATGGTGAGATGGCCTAGGAGGCAGGGGGAAAGATCACTTGGTCTTCTAAGGGATGGGATCTGGATAGAATTCTTCTTTTGCTCTGTCGTTCCTGTCATTATGGATTCAGGCCCACATTGGTGGCTGTGGCTAGGTTGCAAGGTAGGAAGTTCACGTGGCTGTGCACTGAGCACTCTCTTTGTTTGCAGGTCTATCTTCACATAGTCACTGAAAGTCACATAATATCATTTCACTTACTTGAGAACAGCAATAGGTGTGGAGTTGGAGCTCTTAAGGGAGCCCATGGTTCCAAGCTTAGCTCTCCACTAGGCTGAAGGAGGCATTTAAAATAGGCTTGGATGCAGGAGCTGGTGGGCCAGGTGATGGCAATGATAAGTCGTTATTTTAAGATTTGAGAGCACCCCCACCCAAGGAGCCTGAGCCCTTATGTCTTTTTTTTTATTTTTAAATCTTCATATTCCCTTCTTATCTTTATTCATATGCATATAGATTTTCACCTCATGAAGCATAACATTTTATATCCTGCTCTCTTGCTTACATCCAAAGCATTTTCCCATATTGCTACAGTTAAAGGGTAAATGGTCCTTCTACATAGTTTAGGATTTATTCTTGGAACAGTTAGCATCATAAGAAACCTCTGTATTTGTACCATTTATCTGGATTCCAGTTTGGTTTTGCTATGACAGATACTTGTCCTTATTAAGAGATGCTACCAGAAACAATATCATTTATTTAATCCGTATACCCCATGTGAAGAAATTTCTATCAAAGCTAAATGCGAGCAAAAGCTTTCCTCTTCCTGAGGACCTGGGAGGTGAGAGTAGGAACCATACCTGTTTCCTTACTTCTGTGTGGGCAGGGCCTTGCCAAGTGCCTGATACTCAGCATATACATGTTGAATGAATAGATTAAGAGGACTTCGTAACCGTCATGGTTGCCTTTTGGCTTTGACTCTCAGAAACCCCGAGAGCCAAGTTGCTGGAACCCTTATACCCTGGTCCTGGCTTGGGTTCCCCTTTTCTGCTCCGTGGAGCCAGGCTGTAGGCCTGAAAGGGCTGTTGGAGAGGATAGATGATGTTAAAGATGTGCGCTTGGGGCGTAATGCAAGTGGAAAATGTAGGAAGGCACTATAGCTATAGTTTTTTCTCATTATTGGCCACCTAGGGCAACTATGGGACTTTCTGAAGAAGCGATTTTCAGTTTTAGTGTGCATAAGGATCACCTCGAGTACTCATTACAAAATGCAGATTCTTGGGCCCTATCCACAGAGATTTGGCTCCTGGAGGACTAGGGTGGGGTTTCAGAATCTACATTTTTAACAAGTACCCTAGTGAATTTCATGCAGGTGGCCCCTGAGCCATGCATTAAGAAATGCCATCTAAAATCAGCAAGAGCAGTGACAGTTGCTCTTGCCATGCTCTCTGAGATTTATCAGACACACCTTAACCCAGCCTTCTCCAGGTGGCATCTCTGCCTGTATGTGGCCATCTGTGTACAGGGACTGTTCTGTGATTTGGGGCCTCCTTCTAAGCTCCCAGATTGGGGTGTCAGTTCATGTTCAAGGCTGCGGCAAGCTGAGTGGCTGGGGTTGTGGTATGTTGGCCACCAGAAGGGCAAAGGCTGTCCATTTCTGGGTCCAGCTGGCCCTGGGGACTGAAATAGGATCCCCCTGGGTGGTGCCAGCTTAGAATCCCCGCCCCCTTGGTGTTGGCCTGAGTAGCCCCCATGACATTTGTGTCCCCTGTGGTATCTCCAAGTGAGACTTTCCTGTTAAGGATCTGGGTGAAATGAGGGGAGGGTGAAGCAGCAATGAGGGAGGGGGAGAAGAAAGAGAAATCAATGCAGCACTGGGACTCTGGGACTCGAGGAAGCATTTAAGGAGGTTGTATGAAAAACCATGATTTCCTCCTAAGGACAAAGCAGGCCAATTTTTGTTGACAGAGAAATGGGCATCCTGTATATAAGTAACTGAGCTTATCTGACTCTTTCCCCCAAGTGAATGAGGAAGCAGCCTAAAGGTCCCTTCTCTGTGCCAAGGCTTATGCTGGGCCCGTTTCGTCATATAGTCATGCTGTGAGTTGTGTGACTTAGCTCGTACAACACCGGCCTGTCACCCAGCCTTCCCTCCCACCTTCCCAGAGTGACTTTGGGCACTGTCATCATGGGGTTGGAATGGAAGTAGAAAAGTGGCCCCATCCCCTGCTTTCTTTCAGCTGCTTGCTCTGGTCCCATGTCAGAAGCTGTGCTCCGAGGTTTGAGTCTGTGCTGAAATCCTAGAGGTGAGCGGCTGACCCCGTTCTCTGCTGAGGCTTGAGACAGAGAAGGAGAGGAGTGGGTCTAAAAGGTTTCTGCCCCCATCTCTGTGCTTACTGCTCTCTGGACAGCCTTGGCAGGCTGACAAGGGCCTGATCCCATGGGCTCCAAAAGGGTGGTGACAGGAAGAGATGGGCACTTTGCACCTCTTGAGTGCCTCTTGGCAGAGGCCCTTTGTCATCTACCCATGGCCAGACAGGTCTGCCGTATGGCCAGTGGGGAAACCAAGGCACAAAAGGTTTGTTTGTTCTGAGCTGTAGGTGTGCCAGTGAAGCTTGTTAGTATTCATAACCCTGCATCCTCAATCAATGTGGTCTTTACTTACCCCTTCATTTCTTTATGTAAAACACAGGTTCTGGGTATTTTGTTCCTGTGATGAATTCTGATATATCACTCCCAAACCTCGCCATCTAGGCCCAGAGCTCTAAGCCCAGTGGAGCAAATCCCTCTTTTCTGATGGATAAGGCCTCATTCTTATCTGTACCCACTTCTGGGTACAGACCCTTCTAGTGGGGAGATTTCCAGCCTCTCCCCACAGCACCATCTCTACTTCCTGGGCCCTAGCAGCCACAGCAGCTTCCCATCTGCTCCCCTCTTTTCTCCTCCCTCTCTTTCCCCTCCCCCCCTTGCTGCTGCCCTGGGAGGAGCTATTTTTAGGGGCTGCTTCCTGGGATGTTTTACTTGGGGCTGGTTACCATGAAGGAAATGTCACCAAAACAGTGGGCAAAGGCTGCAGGCACCCAGAGCCTTGCCGGGGGCACAGAGAACTGAGTGGCTGACCCTATTCTGGTGCGTAAGAGTGCCCAGAATGTCCAGAGGCAGAACCTTGCCTTCTTGGGGCTTGCTAGTGACCCCATGGGGATTTTCTTCGTCCAACTTGGTTTGAGAGACTTTTGCTATGGGGCACTTCTTGGCACTTCTCTTTTTCCCCTCTTTAGTTAAAGCCTCTCTTGTTTTAAGATCCAAAGGCCAGAGTGGGGCTTGGATATTTGTGTTTCTTGCTTAAAACTGCTGGAGTTTAGACTGAAGAGAAGGGAGGGTGCCAGGTTAAAGGACAGAGTCTTGGGGTTCACATAGGCATGTATCAGGCCTTGACCTTCTAGCCCTCAGCTAGTCCCAGGGTGTGTGGGTGTGAAGGAAATCGAAGCCATGGCCCCTGCTCTTACGAGGTAGATGGACTTTGCTCTTAATTGGAGACTCTTTGCACCTTTAGAGTGAGATTCAAAGAGGAAGGGGTGTGGCATCACAGTGTCAGGGTGAGGTCAGTGGGATTGTGGCTTGTGATTCCTGCAGGTCACAGTGCCCAAGGCCAGGGACTGTTTATAAGTAGCTGGAGAACCGGATTATGACACCAAATCCCTACCCTGCCCTTGTTTTGACTCCTCAGAGTGATGCCTCCGGTCCAGATCAGAGTGGAGCATGCAGGAGGGCAGCAAGAGGGGATGTCCCACATTCAGCATTTGAAATTGATGGGGCTTCAGGAAGCTTCTCACAATGCATGTTAGGGCCACAGGCACAGAACTTCGAAATACCCTTTGAAAAGTTAAGTGTGTCATTGAGTTTGGAACTTGAGGAGGGTCCCCATAACCAGAGTTAGGGCTCTGTGTTCTTTCCCACTTACACAAGGTTGTCTGTTTAGGTGGCAGCAGAATCTTATTTGAAGCTAGTGTTGGCATTTGTGGTTTTAGAGAAATGTCACTAAATAAGGCACGTCCCTGCAGGGCTGTGGAGAATCAATGGCTGATCTGCCCTGGCCTCTGATTCTGGGGTCCTAGGGGAGAGGTGTTCTAGGGCTCTGTACTTCCTTTTGCTGCATGCTATTTCCTTTCTGTGAGCTTTCTTTCTTTTGGCTCCCTTGGTACATCTGGTCACTTCTTGCTGCCCTTCCTGTGAAGGATACCTGTCCTCACGGCACCCTGGACCAAGTCTTGAAGTGCTTGGGCAGAAGGCGGGAGAGGCTAGTCCTCCGGGGACCCTTTTGTATCAGGGCCTGGCTCTGTCCTGGGTGGGCTGCTGGGGAGGCCGGAAGCGGGTCCCTGATAACAGCTATTTCTGCTTTCTGCTCCTGTTGCCGCCTCTGCTCTTGAGGGGGAAAACCTTGCAGAGGGCTGTGGTTGGAGCTGGCCTGAAGGCCGGCAGGGGTGGGTCTCTCCATGGCAGTAGCACACAGGCAGGCAGGAAGTGGCCCTGTGCAAAAGCGGGAAGTGACTGTTGTCAAACAGGAAGGGGGGGCTGGGCTGTGGGGTGGGGGAGTGGTGGAGACAAACCCAGTGGAAAGGTGGGTGGGAAGAGGGTCAGCCTTGCTTGGCACGTCTGAGCTGTTCCCTAGGAACAGTGAGCTCAGTGGTGACTGGAAGGAGGTGTGTCTCAGAGTGAAGGTTGCCTTTCTGACAAGAGCACTGGCTCATGTGTTATCACCTTGGGTTGTTGAGTCAGTGCCTGGACCTTCCACTGTGGACCAAACCAGTTCAGTGGTGTCGCCCCTTTTGGGGTTGGAAATTCTATGTTTAGCTGGGACAGCCCTTGCAGTTGGGAAGGATGCTGTATAAACCATACTTGTTCCTGAATCCCACTGCTGCTGGGGTAGAGCCTTCTGCTTTTTCCCAAACATGGACCAGCCCTAGAGGGGACTGTAAGACAGGAATTGTATGGAAAAGGGTCAGGAGACAACAGGTGGAGAGGCTGGGATGCTGGCCGGCTGTGTGTGGTGGAAGGAGAGGCGGGGAGAGTGTGGTAGGCAGAAACCACACGGCTCATTGAGCAGAGCTGAATGGCAGGGTGCCACAGCCAGCAAGGCTGAGGCCGAGGAAGAGGAGGGATCCCGCAGGTAATGGAACTTCATGGGCTGTTCTCTCTCTGAGGAGCCCCTGTTGCTAACCTTCACCTGCAGGCTGTAGACATGAGGGGTGGAAGAACACCCCTCCACCCCCAAGAAGGCTGATGGAGCCAGGCTGGAGGGCTCAGTTGGTGTGTTGGGGACCCTGTGACTGCTCATGCTAAGGGAGAGTGGGTTCGACTCTCATCATTGCTATGGCCACAGAGCCCATCCTGGGAGGTTTTGTCCATCTTATCCCTGGATCCTTGGAAAGGAAGCTCTCCCTGTATGCCAGGCACCATGCTAAGTGCTTACCTGCATTTACCCAATTATCTTATTTAATTCACAGATATTGCTGCCTTCATTTTAGCAGTGAAGAGTCCTTTCCCCAGATAATGTGCCTGGCTCACCCTCTCACCTTCTGCAGGTCCTAATCAAATGTTGCCTCCTTTCTGAGGCTTTCCCTGACCACCCTATTTAAATATATACTCTCCCCTTCCTTGATTTATTTTTCTACATTGCACTTGCCACAGCATCAACAATGCCAACCTCTTCTTATTG
Organism: Rousettus aegyptiacus; assembly: GCF_014176215.1. Classification (NCBI taxonomy): domain Eukaryota; kingdom Metazoa; phylum Chordata; class Mammalia; order Chiroptera; family Pteropodidae; genus Rousettus; species Rousettus aegyptiacus. The sequence continues at coordinate 13,457,663 of NW_023416309.1, forward strand.
TCAGTTCTTCCCCCCAACTCAGCCCCACTAGAATATCAGCTCCATGAGGGCAGGTATTTTTTTGGTCTGTTTTGTTCACTGTGGTATTCCCAGCATCTCGAACAGTGCATGTCACATAGTAGGCCTCAGTAAATATTTTTTGAATGAATGAATGAGGCTCAGATGGGTTTAATAACTCACTTGAGTGGCAGCACTAGGACTCAATTACGGCGATTTGACTCCAAAACTGATGTCTTAATAGTGGAGCTCCATGGCTGAGGGTCAGAGCAAGCACCAAGGCACACCTGGGGTTCAGAAAAGACACAGACCTCGCCCACAATGTGGGGCCTGGCTCTTTAGATTTAGGGTCAAACTAAGTGACTAACATGGACCTTTGGACCCTGGGCAGCTCCTTCGAGGAGCTGGGAGTATGAATCTGTGTCTCTCCTCTTCCCACTCTGAGTCATTGGTAAAGCCAGAGCACCCTTATTTTTAGTGTTGTTGCTGTTGTGGGACTGTAACCATTAGCCAGTAAGAGACTTAAGGGAGGAGATAAACATTAATCTTCTCGGCCTTCCCGTCAGCTGCCACCTCCACATAGCAAGACGCTGTTCTGCACCTGCCCAGGCAGCCAAGCCCGAGGGCTGTGGGTTGGAGGTGGTGAGGCGGGTGGTCAGAGAGAGGGCCGACGGGTCTGCAGCTTTGGAGCTGGCTAACTTGGTACTTCCAATCCCAAGTCTGAGGGCAGGAGGAAGGTGAGTTGGCTCTGACATCAGCGAGATCTGAAAGAAGTGAACCCTGCTACACCAGGCAGGGCTACTGCTGCTTTCTCAGCTAACCCCCCTTCTGAAGATTCTCAGGACCAAGGAACCCCAGGCAATGTGGGAGTACAGGGTTACCTGGGGTTCTCCTGACGGCATCTTAGCCAGTGGTCATGCCGAAGCTGAGGACGGGAAGGAAGGCCTGACCCAGATCTTTGGGCAGCTGGGATGGATTAGCTGGGCAGCAGGAACTAATCTCTGCCTGTCCCTACCTCCTTCTTCCACAGAGCAGAGCTGTCGCTAGAGGGAAGGTTTAGCACAAAGCTAGGGCTGGTTGGTGAAACAATAAATATGAATTCCTTCTAGTTTGTAAGCCCTACCTTATCTTAGACTGCATTATCTTGGATAGGCCTGGGTTTGTTTACCAGTTCTGTCCCTTTCCTGTGTAGGACCTTAGGCAAATTATTTAATTTCTCGGGGTCTCAGTTGCATCATCTGTGACATGGGGTTAATCATAGCACCTACTAGTATGGTTGTGAGGGTCATGGAAGGCTCTTTGCTGTTTAGGTAGAGGTGTGGTGGGCAGAAGCCCCTAGCACAGGAGGCAGGAAATGCTTGGCACGTGTGGATGCGAAGGCATCTGCCTGGTCTAGAGATGTTGAAGTGACCTGGACTATGCCCCACAAAGCCTGGAGTCTTTACTTGATGCTCTCACTTTTCTTTATCCTGTCATCATATAGCGATGGAGAAAGAGGACTCTAGGCTCAGACTGCCTGCATCTGCTGTCTGTGTGACCTTGGCCAGTTACTTTAACTGTTTAAGCCTCAGTTTTCTCATTTGTAATGTAATGGAGCTGATCAGATCCCCTACTTCACAAGGTTTCTGTGAGAATGAAATAAGATAATACATACCTCTGCCAAAAATTGCCCAAGGTCACACAGACAGTGGATGCAGATGGTCTGAGTCTAGAGTCCATAAAGCAAATGCTTAGTGAATAATAGTTATTACTACTAATGTTAATGCTATTGATAAACTCTTATTAAGCCTCTGTTATGGAAGGAACTCTAGGAAACACCACTCAGAAAGGTCCCACCCTTTGAAGAGCTTGTGACTGAAAGATAACTGATATATGAAGTGAGAATTATGAGAGGTGCAGTGGGAGATGGGGAGGTGGTCATAGAGGAGAAAAAGCATGTCTACTCAGAGGATGGGGAAAACTTTGTAAAGGGTTAGTTTTGGCAGGGTTCCAGCAAGTAGAGCTAGGGAAATGGGCGGGGGGGCGGGGTGGAGTGGGCACCTGGCTTTGAGTTGCAGCATCCTTTCTACTTCCTGGAGCTCTGCCTTTTTGTGAAAGGAATTGATCAATGCAGCTCACTTGGATCTGTGGACTCTTGGATTCTGGTCATTTCACGAAGTAGAGTGATCAGAGCCCAAGTGCCACAGCAGTGGGTGGCCAAGAGGATCCTGGGGAAAAGTAAGATTTCTGTCAAATGGGTATCATAATAATGTCAACCTCATTAGAATTGTTATAAAGATAAAAGATATATCTGCTTGATGTAGAAGTAAGCTTTCAATAAATGTGAGCTATTATTATTTTTTTCAAATTTTCTTCATCTTCATTATCAACATCATTATGTTTCAGGCTTCCTATGAAGACTGAAGTGGAGAATATATGCAAAACTCCTAGCACAGTGCCTGGTCATATAGTAGGTGCTCAATAAAACTTAACTAGTAGTGTTTTTCAAGAAAGAGATTCTGGACACCCTGGCCCAGTGAAATCCCTGCTGTAGTAGAAACAGCACCAGAGTTTGGCTGAAGCCTTGGCTTCAAATCATGGCTCTGCCACTCATTAGCCAAAGGTGTTTTCCTAAGGCATTTCCTCACCTGGAAAAGGTGGTCATAATATCTGTCTCCAGAATTGCCATGACCGCTGCATTAATTCAGCAAATTATAAAAAGTGTATGGTTGGTGCCTAAGAATTGAAGGAGTATGAATAGCCAGGTGGCCATAAGTAGAACGGATGGTTGATAGATTTTGGTTTCTCTCCTCTGCTTTTAGATCACCAGAAGCTAGAACGTGAGGCCCGGATATGCCGACTTTTGAAACACCCAAACATTGGTAAGTGCACTCGTATGGAGCATTTCTTGAATATTTTGTAGCAGCAGGGGAGAACAGAGATTCACTGCTTTTATGTATGGAACTACTTCTGTCCTTGGGCCTTTGCCTGGTGTCCTTTCTTGCCCAAGTGGAAAAGCAGCTGTGTCTTGTTCAGAATGCTGGGGCATTCTCGTTTAGAGACCTGGGTGTCTCCATCCCCACGGTGCTATCTCTGGGCTAGGTTGTGAAATATTGAAATAGGTTTCAGACTCTCTTTCTTCCCCTCGCCTTCTGTCTTTGGGCTGAGGTCCAAGGTCCTCAGCATGTGAGGCTCTGGGCTAGGAGCCTGCCAGTGTCCCTTACCAGGGGCCCCCCATGGCTGTCATAAAAGGGTCCGGATTTTGTTTCTGGACTTGAAAGAGTTTTGTTCCTGTTGCAGTGTCGTGCACACTGTGGGGGTTTCCATGGTGTTCCTGTTTGTATTCCCCAGAGCTAGGAGAGCAAGCTGCCCACTCGCCCAGCTTCTCTGGAGAAGGGATGGCAGGAGCCAGTCAGATGGGGAAGGAGAAAAAACGAAGAGGATTTCTCCCTGCTCCCACCCTGGCTTAGGGGACAAGAGCACATTGTTGGTTGTTCTAAAGCCTGAGGAGGTTTGCCTGCCACAACCCACTCCAGCTCAGCTTTACATTGTTCAGCTGAAATAGTCTTTGCCAAAAGCGTTGGCCCTGATTTGGTGCTTCTCGCAGAGAGGACAGAAACTGGGCTGGCTGCAGTGTCTGAGCAGAAACCCCAGTCTCAACTTGAGGCAGAGCAGGGAGCATCTCCTAGGTTCTCTCTGAAAGCCCTGAGTCATCACAAAGAACAACACATGTTCTGTGCTCCTCAGGCATGGCCTAAATATCGGGGCTCCCACAGTGCCCTGGAGGCCACCCCTTGCTCTGCCATGTTGGCAGCCAGGGCTGTGAGGCGACTTGCCGAAGCTTGATGCTTCCTCCAGTGCTGTTCAGCCGCTGGCTTCCCAGATCTTGGGCTAGAATGCTCAACGGGAGCTGTTATGTGGGAGAGCCGACACCACACTTCAGCCCAAGGGGAGAGGAGCAGCTCCGAGGTAACCAGAACTCCAACCGTGCAGGGCTTTATAGATCACAATCAGCAGCTCGTGTTACACCCAAAGCAGATTGGCACAACCAGAGCTCAGCTCTGTCTGGTGCAGTATGTGCCGTGGAGCCAAGTCCTCTCAGCCAGCGGGTCCCAGGCCTGGAACTACTGGACTCCTCTGTGATCTCTGAAGTTAGACCCACATCTGAAAACAGCATGGCGGGGACCAATGTGTTGCCTTCCGTAGGAGAGAGATGATGGAGCGGAACACCTAGAACAGCAGTCACGGATTCAGGCCTGTTTCATTTGGCCGGCTCAGTGGTCTAAAAATATTTTTCTTATTTGCCAGTCAGTATTTAAAAACGAGATTTCACATTTTTGAAAAAAATTTCATTCCCCAGTCTTTTAAATCAGAAAGCTTGGCTCCGTTGAGCCCACATTCATACATGACCAGAGTCAGCTGGAGCTGGGCAGTGGCTGCCCCCTTAGCCCACTGGCCACCGTCCTTGCCACTCTGTTACTTCATGTTTGCATGGCCTCTGTGGTGCCTGTAGGCTTTGTGAGCTTGTGACCTCTGACCTAGAAGTTCTAGAATAGGAAGGAAAAGCATGTGGGTAACTAAAGCAAGCCATCCACAAGCGCAGAAGTATTTCGATGTTCCAGTCTCGGGTCTCAGGGTCTGAGGACAGCAACTTCCTTTCCTCATGTTCCTTGTGACCACCTTGTAGAACAGTGATGAATTATTTTCATGGAGGAAGGAGAATAATGAGTGGGATGGATGAGGCAGGGGGCAGAACCAGGTCTGCCTCACCTGCAACACAGGCGTGGTTGACCACAGAAGGATCGTGGTGGGGTGAAGATAACTGAGAAACAACCAAGGATAGAAATGGGATTCTAGCTGGAAAAAGTCCTGGCGTCCTCTTTAATGTATTTCTAGAAATTAAATGTGTACTTTTTGACCTTTTAGACTTTACTTGATTTGGTAGCCTTTTCTTTTTACCACCTGTCCTCAACTCAGAATTAAGACAGATGGAGGGACCATCTACGCCAGCCATCTGCTCTTTTAGGGAGACAGCAAGACCCCGGAAATACCAAGCAAGGCACACTCACTTTGTCAACATCTGATCACCTAGAACTATTCTTCCATTTCATGACTACTCCCTGATCCTGAGGGATGTTGGTCTGAGGCCTTCTTCTGGGGTCAAGGACAAGGAGAGGGAAAGGTGAGTCAGGACTGTGTCCTGGGAGAGCTGGCTGGTCAGGCGGTCTGGCTTTCAGTGGGAACCAGGGCTCCTGGAGATGTGGCAGAGCTAAAGGTCCAGGAGGCAGGGATTGCCATGGATCCTTACCGGCTTGTGGCAGGCAAAGAGGCAGTTTTGTCCCCCTAATTCACTATTCTTCTCATCTCTCCATTGCTCCATCCTTTCGAGCTGTGGCCCTTTCAGCTCCAGCTTCTTTAACTTCATCCTGCAGGGATACAAGTGGACCAGCTGAGAGTGGCACAGAGTTGAGGAAGCTGAGAGCAAAGAGCTAATGGTCAGCCTCTGGTTGCTGTCAGATTCTGAGGCACTTGAATTCATAAGGGTATTTGGTGCAAGAAGCCAGGCATCCCTAGTTTTTTTCCTAGTAGATAATTTGTCCCGGGAGTTAAAAGGCTGTTAAAAGAGTGAACCCTAAGGTAAACTATGGACCCTGGGTGATAACAATGTGTCAGTGTAGGTTCCTCGATTATAACAAATATGCCACTCTGGTGGGGGTTGTGGAGAGTAGTTGTGCATGTTTGGGGATGGGATATGTGGGAGCTCTCTGTGCTTTCTGCTCAGTTTTGCTATGAATCCAAATTGCTCTAAAAAATTAAGTCTATTAATTTAAAAAAAAAAAAAAAAACCTTTTGGTTATGAGGTGTGCTATAAAACCTTAAACAGCCCTGGGAGAGTGTCCCGAGGTGTGGAGTTGAGAGGAGACAGCAGGAGTGCTAATCATCTAAAGTTTGAATGGAGTGTATTCCACCTATGATCTGCTTGCTCCCTGCTCTAAATTCCTCTGATGAATAGACTCTGTCTTCCTGCGTGCTGAGCTGCCCCAGCAGTTTCAATCACAGTCTAGCCTTGTGGTTTAGAACAGCACTTCTCAAACTTATATGTGCTCTTGGATCACCTAGGGATTGTATTCAAATTCAGATTCTGATTCAGTAAGTCTGGGGTGGACCTGAGCTGCTTCATGTCTCCAGGTGATGCTCACGCTTTTGGTCCATGGACCGTATGTGAAGAAGCAAAGACCTGTGGCTTTGGCATCAAGTCTTCTAGGCCTCAGTCTGGGCTTTGCTGGTTAGTGGCTGTGACCTCTGGCACATTATTTCTCCAGCCCATGCCTCTTTGTGGAGTTCTGATAAGGTTCAGCAAGCAGAGGGGGCCAAGGAAATAAATAGAGATGATAAAGACAGAGATTCTAGCTCATGGAAGTGATCTCTCTTAGACCTCTAACCCCAACTTGGTTCACAAGGTATTTGAGCCAGGCTGTATTTGCTTTGGGCCCAGGGTTCATTCAGCTAACAGTAAGCATAGCTAAAACAATTGCAAAGAAAAAGAAAGAAACGCTGGGTCATGACTGAGCAGCTCTTGGATGCCCGCACCTGCCCCTGGGGGGCATCCTCAGTCCCCTGTTAGCCCTCCCCTCGCCCCCCTACTCCTGCCAACAGGACCTCCTTCCCACTATGTTTTTGCTGCAGATGTTAACGGTGACATTTTTTCAGTGCTTTTCTGACCAAGGTTTGTTAGTTAAAATGTGGCATATTGTTGGGTGGTTTCTGAGATCAGATGAAATCAGGCACATTTTGGGTCATTGGGCAGTTTATAAAGAATTGGAAATAGCCACAATATTTGGGTTGTAGCTTTGTTGGTCCTTGAAGGTATGAAACATCAAGTAAAAGTATTTAGGTGTTTTTTCCCTGTTCTTACTTCCACAGTTGGTAAAGAACAATAATTAGGTTTATCACTATAATGCAATGAAGGCTTTATATTCCTTTCCCCAGATCTTCCTGTCTACAGACCTGGTCTGGCCCTCCTTGGCCTTCATGCCCTCACGTTACTGTGGAGTGGGCTGGGTGTCAGATGATTTTATTGCACACGTCCATAGCATCTTTTACTTCTACGTCACATCCCTCGGCACAGCAGTGCTTAGTTACATGTTTGTTTAAGTGTTAGTTTAAAGCTTGTGTTCCCCTTTCACCTGGAAGCTCTGCAGTGGCAGGACCGGGTTTCTCGCCTTCATGGCCGTGTCCGTGACAAATGTAGCCACGCCTGCTTTGGGGAAGGTGCCAAATGGACATTGATGAGAGAATCAGAATGGCCGGGGCTAGTGGGAACAGGTTGGAGCTCCTGTGCCTAAGATGATGGAGAAAGTGACTACAGGCAGTTCTGCAGTATCAAGGAACTTGATGTCAGTTTGTTTTGGTTTCAAGTCTCAGTTCTGCCACTTGGTATGGCCTTGGGTGAGTCTCTTTGGAGCCTCAGTTTCCTCTCCTATTAGTTGGGGCTAATAGAATACCTGCCCCACAGAGTTAATGTGAGAGCTCAATAAAATATCATGTGTAAAGCACTTGACACAATGTCTAACCCATAGAAACAGCTCAATTAAGTGTTAATTATCATCATTTGGATCATTATTATTAAGAATCTGCTAGGTAGGCACTTAGAGTGGTGCAGTCGAGCTTCTCCTCTTGTTCTCAGTTCCCTGTTAATTTTCTCTACAAATGAAAAAAAAAGGACAGCAGTCTTATTCAGAGATGGGCCTTCCACACCAATCCCTCCTTATCTTGGTGGAGCCCTGTTCTGGGGCCCACATCAAAGCTGTTCTCTGGGCTGGGGGACCTAGGGGGCCTGGGTGGGTGAGTTTCCTTTGCTGCTTCTCCCCTGATTCCCCTCCTGGCTTCCTCTCCCCTGAGCTTTGTGTGTGGCCTTCCTGGAGAAGGGCAAGTGCCGGTGACTCCCTGTCCGGGCGTGTGTGCCTGCACCTTCCACACTGTTCTCAGCCCTGCTGTCCTGGTCTCTGGGTGGGTTGGGGACGGGGGTCCGGGGAAGGCAGGGCAAGTGGCAGGAACTCCCCAGGAGTGGTCATTAGCATTGTACCTACTGTCCTGTTAGCTCACCATTCTGCTGCTGTTAGTCACCTCCCTAATGAAGCTGGTCTTTAGCTTCTGGGACAGCTGATTTCCAGGGGATTATTTGTATTACACACTTTAATGCTTTTTAATAGCAAATTTTTAATTAAATGGAAAGTCCTTTTGGAAGCGAGGGAGCAGCACTGACTTAGACCAGAGAAGCTCAAGTGAGGAGAGAGGTGGCGGGGCTTTGGGTGAGCCCATGTGAGCACACCTGGGTCAGTGAGGGTGGGAGGGAAGCAGGGTCTGGCTGTAGCTCCTCTGTCATCTACAGGCCTAGACATGCAGGAGCTTGTTTGCCCGAGGACAGGAGAGAGTGGTGTATGGAGGAGGGATCTTAGAAGTACCACCTGCCTTTGATCTCATTGGTAAATCACAGAAATACTGAGTTCAGGGTGGGATTTGGGGTTGAGTAACTGGATCACATGAAATAAGGGGAAGTATAAACAGTCATTAGGCTCTGGTTCAAACCCTGGTGGGCCTGAGTCTTTATTTGTCAAGTCAGGAGAACCACGGGGCTCTAGTGACAGCTCAGTGCCTGTATTTTACATTCTGGCTGATCTTGCTTTGGTGGGGAGAGGATGTAGGGGAGCACCTCAGCCCCGATGAAAAGCTCTGCTACTGGAAATGGAAGCTGTCATTTGGGGCAGTTGGCAGCCTGGCCCCTGCCAAGGAAGAGATGTGGTGATTCCTTTGTATCTAAGAACTTCACTGGTTGGTTTGATGTCAGGCCATTCCTGAAGTGCTCTCTGAGGTGCTCCTGATACTGCTGAGGATTGGGGCAAAGGTCAAACAGAGGGAGCCCTTTGGAACAGAGGTTCCCCATCAAGAGAGTTCAGGTGAGGGAAGGGACAGGAACAGCCAGACTGTCAGCCAAAGCATCGAGTTGTGTTTGCATTAGATGATGCTTAGGGCTTGGCATTTAACACAGAGGTGGCTTTGTGGGCAGAAGCTTGAAGAGGAGACCTCAGAAGACACCAGGTTGGTTTTTTGCCCAAGTGTTCTGGAGGCAGGGAGTAGGAAGGGATTCTGCTCGCCAGCCTTCTTGCAGTTGGTAAGTTGCCACAGTCGCTCCATGCAGTGGCCTCCTGGGCTCATCTTTGATGCTGTTGTAGGTACTTTTGTGAGTGGTCTTTCTCCTGGGTTCTATTATTTTGTTGCCTGGGTATATGCACTACTCTACATTTCTTATAGGGGGCAGTGGTGTAGACCAGTCTTGGGAGTCTAAAAGAGCTGGGTTTGCATCTTGACCCACTGTATCTTTAGCCTTTGGCCTTTGGCCAAATACTCTGTGTCCTGGCCTCCTGTGTCCTCATTTGTGGAGGGAAAGAAATACTCATCTCATGGTGGTCATTAGGAATAATAAACTTGAAGGGAGACACTCTATCCTTCCTAAATCTAAACCATCTAGCACAGGGTCTGGCACACAGCAGGCACTTAATAAATGCTTATAGAATAAGTAATATATGCAAGGCCTAGCACATAATAAGCACTTAACAAACAGTTATTGTTGTCATTGCAAGAATCAGTGTTGACTCCTGTGCTCACCATCCACCATCCTTGATCCACAAGCCTCCCTGTTGGGCTCTACCTCTCCCACTTTTTCACCTCTCCTTAATTCTTGTTTCCTTTCACTCCTCTGAAAGAGCTCTTGGGCTCTCCCACCTTGTCACTCTCTGTCCCACATGCTAAACGTCATTAGGTGCTTCTCACTCTGTTTCACTGTCGCGCATCATATCCCAGGACCACCTTCTCTGGCACTAGCCCATCTGGGAAGGTTGCTGTTTCTCTCTGTCTAGTCTTCTTAGCCACAAAGCTTCTCTTTTTTGCCTATGTTTGAGGCAGTCCGAGGTGGTAACCAGAATGCTGGTCCCAGGGGCTGAGTGTCTCTCTGCCCCGGGGCCACATAACCTTGAATTGGGGAGTGCTGGGCACGCTGCCACTTGCCACTGCTGCTCCTTCAGGAGAGAGTCCAGCGAGGCTGACAGGATGGGCATGGGTGGGGCTGCCAAGGAGGAGAGGAGTAGGACTTCCGAGTTTTCTCTCTGTTAATGTCTGTCCCGTCTCCTCTCTTGCAGTGCGTCTCCATGACAGTATTTCTGAAGAAGGGTTTCACTACCTCGTGTTTGACCTGTAAGTGCCACTTTCTGAGGGTGTGGGGCCTTTCCCTCCAGCTAGCTCAAGATGAAGCCTCGGACAGAGGGCTAACCTGGGTCTTCAGCCTCTGCCAGGGGTCCCTCTCCTTTACCTGAGGGAAAGAATTTGATTTTGAACTTCCTCTGGTAATGGGCAGGTTGCTGAGGGGATCTCATCGCTCACTCAGTATCTCCCCAGGGCTCCGAACCCCAGGATGGCATTGCTGTCGAGTTTCTCTTAAGCAGCATACCTGTGCAGTTGCTTTTTTCTTGTTTCTTGGTGTGTTGTCATTAGTGGAGAAATAGAATACAGCTTGTTGCATGACCTTAAACATTCTGAGAAATGGAAGGTAGCTTTTATTGTAAACCGGGCTCTAATTGGTCTCCTCCACTTTGGTTGTGGTTTAATATCTTAAAAGTGGCTCTTCACTTGGAAATGCCTCTCTGCTTTTTTCAGGGTTGGGTATCTGTCTTTGGTCTCAATATTCTTCAACTTTGGTAGTAGGTCTCTCCTTCTCAGGCAGCTATTTCTTAGTATTCGTGATCATCTCTTACAAAGCTATGACTTTCTGAGTAGGTTGATTATTTTTTTCTTAGATCCCTGTGTATTCATCTTTGCCTGAGTATTAGCTAACTGTAGGTTATAGAAACAAATGTGCAGGAGGAAAGGAGAACCCATGTTAGCCCAAGGAGAAGCCCTGTGTCATTGAAAGATTGAGAGTGTTCTGGGCTCTCAGATGAAATGCATGGAGAGTTGAGGTTTTTAAAAAAGCTGTTCTACAGTATGACCTGTTAACCTGTTGGGTGCTGACGTTGGCCTGCTGGCCTGCCTCCTCTGACCTTCGTCTGTTGGTTGCAGTGTTACCGGCGGAGAGCTGTTTGAAGACATCGTGGCCAGAGAATACTATAGCGAAGCTGATGCCAGGTGAGATGTGTGAGTCTTGGCCTCCTTAAGGGCCAGGCATTGTACCTATTGAATTGTCTTTGGGGATGATCAGAAGAGGTCTTGTCTGGACCAAGATTCTGTACAGCTGAACTCGGGTTGCATTCTGTGGGCAATACAAAAAGTTAAAAATTCAACACTTCCAGATCAATTTTTTTGCAAAGCTCTTGCAAGTCTTCTTTACTCCATCACCCCAGAAGTACCTTTACTTTGCACAACTGTGTCCTTGCAAGCATGCCTGAGGGCCCTCCCCACCCCCTTTCTTTCCTTTGACAAATTCTACTGTGTACAGGGCATCCTGGAGACAATCTAGAGATGGAGAAAACATGGTTTATGTCCCAAAGGAGTGTAAACTTCTGGGTTAATAATTCAGTCAGGAGCCTTCTTGGGAGATTTTAGCTTTCATCACGTCTCTGGACCATATGACCAGCCCCAGTGTGGGGCTCCTCAGGCCAGAGGACCATTGCTCTGCCACACTGCTCAGCCCCCAGCCCTCCATGGAAGCCCTGGCAGCTCCTTTCTGTGACACAGCAGAATTCCTCCCACACCACAGCTCTGGGCTCTTGTTTGGCCTGCCTTTCCCGCCTCGGCTCCTCCCACAGCCCCAAGTTGTCTCTAAGGGTGATGTCCTTACAACCTGGATGTGATCATCCTGCCTGCAGCTTATCTGGCATATGTGGCAGCTCTCGCTGCCTCCAAGGAGTGGGGGAGCACAGCTTCCTCACAAATTTCTCAACTCTGAGAGGCCAGTGTTTGCTGATCAACTTCAGATGCTTCAACCTCAGGAAAATTCTCAAGTGGGGAGATGAATTCCACTGCCAGCAGGGGAGGACCGGGCTGTGGGGCGGGAGGAGGCGGTGATAACTCAGGGAGCTTCGTGGGGAGGAGGGATAGCTGGGGGCGGGGGGTGACTGTACCAGTGGGCTTGGCCTGGCTCTCTGGGACACTTCGCACTTTTGCCATTTTTGGCCAGAAGGCTCTCCCCGCTAGCCTGGCTCTGTTCTAATTATACTTTTCTGTGGAGACTCGCCTCCTCAGCTCAGTCTTAAAGTCTCTTTGGCTTACTCTTGGGCGTGTTGTGTAGGAAGGCTGAGCCTCAGCCTCCAGGAGCCTGATAAGACCCTTTGGCTTCTATGGAAGCCCCAGCATCAGATTTTAAGGAAGGAGTAATAAGTCCAGATTACCAGCCCAGCACCCCCAGGCATGACAAGCCTGCTGCACATACCTGGTAGTACCTGCTGGCTGGACTTCATGCTCTAGGACAAGGTTTTTTAAACCCCAGCATTACTGACATCGGGGGTCAGATAATTTTTTGTGATGAGGCCCCATCCTGTGCATCGTAGAGGTTTGGAAGCATCTGTGGCCTTTACCCACTAGAGGCCTGCAGCACCCGGCCCCTCAGTTGTGAAAACAAGAAATGTCTCCAGGCATTGCCAAATGTTGCTTTGGAGGCAAAATTGTCTCCCAGTTTTCACCGCTGCTCAAGGCTGACAACACACTCTGCCAAGATTTTGACTGCAAGTGGGGCAGGGTGGTTTGGAAGGTGGACAGCTTGATGCAAGAATCAGCACGAATGTGAATCTTAGTTTGTTTTTTTCTATGCAAAGTCACTATCAGAAATGTTCCTCAGGTACCCTGTTTGGACCATTCATAAGTGCGTTGTTTCTTAAAAGTATCTGGTACTCATTATATCTCTCCTACTAGGTGATAAACCTCAGGACAGGTATCCAGTCTTATTCATCTCTATAGCCTGTTTAGTACCAAACACAAGGCCTGTAGGCACTCAATACATGTCTAAATAAACATGAGTACACCTACCCCCAAACAACTTAGGTTTAGTTGGATTCTCCTAAGTTGCTACCACAAGCCTCTTCTCCAAGAATAAAGTTACTATAGGGGGAAAGAGAAGTAAGGGGTTGGATGGTTTCCCCTTCTCAGGAGTCTAGAGTGTCCCCAATATCTTGGAAACACACTGTGGTTGTGTTGGGCCTTTATGGCCTAAGGAGTCACTGGTGGACCCTGTGCCAGTCGCTCCCCTGCTGTTATCTAGTGGGAGACCATGGGCAAGCCATTTAATCAGCCTGGGCCTCAGTTTCTTCTTTTGTAAAATATTTTGTAAAACTAGATGATGTGCAAAGGCTGAGGTTCTAACTCGTCATTCACTGATTTTCTGTGAATCTGCAACCCAGAGTTAGGTCATGTTTTAGTCCACAGCATATGGTTATAAATGAAGTGTTTTAACCCTGCACTGACATTTCTTTTCTTTCTGCTTTTGTAGCCACTGTATACATCAGATTCTGGAGAGTGTTAACCACATCCACCAGCATGACATTGTCCACCGAGACCTGAAGGTACTGTGCAGACTCCCTCTTTGCCTTCTGCATGTAAAGTGTTGGCGCCACCTGGTGCTAGATGGTGGTACTGTGAGGGCGCACCCAAGCTAGACTCCCTTTGGAAAGAAGGGTGGGTCCCTCATAAGATTCTCTCTTTTCTTCATCCAGCCCGAGAACCTGCTGCTGGCAAGTAAATGCAAGGGTGCCGCAGTCAAGTTGGCTGATTTTGGACTAGCCATCGAAGTACAGGGCGAGCAGCAGGCTTGGTTTGGTAAGAGTGACCCTGTCTTCCTGGAATGCAGCCCCCGCCCTTCCTCCTCTTCCTGATCTGCCTTCCTCTCTCAGAACTAGAAGCCAGACCCTTAATGGTCCTGGCCCCCTCAGAGACTAGAGGAGAGGGAGGGTGCAGAGCTCCCCTTGGCTCTCCGTGACACAATACAGTGAGTCTAGCTGTTGTCAGCACTGTGTTCTTGCTGCCTCTGGGGAGGGCTGGGAGTTCCTGGTAGGCACATGGACTTGCTATCTCATTTGGATTCCAGGCACTGCAAGAAGCCGAGCCTGCCATCATCTCTTGTTGCCATGTGCTGAGAGTTTATGTAGCAAAAATATCAGAAGTGAGAACAGACTTGGGGAAAATTGCTGATGTGGATTTAATGAGAGAGAAAGTGGGTTCAGTGTGCCTCTGCCCTCTTTTCTGCTACAGGTTTTGCTGGCACCCCAGGTTACTTGTCCCCTGAGGTCTTGAGAAAAGATCCCTATGGAAAACCTGTGGATATCTGGGCCTGCGGTAAGCCCATTCCACACTCTCAACTTTTCGGCGTTAGGGGCCCTTGACTTTGAGCGATGGCAAGAAAGAGGCATCGCTAGTCCTTGTGGGTCCCACAAGGGTTTGGTATCTGTGGAATCACGGTGTTTGCTCTAGTGCCCCTGGGATGGCTGTTCCCATCACACCCTCCTCCCCAAGTACTTTCTGAATTCTCTGTGTCCTTGAAGAAGGAATCACCCATGCCTTTGAGGATGAGTTGTGGCGTGGGGTCATGGGGAGCGAAGCATAGCAGGAAGGGCTAGTGACACAGCAGTATTGGCTGGTATCTACTTCTATCTCTGGTATGGCCCTTGACCCTCTGGGTGGCTCTGAGCTCCGTGTGGCTTTTCTCAGGTCCTTAGCAGAGTAGGGCACTGACCCCAGTGACTTGTGTTCTGTCTCGTAGGGGTTATCCTGTATATTCTCCTGGTGGGATACCCTCCCTTCTGGGATGAGGATCAACACAAGCTATATCAGCAGATCAAGGCCGGAGCCTATGATGTAAGGACCGGTTTGTTCCCACCCCTTGGGCTCTGTCCAAGGGAGGGGGCAGGATACATGAAGGGTTAAGGGACTTTGAAAACCCAGGGATGGCATACTGGTCTCAATTCCTGCTACCCACTGTCCCAGGGAGCAACTTTTTTGCACAGCTCCTCTTGAGAGCTGTGAAATGAAGGAGCCCACTGAGAAACCATTGGCCTGGAGGTGTGGTATGCTGCATAACATAGGAACAGAAAGTCTGATGGCTCTCTCCACAGCAGTGGGGCCTTGAGCACATGGCTGAGTCACTGCTCCCTCTTAGTAGAGAGACAGGGTTGAACCAGAAGATGTTGGAGTCCACTTCCTGCTCTGATCTCATATTCTGGCATTCTAACCATTATCTCTGTCTTCCTTACACAGTCTTTGAGTTGACACAGGTGCTGGGATACACTAGGGCTTCTCCAGCTCTGCCAAGCAACTGTAGGTAACACAGTATCCCAGTGATAGAAGCTGGGATGCAGACAGAGCCTACCTTTCATCCCTATCCTCCCCCTGTTTCTGCTCCTTAGTTCCCATCACCAGAGTGGGACACGGTGACTCCTGAAGCCAAGAACTTGATCAATCAGATGTTAACCATAAACCCTGCAAAACGTATCACAGCTGACCAGGCTCTCAAGCATCCATGGGTCTGCGTAAGTGTCTTTACCCAAGATTGAGGAAAACAGAGATGTCAGCCCTCCTTATGCCCTTAGTACTCTCCTTACCCTCCTTTGTATGACCAGAGAATAATTATTTTGGGCCCTGAGCAAGGACTCAGCAGAGAGGAAGGGGGCCCGGATGGGTCAGTAAATGTCACCAGGAGGGATTCGGGGAGGCAGATAGAGCCAACCACCCTCTCTCTCTCCCACTCACTCGTCAGGTGTGATTTAGTTTTGACCTTTGCAGACTCGAGGTAGATGGTGATAGAAAGTAGCCAGCAGAACCCAAACTGAACTGCCAAGCTTAGTGTGCATAGTCAGAACTCAACTCTAATGGAAATGTGACCAAGACTCAACAAATGAACAAAAGGAGCTTTTGAGCAATTAAGAAGAACACCCTGAAGTTCACTCATAAAGCTCACCCTGAGAGAGCCTTCTAGGCTATCATTGGGGGTCAACGTACTCTGTTTCCATATACAGTTCTGTGCAGCTGAAATATCTATTTTCAAGCAAGAAGAGGGTCTGCTACAGTTAAGTGTCCTGACAACGATGATACATTTATTTATTTGTCCTTTCCCGTGTTTACTGAATGCCTCTTCGGCGCTGGTCACCATGTGGGTGCTGGAGATACAAAGACGAATTGAGGCATGAGCCCTTTCCCCAAAGATCTCAAAGATTATCTGGGGAGAACAGGCACTCAGACAACCACCCTGCAATGTGACAAGTACGTAAATGAATCTTATGAGTGTGCAGGTGCTCCCCCTGTACCTGGTGGGCAGTGGGATTACTCAAGGCTGCATGGAGGAGGTAACCTCTGTCATGGTTCTTGGCAGATGACTAGGACTTTCCCAGGATGATAACCTGCAGACACAGGTTAGCTTGGGTCAGGATGAGAGGCCATGGGGAATTGTGGAATTAAGAAATGTTAGTAGTTTGGTTGTAGATGAAGATATGACTACAGGAATGCAAGAGAATGAAGGCAAAAAGATTCCATGACATACAAGTTTCTGCCTTAGGAGTTTGGATTTTATTCTGAAAACACAGGGAACCATTTAAGAGTTTTAAAGAGGGAATGAAATTTGTAATTAAAAAAGGTCACTTTAGAAGCTATGTAAGAAATACAGTTGCAGAGGGAAGAGGCTGGGGGCAGAGAGCTCAGGAAATAGTTGTTAATTGTCTAAGCCAAACGAGATGAGGTATCAGCTAAGGGTGATGATAGAGTGGATGGTGTGGCAAGAAGTAGACAAATTCGAAATATTTGGGAGATAGAATCAAAAGAATTTCATGATTAACTGAATTTGGATTTGGGGAGTGAAGGAGAGAGAGGAATCTGTGAGTCTTGGGTTTCTTCTGGGTCTTCACTGGGTTAGTGAAGACCCAGAAGAAACCCAAGGAGGAGGCAGTTTGTGAGAAAAGATGATTTTAGTTTCATACATGTTGAGTGTACTGTCTGAGGACCTCTAGCCGGAGACATCCAGTGGGTAGTTAGAAATATGATTCTAGAGTTTAGAAAAGAAGTTAAAAATTGGAAATGCAGGTTGTAGTCATTTCTCTACACGTAGTTTTAAGGCTGTAGAAATAGATGGGATTGCTTCTCTGCCTATCAGATTCTTACTGTGGGCTTGCATAGGAAAAGAGATGGCCACAAAGCACCAGTATTTCATGATGGAGAGTTAGAGGCGCCAGCAAAGGAGACTGAGATGAGAACTTTCATTGTGGAAAGGAGGAGCAGGAGATCGCAAGAAACAGGAGGTCTTAGTAAGGGAGTGTCTGTAAACAGATACTTGAGGGAGACCATGATAAAGATGGAAAAGAATCCATTGGCTCTGACCATTTAGAAGCCACTGTTTTTGTTATTTCACCAATAGAGGCAGTGAAGTAAGAGAGATGGAAGCCTGTTCTCAGTGAGGTGAAGAAGGAGTAGGAGTGAAGGGAGAAAGAAATGATACACTTAGATGAATAGGTTAGGGGAGTTTTTAAATTTTTATGATTTGTTTAAGGAGAGGCTTGACTATGATGTATAGACCGCAGAGAAGAGTATAGTCTGGAATAAGGGGTTAAAAATATTGGCTGATCGAGGAAGCAAAGGTTTGGATAGCAAAAAGAGAGAGGGGTTCCTGAGCCCACATTGAGGCGTCAGCACTGGATGTGAGGGATGACGCCGCTGAGACGGGGGTTAGGTTGCAGGCTGGTGGAAATCATCTTGAAGGTGGGGGTGCTGAAGTTGAAGTTCTTTCTTGATGAACTCTCCTTTCTTTTTATGGAGAAGTTTACATTCCGGAGCAGGAGGTGAAATAAGAGAAAAGTTGGGAAAGTTGTTTTGGGACCCAAGATGGGGAGTGGGCCCAGGATGAGGGAAAGGATTTTGGGGTGGACCCGTGGGGTTGTGGGCACCAAGCTTCGTGTTGTACGATTTCTTTTTCTATCAGGCTGGCCAAGACAGCAACAGCAAAGGGTGGGTGGGGGTGAGAAACTTAAAATGGGCGTCACAAATTGGGGAACTATTATGTTTTTAGGGGGTCATTTTTTAGGCCCTCCCCTCCACCATTGTGTATATCTCAGTAGCCCCCGAGGACATCACTGTGTTACATTACTACATAATAACCAGATTCTTGTGTTGATGACCCTGAGTCATCAAGGAGATGTAGATCATGCCCAGTGGCCTCTGTTTAAAGAGGAAGGAAGTTAGCAGTCATACAGTGTAGAAAAATTCCCATCCAAAATGAGGAAAAGAATTAATGCTTCAAGTTAAAAGATCCTTAGCTTCTCGGCTCACAGCTTTATTTAGGACCTTGTCGAGGTGTGTTGAAAGGAGCTCTGAGAAGGCATGAACATCCTATCTAGAGAGCAGGAACTCCGCCTGTCCTCACTGGTCAGCGTCTCGAACACAGTAGGTGCTCAGTAAACAGTTGCCGAAGGAGTGACTGCAGGAGGATCACAACATGCAGAAACTCTCAGTCCATAGCCTTTGTTTCCCAAGGAAGACGAGAGTGCTCTCTCAGGCACCCTCCTCTAGCATCAAATGTTGTGGTGCTTTCATGTTCAGATTCTTATCCTTACATACCTTGAGTTTTGAGTAGTGCTTTTATTCTAAAAGCATTTTCATATCTTTGACCTCATTTTATCTTTGGAGCAACTCTGGGGTGGCTGAGCTTGCAGCCATCGGTCCTAGGACAATGGCAAGGGGCAGAGGACCTGTCTGGGGGCTCACAGGCTTGTCTGTCTGGCTTCTAGCAACGATCCACGGTGGCATCCATGATGCATCGTCAAGAGACTGTGGAGTGCTTGCGCAAGTTCAATGCCCGGAGAAAACTGAAGGTAAGCTTTCCCGTCCAGGCTGCTGGTACCCTGAAATCGTACCTTCTGACGGTGCAGCCCCTGCCCCATCACAGAAAGAAGCTTCCCTCCCTGGCTGGAACTGAGTGATAAAGGTTATACATATTGGGGGGCCCCAGAGAACTGATGTCTTCAGGCTGTAGCCAGCAGCTATCCTCCGCCTGAGACCAGGCCATGCTTTTTTAGAGGCCAGTTGAATTCACAGGAGCCTTTTCTTTCCGCAGGGTGCCATCCTCACGACCATGCTTGTCTCCAGGAACTTTTCAGGTATGTTTTCTCAGCCATGCACATTAATTCTACTGAGGTGAGTGGGTCAGAATGGATGTTGCCATACCAGGCCATCCCAACACTGGCTGGGTGTCTCAGGCATCATCTCCACCAAGATGATGAGGATCCTGTTTTGAGGGGCTGCTTGCTGCTAGGCCCTGCAACCTGAGATTCTGGGGGGCTTTATTGGGTTCAAATTTATGAGCTCTGTTCCCCAGGAGCTCCCCAGGAGTAGCTTGCCAGCCTACCATTTATCTTATCCCTGGGGATTCTTATTTAATTCTTTGAATAACTCTCAGCACTTTAAGATTTTAGTGCATCTCTGGGGTGTTGGAGGCTGTGCTGGGGAAAAGAAAGACGAGGCATAGTGAATCTTCTCAGTTGCCACCAGTCATTTGTAGACTGGGATGATCTCTGCTTCATTGTGTCCAAGTAGAGATGACTAATAGAAATTATTCCAGATGTTTAAACCTTTTACAGCAACTGTGCTTAAAATATTTCCTGTGATAGTAGCTAGCTATAAAAGTGAAAAAATAGAGCCTAGCAGGATGGAGGGAAAGGAGCTTGCTTAAATTTGCATGAGGAATTGGGAAAGTTGGGACCCATAATTTATAAATCACACTTGACATTTCTTTTTAAGATGCAAGACATTCCACCTCCTCCCCCACCCCCACCTCTATCCCTATCCCCATCATTGTTTGCCCTCAGTTAGGAAGCACAGGGGCTTTTCTATGAGAAAAAGATTAAAGTTAGGAGTTAACTAAAGACAGAAGGTCTCTACTCAGATTGCTTTTTCCCCTGGTCTCCTCTTCCCCTTACCCCCAGCCCCACTGTTTTGGTTCAAGATACCCCTTCTCTCTTTCTCATAACTGTTTTCCCTCTGCACTGCCGTGGAGAGGGGGTTGTGTGGGAGGCTCAGGTAGGCAGCCACTTTGGGCAGAGGTTGCTCCTGGAGCTGGAGTCGGCTCTGTTGGTTCTGGGTTACCTGAAGCCCTGGCTCTGAGGAAGCCACAGGTGAGAAGATGTGGGGCTTCATGAGTCCTGGCCTGAGCAAGAGCCACAGGAGGGTCAGGACTGGAGAGCGAGCCAGAGTAGCGTCTCACCTCAGGCCGGCCCCTTGGCCATGGTTTGGGGCTCATTCTTGTGTTGTGGGTAGCCTTAGAGGAAGTCTGTGTCCCTGGATTCACCTCTCACAAGCGGGAATGGGAGGGCACAGCCTGCTGCCTCCAGCAGGGATGGAGCTGTAGTCCCACACCTGCTTCTTGTTTCTAATACTCGCAGCTTCTCCTTTCTCTTGATTTAGAACCTTCCTTTAGGATGCTCAAGGGCATTTCTGTGCTGACCCTAGAATGGTAATCTGTTCTCTCTGCGTGGCAGAAGTGCGAGACAGGCTACTGGGAAGTCAGTAGCACATGCCCCACCCCTGGCCTCAGGTCTGTCTCCACATCAGCCTCTCCCCATCCGGTCTCTGTTAGGACAAAGCACCTTCACTAATCCCTAAAGAGTCTCCTGTCTTTGCTGCCTAGACTCCATCTGGCTTTTGTACTCACTTAGCCCTGGGTCAGAGGAGATTCCCCCTCCCCGCCCCCCCCCCCCCCCCCAAAAAAAAGTGCTGCTAGCATTCCAGGATGACCTCTTCTGTCCTGACTCTGGGACAGGTGAAGATAGAGCCAGTCTCCAGAAGCTTCTGCAGAAAAGTATCTACACGTATAATCAACAAGGAAGGTCACCTGTGTGTTTCTTTAGGCACAAGCTAGGCTGTTTTCTGAGTTGATCCCAGACAGAGATGTAGCTTAACCCTGGACTCTAGCAGGTTGACTAATGGTGAAATCAAGGCTTTTGTTTTCTTTCTGGGGCTCGTTTCTTGGGCATCTTTAACCGTTGGAACACTGAAATATGGGTTAAGAAAAGCTGCCTTTCCTGGCTCCCTGCCTTGAAGAGAAAAAGCAACCTGTGCATTGGAGGAGCCAGGAGACATGAACAACATTGAACTTAGCTTCCCGTGGGCCATGGAGCTCCCTGGGCCCTGAGTGCCAGTCTCAGTACTGTTTGGAATGTGGCCAGAGGAAAGAGCTACCCTCTGCTCTGGACTCTCTGAAAATGTCTTGATTTAGGTCCCCAAGGGAGGAAGATTTGAAAGTGGGGTTCAGTTTCCTCACAGCCTTAAGCTAAGACTGAGCTACCTCAGAAAGGACACTGCCTCTCACCTAGTCAGGCTTTTCCCTATAGACCCTCACCTAAGGTGGTCACAGGACAGGTGCCGAAGCCATTTCCATGAAGTAGGGCCCTACCGCCATCCGAGCCCAGTCCTCTCAGGTCCCCAGACTGCTGCAGGACTGGCCGCACCTGCTCCTCAGCCTGCCCCCAGCGCCTTCGCTCCCCCAGCTCGGCTGGCTTGGCCAAGCCGCCTGGACCCTGCTGTGCGTGGGCGGCCAGCGGGTTCCCGTGCCTCGCGCTGGGGCATGCTCGCTGCTGACTGGCCACCGTGGCTTTGCGGCAGCTCTGTGCACTGAGAGATTGTATCCCCTCAGTTGGCAGGCAGAGCTCCGCCCCCGCCTCGCCTGCCGCGAGCGCCGCCAGCCTGGCTGGGCAAGGTACGTGGCATGAGTCCTCCCTGACCGCCTGCCTCGGCTCCCTGCCACCCCATCAGGAGGGCCAGCATGCCAGGCCCACTCACCAGGGAGGCGAGTCCCATGCTTGCGGGCTGAGATGGGCATGCCGGACGGATCACCTAATTTGGCATCTGCGAGCGCATTGGTGTCACAGAGCCCCCTAACCAGCCATGCATGCTGGGCGCTTGCCAACTCTCAGGAGGCAATAGCCTGGGGACATGGAGCTGGGCAGCAGGAGGTTTTCCTCCAGACAGCCCAAGAGCCTCACCTGCCCATGAGGGCTGGGGCCAAAGGTGGGCCCAGAGACAGTCCTGGGCGTGCTAGGACTAGGCTTCAGTGGCACTGTTGGAGACCCCACAGAGGAAGCCACGCCCCTCAAAATTGTGAAGTGTGACCTTTCAGGCCTTCGGGTCTGAAAGGCTGTAGAATACAGAAGCTGTGGAGACAGCCATCCTTGAGTTTGGATCCTAGCCCTGCCACACCCTGAGCAAGTCGTGTCAGCTCCTCAGCCTTAGTTTCTCATCCCTCCAGTGGGGCTAATAAATAACATGGCTATGATTAAGATCATGCATTTCAAAGGCTCTCAACCCTGCCCGTACAGGACAGCTTGTAAAAAATCCTGATGCTGGGACCCCACCCCAGACAAAATCAGAATCCCTAGGGCATAGGGTAAGCATAAGCTTTTTTTTAAGCTCCCCAAGTGATTCTGATGGGCGATGGGAATTGAGAACGCTGATGTATGTAAAGCACTTAACAGTAGGTAGTCAGGCATAGTAGTAAATACATTAAAAAAAAAAAAAAAAAAAAAAAACAAAAAAACTTTCTAATCACCCCAGCATGACCGGAGATAAGACAAAAGGCTATTTTGGGGGGTCAGAAGGACCTCTATTCTCTCTGTAGAGAGATGAGACCTATTTGGGGTTCAAATGACCACCTGAAGGCAAGAATGGCAGCAGTAGCAGTGACAGCAGTTAACACTTAGTACTTGCTATGTGCCAAGCACTCTGCTTAGTGCCTTTCCTTCATGATCGCATTGGATCCCCACTGTCTTATGACCTAGGCCCTGTTTTATCCCATTTTATAGGTAAAGCGAGGTTCAGAGAGTTAAGTAACTCACTCAAGGTCGCACAGCTAGCAAGTGGTAGAACCAAGGTGCAAAAGCCCAGCAAAGTCCAGTGGATCAGATAGTTGATCTGATTCCATCGCCCCACACCTCCCAGACTCTCCCATTCGCTATCTGTTCCCTGTGGCCTTTATGGCCAACAGGCATCACCAGCCTTCCTGCAAGAAGCTCATCAGCCTTGAACGTCACCTGTGCTGGCTAGACTCTGTTTAATAACTCGTTATTTTGCCCAGTCCTTCTGCTCAGTGGGACCAGAGAGTGGACTCTGAAGAAAGGGTGGCAGATAGGACCCAGTAAACCTGGTGAGGACCTGCCCAGTCAAGGCTTCAACCCCCTGGCAAAACCCTCCTGTAGGTGGTCCTGGTCTCTGTGTCTGTGCCTGTCTGGTCTCCTTCGTGAATTGTGACACTTCTTGTTTCTTGAGAACACTCAGGAGATGTCTTGCATCCTTCCAGCTTGGCTGTCCTGAGGATCTCCATGGCATCTAGGGACAGAGCCCTCACCTTTCACCCTAGCACTCTGCTTTCAGGCCTGGGTGGAAGCTGTCGAGGGCAGCGTCCCCAGTGCCCCAGGCAGCTCCAGTACTGAATGTCATTTCTCTTAAGCGCAGTGTGTCCCTGTTTCTGCTGAGTCGTCTTCATGGCAGAGGAGATCCTGGGGTACCACCCTGAGGGTCTGACGCTGCTTGAGATGTCCTTCATGCTTTGGGGCTATCAGGAAGGGCATTGCTTCTACGGGTTTCAGGAGACTCCTGGCCCCCTTTTCAGACACGGCAGTCTCTTGTGGATCCAGCTGCCAGACTTCAGGTTGGGCAAAGAGTACAATGCAGGAGTCCTGATTTTCCTTCTTGTTTTCACAGCTGCCAAAAGTCTATTGAACAAGAAGTCAGATGGTGGTGTCAAGGTAGGTGTCTCCACCCCTTTAGCCCGGGACTGGCCTCTCTGTCCTAACAGTCACTCCGGGGAATTGTTGTCTCCTTAGCCCCCCTTTTCCCAGGAACCTTCCTATCCTTGCTTTTCTGCTTTAAACCAGAAACCTTTGTGCTCAGAACAGCAGGTTCCACTGGCCTGAGAGGGCAGAGGGAGATGTATCTCCTGACCTTAGCTTGATCAGAAAGGCTCAGGGGAAAGTGATCCAAATTATAGTTTAGTAGCACTCAGTTCTGAACTTGACTTCCAGATAGGTGCCTCATTTGCAGAACTTGACTCCCTGGGTTTTTTAGTCATTTGGTTAATCTCCCCCCACCTCCACCCCCACCCCTACCTTTTTTTAAAGCACAACCCCTTTTTCAAATGAAAGCAAAGTTTGCCTGGTTGACTCAGGGTACAGGGCTTGAAACCTGAAGCCACTATCCTTTTGGTATCTCCTTATCTCCAAAGCACTTCTAGATCTCAGCTCAGCTACCACTAAGTGAAGTGTCTTAAACTTTCTCTGGGCATAGGCTACACAGAAACAGGTGAGGGACATGGCATATCTCACAACTCATTTCCATTTGGGGTCAGGGCAAGAGTGGGGAACAGGAGCCTTCAGGGACCAACAGGGAGCCCTACTGGGACTGGCTGCTTGGCCAAGGTAGAGGAGAGGTGGTTGGGGGTCCTCACAGGGCCCAAGGTATTCTGGGGACAGAAAGGGTCCTGAGGCTGGGGTATTAAAGAGGAGTTCATGCTCTCTTGAAGTCTCCCAATTTACACCATAGAGGATTTCAAATCATGAAATTGTTCAAATTTTTTAATTCCAGCCAAAGTTTAAATTGTGCCTTTCCTCATAATCTTATGTCCCCAGCTGAGATATACATGTGTGCCCCATTTTCTCCTCCCCACTCCTTCTTTCTCTTGTTCTCTGCATGCCTGCTTCTGTGTACTTCTGCCCCAAGGAGGGGAGCTTGAGCTTCACACATACCTGCTGACATGGAGCTGGGGTTGATCGGCAGCACTGCCCCCACCCCCCACCACACCCGTTACAAGGACATGAGCTAGATAGGTGGAGCCAAGTTAGGAAAAGGTGGCAGGTGTAGTTGGGGAGAGATTTTGCATATTCCTCTCTAGGGAAGAAGTTGAAATCAATCAACCTTTACAAAGTATTTAATAAGTACCTATCAGGCCCAGTGCTACACTGAGTTCTAGAGACACACAGGAGGTATAAAAGGTGATACAGTATTCGTCTACCTTTAAGAAGTTGCAAGGTTAATTGAAGTGGAAAATGGATATACCTGGACTCAGATAAGCACTGAATGGTATATGGTACTGGACCCTGCGTGGGATGGTTCAGTCAAGAGGCTTCTGGGAAAAAGCTTATTGGAGAAAGCTTAAAGGATGTAGGAAGATTGGAACCAAGTCAGTTATTGCCTCTAGGGAATGGGATTGGAGGTGAGGATAGAGACATACTTTTTGTTTTTTACTTCGTACACAGGTGTTTTCTTTAAAATGAGAATGTCTTTTATAACATAAAAACAAAATATTTTTATGGGTTCTGTTATACACATTGATGTTTTCTGCTCAACTGGAGTATGTTCTGGTAGAGAGATGTCAAAAATACAGCTGGGTTGGTCTGGCTGGGCAGAGGAATTGGATTTTTGTATGTTAGGCCACAGGAAACTCTGTAGGCCACTGGACAGGGAAGCTACGGTAAGTGACATTTTTGAAAGATTTGGCTAAGGGCATAAGAGTGAATAGAAGAGAGTAAAAACTAGACACAGAGGTATCAATTAGGATTTTTTATAATCTGGGTGTAAGGTGATGGAAAGGTGATTAGAAACAAAGGGTTAATGTTCAGAATACTTAATCACTAGCGTAGGCACCAACCAATCAGACAGACTAGGTGCTGCCTGTGGGTAATTTGGTCCAGCTGTCTATACCTGTGGATGCTGGGCTCTGATTATATGTTAGCTCGGATTAGGGTTATGCCAAAGGAAGTTCACATTGGATATGGGGGATTAAAAGTATCCATCAAAGATAATGTCAGAATTCCTTGTATGTTGGTGGTGCCTCTGCTAAAAACAGGAGTAGTTGTGAAGGAATGCCCGGTTTGGTGGGAAGAGGAAGTTTTGTTTTGACCACATTGAGTTTGAGAGGCAGGTGGAGATCTGGGTGGAGAGGTTTTTTTTTTAAAGATGCTGGGAAGTAGTTGGTATAGCCCAGGGAGGAGGTCAGCGTCGAACGTGCAGGTGGAGACTCGCATGACTAAATCTTTTGAGTCCGTTCACTCAGTCAATTCTGTACCTCAGCAGCTGTGAAGGCAGCGCCATAAGCCACTCTGTAAGTGTTCACAGTGGAAGGGAGACAGGGAAACCACCAGTTCTGGTGCTGTCCGCTAAGGTCTTGTAGGGAGGTGTGCTCAGGACAGGCATTGGGGATGCAGAGAGGTGAGCCTCTGAACCAGGACAGGAAATTTTTCTGAAGAAGGTGGCCCATGAACTGAGTTTGAAGGGCAGGTCGGATTTCGTCAGGTTGAGAAGGGGAAAGGAAGAAGGATATTCCAGGCAGAGAGAATAGCACATGTGAAGACATGCAAGTTTGACACAGCATGATGATTCTGGGAACTTCAGTATCTTCTGTATGGCTGAAGCAAAGAGCAATTGCACAAAATAGTACCTGCAGTAAAGCAGCGATAGCCGAGACGGTAGTGAGCGATGAGTGAAGGAGCCATTAAGGAGGAACATGTTTCTAGTAGAGTTTTCTAGATGTTGGCCCCAAGGATAAGTGTCAGGTGCAGCCATGTAAGATTAGCCTAAGGAGCTAATTAAAAATATCCAGATTTCAGGGTCCAACCTGGAATTCAGATCTATAAAGCTTTGGGTGGGAGGCAGAATCCGAATTTTAATAATACTCTTCTTCCCCCATATGAATCCAAAACACATGAAGGTTTACGAATCCAGTAAAGACAATATATTGGGGTTATTTGTTGTTAAGGGGCTGGAAAAGAAGAGGAATCAGCAAAGGAAATGGAGAAAGAACAAAGAGTAAAGGAAGAACAGAGGCATGCCACAGTGTTGGACCTTCCAGAGACACTAAGAGGGGTGAAGTCTAGGTGAACAGAATCGTTAGATAAATTACTTTAAACGAAAACTTCGTATGTGGGTTACTTTAAATGAAAACATATGTGGGGGACCTAGCCCTAGTGTCTGACATTATATGTGCTCAGTAAATGAGTTTGATTCTTGAGAAAAGACTTTGAATATAGAGGGACCAGAGGCTAAGATGCAAGTTGTTTAAGAAGAGAATGACCAACCACAATTAAAAGACCAAAAACAGACGGGTTGGGGAAAGTATTCACAGCAGGTGTGGTTGGAGCATTTAGTATTGTTTTTATATGAAAGAGCTTTCTTTAATAAATAAGAATCTCCCCTAAAACCCAGTTGATGATGGTCAAAGAGTATGAACTGACAGACAGTCTTATCTAAAAAGAAGTAAAACTGGTTCACAAATGTGGGCGTTTAGCCCCACTAGTGTCAGAGAAATGCAAATTGAAATGAAGGGCCGCCTTTGACTCTTACGTCATGATAGTAGCATAAATCAGAATGACAAATTTGTAAAACATCCCGTGTGTCAAAAGCTGTAAAAATATTCCTACCTTTTTTATTCTTTAATTCTCCTTCTGGGAATTTATCCCAAAGAAATAACTCAAAATATGGAAAAACTGAAAGCGGGAAGATGTTTAAAATGACATTATTTATAACTGTGAAAATACTGGAGACAATCTCAAAAGCCAATAAGATAATGACTAAATCAATATGGGAAATGGATGGAAATGTTTTATATTAAGCGGAAACTAGAACATAAAGCAGTATATATTATACTATCATCTAAATTTTGTTTTTTTAAAAAACTGTGTTCGTAGATTATATTCAGTATTATGTGGATAGAAAATGAACTGGAAGGAAACCCACTAAGTGTTAATAACTTCACTGGGTGATGAGAATTTAGGGAATTTTTATACTTTTTTTCTGTATTTTGTATGTTTTTCACCTAGATTTTGATAGAATTAAAATCAAAATACTGTTTATTTTAAAAGTAAAGTATAAACTTGCATATGGTTTATAATGATATATTTTAATTGTGTTAGGAAAAAGACTGGCAAGAGTGATAGAATTATGGGTATTTTTGCTCTCTTCTGATTTCCAAATTGCTTATAATGTGGCTACAGTCCTTTTATAATCAGGCCCATGTACACAACAATTACTGGTGTGGTTGGATAAAAATGTAGCAAAAGGGGAAAGCAAAGCAAGGTGTTTGGATGGGGTTTTCCTTTTCTGGGCCCTCTTGAAAGTTAAGGTGATAACCTGTGTTATGAGGGAGGCCTGTAAAATGACTCAGAAGATCCTAAGCTGTCAGCATCTTGGCTCTTTCAGACCCCATCTCTCTCCCCAGCTCCTGCTGCTTGCAGTCCACAGGGCGGGTAGTTTTCTTCTCACTGAACAGAAGCTGTCACAGGGTGCTCAAATATCAGCATCAATCTGAGCTCTTAAATTTGGGGACTTCACATTCTCATTAGGTTTCTTTGAATGTGGATGCCAATGACCCAGTGTCTATGGAAGAGTCAGAGCCACTTGTGGGGCTGTAAACTCTCAGATCCCGAGAGCTCCCTAGTTGAGGAAAACGTGTCCTGCTAGTCCAAGGCCAGAATGGCTGTCCAATATTAAAAATAATAATAAAGGAAAGAAAGAAAAAAAAGGATATAGTTATTTTCTTAATACTGTTTGAATATTTGTTTAAGTATGGAAAGGAGTTGAACCCTTTTCTGGTTTAAAATTTTAAATATTTAATTGTTAAATGTAAGTGAGATAACATTTCTTTAGCAGTGATCTGGTATTTAAATAGTGCTACAGTAGGCTGATTGCGAAGGATCCCAGCTGTTCATGGCTGATGGCAAAACCCTGGAAGGATGAAGAGAGGAATTGAAAAAAGTCCATTCTCCCAGGAGAAACTAACCCTTGAGTAGAAAAAGATTATCTTGGGTTTTCATGCAGGACAGTTTAGGAAAAAGCCAGCTAGGAGAAAGTTAGTAACTTATTCCTCATTAGGTGATGCAGACAGCTGAAAGTGCTATGCCTAAGTCGAGATCTAGGTAAAAGCGACCTGCAGTGGCCTTTGATGACAAGACCCTGAAAATCACAAGAACCAAGATGGCCTCGTCTATGCCCCTGCAGTTTCTACTGATCTGATTCTGGGCAAGTTAGAAACCTGTGCTCTGCTTTTACCTGGGGAAAAGCCAGTCAGTAAACCCAATACAACTCAGCAAACATTTGTTGATTGTATGCTATAACCTTAAGGTTAGACACCATAAAGATTACCAAAATAAATTAGATAAGGACCTTCCTTCAAAGTGTTAACACTGTAGTTGGATAAAGGGAAAAGCGTATATGAATGTAAGGCAGTACTTGTAGTCCCTTCCTTTTGAATATAAGACATTTCTGAAAATGTCTTCTAAAGTAGTGTCAGCCTCTTGAGGGCAGGAGCATTTATCTAACATGTATACTGTGCCTGGAACAGCCCTCAATAAGTGCTTGTTGAATATTGTTAAATGACTGCAGCAGTCAGCAGACAGACATGGTCCATGGGACTTCTGTCTCCCAGTGAGCTAATTGTAAAATTCTTAATTACCTTTCACCTTTTCGACACAGTCTTCTGAGATATATTTTCAGTGTTCCATGTGGTCTTTATTTTTATGCTCTTGTTTCACATCTGAACGTAAAGTCCATGAGCATCTGGTTAAGGCCGAGGAATCACCGCTTTCAGCATTCCCCATAGTTTACATCTCTGTGTCTTTGTGATCACTGCACTTTTAATCACTAGCACTCCTATTTTTCCATTTCCCACTAATTGCAAAATGCAATAAAATGCTGAAATCTTATAACCATAGCAACAAAAAAAGGAATGCCAACATTTAACTGTCAGGTGATTTTCAAAAGTTTAGCGTCTTTATCTGAAAAGCAATTTAAGGGAGCAGTGAAAAAAAGTGTAGGTTCAAAAGTCAAATGTTATTAATCCGAGGATGGCCTAGAGTACCTTTTGCTGTTTACCTAGTGGCTGTTCACCCAAATTTCAGGCAGACTTAGTAATGAGAGAAAAGAGTTAACCTTAGAGGCGAGCTGGCCTCATAAGCCCAAACCTGTAAATTTGCAGCAAAATGTTACTTATCCTCATAGACTTGTGACTTAATCTCCTCGAGACACTTTCTCTGAGCAAGACCAAGACCTCGCAGAATATACTAAATCTGTGTGGTGAACCTGACAGCAGAGAAGTTCTTCCCCTCCCAGGGTCTGTGCCTGGCAGTCTAGGGGCTGTTTTAACCCTTCGGGTGCTGGACTCTAGATCTTCTGCTCTTTTCTCCTGAGGCAGAGCCCACGCTGATGCACTAACCTATGGCGTCTCTGTGCTTCTCTTCTTACCTCCTCTTTCCCCTTCTCTTTCCCTTTTGCTGTGGTGTGTCCAGAAAAGGAAGTCGAGTTCCAGCGTGCACCTAATGGTGAGCCTTGCCTGCCCACCCATCTGCCCACTCCATGCTGCCTGTGCCCTCCTGCCAGCCACGCAAACCCATTCTGCCATGTGCGTGTGCTTCACTCATCCTCTCTGCATGTCTGTGCTGTGTGGGCAGGTGTGGCCTGTCCTGCCAGGCGGGGACCATTGTCCGAGGTCCCCCAGTGGCCTGAAAAGTGGACATTGGAATTTGTGGTCTGGCGTTCCCTGCTTCAGAGCCTGGACTGCCTCTAGCAGTCCCGGGCAGGAAGTGAAACTGGCAGAGACTCAGGAAGAGACCCTCACTGTCACTCAGGAGGAGAGGCCCTGCTCACTGGGCACAAACAGCCACTTCCTGCAGACTGGCAGCCGATGGGCATCTTCGTGGTGGGCAGGAGAGCTGGTTGTAGGCCCACAGCTCTGAGCCTTGCTCTCCTGGCCGTTTCCCCTGTGCAAGTGCCCATTAGCAGGCTGTGGCAGTGTTTCCTCCTTCCCACCCAGCCCTCAGGGGAAACAGCTGAAAAATAATAGAGACTGCATCTTCTTTACCATGGGACACAGGGCACCAAGAGGAACACAGCGACTTGAATCATTATGAAATCATCTGTTAAAGCCAGAGGTCGGGACACCTGGGTGAGATCCCAGGCCTCCACAGATATGGCAGGTTTTACAAACACCCTGGAGTCCTTGCACCATGCCAGGGTCTTTGTCTCAGCTGGGCTTTGCAGGCAAGACAGCCTTATGCAATTAGCCCCAAAGAGGAGGTCAGTATCAGCAACTGAGTTAAGAGATCCTTCCTGGTGGGAATGGAAGAGAATAGAGCTCTTGTGAGTTTAGACCCACATCCTGACTACTGGGACCTCTTTTCTCCAATGTACAGAGTCAAATGGACTCTCAAAGCACTTGGTTCCTAGCTTGAGGTTTCCTGCCTACCCCTGGGTTTGGAGGTATCTTAGCCATTGACAGTAAACTAGGGGTGGATGGCCTCAGGTCATTTCCAAGGGGCTATAAAAGAGGCCTCCAGGCTAGAAGGAGACAGCCTGGATAGCTTCCCGTATGTGTCCTCATTTGTGCCTTGTGCAGAGATGATTGTCTCTGTGCCTGTTGAAGAACTCTCAGGCATTAGGCTGCTTCTCGGTGGCCACCAGCTCAATTGGGACTCATCAGTTAGAGGATCGTAAGAGGCAGAAAGCATTGATATGACTCCCTGCCCTAGAAATTGGTCGGCCTCCTACCTTCCTTGCCATCCTCCCCTCAGCCTCCCTTGCTGTGAAACTCTAACATTTTGAAAGACGAGATATCCTGGTGGTCTCTGCTGTTAGGAATGTTGGCCTACTGGGCAGCCTACTCTTTCCTGGGGGCTGGGTTCTGGAACTGTAGCCACAGCCCCCATCTGGAGTCACCTGCCCTCCTCCCCCCTTCCCCCTGCCCCTCCTGACACTTCTACCCTTTCTCCCAGCTGACCAAGTCTAAGAGTTATCAGGCAGGAAGGCCAACAACACAGCCCTCTCTCTGCTCCTTGGGGTCAGTCGATGCGTTTTGTATCCAAAGCCGAATTCCAGCCCTTTCCTCTGTAGACACCGTCTCCTAGACTAGGTTTTATATCTCTTCTTGTTCCTTCTCTCTTCCAACTAGGCTTCATACTGGTGTTTTAGGGGAAAGGAAATGTAGGTGGCAAATTGAAAGAGCAACAGGAGGCTGTTCCCAGACAGGGAACCCAGAGTCTTTAAATTTTGTTGTGCTTCCCTAAAAACTACCGTTCTTTTCCTTTGTAAAGTGAGAAGAAGATCCTGAATTTCTTTGGGTGAAATATGATAATGCAGTGATGTGGCATCTGGCATAAGCAGAGATTTCTGGAGAGATGCTTTAAAACAAGTCTTTGGGCTGGTCCCACCTTGAGGATACCTCCAGAGCTAGGTTTCTGGACCCCTCCAAACACTCCCCTCCTCCAGTCATCTCTCCAACCATTGCTCCCATTCGCATAGTGTAATGGAGGCCACCTTAGGCCTAGCTCCTCCAGGCCAGGCCAGGCCAAGGGGCAAGGGAGGTCTGGGAGTCGAACCTGAGCTGCTTTGGTGACTCTAGAGGAACTAAACCATCTGTTTTCTTGTCTCAGCCACAGAGCAACAACAAAAACAGTCTCGTAAGCCCAGCCCAAGATCCCGCGCCCTTGCAGACGGCCATGGTACCTCCTGACTACAGCTTCTCTGCCCCTGCCCCTGCCTGCTTCCTGCTCCTTCCCGCTTCCTCTTCTTGCCCTCCTTCCCAGGCCTCCTTGGCCCTTTTCCTTTCTCAATCCCTATAGAGCAGGCTGCTTTGTGTATTGCCCTGTAGGCCCCTTCCCCCTCATTGCTTGCTTGACCAGGCTTCTTCCTGCATGGCAGAACTGCTGCTCCTGCTCCTTTCACTATTGGGGGGAAGAGTGATCAGGGTGCTGAGCACCAGGCTGGGCCCCCAGTGGGTCTGCTGTGGGGGCCGGGAAGGTGAGTTTCTTATAAAAGTAGAGAGTAGGAGCTTTCTTGGAATCTGTACATCAGTTCTTGGAGGCCTCCTTGTGAAACCTGCCTCAGCCTTTCCTCTGCAAAGCCATAAACAAGAAGGGCTGGGGTCCCTCACCTCTGGATGGTGCTGATCTCTGGGTTTCTGGAGAACCCCATGCTCTTCGTGCTGTCTCAGTTCTCTCAGGGCTTGTCCAAAGGGTGCCGTGGGCTCTCAGAGCTCCTGCTAGAGATGGCTCACGAGAGAGTTAGCAGGGGGATGACTAGGAAAGGAGAGGTAATTTTATCTGCTACCCCTTCTATTTCCTGTGATCCCTCATGCTGCCTGACATGGTGATGTAGGGACAGGAACTCTGGGGAAGGCAGAGGTGGGTGAAGCAGACACCTCTCTGGGCTTAGCTTACTGAGGGGGCATCCTGGATCTTTCTAGGAGAGCTTAATCCACTTTCCCTGTGTTCCTACTTTCTGTATACCCCTTGATGAACACTGTTGGTGGGGCCCAGCCGGTGCCCTTGGCCCTATAGCTTCTTCAGTGTACTTGTCTTGTAGGGAAAGAAAACTCAGAACTAGCAGAAATAAGGGATAGAGGCCCTCATCCTCTCAGCTCCCCTGGTACCTGCTTCCATTAAGTGCCAGGCCTCTCACCAGCCAGTGCTGTCCCCTAAGTCTGGGGCTTCCCAGCTACCTGGGACCCAGCTGATTTAAGACATTTTGATTTTTGAGAATGGCTGGTGGGCCAGCCTCAGTGATCATCATAGGGTCTCTGAAGGTACTGGGGTAGGAGTGGGGCCCCTCAGGGAAGAGCTATAAGTTCTGCCCCCAGGTCAGGAGAGTAATTTTCATCTTCTCTCACAGGAGCCACAAACCACCGTGGTACACAACGCTACAGATGGGATCAAGGTGAGTGGATCCTGAGTCTGTCTCCTGCTTTCCATGGCAGCAGGAAACAGGCAGGCTGGGTCACAGGGTCTGAGGGTCCTGACTTTGGCAGCCTACAGGCTGCACCTTGAGACCACAGTGTTTGCAGAGTCTAGGCTCGGGGTTGTGTGTGCCCACTCGTTGCTCCATTGCCAGGAAGTGTACTGTATCTTAGTGATTCTGAGCTCAGGCCCTGTATTCAGATAGGCCTGGGTTTGAATTTGGGCCCTGGGCCACTAGACAAGACACTCTTATTGGGGATAATAATAATAAAATTTTCCTTCATGACTTAGGAAGTTTAAATGAGAGTAAACAGCTAGAAAAACAGAGGCAAAAGTATAGTCAGACCCCATAGAGTATTCTCCATGGCCTCACCCTTTATGCCTTCAATAACTTTGTCTCCTTTTCACAACCAGTAGCAAATATTTATTGAGTCCCAAACCATCCATGGCTCTGGTGTACAGAAGTGACAAGACTAAAAAATCCCTCCCCACAGGTGTGGGGGAGACAGATAATAAAACCAAAAACCAAATAAATAAGATAAAATCCAGTAGTGATAAGCACTATGGAGAAAATGGCACAAACTAAAGAGAGCGTGAACAGGGCCTTTAGTTACGGGGTCAGAGAAGGGCCTTCCCCAGGGGGCGGTACTCGAACTGAACAATGGCAACAAGACAACCAGGCAGACTCTGGGGCAGAGCGCTCAATACAGAGTGAACTGCAAGGGCAGGGGCTTGGTATGTATCCAGAATGAAGAAATAGAAGAAATCAAACACCTAAGAGTGAGATGAGCAAGGGTGGAGAGCAGGGGTCCGGGGTGGCAGGAGGGTGATGAAATTGGAGAAGCAGTCAGGGACTGCTATATAAGACTTTTAGGAGTTTGCATTTTATTCCAGCAGCAATAAGAAGCTATTGGAAGTTCTCAACTGGGAAGTAATGTAGTCTGAAAAACCACTCTGGCCATGTTATAGGCAAGAATTTTAGGAATCAGACAAGTGCAGAAGCAGGGAGATCAAGAAGTGATTGTAGCAGTTCAGGTGCCAGATGTTGGTAGCTTGGACTCAGGTTGTAGCTATGCATTTGAAGAGAAGGGGTAGAATGGTATTTATTTTGGAGGTAGTACTGACAGATTTGATTTTAGATCGCATATATTTTTGAGGGAAAGAGAAAAAAGTAGAATCAACCTAGGATCAAACCTAGGAGAAGACTCTAGGTTTTCACCCAAATAATGGCATCGATGGTTCCATTTACTGAGTTGAGGAAGATTAGGGAGAACATTTGGGGATCCAGAGTTTTGTAAGAATAAGATGGCAAGGGTGAAAATAGAACTTTCCATGATTCCTCCTTGAACCTCTTGTAGGAGTACATGCTCTGCTTTTCTGCATGGTTCCTCTGGTTTCCAAGGGCCTAATTATATAAAAACATATTCTTTTTGGACTACAGGGTTCCACGGAGAGCTGTAACACCACCACAGAAGATGAGGACCTCAAAGGTAAGTGCTAGCCTTTGGTGGGGAAGGGACCCAGCAGTGTCCCAGGTACCTTGGCTCCAATGGAACACCTGCCTTGTCTGCCCCCAGAACTGAGATTGATGGCTCCCTATACCCCAGGAGAGGGCTTGGCATAAAGCTACTTTACATAGGCCAAGGCACGAGACCCCTGTGTGTTATTACTAGGCTAGGCAAGAGGCATCTTTTCTTTGACCCCAAGTCTGGAATAGCTAAACTAGAACTTTTCCTGAACCTGTCTGGGGCCAGGGCTCAGAAAACTGTTGCTGATAATGATGTGACATCCTAGAACAGGGACGTCTTGAGTCCCTGTAGAAGTAGCCCACAAATGTCATGCACCATTAGTAGAGTGACCAGTTATCTCAGTTTTCCCAAGATTGAAGTGATCGCTAGGATGTGGAACTTTAAGTTTTAAAACTGGATCATTCCTAGGCACATTGGGATAAGTTGGTCACTTTCATCACAGAGCCTTGGCATGAATGATGAAGTCTGAGTCACATTTGGCTATGTCCGGTGATCCTGTGAGGACCACCAGCCTAAGCTTGGGCCTGGCCAGAGTGCCAGGGAGTGTGGGAAAGCATGACACTCTACTACTTTGCATCTCAGTTTCCTTATCTGTAAATTGGGGATTATAATAATAAAATTATTCTTCATGACTTGTGAAGTTTAAAACGGTGGCTAGAAAAAACAGGAAGAGTATTGTCAGACCCCAGAGAGCATTCTCCATGGCCTTACCCTTTATTCCCTCAATAACCTTGTCTCCTTTTCACTACCAGTAGCAAATATTTATCGAGCCCTAAACCATCCATGGCTCTGGTTTACAGAAGTGACAAGACTAAAATCCCTCTCCACAGGTGTGTGTGTGGTGGGCAAATAATAAAACCAAAAACCAAATAAATAAGATAAAATCCAGTAGTGATAAGTGCTGTGGAGAAAATGGCACAAAGTAAAGAGAGCGTGAATAGGGCCTTTAATTAAGAGGTCAGAAAAGGGCCTTCCCCAGGGAGTGGTATTCGAACTAAACAATGGGAACAAGACAGCCAGGCAGACTCTGTGCTGCTCTTTGGTTTGGCCTCCTGGAATTGCTCCCTTTACCTTCAGTTAAGTGACCTTACAGCAGGCTCTCAGAAAAGATGGAGGAATGTTATAGGACAGAGCTTAGAGAACATGCCTAGGGGCAATAAGGGGGCACCAAACTTTTGAGAACCCGCAAAATAGCATAAATGTGTAATGCAGTAAAGAACAGTTGCTCAGGGCTGTTGGGATTAAGGTCAAATCAGTTCAGTTCTGTTGATGCTGGCAGAGTACATGGATCTTTCACTGCTGGGCTCTTGACCTTGTAGCCTAGCCCCCTAGAACATCTTTC
This sequence comes from Rousettus aegyptiacus, assembly GCF_014176215.1. Lineage (NCBI taxonomy): Eukaryota > Metazoa > Chordata > Mammalia > Chiroptera > Pteropodidae > Rousettus > Rousettus aegyptiacus. The sequence goes on from NW_023416309.1 coordinate 13,494,232, forward strand.
CCAGGAGAAGGAGTCCTTGTACAGGCTGTTTGAAGGCTCTTCTAGAAGCCACAAGCCCAGGTCTGTGCATCTCCTTGGGGCTTTTGGCTGGGAGGCCTCTCTGACAGAGGTGGCGGCGTGGGATGTGGTCCAGTGTCCATAGCAGCCCGAGGCGTTGCCTTGCCCCGGCTCTGCAGGGCCACGGGCTCAGGTCCTGTCCGGCTTGCTCGCTCACCTGCCTTGTTCTGTTTGTTTTGGCTGCTCTGCCTTGCCCTGCCCTGCCCTGGCTGGCTAGCTGCCCCGCTCCGCACTGGGAATGGCAGCTCGGTGCCTGAAGGACGGAGCTCCCGGGACAGAACAGCTCCCTCTGCAGGCATGCAGCCCCAGCCTTCTCTCTGCTCCTCAGCCAGTAAGTGTGAGGGAGGCACAATCTGGCTTCTGTCTCCCCGGCTCGTCCTGAAGCCCCTCAGGGATGCCCCCAGAGCTGTCAGCCCAGCCCAGCTGTCCATCTGAGTAAGCTTTGGGAGCTCGGCCTCTGCTGGGTGGGGTAGCTGATTGGAGGTGCTGTTAACCAGGCAGGGGGTCCTGAGATTAGGACCCAAAGACATAAAGAAGAGTGGGTGGAAGAACAGGCATGGTGGGAAGAAGTAGAAAGCCACTGAGATGTGCAGTGGGCCTTGCCTCAACACCAAGCTAGGAAGAACCGCTGAGTCAGTGGTCAGATCACAGGTGGTGGGAGCCAGGCTGATAGCGAAAGTGTAGTAGCCCAGAAACCATGTTGGGATGTGTCTCCTGAGGCTTGGCATATAATATTAAGAACATGGGGCTTGGGTGAGACAGACCTGAATTTGAATCTCAGCTACACTACCGTCAAAAATGTGTGAAGTAGATTAAACCTCCCACAGCTTCAGTTTCCTAAGCTCTAAAGTGGCAATAAAATGGCCCATACTTTAGAGCATTGCTATGAAAAATAAATGAGATAGTAGAATGCTTTGATATGATACCTTGCTGAGTTAATGGTAGTTCATATTTCTATTTTTTGTTGTGTCTGTGTAGATTATGCCTTCGTCTGTTGCTTTTCCTCCTACCATCTATCCTTTTGGAATTTCTAAACACAATCTTCTTCACCCATAGGGTCCCAGTCAGGTCCTGCAAATGGATTTGGTGGGTTGGAGAGGGTGCGTGTGTATACATATCTGCTTGCCTCTAGAAAGTGGATAGAGCTCGTTGGTTCCTCTAACCTGCTGCTTACCCACCTAGAGCTGCCCCCTGAAGGTACTGATGGCTGTGGGGCCCTCTCCTGGCTGTACCTTTGGCCATACTGCCCTCTCCCAGCTGTGCCTCTGGGCTATGTTGTTCTAATGCTCGCATTTGTCTTGCAGCCTCTCACTCCTGTGAGGAAAGGCTTGTGGCCCGGGCCAGCCCAGGTTTCTGGTTAGTGTTAGCCCGAGCCCACCCTTACCCTGGCAACACCCTCTGCTAATAGTGGTGCTCCCTGTAAGCGAGCTGCCCATGAGTGCAGGTTGTCAACAGCAGTCCCTTGGCTTGGGATGGGGTGGAGGTGGGGGCTCTGAGGGCACCAGTTCTGCCTGCCTTTTGGTCTGAGCCTTGTCTTAGTTTTTTTGAGGGACACTTCCTGGCACGAGAGCTAGAATGAGATTTAGAGCTTCTCCAAATCTTGTCCAAGGTAAACAGAGCCGTCTCTTTGGTGAGGGCTCTGTTTAAAAAGAGTGTTTATAGTTCCAAGATCCTCTAACTCAGAAAAGCCCTGTGAAGGAGATGAGCAGGGTGAAGAGAATTAAGCATCCATCATAGGACTCTGTTCATCCTTTTGAAGCCCTCATCCCTGGCTATATTCTGCTCCCAGGCTGGCTGTTGCCCAGGGCTAGGTTCTGAACCACTGAGTGGGAGCTGGGTGGGGAGAAGGGGGTTGGTAATTGAGACCTGACTGAGCTCCTTTAGGTGAGAAACATAAGTGGGTGGTGGAAACAGCCTTATTGGGAGATGCTGTTTAGAGAGGCTGAACCTGTTGGGGATGGGATACACAGACTCTGGGCAGGGCATTTATGATGTGCGAGGTTCCTCAGCTGTTAAAGACAAGAGTGTTGTCTGTATCCTGGTTGTTGATGGAGAGGGAGACAAAGGCCAGAGAACCATAACTAAAAGGTGGGCTTTAGGAAAAGGGAGTTGGCTAGCTCTACCGACAACAGAGGGGATGGAGAGAAAGGTGGGCTCACTCTTCCTAGAAAGGGCCTTAAAAACAGAGAAGAGGGATGCCTTTGTCAAAGAGATCACAGGGGATTCTCGAAGGATAGGGGAGGGTTCTGTGTCACTTGGGAGCTTCCCAGTCCCACTCAGGTAAATTGCTGGATTTTTTTCCCCCACAGTGCGAAAACAGGAGATCATTAAGATCACAGAACAACTGATTGAGGCCATCAACAATGGGGACTTTGAGGCTTACACGTGAGTAGAGACCTATTTCCTTGAGACCCAAGTCTCTCAAGGCGTTTCCTTCCTCACAGAAAGCAGCTGGGACCCTGGAAAAAGGGAAGGCTGAGCTTTGGGCACAGTGTCTGAGTAAAACACCAGGCTCCTAGTTTGGGAGCCCTTCCAGGTAGAGACCCCGTTGATTGATTCAGCCCATGGTCTGAAAGGGCAGGGCTAAGCTCAGCAGGCAGGCCCCTAAGATCTTAGCCATCTTGTCAGGCCTAGTTCACAGCTAACCTGCTCCAGGACAGACACAACTGATGAGGAAGAAATACAAGTAATTCCCATATAAGACTGACAAGCTACTTTTTCTTTTCTTGCAGGAAGATTTGCGATCCAGGCCTCACTTCGTTTGAGCCTGAGGCCCTTGGTAACCTCGTGGAGGGAATGGATTTCCATAAGTTTTACTTTGAGAATCGTGAGTGGGTTCGTGCTGCTGATATACTCCTGCCTGCCCCTTCACCCCCTTTGCCTCTGTCCCCACTCACCCTCTCTCTTCCTAGTTACCTGCTTTTCCTTTATTCGACCTACCTGCTGCACTCTGGTCTGTGTGCTGGTCTGCACCCTCCTTGTGCCCTGAGGATGTTCTTAAATGACACCTTTGAAGACCTTGTGCCAGAGCCCTGTGTGCTCCTTCATTCTGCAGCTGTTTCATGGTAGTGCCAGTTGCCATGGTCAGGATCAATGTATTTCTTTAAGCTTCACTTCTTTCCAAGATGATTGGAAACCATTTGAAATGAGGTTGAGATGATATCAAATAATAATGAAGCTCTGTCTCTGCAGATTTCACAATAGAGGAAATTAATACCAGGATAAGAATGTGCAAGCCAGTAACAGGGCACTGTTGGTGATTTGTGAAATCGGAAGTTGTGGCTAGGGGTCCTCCTAAATATTGAGGGAGGCAGGAGTCCTGGCTGGGGGTTGTACACTGGACAGTTTGTGAAAGTCCCAGGAGATAACAAGCTGAATCACTACCTCTTCTCATCTTCCTGTCTACTCTCTAAGACCCTTGCCGTCTTATTTTTTTCTCTTCTTACTTTATCCTGGATCTTCCCCGTCTTGCCTTGAATTTTATTTTGTCACTGGTTTCTCTACTAACTACCATCCTCCCCATGCCTCAGTTGCAAATGTAAACCCTAGGCTGAGTAATTCTTGTAGCCAGACGCAATTCCAGAGTTTATGGAAAGTCTAGGAAAGGTTTCATGTAACCCTTGTCTAATATTTGAATTGAACTAAGATGTGAATCTCAATAAAAATAGCACAATTCAGTTTTTACTGATAATGGCAACCCACCTTCCTTTGGCTTTCCCACAAAGGACCCTGGAATCCTGAGTTTGTTTAATGATTCTGTTTTAACTTTGGATTTTTTTTTTAATCAAAAATCAATTTTGAATATTTTAAGTTCTTGATTTTGCTCTGGAGCCCTAATTAAGGCAAAACCAACCTTTATGAAATCTAAACATCAGCCTGGCAGAGTAAAAACATCATAGTTGAGAATCATATGGTCCTGAATTCAAATGTTATATGATTTGGGCAAATTACTTAACTTCCTTGAGCCTATCTCCGTATCTTATAAGGGAGAAAATAATATCGACGAAGGAATGCATGTAAAACCCCAGCACAATGTCTGATTAAAATAGTAGCTGCTATTACCATTGTTCCCCACTTTTCTCTTCCTTTTGGATAACCAAAACTAATGATGGGGTTTCCTGACCTCTGAAAGGTGCATGGGGGACTTGGAGACTCCCAGAATGGTTCCTGGAGAGAGGGTGAGACTTAGAAGTGCAGGCTGGGAGGAAAATGCTGGTGCCCAAGCCTGATGCCCTCCTACCTACCCCACCCTGCCCTGCCCCCTGCAGTCTTATCCAAGAACAGCAAGCCCATTCACACCACCATCCTGAACCCACATGTCCATGTGATCGGAGAGGACGCAGCTTGCATCGCCTACATCCGCCTCACTCAGTACATCGATGGGCAGGGCCGGCCTCGCACCAGCCAGTCGGAGGAGACTCGGGTCTGGCACCGCCGGGATGGCAAGTGGCTCAATGTCCACTATCACTGCTCAGGGGCCCCTGCTGCACCGCTGCAGTGAGCTCAGCCACAGGTGCACATGGGTAGGGGGGTGGGAATGGGCTGGGACAGGTGGTTGAGAGGTGGCATTGCGGGAGAGGAGATATGGGTCACCCCAGAGGAGTGGCAAGGGCTGGACAATGTGGTCGTAATAACTTAAGCTTTGAAATGAGACAGACTTGGGTCAAGCTCTAGGATTCCAAATTGGGTGGAAGGTTACATCCTTTCCCTAAGTCTCAATTTCCTCAGTTGTCAAAAAGAGGGAAAGAGTGGAACCTATCTCATTAAGTTGTTAGAATTAAATAAGATATTTATAAGTAAAGCATTTAGTAAGTGTTCAGAAAATGTGAGGCATTGTATTTAAAAAGTTAGCTTCTTCCCCATCCTCTACCTTCTCAGGCAGACTTGGCCATGTGTGTAGTGTGTTTAAGTCCCTGGAACTCATCTGTGTGTTTATTGTTCTCTGTTCTGTTACCACATCTATCCTGTTTGACAGGGGCATTAGGAGATCCCAGCTGGAGGTCGAACCTTCGCAGCCAGTGGCTCTGGAGGGCCTGAGTGACAGCGGCAGTCCTGTTCGTTTGAGGTTTAAAACAATTAAATTACAAAGCGGCAGCAGCCAATGCACGCCCCTGCATGCAGCCCTCCCGCCCGCCCTTCGTGTCTGTCTCTGCTGTACCGAGGTGTTTTTTACATTTAAGGAAAAAAAAGAAAAGAAAAAAGGATTGTTAAAAAAAAAAATGGAATCCATACCATGATGCGTTTTAAAACCACCGATAGCCCTTGGGCTGGCAAGAAGGCAGGAGGAGTTTGTGTGATGCCTATTCTGGCATGAGCAGCAGGCTCACCCACCAATCCTGAAGAGGTGAACTTGGCCTCTGGCCTCCACAGACTTGGGGGACCAGGCAAGAACTCTGACAGAGCTTTAGGGCTGTGATGTGATTGCAGCCCTTGAGTGGCCTGTCTGTCCCAGGTCTAGGAATGGACTTCTTCAGAATTTGCATAGGCGCCTAGAAAAAGGCTGATGAGAACATCGTGGCCATCAGACCTACTTGGGAGAGAACACAGAGCCCCCAGCCTGCTGTGGAGGCAGCTGAGAAGCAGTGGCCTGAGGACTGAGGGCCCAGATGTTGCTGTACTGTTCCATTTAGTGTAGAAGGGAAGAGAATTGGTGCTGCAGAAGTGTGTCCGCTACAAAGCCGATGAGAAACTTTGTGTTAGTCTGACATGTACTCACTTACTCATCCATTTCTATAGGATGCACAATGCACGTGGGCCCTGATATTAAGGCCCAATCCCTGCAGTGGGGAAGGGGAAGGGGTTGCCGCTTTGCTTCGTGTTTATTTTCTTATAACTTAGCAAGGAGAGAGCCAGACCCTGGTCAGGGCTCCCCTTGCTGCCTTTGGCAGTTCTGTTTCTGTGCTGATTTGGGCCATCTTTGTCTTGCCTTTTCATGGTGGTGGTCCCCATGCTGACCCTCATCTGGGCCTGGGCCCTCTGCCAAGTGCCCCTGTGGGATGGGAGGAGTGAGGCAGCGGGATTGAGTTGATGGTTGTCTCTATGCATTCAGGCTGCCCTCAGGGCTGCCTCCCTTCTTACTATTCCCTTGTTGCACGTCCATCTCTTTTCCTGTCTTTGAGATTGACCTGACTGCTTTGTCAAGAAGTGTCCTCTTTAAAGAGGCCTCTTTACTGACCAACTGAAGTATAGACTTATTGCTGGACAATCTGCATGGGCATCACCCCCACCACCACCTGCATGTACCCAATAGAGGTGTCCAGAGCCAAAGCTCCTTGCATTCATTGTCCCTATCTGTGCTCAAGGAGTTCCATTTCAGAGGGGAAAGACCTATAAGCAGATGGCAGAGAAGATAATGGAGGAGCGATTGGTCACAGTCTTGGTTTCCCCAAAACAACTGTGCAAGCTTATCTGCACAAATATCTGCACTATTAGGGAGAAAGGTGGGTAGATCCCAGCTCCCTGGACTACCTTCAGGAGGCAAAGCTACAGGTTCACCTTGGAGCCAGCTAAGAAGAGAGCAGACTCACAGGTGCTGGTGCTTGGGGTTTAGCCAGGCTCCTGGGAGCACTTCATGCATGCCCCAGCCCCTGGGCCCCTAGCCCTTTCCTGCCCTGAAGCCTGCAGTACCAGCACACAGACACCATCACCACAGGGTTTGGTTTTGCTGGCTTGGAGACAAATGGTCTTAGACTTCATTAAGACCCATAGCTTCATATGGCTGCTCCAGCCCCACTTCTTAGCACTCTTATTTCTCTTCTGGGGCTAATGTCAGCATCTATAGACAGTAGACTATTAAAAACAAAAACAAAACAAAAAGAACCCCACCTTTTAACCAGGAAATGGAAGGCATTTGATGCAGAATTTTTGCATGACATAGAAATAATTTAAAAATAGTGTTTGTTCTGAATGTTGGTAGATCCTTCATAGCTTTGTTACAATGAAACCTTGAACTGAAGATATTTAATAAAATAACCTTTAAACCGTCCATTGTGTTACTGCTGTTGGAGGATTGTGGCCAGAGGCTTAGATTTTAGCAGCCTGGGTTGCGAGGCTTCGGATGGAGAGATGTACCTTCCCCAACTCCCTTTGGGCTCATTTTGGAATGAAACTTCTTCATAAACTCATTAACCTCCAACCAGTCCACTGAGCTGCTAAGGCGAGTTGGGGGCGGGGAGGAAGGATTTGGGGCCCTTAACGTGGTGGGCCTTTAGGGTTATCGCCCCACCCCAGGTCCCCGCCCGCGCCAAAGACCACCCCTTCCACTTCTCAGTGGGCCGGCCCAGCTCCCCCTCTGCGGGGCTAAGTGGACGAGCCCGTACCCTTGCCCCGCCCCTTCTCCGAGAGCTGCGGTGCCCGACGCTCTTCAGACTGTGCCACCCCGCAGGGAGGAAGGGGTTCGCCTCTGCGGCTGGGCCGCAGAGCCTGCCGTCTCTGAGGCCGAGACTCGGCTGAGCGCTGCAGAGGACAGTCTGGCTGCCTGGCACTTGGGTGGCACGGCTGCCCTGTCCGGAGTCGGCGGGGAGCGTAGCAGACGCCGCGAGCGGCAGCGCGCCGCCTCCCCCCGGTGGGAGCGGTGGTTGGGCCCGGCTGCAGCAGAGCGTTTGCTGGGAGATGGCGGAGCTGCCGCGACGAGGCCCGAGGCCCCGAGAGCAGGGAAGCCGGGCGGGCTCGGGACAAGGCGGAGTCCGGGGACAGCGGGGACGCCGCCCAGTCCGCCGGGTGAGCTGCCCCTGAGGATACTCCACACACAGGGTCGCCTGCAGTTCCTCCCCTCCGTTGGCACCATACCACCCGCGGGGTCGTCCCGGGCGGCTCCTCAGCGCGGCCCTGCTCTCCCCTCACCGCGCGACACTTCTACTTGCCTCCCTCGTAGTGGCCTCACTCCCCTCAGCTCGCCCCCTCATCGCGGGACTCCTCTTCCCCTGTGGGCTCTCCTAGCCTAATGCCTGTCTCGATGTCACCCCAGACTCTCCTCAGAACTCCCCTTGCCCCTTCCCTTTAATGCTCCACATCCAGTGCTCTTTCCATATCCACCTGTGTCTTCATATTCCCCCTCAGCAGCGCCCCTTCATCCGTAAGTTGGTGTGCCAGCCCCGCATTCCGGTGTCGCCACTTGGTACCTCCTCCTCTCACAGCATCTGCTTATCTCCCAGCGCGGAGCCCACACCCCCGCCTCCCCCAGTCCCTATCACTTTCTTCCAGCCCGGGCCTGGATGACTCCTTTGGTTTCTCCCTCAGAAACCTCCCACTATGCACACACATACAGCAGCCCACCTCACCTGTGTTCCTACTTCCAGATAGCACCCCTAGCACCCCTCTCAAAATATTGCTGCTGCTTCTGGGTATCAAGCTAAAATGCAGTTCCTCCACTGACAGCTGTGTGATCCTGGGCAAGTTACTAAGCTTCTCTGGACCCCAAATAATTACTCATGGAAAATGGAGATAATAATAGTATCTACATCTTACTTACCTCTTAGGGCTAATGTGAGCATTAAACATATGGAAAGCTCTTAGAAGAATGGCAAAGAGTAAGCCCTCAGTAAATGTTAACTATTATACTTAATGTCCACTTCCCCTTCAGTGACTTCTCACCACTGTGTTTTTGCCAGAGAGTTTCCTCTAATTCTTAGTGTTCACCCCTTTCACCATTTTGGTTCTTCCCCAATTCTCTTTTCATGTCAATTAGTTTTGCCCAGACCAAAGCTGAACTGTTCTTAAGTCATCTTTCTCAATTCTGAAGGACCCTGTCTCTGCCTAATCATCCCTAAGATGTGTAAGTCTGGAGGAGGGTGATAGAGAGGAATTGCGAGCCACTGGCCTTACTAGGAGTGGCTAAGGTGAGGAGAGCAAAAATAAAGCTTCTAGAAGCAGTCTATATAAGAAAAAATGGCTCTGAAATTAGGTCTCAATAAAACTGTTTTCTGATCACACTGATCTTATTCCTTCTCTTATTGTTTGGATGTGACTTAAGCTCCTGTTGCTTTCTGTCATCCAGCCCCACTCGGTTTGCTCTGTTTTTGTAACAGGACTCAATTCCTCATGTCTCTCCAGACTAGCTCAGGACTCTACTGAGCTCTTTATGGATGAGAGAATAGTGCCACTTAGGCTAAGTTAGGAAGGAGAACTGGAGTGGATAGGGAGAGAGACTCTGGACTCAGCTCTCTGGCTTTTCTCAGGTCCCAGTGATGTGACCTGCTCTGGGGTTACGTTTTTATCATCTCTCCTGAGACTGGCACAAGGTGAAAGGCAGAGACTGAGTAATTTTTCATAAGCAATGAAAAAGAGTCCACAAGTTCTGGGTTTGGAAGCAAATAGAATAATTAGCTAGCACCATTTCTCTTTGCTCTTGAATTCCTCCACCATAGTGTCCACCTGACTGCATGTTCGTTAGTGCTGTTAGCCTGTGAAGTTGGGTTTGATTGATGAGGAAGATTAACAGACTCATGAGTTTCCTCTTAACTGAAATCTTGTTGGAGCACGGGGCTTTCCGTCCCTTCTTCACAGGAAGACCAGAGCTCCAGCTGGCTGGCCAACTGCTTGGTCATGAGATGGTAACTCCTTTCAGAGCAGGTTCATTTTTAGCCTCCTGGGCTGTTTGGCCTCTCATTCATGAGAGATTTGTTCCTTTCTAGCCCTTGGATATACTGCTCTAGCTCTGAGCTTAGCTCAGGGAGGAGACTTTAGACAGTATTCTAAGAAGGGAAACAATCTTTGAAGCTAAGGCATGAGACTCAGATTGTGTTGTTCTTCTACAGGAGATTTTTTTTGGAGAACAAATCCTGTGAGCAGAAGGTAAGAGATGTGTGAAGAGGGTAATAGATTAATGACACAGTTTTGAAGGGAGAAACAATCCATTGATTTCTTTGTCTTACAGATAGGAAGGGAAGAAATTGTGAACTTTGCTGACCTCTGATGTGAGAACCTCAAGTCAAGGGTGGAGCCTGGCTTTACATCCTGAAGCTATGGGCCAGGGGGCCATGGTGACCTGACACAAATGGACTCTGTCCAGTTGTCCCCTGTTGACCTTTCTACTTCCCCTACACTATACTAAGGGGACTTGTCTCTACCTCTTCAGGGAACTGACCCTGAGGAGAAATCCCTTTCCCCTCTTTTCCTATCCTTCCACCCTCCCAAGAGAGCCCCAGCCTATAGAACTCCTACCTCCCATCCCTTGAGGTGGTCCCCATTCCTGCATCCCCTCCCTCGCCATGCTCAAGCTGTGGAAGGTGGTACGCCCAGCTCGGCAGCTGGAACTGCACCGCCTCATACTATTGCTGATTGCTTTTAGTCTGGGCTCCATGGGTTTTCTGGCTTACTACATATCCACCAGCCCCAAGGCCAAAGAACCCTTGCCCCTGCCCTTGGGAGACTGCAGCAGTGGTGGGGCAGCTGGCCCTGGCCCTGTACGGCCTCCAGTCCCACCTCAGCCTCCCAGGCCTCCAGAGACAGCTCAAACCGAACCTGTGGTCCTTGTGTTTATAGAGAGTGCATACTCACAGCTAGGGCAGGAGATTGTGGCCATCTTGGAGTCTAGTCGTTTTCGTTATAGCACTGAGCTGGCACCCGGCCGAGGGGACATGCCCACACTGACTGATCACACCCGGGGCCGCTATGTCTTGGTCATTTATGAGAACCTGCTCAAGTATGTCAATCTGGACGCCTGGAGTCGGGAACTGCTAGATCGGTATTGTGTGGAGTATGGCGTGGGCATCATTGGCTTTTTCCGAGCCCATGAGCATAGCCTACTGAGTGCCCAGCTCAAGGGATTTCCCCTTTTTCTACATTCAAACTTGGGGCTCCGAGACTACCAAGTTAATCCTTCTGCCCCGCTGCTGCATCTCACACGGCCCAGCCGCCTGGAGCCTGGGCCACTGCCTGGTGATGACTGGACCATCTTCCAATCCAATCATAGCACATATGAACCAGTGCTTCTTGCCAGTCTTCAGCCAGCTGAGCTTCCTGTTCCAGGACCAGTGTCTCGCCGGGCCCGGCTTCCCACTGTGGTACAGGACCTGGGGCTTCATGATGGCATCCAGCGGGTGATCTTTGGTCATGGCCTTTCCTTCTGGCTCCACAAACTTGTCTTTGTTGATGCTGTTTCATACCTCACTGGCAAGCGCCTCTGCCTGGACATCGACCGCTACATCTTGGTAGACATTGATGACATCTTTGTGGGCAAGGAAGGTACCCGCATGAAAGTGGCTGATGTTGAGGTCAGTCTTTTTTCCTTAGAAGCTATTTCAAGCTCTTACCTGTCAGACTCCCTTCCTTGATTCTGAGCTTGTCATAGGAATACTTTTCATTTTTCTCCTGCTCCATCTGCTCTCTCCTGATTTCTCATGTTCCTGCTACTCTTCCCAGGCTCTGTTGACCACCCAGAACAAACTCAGGACCTTAGTCCCCAACTTCACCTTCAACTTGGGCTTCTCGGGCAAGTTCTATCATACTGGTGAGCTCATTCCCCTGTGCCTTCAAGCATATCAGTCTTAATATGATCTGTCCCATCACTCTCCATCTTTCTGGGTAGACAAGTTGGAGAGAAGGGGCAAGATTTGGAGTCACAATCCTGTGAGGAGCTAATGGTGGGTATAAATTTAGTTTAGCATGGGTGGCTGGAGGGCAAGTTGGCTAGCGGGGGCAATTAGTCTTACATGAGCAGATGTTCCAAGGATGGAAAGTGGTCAGTGTTATAGAACAAAGGAGGGCAGATGGGCTAACTGGCTGTGGTCAGTGGTCATTGTGTGGCCATAGGGACAGAGGAGGAGGATGCAGGGGACGACATGCTGCTGAAGCACCGCAGAGAGTTCTGGTGGTTCCCCCATATGTGGAGCCACATGCAGCCACACCTGTTCCACAATCGCTCTGTGCTGGCTGACCAGATGAGGCTCAACAAACAGTTTGCTCTGGTGAGACCTTTGGAACTCTTCCCTATACTTTTTCCCAGAAATAATGGTTTCTTTTCAGCCTTCCCCTAATGGAGTACCGTTTCCCTACCCTTTACATTTCTTTCTGTGGAGGCATCCCCACCCTCTTTACCCTCTATTCCCCAAACCTCACCAGGTCCTGGTGAAAATCTGTGCCATTTTCAGGAGCATGGGATTCCCACGGATCTGGGGTATGCTGTGGCCCCCCACCACTCGGGCGTGTATCCCATCCACACGCAGCTCTATGAGGCCTGGAAATCTGTATGGGGCATCCAGGTGACCAGCACTGAGGAATATCCCCATCTCCGCCCTGCCCGCTACCGCCGTGGCTTCATTCACAATGGCATTATGGTAAGGGACACCTAATACAAATTTGAATCAAACTCCCACATTTTGACAACTTCCAACTTGACCTATGTCCTGTCAAATAAGGGTTGAGGGGTGAAAAGTCATGGTGCACATAGCAAGAGTTTTATTACTATTAACTTCATTCATACTGAGTCCGCCACGAATCCTAATGCTTCAGGACTTTCGTCCTTCATCTCATCCTCCTTTTTAAATCCATCTATCCCTATTCTTTTTTTCCTTCCAGGTCCTGCCACGGCAGACATGTGGCCTCTTCACTCACACAATCTTCTATAATGAGTATCCCGGAGGCTCCCGTGAACTAGACCAGAGCATCCGTGGTGGAGAGCTCTTTATGACAGTGCTGCTTAATCCGGTAAGGTGCCGAGAAGAAGAGCTAGAAGAATGGAGAGCCAAAGTGCTCGCAGGCTGGGACCTTTGCTTACCAAGCTTGCTTCTGAGCTGGGGTAGGCTCTCCAACTCTGACATGCAGGCACCCCCTTGCAGATCAGCATATTTATGACTCATCTGTCCAATTATGGAAATGATCGACTGGGCCTGTACACCTTTGAAAGCCTGGTGCGCTTCCTCCAGTGCTGGACACGGCTGCGCCTGCAGACTCTTCCTCCTGTCCCTCTAGCACGAAAGTACTTTGAACTCTTCCCTCAAGAGCAAAGCCCTCTTTGGCAGGTATGGGTGGAAGTCAGGCTGACCAGACATGATGGTGGGGAATGAAGAAAAGATTAGGCCTTATCTGATTCCTGGCCTCACCTTCAGAATCCCTGTGATGACAAGAGGCATAAAGACATCTGGTCCAAGGAGAAAACCTGTGATCGGCTCCCGAAGTTCCTCATTGTGGGACCCCAGAAGACAGGTGAATCATCTTTAGACAATTGTTCTTGCCCTGCCTTAAACACAAGAATCTTTGGCCATGGAATTCCCTTCTCATGCCCACCCCTCAGAAATTCAGTCTCTTGAGATAGTGATTCTTACTTAACCTTGGTTATATATCAGAATCATCTCTAGAGTTTTTTAAGATCCACAAGTGATTCTGATGCACAGTTATGGCTGAGAACCACTATTTCAACTCTTCCCTGGATCTCACTCAGACTTTCCTTCTCTTACTCTAGTTTGGCCAAAGGGGATTTTACTACCCAGAGTGGTTGTTTTCTTACTTCAAGAGCATGTTGTTGAGCTGGCTTCTCTTCCATAGACTTCCTTGGACTTTCTCTCCTGTTTAGGGACCACAGCTATTCACTTCTTCCTGAGCCTGCACCCAGCTGTGACTAGCAGCTTCCCTAGCCCCAGCACCTTTGAGGAGATTCAGTTCTTCAGCGGCCCTAATTACCACAAGGGCATTGACTGGTGAGACTGGGACACTTTGGAATGCTTCTCAGAGGAGCACTCCCTTCCCCCAAAATACCCCATTCCAGCTTCCACTACATCGATGTTGGGCCCTTTTCACACTGCAAATTCTCTGCCTCCTCTGTGCTACTTTTTAGGTACATGGACTTCTTTCCTATCCCTTCCAATGCCAGCACTGACTTCCTATTTGAAAAAAGTGCCACCTACTTTGACTCAGAAGTTGTACCACAGCGCGGGGCTGCCCTCCTACCACGAGCCAAGATCATCACTGTGCTCACCAACCCTGCTGACAGGGCCTACTCTTGGTACCAAGTGAGCCTGACGTTAGAGACATATTAGGGCTTGGGGGAGGGAGGTGGTCAGTGCTAGAGAGACAGAAAAGGATAAGGGTAGGGAAATTAAACTAGTGCCTTGGAGGGGGTTTCCAAGAGTGGGGCAAAATGATTCTGTCAAATCACCAATCCCTTCTCTTCCTACTCCTGTCCTTCAGCACCAGCGAGCACATGGAGACCCAGCTGCTCTGAACTATACCTTCTACCAGGTGATTTCAGCCTCCTCCCAGGCCCCTCTGGCACTTCGTTCCTTGCAAAACCGCTGTCTTGTCCCCGGCTACTATTCCACCCATCTTCAGCGCTGGCTAACTTACTACCCATCTGGACAGGTACCCTCCCCCGATATCCTTCACTGGGGTCCCCTTTCCCCTTAAGTCCAGAGGATTCTAAGGAGTACAGTAGTAACCACATCCCTGTCTCTAGTTGCTGATTGTGGATGGGCAAGAGCTGCGTACCAATCCAGCTGCTTCAATGGAGAGCATCCAGAAGTTCCTGGGTATCACACCCTTTCTGAACTACACACGGACCCTCAGGTGGGAGAGCATGACCCAGGAGAGGACTACGAGAAAATTGGGGAAGCAGGCTGACCATGTCTGTTTGGACGAAATGGATTTACCCTGTCTCACAAGGAGACTTGTGTCCTTTGGGTTGGGAGAGAGTGAGAGTGTACCTTTATGGGCTTGGATTTTTCTCCCTGCCACCTAATGGCTTCTTCCTCTTGAGCAGGTTTGATGAAGATAAGGGATTCTGGTGCCAGGGACTTGAAAATGGTAAGACTCGCTGTCTAGGCAAGAGCAAAGGCCGGAGGTACCCAGACATGGACACTGAGGTGAGTAAATTCTGGGACATGTTATCCCTCTTCACCCCTAAGATCTGTTTCTGTGTCCCACTTACCATTTCTACCTTCATTTTTCTCTATCAGTCCCGCCTTTTTCTTATGGATTTTTTCCGGAACCACAATTTGGACCTGTCAAAGCTACTCAGCCGGCTTGGACAGCCAGTG
This sequence comes from Rousettus aegyptiacus, assembly GCF_014176215.1. Taxonomy (NCBI): domain Eukaryota; kingdom Metazoa; phylum Chordata; class Mammalia; order Chiroptera; family Pteropodidae; genus Rousettus; species Rousettus aegyptiacus. The sequence goes on from NW_023416309.1 coordinate 13,509,258, forward strand.
CCCTCTTGGCTTCGGGAAGAACTGCAGCATTCCAGTCTAGGCTGATATCCCAGCCTCCTGTACCAGCAAAAAGCCCCCTGCTTCTCTAAAGGGCAAGCCCAGAGCAGGGCCCACAAGGGGGATTTGAGTGGCTTGGCCCCACCCGCTTCTACCTCAGTGGCCCTCAGGCCTGGGACGTCTGAGAAGGGAAAGATATCCTTTTCCCAACTCTGATGTCTGATAAAGGGGCATCCCTTGACATCCCACATTATGGTACTAGTCACCTTTGACCCATGGTCTTGGAAGGTGAGGAGGAGGAATGAGAGAGTACAGGCATGGTATAGAGGAAAGTATTAATCAAATGATTTCCCTGTTCATCCCTGGAGTGTATACCTGGCTATGGGAGGGATCCCTTACTGTGGGATTAATGGGATATACCTGTGGCCCGACCTCCCTAATGTCATTCACATTGAATGGAGATGAGGTCGGACAGTGGCTCATAGAGCTGAGTATGAGCCCTAGCTGTGGGCTTGAAACATCCTTAATAAACATCCTTATTTTTCTGCTTTGTCTGCCTCACTGGAATGGGAGAAATCTAGAATAAAGCAAGTATCAGACTTTTCCCCTGGTTCAAGGTTCATCTATACATGGAGGGAAAGAAGGGAAAGGCCCAGGCAGACTAGAGTAAAAAAGGAGTTTATATATTTATAAATGCCAAATAAATACCAGAGGCCACCCAATGCCCCCTCCCAGACAGGGATATCTCCCCCAACCCTAGGCTTCTAGGGTCTGAGACATCTTGGCCCCAAGCTACAGCCCAAGAGCAGCTGCCAGTCTGGGCTACCAGGGAACTAGGTAGGGATGATCTGTCCAGCCAAGATTCACTCCCACTGTGTGAGAAGCCCCCATAGCCATAGGCTTGTGTCCCTGTATAGGGCCCTAGGGGGGTCAGACTCAGGGGGAGAAGGTGGTCATCTCGAGTGAGACCTGCTGCCACAACTCCTTGGTCTGTTTGCTGCGCTTGAGGTTCTGAAGGATGTCGTTGAACTGCATCATGCCCATGGGTGTCAGGCAGAAGGCGCTGCGGGCACTGCGAATCGCATTTACAAAGTCGTCGTAGTCGGCAGGGGTCAGGTGAATCAAGCGGTGGTGGATGTACTGGAAGAGAATGTGTGGAGGATGAACCACTGAGCAAGGAACCAGGCCTCTCTGCTCTTGCATGCTGGGTGATTTGTTCCATGCCTGCCCAAGAGGTGTTCCACCCTGCTGCATATTTCCTGGGTTGTCACCTGCATGTATGCCTGCTGACAGCGCTGCACCAGCTGGTGGAAGGCCGGGGCACGCAGGTGGTTGTGGGCATGAGCAGGGCTCAGCCGCTGCAGCGTCTCCATGACGATCTCCTGCAGCACAAACGGGCTCAGCACCCCCTTGGCTGCCCCCACACAGAACTGGTGCACGTAGTTCACTCCTGGGGGGCAGGGGGAGGGGCATAAGACGGGGGTGGCCACCTCTGCCCTAGGGACCCAACTTTTATTTCTCAGCTCTGGCCTGGCAGAGAGCCTCCCTCCACCCCAGGAGCTGAGGTAGCCCCCCGCCCCCCGCGCACGCACACATACCCGACCAAGGCCTCAACTCTGAGCAAGAGCTAGGAAGGAGGTCTGGGATAGGAAGGTGGGGGAAGCAGGTGGGGGCGGACAATGGTCCTAGGGAGGGGAGGTGTTACCCAGCTTTGCTGCCAGCCCCAGCAACCATTTGACATCATCTGTGTAGGGGGGGGGAGCGGGAGAAGTTGTTGGGGTGATCGTTGTGTGCTCGGCGACCCAGCATCTCCAGTGCCAACATTCCTGGGAGAAAAGAGCAAATACATAGTGGGGGTACATCCTCCTCACCCTCTACCCCAACCTGGTATCTGACCCCACAGTAAAAAAGTTAAAGAGCTCTGGGAGGTGGTTGTCACTGAAGAGACTCTGACACAGCTGAAGGTGGAGGTACAGAAAGGGACCTCCTCTTACCAACACGGTAGGCAGCATGCAGGTGGTGAAGGCTGTGTGGGTTGACAGGCTGATTGTGTGTCTCCTCCTCTGGTGGTGGAAAACCCCCGCTCACCAGAGGGCTGGGCTGTGTGGTCAGGGCAGGCAATGAGGCACCCTGGATGGCTGGAAATGTGGATGCTGGATGGACACTGCTCACTGAGGGTGGGATGAAAGCCAGTGAGGAACTCAGCCCCAAGAGGGGCAGAGAGGATTCCCTCCCTACCTCCCCTGCCCAGTGTACCTCCCCTCCATTCACCTGTTCCCTGTCCCCACAACTCACAGGCCACACTAGCGGGCAGTGGGAGCCCTGGCTCTGTGTGATAGGGATGTACTGTGATGGGTGCCATGGAAGGGACGGGGAAAGACACAGCAGTGGCAGCAAGTGAGGGGGGAGTCACCGAGTAAGGGTACTGAGCCCCCAGGAATGCAGGATGCACACCCTAGAAGCAAAAAGAGGAAGAGAAGGAAGATACCAAATTATATTAGGATGTAGCTCTCCCCCTTCGTCCCACAACTGAGTATCCCTACATTTCTCAGTTGGGCTGGGTCCCCCAGACTCCCACCACTTCACCCAGGACTCGGACAACCCTATTCTCCCAGAGTACCCCACTCCAACCCCCAATGAACTAATATTCTCCCATATACCCAACCCCCCAGTAGAACAGTGGTCTCACCTGTGGGTATGCAGAGCTGGGCACAGGGAAGACGGCAGGCCGGGGCATATGAGGCATGGGGTGGGCAGGATGAGCTGGGTGGGTGAGGTATTGAGGGCTACAGGGCAGGTGGGGCTGTAGAGCAGTGTAGGGGTGCAGGCCAGGGGAATGTCCATGCCCCAGTCCTGGACCCGGATATAAACTGGACCCCACCGAGATGACTGGCACCACTGTGGCTGCTGCTGTCACTGCTGCCGCTGCCACTGTAACGGGCTCAGTCCCTGGGCCTCCCCTGCCCTCAGGCAGCCCCCGCCCAGCCTCCCCAGCTGTCCTGATCCCACTGGCACTACAGCTTGTAGCCCCTTCACGGGCTGTGGTTGAGCCACCTGCTGTTTGCTCATATAGCCAGAACCACTGGTGAGCAACCTCAAACAACACTTCGGGGTATACGCCTCCACCCTTAGCCGCCTCTTCCACTGCCATGCAGGCCTTCTCCAACATGAGGTTATCCTGGAAGGGAGGAACACAGAGGGTTAAGAGGGAAGGGCTTTACTTAGGGATGGCATTCCGACATCTCCCCCAGAACTGGCTGGTTTCTGGGGAAGCATGAAAAGTCAGAGCCAATGCTCAGAGTCTGTCAGTGAAGGCTTCACAGACACTGAAAAAATACTTGCTGACCAGTAGAAGTCAAGACCCAGTTTCAAACTAATTTAGCCGCTCCGTCCCATCAAAGTCCCATCATATCCCCAAGGCCTTCCTTAAGCATTCCATCCTAGCGATCATCTTGGTGCCTAAACTATAGGCCTCTATTTCCTTATCTGTAAAATATGAACAATCTGGGCCAACCTCAGTGATACAAGCTTAAAAAAGTAATGGATGTGACAGCACATTAATATGTCAAATGTCACCATGAGAGGACAAACTGGATAGTTTGTGAACTCTGGTATATGGGAATCAAGAGCTGAGCTGTCAAGATTTCCCCATGCCCACCTTCCCTGCCCAGATACCCCAAAGCAGGGCCCCAGATTGCCTATAGAAATACCTGCTCCTTGCACTGCACCAGGGCCCGCTGGATCTCATTAGGGTTCAGTGCATGGGCATGAGGCAGGCAGCTTAGGGCTAGCTCTGCTGCTGCCCTCACCATATTGGAATCTCGTGCCCGTGATGCCCTGTCAGCCAGGGATGCAACCTCAGGAGGCGTCAGGTGCCCATCCCAGCATTCTACCAGTATAGTCAGAGCTGCACTGCCAATCTCCATTGCCTGGCCTTTGGGGAAAAGAGAGAAAAGCAGAATGGGGTTAGCATGAGCACCACTGGGGAGTGGGAATGGTGTCTCTGCTCTGAGTTCAGTAACAAGGCTTTTATCTCCATCAATTAATCCCCTTTCCATACCCAAATCAAAACACTAGATTTACCTGTAATCCAAGAAACGTGGGAAGAATAGGTACGTGAAAGCCAGTTGGGAGAAACGAAGTTGTGCAGGCCAAGGGCATAAAGCCCAATTTCAAAGGCGCAAAGGTGCAGGTTGCGGTGAGGACCCTGGTGGCCCCCTGAGGAAGATGGATGTGTGAAAATGGAAGTGCTGCTGTTGCCCCCTGCTTTGATCAGCACTGTCTTTGCCAGCTCGAAGTAGAAGTGTGCAGCTGCCTCTGATGGCTGATTGGGTACATGAGGGGCATGACTCTCGGGACGGCGACCCTTGTACCTGAAGGGACAATGGGGTAGGGACAGGGATTGGGGTTTCTCTGAAATGGATGTCCAGGTAGGTTGGGAAAGACCAGGGTAGGTGAGGATATTAAAGGGACAATAATTGGATTACACTAGGAATGTGGCTCTGAGGGTGGGCCAGATCAGAGAGAACAGATATTTCTTCCCACTGACCTTCCAACTTCAACTGTCTTCGCCCGGGCCCCTCCACTGGCACTGGCCCGGCGACTTCCACTGGAAGACGAGGAGCCCAGGGAATCTGAGGAAGAGCTGCTAATGCTGTCACTGTCCTGTCCTCGACCCCAAGAGGTGGGGGCCCAGCCCCCTCGAAGTGGCCTCCGGCTCAAGGTGGGAGAGCTATCCGATGTTGTTTCAGGGGCACTGCTGTCAATGCTGGCCATGCCTAACCCCCCAAAAGACAAATCAATCTCAGAAGTTCCAGAAGTCAGATTCCAAGAATATTCTTCCCTCCATGTTATTCCATGGGCTCTCATACCTGTGTGCTTCTTCTTAGGCCGCCCAGGGGAGCCCCAGCCCCGTCCATTGTAGCCTCCACGACTGCCAAGTGCCAGACGGCTGGGAACCTTCCCCTCTGGCCTTGGGGTCAAAGCCGCCTCAGATGGGAGACTCTCACAGGGGGAATGTGGGGAACTCTCTAGGTGGGGAAAATAGGACAGTGGGATGAACCCAGGAAAGGGGAACCAACATGGTTCCATACCATTCATCCCCCTGCCCAGTGCCCCCACCTCACCAGGCACATTCTTCTCTGTGAAGCCCTCAGTGGGGCCTGGCCCAGCCCCTGCCACACTCCCTGGTTGAGCAGGCCCTGCAGAGCCTGAGGTCAGTGGCTGCAGGGCCCCTGGAGCAGATGGGCCCCCATGCTTTGAAGGAGACCTCTGGCTGGCTGTGGCTGGGCGGCTAGATGAGTAAAACGAACTCAATGTCTGTGGTTTATGCGTCTGGCTCTCTCGATCCAAGAGTTTGTCTAAGATCTGAAGGACAGAGAAGTAGTGACAGAATGCTCTTTATCTCCTGACTTCTATTACCTGCCTGTATCCTTGAAACAGCTTAATACTACCTCCTCAGTAAGCCTTCCCAAGTTGTAACTATAGAAGAACATCCTGGAAGATAGGGGCTAGCTTAAATATCCTAGTATCCTCTATAAAACATACCACTAGGATGAGTATATTGATATTAATATTGAAATAAATGAATGAATGACCGACTTTATGTATGCCATCTATTTCTCTTCTTCCACCTCTGCCCAAGCACTGGTCTCTCCTGTTCTTTATGAGGTGTTACCATATCCATCATGGGCAGAATAGCCCTTTTCTCACTTTACTGGGAACCCCTGAGAAACATGGAGGAATTTATTTGCTTTGCCTGTCAAAATTCCAGTACCTCAGTCCCTTACCTTTTTGAGCTTGGCCTGGTCATCCTTGTAAGTGATCATTAGTGCCAATGCCAAGTCACCCTTCTCCCGACGTGTGCCTTCACACAGGAGGGGATGCTCTGCTTCACTCACTGTTGTCTTCATGCCTGTGAGGAGAGGTTCACAGTAATTGAGAATGGCCATAACTCCCAAGACAGAAAAGGTAAACAGGCCAGGGCTCCCAGCCACCAGCATGCAAGGTCAAGAGTTCTATTGGTCCAGGCCACATCCCCTATACAAAGGTCCCCATCGCCTATTACAACCAGCCTTAGCTAAGCTCTGGTCTACTTTTTAAGACCTTCATAACCTGACTCACTCTACCTTCTCAGCATACCCAACACTTTTAAGGAAGTTGGGCTCCTCACTCTCATGAAGACTTGATTGCCCCTGTCTTTATTCTTGGTTTTTTTGTCCCCCTACTTAGGACTTAACTTGATTTTTTAACCTACATTCCATGTTTTACCTCTTCCCTGCAGCCTTTCCCTAAATTTTTGATTTGTTGCCCTTATATCACCCAAAACCCATAGCACACATCTTTGCCCTAAATACTTAACTGTCTTATAGGCACTATTTGGCTCATACATGTCATCCTGGCTTCCTCATTATCATAGAGCCCCTTTGGAACAAGGCCCATGTTTCATGTCATTCAAGGTCTGAGACACACTTAGCTCACAGACATGCTCACAACACTGTCATACTCACCCAAGGCAGCAACTGCTGCTTCAAATCCCAGCTCCTCATCCCCAGGCATCTCGTTGTTCCAGTTGCGACTTGGAGGGCGGGAACCCGTGGGAGAAACCACTGGATGAAAGTTGGGGTAAGTCAGGCAGATAGAACTATCAAGAGAAAGAATGAAAGAGAGGGAACCCAAGACCCTCATCATTTCAGACCCTCCCATGAAGATGCCTGATGGGTCTTTGGCAATTCAGAGCCTTGGAGCTCTTGGTTTTTCCAAAAAAAGTGACTCCTGCCCCAGTTTCCCACTTGCTGTAGAGTCAGCACCATACCTGGAGCACAGAGGACATCAAAGATGAAACTGGCCAGCATAAGAGGCAAAACAGGCCGATAGTCACAGAGCGTCCCTTCCCGAAGCTCCTCTGCCCGGCAACGCATGGTACTCATCTCACTTGGACCCAGAGGAATCTTCTTGAGCAAGGCAGCCACCTCAGACTCCTGGTATGCCAGCTTTACCTGAGGATAGAGGAAGAGGCTCAGACCTCTAATATTTCAATGTGGATCAAGGTACAAGGTTCTGAGATTATAATACAAGGCTCAGATAGAAAATCTAACCTCTAAGGCCTTGGTAGAAGCTGGGGGCCGCTGTAGCTCCAAGGCAAACATGCCAACTCGGAAGGCCAGGTTGTGGTGCTCTGGGCGCTCACTTAGCACTGTCAACAGGAAGGCCGCCTTAGTCAGGGTGTTGGTAGCCACCCAGGTCTGACGGCTTGTAGATACCTTGTTCTTCTTGCCCTAAAGAGAGAAGCACAAGGAGGTAGGAAGATGAGTCTGACACACCTTGGTGGAGGGAGAAGGAGGTTCTCACTTGGGGCAGGAAATAGGAAAGGATTAGGGCCAGGAGGGGAGGGAAAGGGAAGGAGATCTCTCTCACCTTGGCAGGGGGCGGCTCTACCTTGAGGTCGGGTGGGTTGGCTAGCAGGTCCTGGGCAAGCTCCACAGTGAGACGGGAGGCCTCACTGCTGTAGCCATGAGCATGCAAGGCCTCAGCACAGGCAAATAATACCTGGAGAGAGGACATGGGCACCAGACAGGTCGAAGTCCAAGGGCAGAACACCATACACACTCATGCAACAAACATCCTGTGAGCACTTGCTATATGCTGGGCCCTATGCTGTTCCTGGGTATACCATAGGAACTCAGTCTGGTTACAGAAACACACAAACCATTGTGAAGTAGGCTACTATGGGTAAAGGTCAAGAGAGGAGCAGGTGGGTAGAATACCTCACTGAGACTTAGGGCAGAGGGGCAAACTCGGAAAAGACTTCCTAGAGGAACTGATGATCTATAAGATCTCTGTGACCTACAAAAGGAACAGGAGCTAACCGGTAAGGTAAGGGAAGACTATTCCATGAAGAAAAGCCAATCCATGCAAAAGCATAGATGCAAAAGAGAGCATGGCAAACTACAGGAATGGTTCCAATAACTACAGTGTAAAAGACAGAGTAGCTAGATGAGGCTGGAGAAGCATGCACCTATCAGATCAAGTGAAGCCTCATAAGTCATGCCAAGGACTTTCATTTTGTAAACTAAGGGCCATGGGAAAACACTGAAGGGTTGTAAGCAGCAGAGTGACACAATCAGACATTTCAGAAAAACTAATAGAGTAGCAATGTCAAGAATGGGCTATAGGCAGGGAGGCCAGTTAGGAGGCTGTTATAGGATTTTAACAGTCATGCTATTGTCCTGACAATCCCAACTAGAGCCAAATGGCACCTCTCCCAGTTGCGGCTAAGGTGTACCCGCAGAGTCCCCTCACCTCCATGCGACTCTCCTGTTCCAGTGGCTTCAGTCCAGCAAACAGGTCGTGCTCCTCCCCAACCCCGCCCTCGGCCTTCTCTTCCTCGCCCCCAGCCCCGTCCTGGGCATTCAGATAATATGCCTGGTAGTCATCATCCTCCTCTCCAACTGCAGGGGCTGCCTCCTTGGTTTTGGGGAGCCCATTGCCACTCTCATCTGTGGAAGGGAGGTAGTCCCTGGTACAGACCTCCCCGGGTAGTAGGCCAGGGGGGCCAGCAGAGGCTGTGGGAGGCTCTGGCCCTTCTGAGAAGTACACGCCACCATCTTCTTCATAAGTATCTGGGGGTTCAGGAAGGAAGGTGGAATGGCCTCGGGAGCCAACAGAGGGAGGGCAGGGTGGCAGGCTTTCAGGGAATCCACCAAAGGTGCTGGCCTCTGCACCCAGGGCCAGGCTGCTGTCATCCAGGCTCATTTCAGCCAGATCCGGCTCCAAGGAGCTGTCTTCACTGCTCAGCCTTCGCTTGCTCCCGCCGCCTGCTGAGCCCTTACCCCCACTGCCAGCCCCACCCAGTGCCTTGGCTTTGCCCCCACCTGGACCCATCTTATGCAGAGCCTTATCTCCCCCCTCAGCTGAGAGGCGGCGGGGACCCCTCTGTGACGAGGGGACCCCCTCACCCAACCCCTTGCGTTTGGCCCCAGGCTCCTTGGGCCGCACAGCTGGCTCAGCAGGAAGAGAGCGGGGCCGCTCCCGAGATTCTTCCAGGCCCCCAGATCGGGAGGCGCCTGGCCGAGGGGGCAGGGCTCGGGCCCAGCACAGTGCCAGCTTCCGGTCAGTGCCACTATAGGTGACACCAGGAAGTGGGTAGGCCTCTTCCCAGTTGAAGTAGCAGGCCTCCACCGCTGGCCGGAAGCCAGGGAAGAGCCGCTCCAGGGTCTTCTTGTGCTGTCCCCGCTTCACATTCTCAATCACCTTCAGTTGCCACTGGCGGAGCTGTGCACACAGTTCCCGGCGACTGTAGGAACAAAAGGATGAGGCTGTTAGGGGCTACATTCTGCACCAAGAAGGGAAAGAAGCAGGTGGAGTAGGTATACCCTCAGAAGGTGGGCAAAGGGAAGGACCCAGGGAAGTATTTCTTGAGCTACCCTGTGGTCATCACCCCAGTACTCAGAGGCTAGAAGAATGGTACATCTGTATGTATACAAGAAGATGAGGGCTTCCTAGACTAATAATCCATTCCTACAAAGATACAAGGGGTGGAGGGTTAAAGGAGGTCAATCAACAGGATTCTGTTGACATTTATTGACAGTGACCAAGACTGAGACACAAAACTAGTCTGTTGTATGAATATATCATAGTCTGTTAATCCATTTTCAAGTTTAAAGATAGATTTTGGTGATTTCAAATAAAGAAGCCATAAACATTTGTGTATTAAAAAAGAAAAAAAAAGATAAGGGCTTGTTCTGTCCTGGGCTAGCCCAGTCTCCAAGCTGTGGTAAGCATAAGGGGAGACTCACCGCTGAGGGCTGAGTGCAGGGTCCAGCACAGCCAGCCTCCACAGTGTGACCATCTCATCACACATGCTGGCACATGCATGGGCTGCCACCTCTGACTGCCCATTGCTACGGCCCGTGTGCCCACTGGCGCTGCTGTGTGAGGCTGAGGTGCGTACGCTGTACCACCAACCTGTTATCTGGAAACAGAGAGAGCTCTGAGACGCCTTAAGAGCTTGGAGAAAGAGTAGCCTTCCCGAATGTCCTTGTCAGCAAGAGGGTTAAGAGGTTAAGGGAAGGAGAAGATGAACCACCATGGGCCTACCCTACTCTGGCAGATTACCTGTTCGTAGGTGAGACACTGGTCAGTGAGAATTTCCAACAAGGGGGCAGCATTGCTGTCCCTCCGTTTGAACATCTCCCGCACGATGCTAAGCAGGTTCCAGACACCCTCTGGCTCGCGGCCCCTCAGAGGGCGCAGTAGACACGCCCATTCAGCGGCAGCTGGAGGCTCCGTGGAAGACAAATACATGGAGTTCACATCACTGTGAAAGTAGTATAGTAGAAAATGATGACCCTAAGATGATGCTGAATAAAGCAGGTGACAGGGCAACAGGGCTTTGACACAAAAGAGGCCTTAACCCAGAATAGAGTGTAGGGAAAAAAGATGTCCATGACGAAATTCTTAACCTCTCTCTACCTCAGTTTCCCAACTTCTGAAAGGGAGAAAAATAACTTCTGCTCTACTTAGCTAAGAACAGATCACTCTGTGACTATGGATGATAAAACTATCATCATCCATTGATTCATTAGGGACATCTACTGTGTAACAGGCATTAGACAAGTGCAAGGAATCAAAGGTGGGAGGCACAAGCATTAATAGAACAAAGGATCTGTCAACAGTCTGAGGTATGCTCTCCTTCCAACACACAGGCAGGAAGAGATCCAATTTACCTGAAGACCACAGGGGAGGGGCCACAGAACTTGTGCAGTGTCTTCTTGATGTTGTCAGTGAGTGTTGATTCATCCAAATACCAAGTACTCTGGTCAGAGGCGGAGGGCCCTGCTGTGGGATCTGGGGGTGATAGGCAGTCAGTCACCTAGAGATAGGGGCCTGGATTTGCCTGACAACATCGAGCCTTTAGTAAGTGATACTCTGTACTACCAACTTTCTTTCTTCTTACTGCCCTTTCTTACCACACTTACCTGGAGCGCCACACACTGTATTGATGGCTGTTGACTGGGAGGAGAGGAGTTCATCCAGGAGACGCTGGGCTGTGGGGAGGATCTGAGGGGAAAAGGGACAAAGGCATAGGTGACCCAAGGAGGACAGGGCCTAATAGGAAAGCTGATAATGCAGCCCTAGAGCTAGTTGGAGGAGGGTGTGCCAACCTCACTTACCTGCTGAGGGAGCTCACTGATGAGGTATTGAGCAAACTTCTGTAGCTGGTCCCTCTGTAGCCGAGACAGGGACTCTGAGACTGGGGCCCGCAGGCAGACTGCAGAAGCCTGAAAGGGACAGAGAGAGAAACAGAACAATCTGAGAAAAGGCTTGCTGATGCTGGGACTAGGAATAGAAAGGCAGACTATGGGAGGCGAAGGGGCTCACATTATGGCCAGGCATGCAGCAGAGAAGGGGGGGATGGAGCGTAGGATAGGGCCAGGATAAATTGGGAGGGCCTCACGTTGTGGATGCGGAAGAGACAGAGTGCCACGACATGGGTGCACCATTTGGCCCCAGCCCCACAGGTGCAGCTGCAGGAAGTGACCCGGCAGCGGTCAAACATCACAGCCACATTGTAGGCCCCTTTGGGGGGGACCATCTGAGGTGGCACCACTGTAGCACTCAGGTGGAACCCTGGGGAGAAACATGGGCATGGTCAGGAAGAGCCATCAAGACACAGGTCTCTGCCCTCAACTCCGGCCCTGCAGTTATTCAGACAACCTCCTCCAGTTGCTTGCAGTAGGTCTCTAACTCATAACACAAGGGATGAGAGGAGCAGGCTGTACCAAAATGCATGATGGGACCCTTACCTATCTGTAGTGGATCTTTCACAGCCCTCATGCGGAATAGCTGATCTCCTCGCTGGAACTCATCTGCACTGCCATTGGCCAGGCATGAATATAGCCTGAGGGTGAAGAAGAGGACATAGCCACAACTAAGCAAATAACCTCTATACATCCTGTCAGAGAATACAATGCCCTGGGCACTCTCTCCCCATTGTCAATCCCTTTTGGGGAAAATCCAAGGCATTCCCTCATCCCCTTGTCTTCTTACTACAGCCCCCAATACAGTATGCCCTTTGTTCTGTGGGAAGCCCAGCACACTGTGACATATCAGGACCTTACTCCCACCATTAGTCCTTTAGCCTCACCGAATATCCTCTTCATTCTCAGGAAAGCTCCAAAAAGCAATTCGGAGCTGTAGCTGCTCAGGCACTGGGGGGTAAACTTTTTCCACCACTTCAAATGGAATATGAAATGCCACCTGCTTTGCTGACAGCTCCACTAATGGGATCACCAGTCCATCTTTGGAAACAAAGGTTGAGGTAAGGAGAAAGAAAAGGGAAAATGAAAAGGGTTATGATCATTTGGCACCAATACCAGTGCCACATTTTGGACCCCACCTTCACTATGAAAGGAGAGATCTCTATGAAAAACCAAAGGACCCTCCTGTCAGGAAACACCAACCCTTAAGACACCATCTGGGGGAGGTGAGCTAAACAACCCCAACCTACAGCCTGCTACCTAAGGTTTAGAACAGAAGATACCAGGGTTATCCCAGAAACTCCTGGCAGCAAACAGGTGTGTTCCAGGATCCTAGTGGATAATGCCTTTCGCAAGGCTCAGCATCTTATTTCCCATATACCTAGCACTTTAAGATTCATATTACATGGTAAATGTCTCCCTCTGGCATTCTTTTCTCTAATTGCTTTTTTAAACTAACCCTTTTTCTCTAGATGACTTCAGGCCTCAATCTAAGGATGGAAGATAGACCAGAGCCCAGAAGAGTTAAAAGTGGGACCTCCAGAAGCGAGGGAAGCTACATTTCCTTTGGCACACCTGGACCCGGCTTCCAACAATAGAAGACCTGGGTCAAGGGAGGAGAGACAGGCTATCCCAAGGGAACCTAGCATCTGTTCTTGAAATCACCTGGGGTAGGATGGAGTTACTACTCAAAGTTTCAATCAAAAAGCAGTGAAACACAACAGACTGCACATCTCACCAGTTGCTAGTCAGATTAAAAGACAAATCAGAAAATCATGGGGCAGAAAAAAACCCTAAAAAAAAAAAAGTTAATCTCTTTATTTTACAAATGATCCACTGAGGGTAGCCTGGGATGGGAGTGGGTGGGGGTGGGGAAATAACATGCTTTTGTAGATTTTAATCTGTTCAGGAAGATAATCTGTAAATCAAAAATCTTCACCCCAAGATTTCATACTTCCCTCAAAGTGAGGGAGCACTAAGCCCCCAGGCCACCCACACATGCAAATATAAAAGTAGAGAAACCAAAAAAGACTGACAGTGAAAATGTCTATGATGTGTGTGTGTGTGTGTGTGTGTGTATACACAAAACACATGCTTTCTCACCAACTAAAGTTGAATACTATCACTCCTAAAAAGTTAACACATGTAAATTTCTCTATCCCAAAGGGGTACTAGAAATTTCTGTGGGGCAGTCTGAAAAACAGGACTCTTGGAATGGCCAGAGGAGAATCACAAAGTAACCCCCTCAACTGCTGAAAAAAAGTCAGCTTCCACTGAGGCCCAGGACAAAAACTGTGCCATGAGGAAAGCAGGGAAATGATGTGGTGAGACCTGAGCCTTTGGAGCTTCTCTTACCATCACTCTCCTCTCCATCCCCTTTAAAGCAAAATTCTTCAGGGCAATAATCAGTTAATTCACTGAAAGACCCAAGGATGAAAGAAACTCACAGTGAAAAGCAGATAGAACGTTTCATAAGGGGACTCCAGAGACAAGTACCCACACCCTTCCCCAGGCACCAGATGATGGAAATTTAAGGCTCTAATCCAATGGTCCCAACCTTAGAGCCTTGGATGTTCAATATGGCCAGAAACCAAGCCTCTAATCTAAATCTATGGAACTGTGGAATCTCCTCTCACAGGCCAGTTCACCTCCACTTTCTTCTGGGTGGAACCCCTTTTTGGTGCAGCTGGGATCAGAGATCATCACTCTGAATCAAGAAGCTCCCAATGCACTTTGCAATGGGAATGGTCACTTCTTCACAATCCACCCCCCTAACCACATTCTGCTCTACTTTCTAACTTGCCTCAGGCTGAACTCCATAAGTATTCCCAAGTCCCAGAGAACTCTTCTTATCCCATCTCTAAGGCAAATGAACTACAAAAGATCTACTTTCTGTCGCTAATCCTATCCAATCCAGAATTTCCCAGCCATCACCCAAATCTCTTTCTCTCTTACACACACACACACGCACGCACGCACGCACGCACGCTGGTGTGGAGAAGCCAACCCCAGAAAGACCAGAACAGCGAGTCTTTAAGTCCGTTCAATGCTTGGTACAGCTCGCAGGTCCGGGACAGCTCCCGAGCGGGGACAGCTCCCGAGCAGGGACAGCTCTCGAGCAAGGCCAGAGCAAGGCCGGAACAAGGCCTGCCCGCTCCCCACCCTATCACCCGTTCACCCTCACCTCGCATTCTGGTACCGCCACTGCCACCTCCGCCACCGCCGCCAGTGGGGGAATTGGGCCCCGCTGACTGTTTGCGCCATCCCCGCCAGTTCTGGCAGAGGCTCTCGGCCTCAGAGATGAAGGAACAGAGCGAATCCTCTTCAAAGCGGTCCGAATCCTCAAATGAGAAGCGCTCTCCGTCCTCCCACTCTGCGAACATCAGCTCCATGGGTCCCGCACCCCCCTGGGCCGGGTCCCCCCCCGCGGATCCGGGGCCTGGGCCGCCGGCCGGGGACTGAGGGGAGGCCCGGGGCCTGAGGGGCGAGCCGGGGCTGGGGGTGGCCGGGGCGCTCAGGGCGGCCGTGCCGGGCGAGGATCTCAGGCCTAGGAGAGATACGGGACAGGGCCTGGCCCAAGAGCGAGGTGCAAACGGGGATCGCGCCCAGTCTCCGAGACTCAGGGCCGGGACGAAGCGTTGGGCAGCCCGGGCCTCTCCAGGGCTGCGGCACCGCCTCCCCCATCAGCTGATCTGAACTTCCGGCCGCGCCGGCCACCACCACTTCCGTCCTCGCGTGCTCGGGGACCAGACCGAGTATGGGCTGATGCAGGGGACCTGTGTATTTTATTGCTGCGTTTCCTGCTTTTTTGCTCAAAGTCACCCTCAGACACCATAAAAGGAAGCCAACCCCCGAAGGTATATGAAACGACTACAGATCTCAGCAATAACTCGGCGTCCATGTCCCCAAGGAATAAACATTCGCCAGGCATGCCGGGAATCGTAGGCTGTCAAGCAACACCACAGGAACCATTGGGTAGTTATTGTCCTAACTCCGGTAGGCCCCGGAGCCGCTTCACCTGCTGGGAGTTGTAGTCCAAAAGCCTACATTCCAGAAGACTTCATAGCGTCTAATTGGGAAAGCACCAGAAAAAGGCGTTTGATTTCAGGAGATGGTTGTACTGTCTGTTACTGGGGCCTGTGAGTCAAGGGGTCCTTAGCCTTTTTATGTGCCACGGACCCTTTAGCAGCCTGGTGAAGTCCCCGTATCCCCTTCTTGGATTGTTTATAAATGCACAAAATGAAATACAAGAGAGATAAAGGAAACCAATCATGTTAAAATACAATTATAAAAATATTAAAACAAATTTGTAACATAGTAACACTTCTTTATTTGCACATTAAATACGATCCAGTAGCAAGTGTAATAACTACCATAATTTTGAAGCTAGTGATGAGTACAAATGATATTGAGATATCTGTAACAAATTGCAATATATGAAAGCATTGTGATTTCATATAGGTATTGCTAATGATACTGTGGTTTGTTTCCCAGTCTTAACTGAAATGCTACATCAGTTGTGGTTTAAGATAAAACCTTTTCCATCCATGTCCACGGATCCCTTACTGGGCATTTATAGACCTTAAGTTAAAAACTCCTAAGTCCAATCCAAAGTGCCTAAGCACCAAATTCTTCCTATAGCTAAAAACCTCAGCATGCAGAACCGTGCAATTGCCTAGTGTTCTACCCATGGGTATGAGGACTGTAGGAAAAAGAAGCTGCGGGGGATCAGGGAGGCAAGATCCCTTCTTTATCTTAATAATTATGCCACTAGAGCTTAAAAAAACCCACTGATCCCTTAATCTGTTTAATGCTACAAAGAAAAGGTTACTCAGTTATGACTGAAATGGCAGAGTATACATAAAATGCTATTCAATTGTTTCTAATACTAGGTCACAAAAGTAAATGCCGTTAGCAGCTTAATGAGACATGGACAGGTGACACATAGAATTGCCAATTAAGTTTCACCATTTGGGAGAGTCCAGTGGCCAAGTCCTTGAAGAATGGAGACAAATGATAATCAGCTATACTTGATTATTGCCATGTGAGAGTAAGAAACTAGGACTGACAGATCTTTTTTTTTTTTTTTAAGAAAAGCTTAAAATGCGAAATTTTTGTTACATTTTCTATATTTTTTAATGTGGTTGGCTAATTTAAAAACAAATTTTTAACAGTGTAGACCAAATAAAATACATCTGCAATACCTCTGAATCACTAGTTTGTAAAGGTCTGATTACTCTGGGAGCAACTTGCAGGGGCTATGCACAAAGTAGGTAGTCACTAAATACTTACAGATGATGGTGGTGGGGGCTGGTGGGGCGGGGCACCTCTGCTTATAGGCAGGCTTCAATATCCATAGCACATCCAAAGGCAAGGGTACTAAATGATGTAAAGGACTTCAAATGCAGGATAAGTTGAAGCTTTTTGTCCTTCTCAGGGAGCAAAGAATTTCCGGAGTCTGGAGGAAGTTACAGGGTTCAAGTATGGAGGGAGTACCTAATCCACAACGAAAGGCCAAGTTCTCTTCAGAGGATTTTATTTCAAAATAAAGCATAACTGCCACCCAGACAATAACACCAAAGAATGAAAAAAGTGTTTTGCCTTTTACCCTTCAAATAGAGCACAGCAGTGCAAACTTCTCTAAAACACTTCTGCATAGTTCTCAGAATCTATAGTCACTGAAAATGTTTCTCCATTTTCAGCTGACATGAGGTTTGTTAGGAAACCTTTGTAACAACGTATTCAATTTCTTGGGGGGTAAATTCCCAGACTCTCCCTGGATTGATCTCATCTTTCGGGCTGCCTGAAAATACAGAACAAAAACAAAAATGACAACTCTAAAGTTTGTCTTGATCTAGGCCAATAGTTCTCACTATGCCCCGAAGCGCACTAAGATATTAATCAGCCTAGAGAGATTTCTGTCATCTTCTCAGTCCACTTTCAACAAAAGCGATGTGGGATCTGTAAATGATTGTAGGTCCTGAGACCACCATGCCAGCTAGCAACTAAGCCTAGGCTAGAAACCAAACAATCTGTCTTTTAGTTTTATATCAGAAAATAATGTCTATTTCAGCAGCAATTTAAATTGTATACAGTGGTTTCCCATTCATTTCTTCATTTGACAAAAAATTCTGTAAGGTGGGCATTAACAATTAACCTCGTTTTACATCTGGTAAAGCTAAGGCTCAAGATCACGAAGCCTTCAAATCATAACCTTTCTCACTTTGGCTTGAGTGAAATAGCTCCCAAAACTTTCCTGGCCGTTTTAGAATGAGAGGGACTTCCTTATCACTTAGCAAGAGGCGGGGAAAATCTTTACTTTTATCGCCCGCACCCCACTCTCCTCCCAAAGGGCACCCCAGGAGCCTTCTGTCACCTCAGCCTTCGAGGCACAATCGAAGAAGTCCTGGATTTCTTTTCTGCATGTTTCGTCGCGGAATTCATTCTGCTTCCAACAAGCCATCATCACCGACATCTCCGTAATACAGGTCGCCTCTGGAGAAGAAGAATGTGCGGACCCTCAGTCACCAGGAGACCCTTACCTTCCAGCCCTTCCAACGAGCCGCCCCCCTGCTTCCCTCCAGCTTCCACTCTGGGGCCTCCTCGGATCCGACTGCTCACCACCCCTCTCCCGGCGCCTTTCTCCAACACGGTTAGCGAGGATGAGCGGCTTGTTGGGTTTCAGTATAGGTTTCCGCGGGTTTCCAAGTCGTGCTAGGCGGCCCCGCAGGCTGGGAGTAGCCATTGCGCGCCGGGATCCCGGCAGGCTCTGCGGCGCCGTGCGTGACCCTGCGTGACCCCTACAAGCTAGACGAGGCTGGGTGCCGGGCCGGCGGAAAGCTTGGTCTGTTTTCTTGCAACTCGGTTGCTGGAGTCGGACGCCGACCTATCTAGACCACTGTGCAGGTTAGGAGAATCTTTGGGGCTTGTACGCCGATTCTCCTTTGTGGGCTCCCTCGGGCCCTGAAGTCTCGGGGCATTACTTGACCAGGAACACCCAGGAAAGGGGCCTGATAAAGGACACCCATTTTTTGTGCTAGCCTGCTGGACTAGAGGGTGATTGGCACAAGCAAGGCCAGAGAGAATGGGAGCGAATCGAAATTATGAGACTTTAAGATGTTAGTTTGGGAAAGATTTTTGTTGTTTTAATATGCCTTCAATAACTTGGTTTTGACTACCTTTAGAACCACCCCAAAGCTGCGAAGAAAAATAGGCCCATTTATCTAAATAGCTGCTACTATTGTTTCCTCCTTTGTTACAGGGTGAACTTTAAGCACTTTCTCATTCACTTAATCCTCGTTTTAACTTAATCCTCTTGCCAATCCTGCGAAGGTACTTGGTAGTATCATTCCTATTTATAGACTTGGCCCTTCAGTTGTGATGCCTGGCTTCATCAGACTTGGTTCTAAATGATTTAACTGTTTACAAAACTCAGACAAAAGCGGTACCACGGATTTGCAAGGTATTACAAATAATCCCCCAAGAAATGTTTCTGGTAATGGAAGCATAACTTGAACAATCTTATAGTTCACAAAGTGACTATTTGGGAGGATTAATATTTATTTGTGGAAATTTAGTGTACTAAAATCATTTACCTCTGTTTTTTTCTTCTGTTGAGTCTCAGTTCACATCAGAGGCCTTCCTTAACTTTTCATACCCCACCACAGCCTATTTTCTTCATAGCATCTATCACAGTACAAATTATCGTGTTCATTTATCGTTTATAGCCTTAATTACCACCAACACCCATTTAAAATGTAAGTACCATGAGAGAAGGGGCCTTATCTATTTTGTTAATTGCTGAATCCCCAGTGCCTAGAGTTGTATGAAATGCTTGTTAAATGAACAAATGTTTGCAATATTTTTACAAGTATCCAACTTTATCATGTTCACCCAGAAATATAACCAAACAGAAGAAACTGTTTAAAAATAAGGCATTTATTATACAAAATGAAACCTAATAGAAAATAGCAACGCTTGAAGTAATAAAGGCATCAACCCCATGCTCCACCCTCTCTCCAGCAGCACCCCCCCCCAAAAAAAAACCTGATTTCCTATCAAAACCTTCTACCACCAACACCCGCAAGCCTGCTGCTGTACTTAGAGCAGGCTGGGTCCCAAACCAGAGAAAATTCACATTACTTGCTTTTTCCAGAGGGAAACTGAACCCTTTAGTTGATAGGTGCCACATGACTACTCCAAGTTCTGCTTTCCCTTATGGAAATGTAGCACCTGGTTTACCTTGCTCTTTATGAATACTTTTATGGCCTTCAGGATAAAGAGAAAAGTAGAAAGTACTGACCACAAAGCAGGCATGAGCCTCCTGCCACACATAAACTGGCCCATTTTGTATGTAAAAGTGCTAAAGGAATGTCATTGTGACTTATAGAAGGATGATTCTACACTTTATGTAACCATCACTTACCCTTTTTACTGCACATAATGAAATTTAAGTCCTAAGCTTAGTTTGCACTTGGGTACTAATATTTTGCATTATAAATCAGCATTTTCATTTATATAGAAGCTAAAAAATCAGTCCTGAATTTGACTTATTTTGTGGGTCGCTTCTGTAACAGATTTTAACCCAAGTTAATTTTTGAAGTCTATCTTTACCTCTTCTACTTTTCTACAAAAACTGACGTAGGTTAAGCAAACTTTCCATGCTGTTATGAAGGGGATTTTTTATTAAAGAACACCCTGCCAGTGAAATTCAGCTTCAATTATAGTGTTCCTTGGCCACATCCACAAAAGTCATATTAAGTGTGGAATCCTAGTTGTTGAAGCATCTACATATATATTTTTTCTATCTGGTGATAGATGTGTGTGTGTGTGTGTGTGTGTGTGTGTGTGTGTGTGTACACATACATATACTAATTTGCCACCAGATATATTAAGCTATGGAACTTCTCTGTGATAATTCATTAATACAACATTACAACCAGTGTAGCTCTAAGGGCCAAGGTATTCTTCCCTATTCCACTGCCCCAGAAAAATTTAATAGTCTCCCTGCCTATTAAGCTATATGTTCAAACCACTGCAATAGGAGGGTTTGGCTACATCCCCAAATCTGACTAACAGCTTTTTATTTAGCTACACACTTGTGGTGGCTTAAATCTCTTGCCTTACTTCTCATCCTCTTGAGCTTAGGGCCTTGGGTGGGCTTCATCAAAATGTAGTCTCCATAAGCACATAAAGGTGTAAAAAAGGGTATCAGTAATAGAATGAAGTTGGAATATTCATCCCACTTAAAGTGAAAAGTGCCACAGAATATGAAATAATTACTAGAGCTATATTGCTGAGCTGTTTTTTGCACCATAATTTTTATGACTGGGGGGCAGGGGGAGTGGCGTGGGGGCGGAAATAGACTTCTGTAGCATATAAAAATAGTAAGAGGGAAGAGTTCACTAGACAGAAAAGAACAAAGACCTATAAAATATTTTCACTTTGATTCACACTGGCTTATTTTAACATTTCAAAATCATTTTATGTTTTTTGCCTTACTCTCCGTCTCTAACCTAAAAGAAAGCAGGGCAATTCATTAAATTGACATGGCATATATTAACTCCTGAATCCTTCTGTTCATGAAGTGAGAATTCCGGCTATGTCCTAGATAAGAAGCAAACCAGCAGTAAGAAAAGTTGTCAAATTTATAGTCAGTTTAATGCAAGGGAGAATGAATGTGAGAATAGTGGCAAAGCTGCTGCATCTTCATCAGAAATTGTGGAAAATTAAGAAAGAAAAAGTCATTTAAAATAAAAAGTCTGACATGAAAGGCAAGGTAAATGATAGCAAAAATACAACTCCAAGGAACCAGAATACAACCCACTAGGAATTTTGTTTCACCACCAATGGAACAGTTTATAAAGCAGGAGATGGGGAAAAGAAGTGACGGAAGATACTGACTGAAGGGTTTGAGGATAGCACAGGAGAAGTTTTAAGACCCTAAAATTGGCCCATCTTACCTCATTTGTAGACAAGTACTAAGGTATTTTTCCAATCATAATTGAGAGGATGAAATGGCTAGAGAAATTAGTAATTGAAAAATTCTGTTGGATCAGCACCTTGAATCAGGATTTTTTTTACTGCACCAAAAACTGGATGGCTTCATCTCCTGAGAGAGGCCCTATTACCATAGGCTGAGACACTAGCTATACATCATTAGGATAAAATATCAGTGGACATAACTGGAATTCCTTGAATGCATGATAAGACAATGTTCATTAAGGGTTTGCACAGTGGATGCCCCCCATGTCCCATGGTAGAAATAAGGACTCCCATCTCTTTAGCTCTACCAAGTTAAAGGCTCTTGCAAAGGTAATTAGAGATTTTGGTTCCTTTTCATGAAGATCTCATATAGGTAATCCCAGAATTTCCTCTGCTGTGTCTCATTGTTGTGGATCATGGCAGTGAGAGCTTCTCCCTGGTCCAGACCTTGCCAATAATCTTGCAGCCACATCTCCTTCCAGCTGAAATATCAAAATGGGGGTTGGGTTATAGAACTTCAGCACAGCTGAGTCCTGATTTTCTCTGAATAGGGCCAAAGAACTCTTAAGCAGATCCAGTGGTCTCTGGCTAGTACAGGCCTCTGCTTCAAAGAAAAGGAACTATAAAGTAAATCCAGTTCTAGTCCATGTGACAGGCAGTAAGCTACAAATATATCACACAGCCCAACCAATGAGTTAAACTTCCTGACTTGCCT
Organism: Rousettus aegyptiacus; assembly: GCF_014176215.1. Lineage (NCBI taxonomy): Eukaryota > Metazoa > Chordata > Mammalia > Chiroptera > Pteropodidae > Rousettus > Rousettus aegyptiacus. The sequence goes on from NW_023416309.1 coordinate 13,531,215, forward strand.
GCTCCTTGTTCCTAAATGTGGAGAGAGTTCAGAGGCAGGCAAGGCAGGGGCCAGATTAGGGAAGCAGCTGTTTCCCTAGGGAGAGCAAGGGAGCATATTTAGATGGTTACTTCTTAAATTGCACCTTTTTTTCAATAATCAAAATGAAGGTGCAGCGGCATCCAGTGTCTAGATTAAGACATAACCTACATTTTTAAAAACGGTTACATTGTTTTACACTTTTCCTCTAGTAAATCACTATGTGCAGCATAAACAAGTACAAATTAACGGGATGAAGGACTCCATTCCCAAACTGTGCCAGCAGCACATATAAATAGCCCTCTGCTGCCATCCACTGTCCAAGTCCATCTCTGCAGGTCATTCTAGCAGCCTTTCTCGAGGTTAATAATCTTTTATTTCCTCTCTCCTCTAACAGGTGTGGTTTGCTTCAAGTGGCTTCAACAATTTCCCACTCCACCTCCCAAGCTGACCATGTTCCTCAGTGCTACCACATTGTGCCATCTATTGCAGTAGCCTCTTCATTTTCCTTCTAAGCTACACTGTCCACCATTGTTAATTTTATCTTTTGAAAGCATTCCCTCTATTCTCTCTAGGGTGAACATAAAATTTACCTTCCAAATCAAGGTACTTTTAAGAGTGAAAGGTGGTACTATTAATAATGCCAGGTTAACAGGTGTAAAACCTGAGTACTGCAGACAAACCTCCCTCAGAACACTCATCTTTTTAAAAAACAAAAACGAAAAACATAAAACAACTCATCTTTGTATTCCTCACCCCCATCTCCACCATATTAAAGGTGCTCAATAAATAGCTAAGTTGATTTTCAAGACAGTCCCACTCTTGAGCCTGGTATTCAGGCTGTATATAGCCTGGGCCCACTTTATCTGCCCAATGTTGTCTCTCCCTCATCACTTCTCTGAACAGGCCCTCTGCTCTGGTTGATTTTTTGAATTATTATTGCAAATTGTCCACATAACTGATTTTAATGTTGTTGCCTTCAATTTTATTTTACATCTTTACTGAGCTTTTCCAGTTTGTCTTATCTCTCCAACTAGACTCTTAACACCTTAAAGGCAGAGTAAACCTATATCAAAATTTCCTTTATACAACATCCCTTCAGCATCTAGTGCTAATTCATTGCCCGAAGTAAGCAAGTAAGTAAATATTTGATTTAATGGCTGCAGGGGAACCCAGCTAACCTTACCTGTCATTCTCAGGTATCTCTTCCACACTGCCAAAGCCAGGTTTTGGCACTGGGCAGTCCATGTGTGAGGGCTGGGCAATGTGAGGCTCAGGGACAGGAATGTCCCCAGGAGATGCTCCGTGGGCTTTATTAGCAGCCAGCCGAGCCAGTTCATGATCACAGACAAAACACTCAAAACCATTGAGGTAGTTAGGCAGTAAAGGATCATTCACTCCCCACTCCCGATGCTTCAGACTATCTAGAAGGAACTGGTTGGTGATGCCCCCAGGTTGCTTGTATGCCAGGTATTTCATATATTCCTCATCATTCTTGTCCAGAAAGTCAATAAACTCTGCCAGCTTCTGAGGTGACTCAAAGTCATCAATAAGGATGATGGAATGATTGTTGGGCATCCAGTCCCTCACAGAGGGAGAGCCGCGGTACACAGGCACAGCACCGAGATGCATGGGGCGCCACAGTTTTTCTGTCATGTAGTCGTTGCAGATGGCATTTTCGAGGGCCAAATGGAACTTATAGCGGGACAAGAAGGTGAAGAGCTCTGGATCTTCGGTGGTGGCTGTGGCTGTGTCCTGTAACCGCAGAGTGGGCAGCTCCCGGTTTTGCAGGCATTTTCCGTAGGAGTCCACCTGAGCAGAGCACAAGAGTCGTCAAGAGGATAGAGCAAGTCGGCCTAGACACCAGGGGTCCGGGCCTTAGCTCGGCGCGCGCCCTGCCCTCCCAGCCCCACCACTCCCGCACCCACCGGGATGTAGCGCATGAGTTCTCGCACATAGCGGTCCCGGTCCGCCGGCACGTCGCAGTGGGACTGCAGATAGAGCAGCGGCGCATACCCGCGGCGGCGCCACTCCGTGCGCTCCTGGAGCGGAAGCGCCGAGTGGCGTAGGTAGGCAGTCCCGGGCAGCCACTGCAGCGGCAGCGGGTAGTCCGAGTGACGGCTGAAGGTGGCGGTAAGATTGAAGAGGCGGATGCCTGGACCGTGGCTCAGCAAGAAGTTGTTGAGGGGCGACTCCTCGTGCAGAAGCGCCCAACTCTGGTGCGCCAGACGCGGCAGGGGCGCCTCAGACGCACGAAAGTCGGTGCCATAGAAAAGCAGCGCGCGCGTGCGCGAGTCCCCCAGCACCCGTCGGTCCTGGGACGCCACGCATGCGCTGCGCGCGCACTCGATGCGTTCCGAGTCCCCGGGGAAGTGGGGAAACAGCCCAGGGCTCCACCACAACAGCACCGGCAAGTCCACCGCTTCCTCCTTCTTTGGCAGTTGAGTCCGCGGACTGCGCGCCACCCCCACTGTGCCCAGAGCTGAGGGTGGCCGGAAAACTGCACCATCCCACGGCTCCGCCCACTCTGCTTCCTCACTGGTCTCTCCCTCTGCCACGGGCCCAGAGCCGCTACCTGCACAGACACTAAGCACTCCCAGGGCGGTAAGCACAGCACCGGTAAGGCCAACCGCCATGTCCACTAGCAGCCAGCCCCCTTCACACAGGACCAAACCCCGCCCTGGGGTGAGATGCAGCGGAACGAGGCCTTACGCCACAGGGACATATGACGCATGCGCAGCTCGGCTCAACTGGCCTCTTCCAAGTTTACTCCCCGAAGGAAGGACTAGAGGGGAAGTGATACGTCACGGGTAAAAATGAGTCTACTGGTTACATCTTAATTTATTTTATTTCTTTACAAATTAAAGATGCATTGAAAAATAAACCAATGAAGAGAAATGAGAGGTCCAGAGCAGGGGAGTCCCAGGCTGGGAGCAGGCAAGCCTGGCCACCATCAACCCTAGCCCTTGTCCTGCTCCAGCCAGTTCGGGTTGGAAGGTAATTGTCAGCCACTCGGTCAATACCAACGCCCGAGTGGTGGTGTCCCGGCAGGATAGAATAGACCGCGAGCTGCCTCTGCCTCTCTCCGCAACAATCCCCAGTTTGGAGAAGTAGTGTTTCCAGTGGGAGCTCAGAGTGGGATGTGGGCTGGCTCTGTGAGGTATTGAAAGTTGATGACCAGGCTCCCTACAGAACCATTCAGTGTTGAGGCATCTCCAGCTGGAAGGGTACCTATCCCAGATCTTAATATACTTTGCAACTCATTTCCAAGGCTCATTCATCTCTGACAATGTGCCTCTATCCACGAAGTGATCACCAGTCATTGCAGAAGAGAGAAAGCAATGGAAGCAGAAAGAGAAAGCTAATCAACCACCCTCTTTAACTCTGACTTGGCTGCTGACTTCCAAGCCCAAGAAGGACTGACCACTTTTCTCTCCATCTCCTATGGTCTATATCCCAGCTCTTGTGCACCTGTATGTTTTATCCCTAATATAGGAAGTTGTCGATGACACTGAGCTGAATTAGCCCCTCCCCCCATAGTAACCCTGGGATCCCCATTCATTCCTGCCTGCCCCTCTCTTCTTGGAGGTTGGTCCAAAGGGACACATAATATTGCCAGGGTCTGGGTGCCCCCAAATCCCCTAATACCGAATCATATACAGTGAACTGAGAAACTACATTCATTACGACAGGATTAGCAGGAAAAGGAGGATAAAGTGAGGGATAGGGGCACCTTCCATCAGCAGGACATGACAGTGGTAGGATACTTGAGCCCAGAAAGAAGGTGTCTCCTTTACCTCTCCCTCCCCCGAAAGAGACTGAGGTCAGCTTACATGACTTATAAGATATGGAACTGTCCTGGTTTTTCTGCCACACTGGAGTACTTTCTGGAAGCTGGCCTAGGACCCTATGCCATTTACCCACTCATTCTAGCTCAGTAGCTGCCGAATCTCCTTGTGCATATGACAGAGAAAGTCCACATAGGATGCTCCCCCACTCAGGCTCTTGTCTTCCACCAGGAAGTGCTTGAACAGCATCTCCAGTTTGTCTTCCTGTTTCACCACGATAAGCTATGGCCAGAACACAAGGTCATGAGGCAGGGCCAATGGGACTTAATCACACCCAGAAATCCCACTATCCAGTCACTTATTCACTTCCTGCCCCCCTTTCAGGTGAGGACTTTATAAGGTAAGAAATCCAAGGTTCATATCAGTGTTACCTTCATGTACCGTGATCTCCGTGCCCTTAAGCTATCAATGAGGCCTTGCACCTTCTTGGACAGCGGATTATCCAGAACTGGAAGAATACTCTGGAAAACAAAATTAATTTATCCTTATGGTAAGGTACTCCAATCCAGATAGGGTATTACATGAAACAAGGAAGTCTGGGAGGAAAAACAGCATCCTCCCTGCCCCCCACCAAGTGTTCCCTGCTATTTAAGGAGACTAGCACACTGACTATTGGTTCCTGCCATATCACAAAGTATGTTCCCACATACTTTGTGATATGGCAGGAACCAATAGTCAGTGTGCTAGTCTAGAGAGTACATATTCTCCTTGATGCCTTGCCCTCACCAAGCCACTGGTGATCTGACTGAAGGAGGAGACGCTGAAGAGGCTCTGGACAACACCCTGTTGGACACTTGCTCCCACCCAGAGGAAGAGATTGAGCCCATTCTCCAGTAAATATATATCCCCGTTGCTCAGACGCTCTTCAGATGCTCGAACTGCTAGTGGTTCAGTGGTACTCTCAATGGGAGACTTTGTCTAAACAAAAGGAGGGGGGGGGGGAATGTTACTAAGGACCATAAGACATGTTTGCCCATCCCACATACAAATTCAGAAAGCTAAGTCCCTCAGTAACTCTTCTGTGAAAATTACATCAGATAATGTGCATAAAAACAAATTCATTAGTGTCAGACACAGATGATATTAATCTTTCCATTCCTCCTTCTATGATGTCCCTTTCTCAGTGTAAAGTCTCATACTCCATCCCTCAGTCACACCAGTGGTAGGAGCCGAGGATAGAAGAAGACATTGGTTTCAGCCACATCCATGGAAGTAACCAGCTGCCGGATGTAGGCACGGTCATCTGTAGTGACTTCAGCTCCAGGCTGCAGGACATCACTCTTCAATACACAGTTCAGGTAAACTGGGAGTAGCTTCATGCATTCAGGAAGGATCAACTGAGGGGTGTTACCAAGAGAAAGTCAATGATCATGAGAAAACCCTTCCAAATGCAAAAATTCATCTCAACAACTCCACCAACATGCATGCTTGCCCCACCTGTCCTGCAGAGGAGGGGCTAGCACAGTTCTTTCTGTAACAAGCCAGGATCTGGGCACACTGAGTTATGAGAGTGTCACGAACCGTCTTCACAGGGCTGTTCAGGACCCCTCGGTATGCTGGATGGAAAAGGGAGAGAGTACAGTCACTGGTCAGCCACTCCGTCACATGTGCCTTCCAACCACACCCTGTCACCTTTCCCAGCCCTAATCCCACCTTGCCCAGCCTCTACCCTCACCAAACTTGGCCATGTAGTTGATGAGCGTGTCAGTCTCACAGTTTCGGTACAGATCAGCCAGTTGGGTGCAGCAGTTCAGGGCCAGGTTGTGGATGCGGAGCCGTCGCTGTCCTGCACAGCTCGTATAGAGCAGGGCACACTAGGGGGAGAAAGGGGGAACTCACACCCCTCCCTCACCAAAGCCCTCTGAAAAACTGCCCCTTTGCTATATTATTAAACTAGATAAAAGACATAAGCCATCCCTTCCCCAGCCTTTTCTAGTCCTCTCTACCCACCCCTCATCCTCTTCCCTACAGCCTATTTATATCCAGTGAAATGACACTTCCTCTCCAGCCCCTGCCTCCCGCCTGCCACCTGCAGGAGGGCTCCACTCTCTTCACTGAGCCGATCGTCATGCTTGAATTCCACCGTCACCGTCTTGTCCCCATCCAGCCCAGCCAGCTCCACATCTGTTGTGTTGCTCATGTAGAAAGCCCCAAAGAAATCTACAGCACGGATACCTGAGACCACATGGACAGGGTCAGAGCTAAAGGTATAACAAGTACCACTTGCCTCCCTCCCAAATTTAGCCCCCCACCTGCTTTTCTCCAACCAGGACTGACCGGTACTTGTCCGGACCCGCATCACTGCATCAAAGCCAACAACCTTCTGTACATCCCAACGCAGGTCACTCAGGAACCGTTCCTGGTCATTCTCCACCTGCAGCGCCCCCGGCCCAGAGTCACATCACTGACTACAAATTATCCTGCAGATAAGATCCCATTGCACCCCCGCCGCCCCCCCCCCACACACACACTCTATAAGCTGCTGAACTGTAATAATAACAGTGAAGATGATGATAATGACGATAATGGTAATGATAGATTTTAAGCACTTATTACCTGCTAGGTACCACATCAAATACTTTACATGTAATTCCTTAATCCTGATGACAAATACTTTAATAAGTATTAAAATCCCATTTTACAGATGAAGAAACAAAGAGACAATAAGTAATTTTCCCAGGATCATATAGCTAGTAAGTGGTAGGGTCAGAACATCAACCCAGGTTGATTCTAAGCCACATGCTCCTAACCACTACATTAATGGCTCTCTTCCTTATACTATGTGGTCTTCTTCTCTAACACTATTCCTATTAATACGTCAGCAGCTAAAGAACCACTTCACATGTAAGCAGACTTTCCCAGTCCTGCTTCCACCTGCCACCCAGTGTCCCATACTATACCTGAAAACAAGTATATTTGTAGACAGATCCACCAGTGAGCTGGGGTACAACTGAGAGTGTGGCCACATCCACATACTGGTTAGGGAAGAGGAAGAGGTCTACACAGCAACCTTGGGCCACACACTCTTTGGCCAGGCTCTGATAGGTACCTGTCTGAGGCTGGAATAGAGTCTGAGAAAGAAAAGAAGAAAATGTTCAAATATCTCAGCTCCACCCTACTTGAGAACTGTATATGTAATATAGGATATTCAAAGACATGTAAGACTTCAGATCTACCTCATAGGAGTTTCTAATAGTAGAACATTCTCTAAAAATAAAAATCTACCAAAGGCTTTGAGATGAGATGGGATAGGGAGGTAGGGAGTGGCAGAGAGGGCTGGCAATAACAGATGTGACATGTGAAAGGTAGAGTATCTAGTCCCAGTCCCCCTCAAGAAAATTAGGAGTACTGTATTGCATTGTGAAAAGTCACCACCTTCCTCTCTAATAGAAAGTCCTCCCTCCATCTCCTAATCTCATACCTTCTCCTTGTCTGTGTTAATCAATTTCCTGTCATCTCTGTTCTTCAGTTTCCCTGGGGCCTCTGCAATAGGCAGGGAGGTATGGAACAGAAACAGCTTCCCTGCACATTCGGCAGCCTAGGAAAGAGAGGACTGCTTGTTTATTCTTTCCTTTGTTCATCCATTATTCATTCATCTCCTCCCAACTCGTCATTTATTCAGTGTCAAATATGTCAGACAGGCTGACTCACCAGTGAGTCATCAATCACTGAAGAAACAGGAGCTGTATCCTAGGGGATAAGATGGTCAGAGGAAAGTGAGGCAGAGGAGGTTGCTGGGGACTCTAGCCTTACCTTCAGTGCCTCCATCCCAGCCTGGATAACTGGGGCAAATACTGTCTCTGTCTCTCTTGTGTCTGCAAACATTTCTGGAATCTGATCCAATAAGCTGAAGAGATAGGTGATGGAAGCAATCAAAACTGCTATCTAGATTCCAGAGTCTTCAATTCCATGAAGAGTCATCTGGCCCCCAGACTCTGAAAGCTCCTGAGGCATATAGCCCCTGTCCAACTGCTGAGCCCTCTGTTCAACACTCTGGCTTTGTGTGGTTGTGCCCACCCCACTTTACCCCCTAATCTGGCTCTTACCTGGTGATGACTGCCCGAGACTCATTAACATTGACCAAGAAGCCATCCAGCAGTGGCACAAACATGTCAGCCACATCAGAGACAACCATCATCTGTGGCTGGGCCAATGAGCTCTTCACATTGTAGAAGTGGAGCACCTTATTATAGGTGACAAAGCCAACACGGACTGCTGACTCTTCTGCTCCGCCCTCCCTGTAGAATATGACATTGTTACCCAAACCTGCCACCTTCTCCACCACCCAGCTCCATGACATCAGGTTCCACCTGCTGAGTCAACCCAGATACTACCACCACCCCCAGCATGCAAAAGAAGCAACTCAGCTCCCTCTCACCTAGGTAAAAAGTCTAACAGTGACTTGAGTTCCTCACAGAGGAGCCCAACAAGACCACTCCTGATGGCATTGTAGGAAACGTCAATCATGAAGATGAAGGCAGGAGGGCTGGGAAACTTATTGTTCTGCAAAGGAAGGAAATGTGGGGATGGGGAGGGTGCGGTGTTGGTAAGCAGGCTAGCTGACTAGAGAAAAACCAACATCAAACAGGATAACGAAGGGGTGAGGGAAATGATCACAGCAATTCTTAGCTGTCTCATTGTCCTCCACCCACCGCTCCTCCCCATGCTACCTTCCCTCACCTTGCAGTAATCTACAGTGGCCAAGAATTCATAAGAGCCCAGAGATAGCTCAGGACGGTCATAAGCATCCACACGTTTGCCGGTATGATCCAGATGTTGAAAATACTGGGGGGGAACTGTGGGGAGTATGGCAGAGTGTTACTCAAAGGTCCACTCTCAATCTTAGTTAAGTCTAGCCCTGGCTGAACTCACTCCACTGCCCCACATCCCCATATGTGCCCTACTTCCCAGTTCCTAATGGACCCTCATCTATCTAACTAGAAAAAAAATACTGAAGATGTAATCCAGATCTTCCCCCCAGTACCAGCCACTGTGAACATACCATCATTGATACAGCTGCAAAAGCAGCACTGGAAGCGCCTCCCTCCCTCAACGAACTGCATGTAAGGGCACATGTATGCTTTGCAGCGATTGCAGCGCAAAGGACCAGATTCCCCATGGTCGACAACATACGGTGAAGCCTAAGGAGCAGAGGGGAGGGGCTCAGACATAGAAGGAAGATACAGTGGGTTAAGATGTGGCAATAGATGAGGAGGAACAACCTGGAGGGAGAAGCTGTGGCTCAAGATATTTTGCCTGGGGAGGGAGTCCAGTGAAAGAGAATGAAGAAGACATATGATGAGGATACTGGTCACAGGAATGACCCTAAAAGTCTAAATTTCATAGTTCCCTTTCCTTACTCTCCGTCTCCAGAATTTCACTTCTTCTGGGAAGAAAATAGTCTGAAACTGGCCCTACCAAGGCAGAGCTGCCATGGACGTTAAGAGGAGAAAGCCAAAAATTACCTAGGATTCTCATTTCTAGTCCTATCTTCAATCCCCTTCACTCTTGCCCTAGGGATTTGACTCCTGCTTCCTTCCCCAAACAAATATCTATGACACTTGTCCTCCCCATCCTTGGGTTTCTGTGACACCTACTGATACCCCAGGCAGATGTCACACTACAGATGAGACCAAGTATCCAAGCATCCCCACTGAGACTCAGGAAGAGAAAGAGAGAAAAACAGAGCTAGACAGAGGAGCTGGATGTAAAGTGAGCCTTGAGGTTCCAGTTATAGAAAAATCCACCTAAAGTTTGATAAGCTAGGCATGAACATGCGGGTATCCCAGCAGCTGCCAAGCTCTCTTTTTATGCTGATTTCAGATTAGGGCCCAAGCCAGGAAAGAGGACTATAGGATCCTAATCTATCATATATATATATATGATTTATATATACTGTCCTAACATCCTTAACTTACCTGGAATGATAGGATAGCATATAAGAAAATATAGAATGATGTGCTTCTAATCATCAGGAAATGATCATACTATGAGAGGTTCGTGGATCCAGCCATCTCCTCAATATAGGTGTCTCCTCTCCTACTAGTTGGCCCTGCCTCTTCTTATATTGTTTCCCCTATGGACCCTGCTCCCAAATCCAGCAATTTCTTGGGCTTTTGTTCTCATCCCTACTACTTCCTTCAGGCATGGGCCCTGAGATAGAAGGCTGCTGAAGATACTGTCCCCTCCTACCCAACCAAGACTCCTTCCATTGTGGCTGTCAGAATCACATTTAGGAAGAAGTCTTATTCCCCCTCCCTCCCTTTCATTATATTCTAGTCCCTTCTCTGTCTTACCTCTTCTGGGGGCAGCCTTGCCAGTGGCTTGATGACAGCTGCCAGGGGCACCTGAGCCTGCTTAGCCATGTCAGATGTACAAGGAATATTATAGGATGTGCATCGGATGTATCGGGGACTTGCACTCCCTAAAAGAGGAGGTAGAAAACCTGAGTCAGAACACAGAATCCCTCCACACAACCAGCTCTCCATTGCTGATCCACCCCAACATCCCTACAAATGCTAGAGCTAACGGTGGCTTTCCCCCCCTAAAAACCAATGAGGGGCTGGTCTCCGATTAAAGAATGACAAAAGCCCAACCATAAGTTGATAATCTTAGTGTAAAAGCCCCCACAAGGAAGAGTTAATGCCCTTCTCACCTTGATCTTTCACCAGGAAGTTGGTGGTGACTAAGGGTGGCACCTGGCCCCGTACTCCAGTAACAAATGGCTCCGAACCCCGGTTGTTCCTGTCATCCTCAATAACCTGAATCTGTAGGGAAAAGTGAAATGAGTGAGATGACAGAAGAAAAGATAGTACCAGGTCTCAGAGAACCAGGAGAAAGAAAGGTTGAAGCTGCAGCACAGAAACTAATAATTTGCCAAGGAACAACTCATGCACCAGGCCTGTTCTCCTTCTGGAGATCATATAGAATGCTATAATGCCAATCTTCTGCTCTACAATCAGCAGCAAAATGCTAGGCAGGCAACACCAAGAATGGGCTGCTTTATGACTCCCAATCAATATCCACCCAACTCCAGGACAGTTCCAGGTCTAATCAGAAACCTTTAAACCTGATCAGATTCCACTTCCCTTCCCCAACAAGCCTACCCCATACCCTCTCCCCACAAGACACATTCTGCGTCAGAGCAGGAAAACAGACAACAATAACCATGTAAAAATGAATCTACCTGGAATGACTCTAAACTCAATGAAAGTAGACCAGACAAGGTGAGGAGAGGATTAAACTGCCAGAAATGATCAGGTAAAGTGAGGAAGCAGATGCTGCCTTATTTTCAGGTAAGCATCAGTGTATAAAAATGAGATAAGAGGTTAAGTATCTAATCCTTATAGCCCAATCCTCAGTCCCCCATATTTTGACAACCCAACAAAGGGAAAAAAATGATTTTGCAAAACTGGTAATCAAATCTTTGTGCAGGCTGATGACCTTTGGGCAGTTACTTCAAGATGAGTTTGGTAAAACCAGAAAAAATAGAGAATAAGACTCCATATCCCAAAGCAGAAGGAGTTAAAGAGCAGAAATATATCAGAGTCAAATAGACCCTCCAGATGAGAAGTGGCCCACACTATCCCAAACCAGTAGTCCCTTCCCCTGTAAGAAATGTCAGTACCCCAAATCTGTACATTCACAGCTACCTACCCAAATGTTTCTGCACAATAAGCCATAGACAAATCATACCAAAAGGGAGAGATCTATCACTCACCTTTGTCCTGTTCCATCAAATGTCACATGCAGGCTCCTGGAGGAGCCAACAGGACTAATGCCAAGGCTTAACACGCCACCTGACCCCACCCTTAGGGCCTGACCTTCTACTACCACCCCATACTTAAGGCATTGCTGACAGCTTGCTACTTCTTCATTACATGGTGACTTGAAGCATGCACATCCTTCTAGTTTAAAAAAGTGAGGTCTAGAAGGACTAAGGGAAAAAGATGGAGAAGGATGTACACGGTGGATGAGGTAAGGAAGTCACAGGCATGCATGGGGATGACACAGGGATGGCACTAACATGTGGATGACACACACACACACCCACCCTCTGCACTTACTGGACTAGGAATGGCATCAGGGTCTATTCTGTGCCTGGTTTTCTGCTGAGGAGGCAGCTCATTGAGTTGCTTTTAGTGTTTTAATAATAAAGGCAGCAGGGAAATACAAGGAGGGAGACAAAAGAACAAGAAGCAGATGTTACTACTCTCAACTCTGATGAGTTAGACATGAACAGCTGGAGCCCAGCTCATACTGCTGAAATCAGGCTCCTTCTAGATCAAAAATTCCAAATCTTTCTGGCCCAACATAGAGGCCTTTATGGCTCAGACTATGAAACAGAAAAATAAGGAGAGGGGCATAGAGAAAGCAAGCAGGGGTTATACAGGGAGGGGCTGAATGGGAGAATTCTTAAGGAAGAGGGCCATACCCTCTTAAGGGTCAAACTTCCCATCTAAGAACTATACTTATGCTGAAAGAAGCCTCCCCTCACATCCAACCAGACTCTCCTCATTGAAGGAGGGGAAAGGAAGGAGAGGCTGCTTAATCCTTTCAGGTCCCCCTTAGCCAACAAAGTCCTTCACCCTGGTAGCTACCCAAAGGAATAGGGAAGAGAACAGAATGAAATATGACAATGGCTAAGCGTGGTGAGATAACTGACAAAGCAAATGTTGCAGACGGCACTATATAGTGGCCCTCGGCTGGGAGTGTAGTCCCAGCTTCTATTCCAAGTATGAGAAGGAAGGCCTGAGGATTCTGATGGCTCTAAGGGTGAGATTCACCCTCTTCCTGGGAGAAATGGCTTCCCCAAACTGCCCTTTTAAGCTGTGGATCACTCTTCCCCATACACACAGTGGGAGCCTAGCAAACAAAAGTACTAAAGACTTCTTCCTAAAACACTATCCAAGTAGGGGCAGAAAGAAACCAGTGAGGCTTTCCTTTTCTTAACACCTCACACCAGAAAATTCCCACCAGCTCACCCATTAAGACAACTGCTGTCCTACTAGATCTAAGAGGATAAGACCCAGACCCAGCCCACTACTTCACAGAAGGGCTGAGGTTACCGTACTATGCTCAATAGTTGACAAAGCGCAGTATTCAACCCAGAGCTCTACTGACATTGCTGATCACTCTTGGCTACCCTTTCTTTCCCGCCCAGCTATGGAGTTAAGGTGCCCCAAAAGACTTTTGGAGCCTCGAGTTCCATTTCAAATTGTCAAAAATTACATTTAGATTCTATACCTATAAGGAGATAAATGAAAAGGGAAAATCAGAAAATGCTAAGCAAACATCTCATCTAGGCTGATTCACTTATTTGGCAGTCACTAACTCCTTTCCCAAGACCACGTAAGTATCCACTTACAGGGCTTGGGATGGCATCAGGATCCAGGCGCTTAGGAGGCAGTGGTTGAGGAGGCCCAGGCTGACTGCCAAAAGTGGGTGCTACTGGATAGGGACTTCCATAATTGGGCTGAGGGCCCCGGGCTGGTCCAAAGGAACCTGAGAGACAAGGACACAAGGTTGATGAACTCAAAATGCCCTCCCTATCTCTTCTTATAGCCTCAGGGAAATGACTAGACTCCTATAAATATAGGATTACAAGGCAGGGTAATGACTATTCAGAGAAAGACAACACTACCTGAACTATAGGAATAAAGAGTGTCTTACAAACCCTACATCCTAGTAATAATACTCCGAAGCTCTCCATCTAGTTCACCACTTAGCAAGCAATACTAAAAGCAAACAAACAAACAAAACATTTGAATAGCTGAAGTCTTTGGCTCCTAGATCGACCTTGGGGAAAACTCACCATTTTGTTGCAGCTGATAGCCTGGCTGCTGGGAAGAGTGCATAGGTGGTGGTGGTCCTGGGGGCCCAGTCATTTGGGTGCCAGGATGCAGGGCTTGAGGAGGAGGTGAGGATACATGGTTGGGCTGGTTCACTGGGGGTCCCCCAAAACCCTGTCCAAGCAGGAGTGGACCAGTCATCGAAGGCATCCGAGGACCCCCTGAAGCTGGGGGTGTGAAGCTGGAAGCCTGTAGTGGGGCAGATCGTTGGGGAGGCTGGGCCCCAGAATGACCCTGGGTCTGGCTAAGGGGAGCAGCCTGGCCCTGAGGGTAGGAGCCATACAGACCAGAGTTGGGGAAACTTCCTGAGGCCAGTGATGTTGGTGGGCCTGAGAAGTAGAAGAGGTAGAGTCAGAATCCCAATATTCTGCCTCCTTTTCAGCAAATCACTTCCCTTTCCACATAAGAGAGGCAGGAATGACTGTCCCATCTGCTATGGCTCAGAGGCACAAGAAATAAAAGGGACTGAGGTATACCCTCACAGCCTGATGCTTCTAAAAAAAAATGGAAACAGTAACATTCCTGTGGTCACGACTACTCACCATAGCCCAGCCCTGAAGGGGGAGGGGCTGGGGCCACAGCCCCACTGATCTGCATTCCAGCCAGCTGGGCAGTCACCTGTGCACTTGTAGGGGGAGGGCCATAGGGCTGAAGCACAGTTGGCTGGCTGACCACAGGGGCCAATGGGGCTGACCCAAATGGTTGAGACCCAGGGAGCCTGTGAAAAGAAGGAAGGCAGTAATGACTAGTGGGCTGGGACACCCTTCAAAGTTAACAAGAACTCTATATCATACAGGAAACTATATTGTTTTACAGTATCTTATTCTCATCCTGGGCTCTTTTATGGCTTCATACTTTCATGTATTTGTAGATAAATTACATTCCTGATGATCTACACTGTGATTATTCATGACAAGTCTTGTTTGTGGTTCACTCCACAAACCAAGCATCCCCAGATCAAATATTATTTACTCTGCTATTTAGATTGCCACCTCCTCTGCCTCAATCCTTTGGTGACAAACCACCTCAGTTTTATAATCAGAAGCCCTGAAGGAATTGAAAGGGAAGGTACACAGAAGCATTAAAAAATAGGCACCTAATAAATGTGGGATCAAATAAATGTGGTTTGACTGTTTCATTTTTAAACCAAAGTACTTATTAATTTATCCTGGGAAAGTATCAGATCTGTAAGATAAGAGGAGCAGGTCGGCTAAGTTTAGCATTCTATACTAATCAGAAAGATGATGCTAACGCTACCAGAAAAGGACTAGAGAAACAGGACATAAATCAGGTAGCTTTCTAGCTGAGTCTAACTAGCAAAGCCTCATTACTTGGTTACATTAGCTATTTTGGACAGTCCCATGGTATCAGATGTCACTTTAAAATATAAATACAAAATTCCAATACACTGCATACCAACTGGCAACTGAACTGGTGTTTTACAGTGATATTACGTCATTGCAGAAAGCTACGACACAGATCACTATACATAACAAGCTCTTTCTGGGATTTCAAGAATGAATCAAATTCTTCATAACAATAGTTTGTTACATTGAAATTCTGACATATCTTTCCTGTTTATTTTGTCTCTACGGAATAACTGGTACTTTATTATATTTGGTCAGCTTCTATTAGTCCCATAGTTTAACATTTTTCATTCATTCATTCAACTTGTATTTTCTGAGTGTTGGGCTAGTGAACCTTAGCTCCCTAAGCTCTTTGTTGGGCTTTGCAGTTTTTGTGTTCCACAGCACCAAACACACTGTTGGCCCAATGGCAGATGCTTATAAATCCTTGATAGAATAATTATATTCCACGGTCCTACTCTATTAATATGGGTAATATGCTCAACTATCTAATGATATTCTGTCACATGCCCTAGTAACAATAAACTACCATCTGTATATTTATCTGTATATAACTGTACAACTTATAAAACATATCTAATTGCTTTAAAGAAATCTTCACAGCAAAATAATGAGGAAGACAGAGTGGATAAAAACTAAGACATTAAGAGTGTAAGTGGCAGACCAACTTAAAACTAGAGCCCAGACCTGATTCTTAGTCCAATGTACTTTACTTTAAAATTGTGAAATAGTCTACGGCCATGCTACCCAGAACAAGCCCGAATCTATCTGATCTTGGGAGCTAAGCAGGGTCGAGCCTGGCTAGTACTTGGATGGGAGACCACCTAGGAAGACCAGGTGCTATAGGCATAAAAAATAAAAAATAAGGGATTGTAAGCTGACAAGGTCCTTGCAATCTGTGAGGTCAACCAAGGGTTGCCTCACCTAAAAAAATTAATTAAATTGTGAAATATAACATATATAAAAAATACATAAAATATATATGTACTGTCGAATAATTATAATACAAATATCCAGGTAACCAAAACCAAATTAAGAAATAGAATAAATCAGCACTCCAAAGCCCTGTGTGCCACTCCTTTATATAACCTTCTTCCTTCTCCCAGAGGTAACTACTTTCCTAACTTCCTAATAATCTCTCGTCTTTAAAACAATATGGTTCAGTTTTGTCAGTTTTTAAACTTCTGTAAACAATCTCATCATACATTCTCTTTGAGTTTTGCTTCTTTTGTCCAAACATATGTTTATGAAATTCATCTAGTCTGTTGCACATAGCATTCCCTTTCATCACTAAATATTATTCCACTAAATAAACATGCTATGATTTACTTAAGCATTTTAATGTAGATAAATATTTGGGTTTTTCTGATTTTTGGATTTTAAAAACAATGTTGCTATGAACACACATACATTTAACTTGTTCATATATACATGAGTTTTTCTAAGGCATATATCTATGAGTGAAATTACTGGATTCAATTGTAACATACAATTCCAAATTATTTTCTCAAAGTAGTTATACTAACTTGCATCTAACCACCAGTGAATAAGAGTTCCTGTTACTCCATATCCTCAGCAATATTTAGTATTGTCATACTTTTTAATTTTGCCAATTTGATACACAGGAGAATCTTGTGGTTTTTAGTTTGTTTTTTTCATTACTTATGAGGTTAACAGCTTTTTTTTAAATTTATTTTTCAGTTACAGGTACCATACAATAAATTAGTTTCAGGTGTACAGCATAATAATTAGATATTTATATAACTTATAAAGTGATCCCCAATAAGTCTAGCACTTACCTGACACCACACGTAGTTATTACAATATTATTGACTATATTCCCTATGCAATACTTTTTTATTCCCCATGATTTTTAAAAAATTTTTTTAGGCAAGGCAACCCTCACAGATTGCAAGGACCTTGTCGGCTCGTGATCCCTTCTTATTTTTTTATTTTTTACGCCTACAGCACCTGGTCTTCCTAGGTGGTCTCTCATCCAAATACTAACCAGGCCCGACCCTGCTTAGCTTCCAAGACCAGACAGGATCAGGCTTGTTCAGAGTGGCATGGCCACAGACTCCATGACCTTTTTATAAATGGCAGTTTGTACTTCTTAATCTCTTTCACCTTTTTCACCCATCCTTCCAATACCACTCCTATCTGGCTACCATCAATGAATAGCTTTTCAATATGTTTTTTGGCCAACAGTATCTTTTCTTTTGTAAAATACCTACTCTGGTTTTTGTCCATTATTTTTTCAACTGGAATGACTTTTTCTAATTAAGAAGGAGAAGTTCTTTACATAGTCCGAATACTATTTTATGTGTTTATGTCTATTTGATGTGTAAATATCATTTTTCATTCTGGAACTTGTCTTTCCAATGTACTTTTCATTCAATGTCTTCTTCTCTGATCATTCCCATCAGCATAAGAACATAAAAACATCTAAATAACCAACTATGGTGGAAACAACCTAAATGTCCATCATTGGATAAATGCATAAACAAAATGTGGTAACATATCCATACAATGAAATATTACTTGGCCATAAAAAGTAAAGAAATACTGGCATGCTACAATATAAACATTGAAAACATTATGCTAAGTGAAAGAAGTCAGTTACAAAATAACACATGGTATGTGATTCCACTAGTATGAAAGTCCTGAATAGGGAAATCTATAGAGACAGAAAATAGACTAGTGGTTGCTTAGGGCTGTGGGAGTAGGGGATTGAAGGAATAGCTACATAAGGGTAGCTACTTAACTAAAAGATATAGTGTTTCTTCTTGATGTGATAAAATGTTCTAAAATTGATGGTGGTAATGGTTGCATATACCTATGAATGCATTAAAAATCACTGAACTGTACATTTTAAATTCACATGTGAATTAAACTTCAATAAAGTTGTTTTTTTAAAAAAAATCCAATCAAATAGAATTGCCCTAAAACTTCACATTCCCATCAAGCTTTTGCTCTTTTTAGCCAAACGTTACAAGACACCCTTTGTCTCTACTTCTTTACTATTTCTCTATCTAAAGCTCTTTCTTTCTACTTTTCTCAACCAGGGCCTATGTAGTAAACTCTCAGTCTTCATCTGAAAATGTCTTCATTTGCTCTCTCTTCGCTAGGTACATAATTCTACACTGACACTTATATTCCCTAATGCTTTCAAGGTACTATACTACTATCTGCTCTCCTCTAATAGTCTCTACTTATTCTAATCAATATTGTTTTTCTTCTGAGAATCTCTTATGGACAGGGTTGAGGGAGTCTGGTTATTGCATATTTGCTTATGGAAGATATTCCAATGATATTGCCACCCAAAGATAAAATTTTTTTAAAAAGCTTTGAAATATAATTTTCGTATCATCAAATTCACTTCCTCTAAGTGTACAATTTTACAATTTTTAGTAATTTATAGTTGTGCAACCATCACCAGAAACCAACATTAGCACATTTTCATCTTTCCAAAGATGCCTTGCATCCATTTGCAGTCCTAAACCCTTCTTTTTCACTTATCCAGAGCCAGCCCAGGAGAAACAGGATTCTTTATTATCTACCTCTGCCAGTGTGCAGACTTTTTTTTCTAGTCTATTTGTTCACTAAAGGTGCAGCCTAGGTCCAGACTTCATTAACAAGGTCTCCATGCCAAACGTCAGCTCAGAAAAGCCCAAAGATTCATTCCTATCCCCAGTGCCTGCTTAAACTTAAGTCCCCAGATTCTCAAAATGATAACTCCTACCCTTCTCCACATGCAGTCACAGTGTCAGCTTACCACTCTCATTTTCGGTTCCCTTTTGGTCTCTAGCACTTGAAGATTCACTTTCTTTTAAGCTTGATTATGCACTTGGAAAATTTTTTTCTTTCTATTTCCTCTCTCCTTTCTAGATGTTTGTGGCTGAAACTCTTTGACCTATTCTAACTAAACAGCTGTCTTCACTGAAACTACATTTGTCAGTGATGCCGAACCTTGCCAAACCCAACAGTCATTAGTCGCAACAATTCTCAGTCCGCATCTTACCTGTCGGCAGGAAATAACAAAGCTGATTACTTACTCTTGCTTTCCTTAAATTCTTTCATCTAGTTTCAGGATGCCACACTCTCCTGGCTCATCTCCCACCTCACTACTGCTCTTTCTTATTGTGTTTTGATGGCTTTTCTTCTAATTTCCTTTTAAATGTTGCTAAGCTCCAACATTCAATCTTCAATTCTATTCTTTACTATCAATGCTCATTTTCTAAGTGATTTTAGTCCCATGGCTTTAAATAATTCTATATTGAAGACCCTCAAACTTATCTCCAGTCCTGACATCATTCCTCAGCTATGTAACTGCCCACTCGATATCTCTATTTGGTAGCTAGTATCTTTTTATTTTTATTTGTATATATTTCAAAATGTGCTCTGCCATTGTCACTGGAAGTCTTTCTACTGGCAGCATTCTTAAATCTGTAAGCTACAAAATAAAACTCTTCATTTTCACCCCGAAAATCTGCTTCTTCTCAAATATTTTTCATCTCAGTCAATAGCACCCAGTTTCTTAAGCCAACATATTAAGAGACATCCAGAATTCCTTTCTCTTAACTCATATGCAATCCTACCGACTCTACTTTCAAAATATATCCCAAATTATTTCTCACTCCTCTACCACTACCATCCTAAACCAAACCAAGATTATCTCCTACCCGAACTACTGCAACCACCTCCTAACCTCCACACTTCCTCACCCCAATCCATAAGCGATTCTATTCTTAAATCCAGCAAAGTGACTTCCTTTTTAAAATAAGATTTTTTTTTTAGTGCTTACAGCACCTGGTCTTCCTAGGTGATCTCTCACCCAAGTACTAACCAGGCCTGACCCTGCTAAGCTCCCAAGATCAGACGAGATTGGGCACGTTCGGGGTGGCATGGACATAGACAAAATAAGATATTTTTTAAAAATTAGAGAATTAGGGAAAGTATATGTGAAATTTTTTAAAGTAATATTTTTAGTAATCATGTTTGTGATAGCGTTAGTATTTTTGTACTGTGAGTACTATATAAGGGATAAAATAAATGACAAATTGTGGCATATTCCAATATTCTAATAGCATCATCCTCATGGCCTTAAAGAACCAAAATTGCTGGTGTGGAAAAAAAGAGATATAGATATAATACATAGGTCAAGTAAAGGCTCTGTAGCCTTGAATTTGAATTGGAAGTACAAATTTAAACTAATGGGATATTTTATATTTAATGTATGTAAATATGTATTTCTCAGCTATGTCCACTGAAAAGGCCTAGAAAGTGACCAATCAGGTAGCAATAAACAATCCTAATGTCCATATTAGTCAAAAAAAATATCATTTCTCATCAACAATAAAAAGGATTTCTTGGAAAAAAATAGCTAATTCCTAGTCTGGGGCATAAAATGTATAAGATAAGCTTGAATATATTATCATACCTAAAGATTACTAGGATAATGTCAAAAAGACTCAGGAGTCAACAAAGAAGCTCCCATTGTTCAAAGATGGGACATTTTCAACTTCACTAATGATGATGATTACAGTGGATTGAAACTCATCAAATATGTTTAAATCCATAAATTCATAATGACATTAAAAAGCAGTGGTCACCTTCAGTAGACATCGGAGTACCAATTCATTCCCTTGTAAACTAGTAAATAAAAGTAAAGAATCAAGCATTTATACTACAGTACTTGCACAACTGGTAACCAAATAACAGATGATGAGAACTATCAAAAATGGTATCCAAAGGAATAAATGAAAATAAAAAAGAATCAGAGATCACCATATTGTAGACTCAACAAATTAACACACACACACACACACACACACACACACACACACACACGCGCGCACATTAGGCATCAACAATTGCTCACATCAAAAACAGAGAGCGCAAGACATTATGTGCCTCCTATGGTCTTACCCCACACTACCCAAAGGGATCAAACCTGGATCCAGTCTCTAGATCTAGTAACTAATTTTCAGGAAATACAGAGAAAAGAGGTACACATTAAACTGTAACAAGAATATACAACCAGGAGAATCTAGACTGTGGGAAATTATGCAGGTCAACTGACTTGGGTTCTTCAATGATAAATATTAAGAAAAAGAAAGAGAAGGAATCTATATACTTAAAATACACAAGTTTTTTTTTCAATAGGCAAAACTAAACTGTGGTGTCTAGGGATATACCTTTAAGTATAAACTATTTTCTAAAACATAAAAAAAGGGGTAGTGGTTAGCACGTCTGCTTTACACGCAGAAGGTCCTGGGTTAGCGCCCCAGGTGGAGCCATGGACATCACTCTGGGTGCGCCAGGCCCCGGGTGCACGCCCCAAGCGTGTGGGAGGAGACACCCCACCTTCAAAGATTCAATTCTGAAGGGGAAACAGCAACATCCATATGTCAGAGGTGGAAGTGGGGGTGGAATTAAAGAGGGGGGAGGGACCACAAAAATAATGGTTACTATAAAAGTTAGGATAATGGTTATTATGGGAGGAGGTAGAGAGTTGTAACTGAATTGGGGCACATGGAAGGGGCTTTTGGGATGTATAGCAGAGTTCTATTCCTTGATCTGGGTTGTAGTTACAAAGGGGTTCACTTTAAATAATTTACTAAGCTATACATTTGTCTTGTATATTTTTTGTATGTGCTTAATATTATAATGAAAATATCCATTACATAAATAAACAAATAAATGAGAAAATTACTCCCCAGCTTAAAACCTCCAATGGCTTCTCACTGCAACAAAAATCAAATTTAAACTTCTTACTATGGCCTACAAAGCACTGCATGATATGGCCCCTGCCTATGTTTCTACTTTATCTCCTCCACTCTCCACTCTGCTAGTCATTCTAGTCTTCCCGCTCTTCCTCACATTCGCCAAATTAATTTCTCCGTCAGGACCTTTGCACTTGTCCCCTCTAAGACACTCTTCCCCTAGATCTTTGGATCGCTCCCTTCATCAATTCACTGAGGTTTCAAATATCACTGCAAACAGGCTTTCCTTGACCAATATATTTAAAACGACTCCCTACCTCCTCACCAGTCATTCTCTATACCCTTATTTTGTTTTATTTATTTACATTTATCTACTTGTTATTTTCTGTGTACTCCATTAGATGATAAGCTTCATGGGGGCAAAGACTTGGTCTGTTTGTTTAATGCTTCATCTCCAACCTCTAGAATAATGCCTGACACCTAATAGTACAAAATAAATATTTTTTGAGTGGATGGATGAATGAATGAATGAATGAATGAATTCCCTCTACTGCTTCTCAGAGTATTCCCACACACAGGGTTAGGGAGAGCTTCTCAGGCTCTTTTCCAGGCTTATATTCAATGTTAAAAATGTATGCTCTGAACATCCCCCCCAAAAAAGTCAGAAAGTGACTCTTCTATTACCACACACCCTAAACACAGTTATACTTTATTCGTTGCTTATCAAAAAACAAACAACACTCTAACGGAGATTACTGCTCTCCCTTAATGGACTTCTATTCAAAGATAGGGGTTTACTGGATCACATACCACCAAAGTTTTCATCATTAATGTGAGCATATTTCCTTTTATAACTGGTCACACCCAAACTTTAGCAATAAGTCCTACTAAGTGCTCAATCTAGAGAAAAAGGGAAGTCAAAGGAGATAAATAATTCTGAAATCTCTTCTTCTCATTACCCGCTTAGGGTAGGCTCAGTAGGATTAAAATAATTAGTAAAGATATATGTCCAGTTAAGGGGAAAAAAAAGTTCACAGAAAGAAAAAGAATATGCAAAAGAACAAAGGTACTAAGATAGGTCAATAATCCAGAGTGGACATTAGCAGCACCTGTAACCTAGAAAAATGAAAACAAGATACAAAAAGATGGAGGGAAGAGAAAAGAGGATATAAGAGAAAGAAAAAAATATAAGGAATAGGGCCCTTATACAAATCCTAATCCTTCCAGTTTCATCAGACCAATTTTAGGTTAACCCAAGTACATACCTCTGCATCTGAACAGTGGAGCTAGGCCCATTCTGTATATCTCCTTGGCCAAACTGGCCATATGCACCCTGGACAGAAGGGGCTTGTGCTGTTGAGGCTGGAGGTGCCCCTGAAGAAGGTGGGCCTCTTGACACACCTGCGTGTAAAAGACAAAAACTAAGTGATTGGGAAATAACTTTCTCCCCTACCCTAAGCAAGAAATGTAAAGCAAGAAATCAACAGGCTCAGACCTTCACTGGCCCAATACCACAGCTTTGTAATGAAAAGGACACCATCAACATGCAAATCTGCTTATAGCAGATTCTGAACACTAATGCCCAGCCAGCGAGCCTCTACTCTCCTAGACAGGTACACTACGAGTGATGCTGTAGCCAGGGCCATAAGAAGATAGGCCCTTCCTATGATCACCATACACTCTCACTCAATCCAGAACAGTCTAATGTTCTTATGCTAGACAAAGTCATTTATTTTAAGGAAAGGATCCTAGTCCAGAAATTAGAAACTTAGAGCTTATGTGAGAAAGGTGGCACAGAAGACCAAGTAACATACGGCACCTAGGTTGTAAAGAAAGGCACCTCCTGGGGATACTATTCTGCAACCTTCTCTTCATATATTCTACTTATCCTAATCATCTTCTTTTCATCCACTTCTAAGTGGCGACTTTCCCAAAAGCACATGGGTCAGGAAAGTGTACCCATAGGTAGGAGACTTTGTTTCACCCAATGGTTCAGTCGGGACAGCTGGCCTGCTTTCCCATTAGTGTTTCCACCTATGTCTTCACAAAAACTGAACTCCATCCTTTCTGCTCATCAGAGCTGCCATCAAAACTACTTCTGCTATACCCAGCCATCCTTACCATATGAAATGTAGGAAAGAGCAATTAGTTACTTGGCACATCACTTTGGAAATGTTGCTTATTCCTGTTCAAACATGTTTTCTTTTGCTCTGCCCTCAGTAGAGATTAGACACTATGGAACCTGCCTATAGAAACGTGATTAATCTGAACCTACTCACTAGCCATTATAGAACCAGATTTGTTTTCCTCTCAATAAGAGAGCTTCCTCTTGAGGCAATGCCAAACTCCATTTTGATAAGCCAGGACTTGACAGATCAGAGGTGGACTCTGTCCAACCAAAGTCCCAACCCAGAGTAAATCTCTTCTAGAGACCTGAGACCTAATCTCACCCCTCCATGAATTTTTTTTCAAAGTTATAATTAAAATGATACTGCTTCATTCCCTAAATCTCACCTATGCCTCCTTGGTGCCTTCTTTTTCCCATATCCCTTCACAGAATTTACTCTCTTAAAAAGCATAAAGCATCTGGCATTCCCTAAGTCCTCAGGTTGCCTAACCAAAGATCGACTGCTAACCACTTTCTAAAAAGTCCTTGTGGATAGTCTGTAGAGTACCAGCTGCTCTTCTTGAGAAAGTAATGTAAAGTCCAGAAACTGATTTTAAGGCAGCACCAGATTAAGTCTTCTCTTCTTGCCCTGGTATTACAGAGCCTCTAAGAAGCAAAGGAAACTCAAGCAAAAGGAGAAGAATGATATCAGCAGAAAGAGATTAGAGCACAAAAAGAAGGCACACAAACACAACACTTTTCATCGAGGAACTAGCTCTCCTAGGTCCCAGAGTCATCTATGGATAAAACCATTAGTATAATAAGAGGCACTATCAATATACAGGAGGAACAAGTAATTTCAAGGAGACTTTCGGTCAACAGAAAATATTCAATCCTGGTCAGAGGCTCTGGATGACCTGTGACCAGAACCCTTCCATCCATCTTTGAACAATGCATCCAAAGAAGGCTGCACAGGGTGATACCCACAGGAAATAAACTGCCACTGAACATGGAAAATGTGCTACTACTAGATGTCTTAAGGCAGAAATATAGTCATCTTACATAAAAACAAAGAAGGGCAGACTGACCACAGAGCTCTCAGTGACCAAGAGCCAGATTCATGTTCTCCAATCCCAAACACCCCAACTGTCTAGACAAAATAGATAGGGCAATACAATCCAACCACTGATTACCCTCCTTAGCCCAAAGGAAACCTGGAAACATACCTGGGGGAGGTGTTTGCTGATAGCCTGGTATTGGTCCATTGTAGGCTTCATAGGGGGTGGGAGGGGCTGTGGACCCCGGCTGCCCACCATAGCTGGATTGATGATACCCTGCGTAGACAGGCTGTGGCTGCCCATATGGCGGCACAGGTGGAGCTGACTGGTTGACGTTCATTATGAGAGCATCCCCGACTTTGTCTCACCTATTAGATGAGAAAGAAGAGAGAAATTAGTCAAAATCAACTTTCTAAAGAAAGAACAACTATTCAGGGTAGGAAGTAGAGATAAAAAAAAAACTGACCTTATCAGGCAGTGATCAGCCTAATTATTCCCACTACTATAGGATCTTTGTAATTTTCTGCCCCAGCCAGTAGCCAGATTACATCCTCAGAGTAAGGATTTTGTTACTGTGAACCCCATGCTTTGTTATTGCCAAGAGGGTATAAATTTCAAATTCTGATAGGCCCACTGGAATGAACAGCAGCCTCCACTCCCCAGTGGAATGGAATGGCACACAGAGTCTTGCCACTGATGAACTACTGTGATATTAGAGGTAAATGAAACAATGTTCCCACTTTCCTTTCATTCACTCTAACATCCATTCATTCAATAAATACTGAATACCCTCTAGTGTGCTAGCCAATTTTAATTACTCGGGCTACATGTCTAAAACAGATCAGGTAAATTCTCTCCCCCTCAAAAGACAAATTTTAGAGTAACTGCTTAGAAAAATGACATTCTTTGGCTAAACTGCAATAATCAAGATGCTACTCCATCTCCAGTTTTCCCATCAAAAGAATGTATGGACCTTAGAACTGAAGCATAAAAATCACTAAATGTACAGGACACCTGAAAACTCTAGCAAGGTACCAGATTAGAACTGAGAGCAGGCCAAGCACAAAAACTTCTCTCAAAAATCTAGAGAAAGAGTTCCAGGATCAGCAGCAAAGTTAGATTTCATAGAGAAAAAAATTGTTCACCTTATCCATCAAGCAGAGGGACTATAAGTATTCCAAATCCCAATGCACTCCTCCAACTCTCCTGTTTCTGTTCTCATATGCTTGTCATGAACCTAGGCCACCACCAACATTATTATAATCTGGCCCAGCAACAAAGGAGTGAATTAGGGGGCCTTTTCTGGGTCCTTCCAAGAAAAGGACTACCTGCTCACATTTACTCTAAACAGCCTTATCATCCCAACTATCCTATTGGCGAAGGGGTAATGAGCTCTCCCTTTTCATCTTGACTAGAGAAAAGCTGAGTCCTGGACTAGAACTCTTTAGACTCAAAGCCATCTCAGGCGTTGTTTTTTCAAATCTTAAGCCTTAAACAGGTCACAACACTAAGCTTGACAGATGTTCCTCTTCCTTTCATCTTCCTAAAGTCGGGGTGGGGGTGGGGGTGGAAATGGGAGGAAAGTAGCTTCTTCTCCAGGAAGTTTGGAGCAGGTTCAACTCTTCACTCCATTCTGTGCGGACAGTCGAGGGTGACAACCCAGGGGGCGGGACAAGCTTCCTAGAACTCTGAAAGTAGTCGAACTGTGGAAGCTGGGAGCGCCGGGTATCAAGACCGAGAAGCCAAGTCAGCTTCTCGGGCCACGATGAGGGAGAGGGCTGATCCACGCATGGAGATTGAGCGTCTAGAGCCCTTCAACAGGCTCCGGGCAGGAAGCGGGAGCTGGACTCTGGGCCGCGAAGAGAAAAGAGAGGGTAGTAGGATCTAAGACTGATTGTGGATGCGTGCAGTGAGGGTCTCTTACCAGACCCCGCCCCCAGGCTCCTCCCTTCCTTCTCAGACTGATCCCCGATCAGGCCAGTGACACCCCGGCCTCTCTTCTTTCCTGCTCACCAACCTCCCGATGCCACTCCTCACCCGGCTCCAGATCCAGGTTCGACTTCGTCCCTAACGTCAAGGCTCCCAAGCTCCACTTCCGGTTCCGAGTGGGCTGGCGCGTCGCCCCCGGAAGTTCCACCCCCACGTTCCAGCGCCGGGCCACTCCTTCTGCCACGTCTGCAATAGACACGCGCCCAGGAACCCGGATGCCACGCATGCGCCTCTTTCTTCTCTCGTCAGAGCCGGTTTCTGGAAATCCCCGTAGAGTCTTAATCCTTCCTGCGTCTTTTTTTTTCCCCTGGTGTCCCGGTCGTTTTATGGTCCCATCAGCAGAAATGCGATTGAGAGGGCTAGGTCAAACTATCTTTAGTAACGACCCTTCAATCAGCCTATGACATGTTAGTCACCTCTGACCTAGCGTCCCGGAGCCACTTCCTGCTGACCCCGGGCCGCATTGATTTCCGTTTTCGAGGCTGTTCTCACCAATGACCTTTACGAATTATTAGATTTGCGGAGCGTGTGATGGTAAAGGGGACTAACTGTTTTCGGGCTTCTTGTATTCCCATTCTGGCTCTGCAGTTATGTAGCTGGGGCAACTTACTCTCTGCCTCAGTTTCTTTCATCTGTAAAATGGAGAGAACACTAAATGCCCTTATAAAAATAGCTTGTTGAAAGTATGGATGTCAAGTCGAATTGCGTGGGACTATAGTAAGCACTCAATGAAGGTCAGCTGTTATTAAGCACTTTCATACAGCGCCTTGGTTTAAATACAGAACTATCCAGATGCCGATGATCTCTGCTCTCAGGATGGCCCCAGCATGTGGAAGAGCTACAGTTTCTGGAGTAATGTTTATTACTCCAATGCATAACAAAAATGATAGCATTTTAAAAAAATAAACGACCTCGTTTACTCTTTTAAAATATTTATTCATTTAAAATAATTATTTTAGAACACTTTGTGTGCCAAGTTATATTCTTGGTTTTGGGAATACAGTAGTGAACAAAACTTAACTCTCACATTGTTGACAGTAAATATTTTGAGGCACAGAGTGATTCATTGAAAAAAATTGCGCCGGTAGCCTGTGCTGGAAGCTATAGTAGGCATTAAGCATGCTTTAGTAAATGGGCAGATTGTCTTGTCCTCAGTTTATAGTCGAGGTCAGTGGTTCTCAAAGTGTGATCCTGGGATCAACGGTATCAGTATTACCTGTTAGAACTGCAAATTTCAAACCCACCCTAGACTTTAAATCAGAAATTCAGGAGGTAGGGCCCGGCAAACTATAGTTTAATAGGCTCTCCAGATGATTCGTTTTGCACACTGAAGATTGAGACCCACTAGTCCAGGTTAGTAATTTGCCAAATTCAATTAACAATGTTGAGTGCCTGGCCTAAGCTGGGCTCTTCGCTAAGCATTCCATTTAATTTATCCCATTTAACTCTCATAAGAGCATAGGAAAGTTGATATCCTCTGTCTTGCTTCAAGTTGCATTCCTAGTAAGTGGTAGAACCTATATTCATAGTTTCTTGAGGGTAGAGGCTGATGTGTTGCGTTTTATTGCTTTCTGTATGCCCATTCTGGTTCTCAGTGTTGGCTGCACATTAGAATCATCTGTTGTGCTTTTAAAATGGCAGTAGTAAAAAAATAAAATAAAATGGCAGTAGCAGGTACCAGACCAATAAAATCAGAATCCCTAAGTCTGAGGCCTAAGCATCATTATATGTATACATATATGTGTATATATATTACATATCATTCATTACACCACCATCTAATCCTATATGCCGTCTTATTTTAGGGAACCAGTAGCTTTAAAAGTTTTCCAGGTAATTCTGATGTGCACTGAGGGTTAATTGAAAGCTGCTAGTATAGCAAAATGGCTCACATATAGCTAGCACTCAATGTTTGAATAATGAATAAATGGATATTTAGATACTCTTTTTACTGATGAGGTCAAGTAAATGCCCAAGGTCACACAGCTAATACATGATGGAACAAGTCCAATTCTGACTATATCCCATGCATTTGCTATGACTACTTCATACGCTAAGGCAAACAGCATTTGGCACACTAGCAGAACATTTACAAGCAACTCTGTAAACTTTGATAATTACAGTTATAGCACCATAATATTATGTTTTATATAAGAAAGAAATCTCTTAACATAGGACACATTCATGTAATGGAAACCTAAAAATAAGTAGGGATTTTATTTTTAACATGGGTTGACATGTTTATACATATCTGTCAGTGTTCATAACTACCTATGTATTATAAGAGAGAACTTAATTCGAACATTTATTGAATGCTATTTACATTGGTCATTGCTCTGTGGGCTGTTGATTGGTTGTTGCACAGTCCTTGCCTTCAAGTTTCTCACAGTCAAGGAGGGAGACAAGCACATAAACAAACTATAATATTGGCTGAGAACTATAACAATAGACATCTGTTGATCTATCTATTGCCCATAGAAAGGCCTATTGTATAGGTAGGGAGTAAGGAGGTGGGCGGGAAAGGCTTCTGAAAGAGACAGCAGTTCAGCTGGGGCAGGGCTAATCAGAATTCCTTTACACTGTACCCAGCACTGCAATAGGATATAAATCTCCATTTTGATTAATAGGTAAATTCATGCAGAAAGGGGGCACTCTTTTGACGGTAGCTTGCAAACTTGTGGGACAAGCCCAGCCATTTCTCACTCTGGAAATAAAGCCCCTGATGCTGTCACTTTGAAATGAGCTTTGGAGGAAAGCAGTTGGAGTCGGTCTATGAGCCTATAAGGGAAGGCACAGTCCTTGAAAGGGTATACATGAGTTATAGAGCCCAGAGAGTTAGTACTCTGAGTCCTAAGTCAAAGGCCCATGCAGGAGAATGGGGGACAAGAGAGGGCAGAAGTGTTTACTATAATTAACTCTGGGTGTAATACAGCTGGGGGAGGGAGAAGAGTACAGCCGGCAACTATTTTGAGCACAACTCCGATTGACAGGACACGTGTGCTGGACTGTACTGATCCCAGGGCCAAGTTGCCTGCCCGTGGTGTGTGGTGTTGGGGGGAAGGCCTGGGGCAGCAGGAGCAGGACAGCCAGACAGACAGGCCGGACGGGGTACCAGCACCTCAACTTCTCTCCCTGGGACACTGTCCAAACTCCGAGGGCCATAGGCCAAGCTGAGCGATGGGTGCTGAGGAGGAGGTGCTGGTCACACTGTCAGGGGGAGCCCCCTGGGGCTTCCGACTTCAGGGGGGGGCCGAGCAGAGGAAACCCTTACAGGTGTCCAAGGTAAGGGAGAGCCCCTATACTGAGGTTTCAGGGAAAGGGGAAACCCAGAGGAACCTGGGAAGAGTCATGTGGTGGCCTATGAGGGAGAAATGGGAGGCTGTGGAGAAGAGAAGTGGGGGTGGGCAAGGAAGCATGTGTTTGGTGGGGGGAGTAGTGTGAACACAGGCTTCTTGTGGCGGGGCAGTGGGGGGGGGGCCTATAAGAAAAGAGAAGTCTTAGTTTCTAGTAAAAGGGAAAAAGAAAGACTGTCTCAGTTTCCTGTGGCACCATAGTAGCAGAGGCCCAGGTCTGGCCATCCAGTCTTTGATCTCCTGGGTCTGTGCCTCCACTCCAAATTCCATGAATATAAGGAAGGTTCTAATTTCTCTCTAACTAAAGTGATATGTGATGAGCTGAGGCTGTCTCGCCTAGCCCAGCTCAGCCCAGCCCAGCTCAGCTCTGCCCTGCCCTGCCCTGCCCTGCCCATGCCTTCAGTGCTCCTCTTTCCCTATGTCAGATCCTTTCTCACTAAGCAAGAGTCTTTTTTTGGTGCTAGGAGAGTTATGGCAAGATCTGCCTGTCAGGTGAAGTTGTTACCCTTTTAGCTTCACCGTCCAGGCTTAATTTTCTCAACTGTAAAATGTGGGTACCTAATTTATAGAACCATTATAAGGGTTGAATGCAAGTATATATGTAGAATGCTTAGCACCATGTCTAACATTTAGTAAGGACTCAATAAATGATAGCCACCATGGCACACATATATACACACAATCACAGTCTCCCAGGACCTGTTAGACTCCCTCCAACCTTGAATACCATTCTAAAATCTTGACTATGTAGATAATAGTGCCTGTAATTCCAAGGCCTAGGAAAGAACTATTGACTAGTGTAGATATTGCTCTCGGAGGAAAATCTTGGAAAAATCACCATTTCTAGTACCTACCCACTGCAGTTTTTCCCAAGCCTCTTTTTCAGTGATTGCCTTACTTCCCCTCATATAATGTATTACTTCCTCACTCTGTACCTTCTTCCCTTTGGATAGGTCCCCTTAACTGCAGTCCCATGCCCTTCTCCACCCTTTATTATACTGCAAAGTAAAATCCCTTCCACACATGGGTCCTCCCTGTCCTAACTCCTTTCATTCTACTACCTCTTGGAACTCTCCCTCACCTACAGTCTCTCTTCCAACACCTTCTCAGATCCGAAGACGAAGCCAGGCTGGCAGAGGAGGACTCAGAGAGAGGGACCATCTTTTGGCCATCAATGGAGTCTCCTGCACCAGCCTCTCTCATGCCAGTGCCATGAGCCTCATTGATGCCTCAGGGAATCAGCTTGTCCTCACTGTACGAAGGTATGGCCCCCTACCACCCACCCCATTCCCATCCCCCTAGTCCAGGGCTCTCCTTGCCTGACTCAGCTTTGTGTCTCACTGGCCTGGCTTCAGCAACTAACAAGTACCCATTTCTGCTTGTGCTGGAGTATAGATGTTAGTGTAGTCCTCCCAAAGGGCTTGAATGTATCTATAATTATCTGTAAGGGATGGGGTGTCAAATGGGTGCTTGAGTATATGGGCCTCCTTCAAACCCTTGTCTGTCTCATTATCACATCTCCCTGTAAGCCCATTTCCACTCCACTCACAGCTCTCTAAGCACATTTGCCTACCAGTTTGTCTTCAGATCTCTACTCTTCCCAGCCTATCTATTCCACCTGTATGCCAGTGCCTTCTCCCCTTACCTCCTTCTCCCTTCTCTCATCCCCTCTATATCTTTCTAGCAGTCAGTCGTCCATCTCATTTTTCAAGTTCTGTCATCTTTCCCATCCAGGGTAGAAGACGAAGGGCCTTTGCGATCTCCATCCCCTGGTGGGCTTCAGGTGCTATCACCCTTATCTCCACTGAGTCCTGAGCCCCCTGGTGCTCCAGTTCCCCAGCCTCTTCAGCCTGGGAGCCTCCTCTCACCTCCTGACAGTGAAGCTTACTACGGAGAAACAGACAGTGATGCCGATGGCCCTGCCACCCAGGAGAAGCCCCGCCGGCCCCGCCGCCGAGGCCCCACAAGGCCCACCCCTCCAGGAGCCCCACCTGATGAGGTCTACCTGTCTGACAGCCCTGCAGAGCCAGCACCTGCTGTCACTGGCCCTTCCAGCCAGGGTGACAGCCGTGTGAGCTCCCCATTTTGGGAGGATGGGACAACCCTTCAGCCACCCCCAGCCGAGGCCCTGCTGTTGCCCCATGGCCCCCTCCGGCCTGGCCCTCATCTCATCCCTATGGTGGGGCCTGTACCCCACCCGGTGGCAGAAGACCTTACTACCACCTATACTCAGAAAGCCAAGCAAGCCAGTGAGTGCTTGAACCTTTTTTCCCTAGCCAGGATCTTTCAATCTGAGCCCTAAATCTATCCCTTCATAACCAGACCATATGCTTCCCTTGGATGTAGTCTTAGGCATAAGTGGAGAAGAGTGATGAGTAGGAGGGAAAAATAATTTCGTAGTTCTCATTATTTCTGCTGTTTGAATTAGTGTGGCAAAAAGGTACCCAGGAACAGGGAAAGTAGGGAAGTTGGAAAGGGACATGAATCAATGAAGGGTTTACTTGTTGTCATTGCTATGATTTTGCTAGGTGTCAGACATAGGGCAGGGGAGTATTTGAAAGCAGATTATGGCTACAGGGGCTCTTCAGTGTTTGTTGCAGGGTTAAAATCAGAACTGCCTGTGACATTTTGAAGTTCAATTAGGATTCCTGGGAGGCTATGAGATAGTCATGAGTCCCTAGAAAATGAACGAGGCTCCTGCTGAAAGAGCCGTCTGAATTTGAGTTTGGTGCCATTCAGAATTTAGTTTTCAGGGATCTTCAGTTCCTTATCTCAGGCAAGAATGCAGGCGTGGGCAGAAAAAGCCAGTTCCACTTATCTTAAGCTCTCTGCTATTTTTGATGTGAGCTACAGAACAAGGTCTAAGAGTGAACTTTCTCCCTGCCCTGTTTCCCAAGCCTCTCTCCTAGAGACCTTTCTTGTCACCTGAGAAATCTCAGGATTACCCCTCTAGTTCTCATCTCTTGTTCCTCCCCTCCATTGTGACTCCTGACTCATAGAATTTCATGTCTCTAAGTCTGGATTAGAGGCTAAGGATGTGAAAGTTTAGAGTCTGACATCCCTGAGAGTGTCCAATATAAAACAAAGAAATTCCAGGTGCATGCCCAGGATCCCATGCTTATCCTCAATTCTCATTTTAGCACCCTCTCCCTCCCCATTATGCTGGGTGAGACTGTAGTTAGTGGCTTAGGGATATTTTTATCCAAGCAGACCTCATTGTCCAGTGGGTAGGGTAGGGGGAGGGATAGGCAGGTGCCCATGTCCATCACATCAGGGCTTGTGGAACAGGCGAGAGAAGGGAGGGGGTCAGGCTCCAAAAATAGCATAGTGAGCTCATTCAGCTGCCAGCTCTGGGGACAAGACAAAGGGGCTTTAAAAGGCTTGGGGGGTGGCTCAAGCTGGTCCTGCTCCAGCCAACACTGCCTTTCTCGGCATGGAGACCTTTGAGCCCATCAGCCAAGAGCCTCTCAGCCAAGCCAGCTTCGACAAAGCCCCAGGCCCAGTTCCTGAGCTCCAGGACCCGTTCTATGCAGGTACTACCCTCCCATAGCCAAGAGAGTTCTGGGATCTAGAATGGAGGACAATACATCAACAGTTTAGGAAGGGAGGTCTTTGGGAAAGATCTTAGTCCCTTACCTCTCCCTCCTTTCTGCCTTCCTCTTCCTTCTCTTCTAAGGTAAGTTTCAGGGCCCCTTTCTCAGAATGGGCTAATGCTATGGTCACATGTCAAAGGGTTTGTGACCACATGATCTATAGAAAAATCATAGGGATAGAGTGTGTATGCAAGAGAGGTGTGAATAATTTAAGAATACATTAAGGCCCGTATGTGGAAGTGTGGGGGAGAAAATATGTGTGAACACGTAAGTATCTGTATACATGTGTTGCTAGTGTCAAGAAAGCTTAAATAGTAATGGTTACTCAGAGTGGGACTTAGGGGCTGCCATTAAATGCTAAATTTACCTGCATTATCTCACTTAATCCTCATAACAACCCTATGAGGTAGCTATTATCATTCTCATTTACAGATGAGGAAATTGAACTTCAGTGAAGTATATCTCCAAAGACCCAAAAACCTAAACTGAACTCTGACTCCAGTGCCCATGGCTTATTCACAGTTCTATCCTGTGGTATAAATGCTGAGATGGGTGGAATGAAAGCCCTAATTAGAAGTGAGTTTGGTATCTTGAGTGGAAAGTAGATGGAATTTCAAGAATTTTTCAGGAGGAACTGGGGATCATGCATCAGAGTATCCATGTCCAAGGCAGGGTCCCAGCAGCAGGGCAGCCTCTCCCATTTCCTGGCCCCACCTCCCAGGCCCCACATGGCATGAGACGTCCTGCCCTACCTCCCCTTAGTACATAGTCTTTTCTTGCCTGCCCAGTAGTGACTGCCTGAGCTCTCTACCTAGAAGGCTGACTTCTGAAGAAGACCACCCCATTCCTATCCCCAACTGGGGAGAAAAGGTGAATATATTTAGCCATTGACCTTAAGGTATCCTTAAGATTTGGAGGATTATCTTGGAGAGCAGCACTCTGGCTTTTCCTTAATCTTGGATCTGAGGCTATCCCTAGTTGTGAGTAGCCTGGGTGTGTGGCACAGTGGAGTGCCCTGGCAGTAGGAAAGCCAATATCAGCTCTCAAATTTTGTCCAAACAGTTAGTAAAAGGATCTGTGCAGGGGAAACTCTGGGAAGAAGGGCCACCTGAAGTATGCATGTGTGTGAATATATTCCAGTAACTCTTCTATGTGTTTTTGTGTGGGCACATATGTATTTACATACATGTATGAACTGGGATGTATATAAGCTCAGGTATAGCTAAATGAGAGAGAAAAATACATGAGAAAATATGCCCATTGCTGGCTTTTACTAGATTCATATTCTTGTTGAAATGATGTGTAGTAGGAGTTATTTCTGTGAACATATATGATGCAAACTGCATGATGGGGGTGGAATTGTGAACGAAGATCTTCCTTGCCAATGGTCCTTTGTGTCCTTACCATAGGGGTAAGGAGATAAGTCCCAGACTTTCTGAGAAGTGCCCTAATGTGGTCTCTGTGGTAGGAGAAGTGTCCCTTCTCATCTTTTCTCTCCCTGGGACCTGCTTCATCTTTCTGCCTGAGAAATAACCTCCCCTAAACCCTACCCCTGTATTGCTGCACGAGAATGGAGGGAGGGGAGGCAGGGGAGGAATGTTTGTGAAGTGGGTAAGAACACATCTCTAGGAAGATAGGAGCAGAGTAGAGCAGGGAGAGGATAGGAGAGCTGTGGTCTGAGTGGTGTCAGGGCAGCCAACTAGACTCTACCTTCCCTTTAACTGTCCTTGGTTTCACCTTTCACCCTTCTCTTTGCCCCAAAGTCAGAGGACTCTGCCACAGGCAGGAGACATTGTGAGTCAGACCAGGGAAAAGACAGGAGGTGGGAGGGCTGAGGGAGCTGGCTGGGGTGGGGCTCAAAGACTTGGGGAATAGGAAAAAAAGAGGCTCACTGACCATTCTCCCTCCTGGCCTCCTCAGAACTGCAACGCGCAGAGAGCCTCCAAGAGAAAAACGTGAAGGAGGCCAAGACCAAATGCCGGACGATTGCATCCCTGCTAACTGCAGCCCCCAACCCCCACTCCAAGGGGGTGCTTATGTTTAAAAAACGACGGCAGAGAGCCAAGAAATACACCCTAGTGAGCTTTGGGGCTGCAGCTGGGACAGGTGCTGAGGAGGAAGAAGACGGGGTCCCTCCTACAAGCGAGTCTGAGCTGGACGAAGAGGCCTTCTCCGACGCCCGCAGCATCACCAACCAGTCTGACTGGGACAGCCCCTATCTAGACATGGAGCTTGCCAGGCCGGGCTCAGGCGTAGCAGAGGGCCAGGGCCTGGGGCTGGGAGG
This sequence comes from Rousettus aegyptiacus, assembly GCF_014176215.1. Taxonomy (NCBI): domain Eukaryota; kingdom Metazoa; phylum Chordata; class Mammalia; order Chiroptera; family Pteropodidae; genus Rousettus; species Rousettus aegyptiacus. Next base: position 13,567,408 of record NW_023416309.1, read on the forward strand.
GCAGCTGAGCGAGGCCTCTGGGCGGGGCGTCCAGCTCTTTGAACAGCAGCGCCAGCGCGCAGCCTCCAGCACCGAGGAGCTGGCCCGGGATGGTCCAGTAGCCATGCTCAATGGGCAGGGACTGCAGTCTCCACCTAAGGCCCAGAGTACTCTGCTGGAGGGGACTGTGCTCTTATCCAGCCCTTCGCCGGCCCCTATAGCCAGCCCCGGACCCTTCCTCCCAAGCGGTGGAGCCCCTACTCCACCTCCAAGCATCTTTAACCGGTCAGCGAGGCCCTTTACCCCGGGCTTACAAAGTCAGCGGCCAGGTACCACCTCGGTTATTTTCCGGCCCCCAGCCCCTAAGAGAGCGAATGAAAGCTTGGGAAGTCAAAGCCCAGCCCCATCACCTTTCTCATCCTCTGCTCAAGGGCCCACCTCTCTGCCCAGCTTCACCTCAGGGGTTCCCAGCCACATGCCAGACTTCAGTTCCCCCAGCACCCCACGCTCTTCAGGCCCCGTCACAGCCACCAGCTCCCTGTTTATCCCAGCCCCCAGTCGTCCTGTTACGCCAGGCGGAGCCCCAGAGCCCCCTGCTCCCGCTAGCGCAGCTGCCATGACCTCCACCGCTTCTATCTTCCTATCTACGCCTCTGCGACCCGCTGCCCGCACAGAGGCGCCTGCGCCGGGACCCGCAGCCCCTGAGCCTCCCAGCGCTCGCGAGCAGCGCATCTCGGTGCCAGCTGCTCGCACCGGCATCCTCCAGGAGGCCCGGCGTCGGGGGACCCGGAAACAAATGTTCCGGCCGGGAAACGAGGAGCCGAAGAACTCGCCCAACCCCGAGCTGCTCTCGCTGGTGCAGAACCTGGATGAAAAACCCCGAGCCGGGGGTGCAGAATCTGGTCCAGAGGAAGATGCTCTGAGCCTCGGAGCTGAAGCCTGCAACTTCATGCAGCCACCAGGGGGCAGGAGTTACAAGACCCCGCCTCATGTAACATCTAAAACCCCGCCTCCAATGGCTCCCAAGACCCCACCCCCTATAACTCCTAAGACTCCACCCCCAGTGGCTCCCAAGCCCCAGTCTCGAGGGTTTTCTGATGGGCTGGTGAATGGAGCATCCCCTTCTGCTGGAATCCCTGAGCCACCAAGGCTTCTGGGCAGGGGTGGGGAGCTGTTTGCCAAGCGGCAGAGCCGAGCAGACAGGTATGTGGTGGAAGCTACACCTAGTCCTGGCTTTGGCCCTCGGCCCCGAAGCCCTTCTCCTACTCCCTCACTGCCCCCTTCCTGGAAATATTCACCCAACATCCGTGCCCCACCTCCTATTGCTTACAACCCTCTGCTCTCGCCCTTTTTCCCCCAAGCTGCCCGAACTCTCCCTAGTAAGGCCCAATCCCAGGGGCCTCGGGCAACCCCCAAGCAGGGGATCAAGGCTCTGGATTTCATGCGGCACCAGCCCTACCAACTTAAAACTGCCATGTTCTGTTTTGATGAGGTTCCCCAGACCCCTGACACCACCTCCTCAGGGGCCACCAAAACTGCCCGAGTTCAGGAGATCCGCAGATTTTCCACTCCAGTGCCCCAGCCCACCGCAGAGCCCTTGGCAACCACTGTGCTTGCCCCCCGAGCAGCCACTACATTGGATGAGCCCATCTGGAGGGCAGAGCTGGCCTCAGCCCCTGTCCTTAGCCCAGCCCCTCCTCCAGAGTCTCCCAGGGGACTCCCGGCCTCCCCCAGCTCCTGTGGCTTCCAGGTAGCCAGGCCTCGGTTTTCAGCCACCAGAACAGGATTGCAGGCTCATGTGTGGAGGCCTGGAGCAGGCCACCACTGAGCTCCCAGGACCAAGGAGAGGTGGAACATCCAGTTCCTAAAGTTGCTTCTCCTACTCAATCTACCCTCTCTCTCTCAGGCATCTGGAGTCTATATTCCCTCCTGCCAGAGATAGTTTTGGAGTTGGTATACCATCCCCCAGCTTCCTCTTGGCTCCCAACCTCCCTACTGCTTTCCAACCTAACATCTCTGCTTTGCTATTTGTGCTTCTCTGTCTCTGTGGTTCCTTGCCAGGATCTCATTCTTTATCTCTATGTTTCTCCACCTATACTCCTCCACTGGTCTCTATTTTTCTACATTTGTGCTTTTCTCTGTGGGCCTCATTTTAATGTTCAATGAGAAGAATACAGAGAAGTTAGCACTGAGACCTCAAGCAAGAAGCTTGCCACCAGGCAGGCAGCAAAGGAACTGAACTGACCCCTATTTGCACTAAGTTGCTTCCTTCTCACTCTTCTTTCCCAAGCTTGGCTGGCATATACCTAAGTGTGTATGTGCAAGTGTATATGTGCAAGTGTGTGTGTATGTGTGTGTGTGTGCACACGCGCACACAGAGATGCTCTTCTGTCTGAGGCAAGAGTAAGAGGAGAGATCTAAATGAAGACCCAATGTGGGTCTTACCCTTGTTCTGATCAAAAAAGGGTTAGATATTCCCACATGGATAGTCTAGTGCAGGGAAAAACATTCACTAGAGTTAAAGACCAGTGTCTGTAGCTGGTATATAGCATCTTGTGAAACTCAGAGTAAGAGAAGACATGAAAAGTCAGGGCGGTTTGTATGAGCTGAGTTAAACCAGCAAGACCAAGAATAGAACTAAGAATTCTATTTCTCAGGATTTCAGAAAGTTAGCAACTTTGAGAGGCCCATGCTGAGCAACAAGCACAAAGGAAGTGAATAAAAAGAAATAAAAGTTCTTCTAAGAGTGAACAAATCATTGGCTTTATTGCCTCATGAATCTAAGACAGAAAGGAAAAAGAAAAGAGCTATAGTGTGGAAAGTGAGGCAGAACCAGGAGCAGAGCAAAAATGAATGAAATCAATTGAGCTATAAAGAAGAGCGTGGTGAGGGAGAATGCAGTGTTTGCAGAGAGAAAAGTTAGGTAACAAGAAACCAACCATGTACAAGAGGGGAATTGGGGGAAAAATGTGAGGGAGAAGAATGTATTTGTTCACATGAAGGGCCTGATGATGGGAAGTTGTGAGAGTGTGTGCTGAGTGTTGAAAAAAGAGTTGGTATCTGTGCTTTCTTTGAGTCTGTCCCTCTGTCTTCTGCAGCTTGTCCTGACTACCTGGGAAAGGGCAAGGAAACACCCATAGCCAAACATCTTTTCAGTCCTATCCCAACCTTCAAACCTTAGCTCTTGTTCCTTTCTAGTTTCAGGTCCTAATTTCTGATACTTAAGGGTAGGGACTCCCCTCTCACCATGATTACCATAGGTCACATTTGCTGCTTGATCTGGAAATTGATCATTTCCTTTGTATATCGGGTGTGAGTCACAGTACTTTTGTTTGTGCACAAGAATAAACTTATACTCCCATACTTTTTATTGCTTTCATCTCTTATAGGTTTATACCCAAATCCGGATCTCTCTTTGATCTTCTCTGATTCCCTTGAACTTCTAATTGCTGACCTTTTTCCAATTCTGCCCTCCTATTTTTCGCCCTTTTGCCCTTTACTCCCTGGTCTCTTGCTTTTCTCTGCCAATTCTGTCCCAGTCCTTCTTAGCCACTTCCACTACTCCCCTTGGTTCCATCTCTCCACATTTCCCATCCAGATTCTCCCCCTTTCAATCCCCTGTTCCATACTTCCCAAACTAGGCCTCAACTTGTAAAACTAAGTTGAGCCTTTTGCCATGAACATCTCCTAACTCCCTGGAGGAAGCAACCATGTTTCCATGGGAAAACAGTGGCTGGAGGTGAAGGTGGGGTAGGAGAGGGAAGAAAGAGAGAGAGGGTGTATAGTGTGGATTGAGGATAATAAAGAAGAGAAGATACTGGACACTGACTAGAATTAGACTTCTGAGAATGAATGTGCCATTGCTCTAGTATTACCAGCAGGGGGCATAGCAGTGCCAATAACCCAGATGCTCTCAAGTACACAGAATCAAAATTCCAAAGGAAGGGTCCAGAGAGCATAGGCTAATTCTGTCTTCATTCACTGGGTAGTTTTAGGCACTCAATCACAGGAGACCAAAATTATGGTTTGTTTTTGTTTTTGAGGGGAGAATGGTAGTGATGACGAAGTCATCATTTGCTATTTTCCTTCTAATTGCTTCTTTGGGTTGGGAGGAAATGGAGAAGGACAAAAGATGAGGGATCTGGAGGCTAAACTGGTCTGGAAAGAGGCCAACTGGAGGAGGCAAGTAGAATTTTAAGCCCCTAATTTGAACCTGAAAAGTTCAAGATGGGAAAATGGCATGGTAAAGAAGAGTAGATAACTCACAGAGGGACAAAGGGGTATTCTGGGAGCTACAAAAGCTGTTTCCTGAAGCGGCCACAACAGGGTGGTGGTGGCTGCAGCAGATATGCAGCAGCACACATGCAGTGGCAGACGTACAGCAGCAGCTGGTTCTAGAATGAGTAGAAGGTAGAGGAGGATCCATGGAGCTACTGAAAAAAGGGCTAGGCAAATGACATCCTTCTCACAAGGGAGTTCTCAAGCTAGTGCCCCTGCCCAGAGGCCTCTCTGGAACAATGCAAATGGGACAATCCAGATCCTATGGAATGTGTTCCCTTAGAAGAAAATCCCAAGTAGGAATCTCAGAGTGTAAGCCCTTAGCAGGTCAGAAGCCTTCATGCACTTCTCAGGGAGACATAGACATCTATCCTGTAGAGTAGTCTGAACTGAGCATGTCAACAGCAAATGAGAGTGAAAAGGCAGAAATTAGTAATGTCTTTCCCATATCTCCCCTTACAGCCTAAGCAGCACTGGGTTTGGTTAATTTGGTCCCTTAATCTGCCAAGATTTGGCCCTCCCAAAAGAAAAATCTACCCACTTAGAAACTTTCAAAGAGTAGTTCCATTGTGAACAGACTTCCCTTCTCCAAACATAGCACCTTAAGCCCTCTCACCTCCAAAATGTGCCCACATGTCCCTCCAACTATGGCCCAGATTGGCTCTGAGTGGCTCTAGGGACATGTTCTTCAGGTTGTAGAACACTCTGAATTCCTATCTACCACTTGCTGTCTGTCTCCTTTCTCCCTGTTTTCAGTTTCCCCCTAAATGCTTCTTTAGATTTCAGACTCTAGGTGCCAAAGGAAAGAAAGTCCCTGGATGGACTGATCCCTGGCTCAGACAGCTTAGTGTGAGAATCCCAAGTCCTTGCCTTTATTCCTGAGCCTCTGGGTTAGGAGGGCGGGATCTTGGTTCCAGGGTCTCAGTACCCCCTGTGCCATTTGAGCTGCTTGCACTCATCATCTCTATTAATAACTGCCCTCCCTCCCCCACTGCCAGTGCTGCCCCCGCCTGAACAGCTCGGGTTCTCCGGTCATAGCAGCTCAGTCCTCCAAAGCTGCTGGACCCCAGAGAGAGCTGACCACCACCTGGGCAGCCGGTAAGTCTATACAACTCTATAACTAGAGGGGCTGGAGCACATTCTGTTGACTGCTGTGTCTGTGTGTGCAGTAGTGACCCTTGATCCTAGGGTAGTTTTCCCCATCCCCTATCTCTGCTCAGCTCCCATCTATCCAGTTCAGGGGAGACATAGAGAATTGGAAAGAGAGGTCCCAGGAGGGTGTGGGGAATAGAGATAATGGGGGAGGTAATGGAGGATGAAAAGAGGGTCTTAGAGGCTGGATGGTAAAAAAGAACCTGGTTGAGGTTGAGAGGTACAGTGAAAGTCCATTTAGTAGTTCCTGTACTCTCACCTCAGCAGACCCTACTAAGTTAATAAAATTGCAGCTGTGTTGTGAGGCAGGACTCAGAAGAAGACAGAATTTTTGCTGAGTGCAACTTTTGTTGAGGAGGAGCTAGAGTCTGTATCTTTTCCCAGCTTGTCCCTCTCCACTGCCAGATACTATTATTATGTTCTTGTCCTCCATCAATTCCCCACTGCTATGATATCGCTGAGTTGACATATGTCAAGGTTCAAATATCCCCTGACACCCCACCCCCTCCACTCCAGTTCTGGGGTCTGGGGCAAGAGTGACTGAAATGGAGCAGAAAGCATTGCTATGACCTCCCAGGCCATGTTCCAGCTGGCCCAGTGGAGAAGCAACCTCTCCTTCTTAAGGAGAATGTTTTTGGCTGGATCTCCTCAACCCTGGCAGAACATTTTTCTGCCCCTAGCCCTCCCCAAGATTGGGGAAGACTGAGGAGAGACCAAAGCTTAGAATGACAGTCCCAGTCTGAGATCTCCATGCAAATAAAAACTTCAAATCATGGCAATGAAATTTGGGTGTATTGCCCTGCCTGTATGTTATTTGTTTGATTTACTCCCTGCCTCCCAACACACTCTGTGTTCCTAATCTGCATACCGGCTCTGTAAAACAGCTGCAAAGAGGTTGGTAGAAGGCAGGGGTAGGGGATGCATCTATAGTTCTGCACTGTCTCCAAGGAAAAGAGAAGCCCTTAAGTAGCGGGCTTTTACCCTATGAAGGAATGTATATTTCTCTGAAAATCTAATAAAATTTTGCTCCCTGAAGCCCTTACCCCCAGGTTAAGCAGTACTGCCTTACTATAGAAACTCACCTTTTCCAGTCACTGTCCATCTTCCAATTCCCATCCTATGCAGGCTGAATCCACCTCCACAATGCCGCTCTCAGGAACCCCAGCCCCCAACAAAAAGAGGAAATCCAGCAAGCTGATCATGGAACTCACCGGAGGTATGGCATATTTGTACCTACCTATTGTGGGATTTCTCATTAAGAGTATCTCTGGCCCAAGAATCCCAGAAGTACCATAGGGTGATATATGTCTTAGGGTAAAGAGACATGCATGAGACGAGGAATTCAGGGGTTGAGTGGGATAAAAGATGGCACTGGTGGTGCAGGGAGAAAGGATGCAACACTAACTACTCACCCTTCCACACTTTTCACCTTGCAATCTGAGACAATAATACTCAGCCCAGGTCCAGGGCCCACAGGTCAGTGAGGTGTATTTTAAGGAAGAAAACATATATGATGGAGATTGACACAGAGTGTTTTAATAATGGTTAATTTCCTTACTTCTTTCCCTAAAGCTAGGGAGGGAGCTTGTGTAAATATTTAAAATGGGAACCTGTTCAGGCATTTTTCCTGGGGCTAGTAGGAGTAGGTGCATATGAAGAGCTCTCCCAATACCTAAAGGCTGTTTATAGCCAAAGTTCACTAAGGGGAAGAGTAGGGAAAGGAAATCTAAAACACTAATTCAAAATGATATATGTAGCTCTGTGTTCATTGCAGCATTATTTACAATAGCCAAGATATGAAAGCAACCTAAGTGCCCATCATTAGGCAATTGGATAAATAAGATGTGGTACATATATACAATGGAATATTACTCAGCAAGAAAAAAGAATGAAATCTTACCATTTGTGATAACATGGTTGGACCTAGAGGGTTTTGTGCTAAATAAGTCAATCAAGGAAAGACCAATACCATAGATTTCACTTATATATGGAATTTAAAGAACAAAATAAACAACAACAACAACGAAACAGAAACAAACTCATAGATACAGAGGACAAAGTGATGGTTGTTAGAGGGAGGAGGGTTGGGGTTAAAAAGTGGAAACTGGTAGTTATAAAATAGTCAAGAGATGTAAAGTACAGCATAGGGGTGAAAAAAAAAAGACAGGAGTCTATATTTAGAGGTGGCCAGCTCCACACAGTGTTGGCCTTGGGCTTTCCCCCAGGCTATAACTTTCCCAGTGGTTTCCATCTATGATATCCTTTACTCCTTTGCCCTGTAACCCCATGCCTATGTCCCTTTGACCCCATTCACTCTCTCTACTATAGTAACCCCCATCTTCACTCTGCATCCCTCTTCTCATGTATTCTCTCCAACTCCAAAACCAGAAAATCAAAATTCCTAACACACTAGACAGAATTTGATCAGATATCACAGACAGCATGTTTCCCTCAGTGATCTGTGCTGGGACACACACACTTAGCTGTGGATGGCATTTGCATTCTGAACCCAGAAAACTCTATTTTTCTCTTTCCCTTGCTTCTTCCTCCCCACCTCCCTGAAAGGTGGACAGGAGAGCTCAGGCCTGAATCTTGGCAAGAAGATCAGTGTCCCAAGGGATGTGATGTTGGAGGAGCTGTCACTGCTCACTAACCGGGGCTCCAAGATGTTCAAACTGCGGCAGATGCGGGTGGAGAAATTTATCTACGAAAACCACCCCGATGTCTTCTCTGACAGCTCAATGGTGAGTTCGGAACTTTATTATTGTCAAAGGCTAGTGCCCCTTCTCACAACTTCTTGGTAGGCCCTGAATCTCCTACCCTCTCTACAAATTTATGGGCACGGTAAACTCCCACATATATATGAGCCCCCAACAACTCTAGGGTGAGTTACAGCCCACCTCTGAAACTCAGTCTCTTAAGAGTTAGTGAAGGGGGTTAGGGAGTACCACACCTTCAGGTAGAAAATTCCTTCCCAGTATGAGTAAGTGTTAAAGATAGGGTTGCCAGAAAAAACACAGTAAGTCCAGCCCTGTATTTTAGAGTTGAGGTACACACAATTAATGTTTCAGTAAAGTATGTCCAATATGATATTTTGGACTTAAAAATAAAATAAAGTAAAATAAATAAAAAATAAATAAAATTTAAAAATTAAAATAAACAAGACACTTAAATTTAAATTTACATACACAGTGAATAATTTTTTAGTTTAAGTATCTCCTGTGAAATATTTGGTACATAAAATTTAAATTAAATTTAAAAATACAGGATGCTTAGTTAAATTTGAATTTTAGATAAACAATGGATACTTTCATATATAAATGTCCTATGCAATATTTGTGGCATACTAAAAAGTTATTTGTTGTATTTTAGATTTAAATTTAACTAGTGTCCTGTAATTTTATTTGCTAAAACTGGCAACCCTAGAAAGAGTTAAGTGAAGTTTTACAGCCATCTCCTTCTTGAGCCATCCAGATGTGGGGACTGAAACCATCTTCAAAGATCCTACATTCCCTACTCAGGATCCTTCAAAGAAAGAGAAGTAGGAATTGGAGAGATTCCAGGCACAAGATGTTATAGCTGAGAAGGAAGGGATCGTCTCCATTTCCTTTCTTCCCCCTCCACCTTCCCTGGGCAACTGGGGGAGAGTGGAAATAGATGCCTACATGGGGCCAGGGGCAGAAGTGTCAGTCATTGGCCCTTAAGTAAAAGCAGAGTAAAAATGCTGAGCCAGTTATATCTAACTTTAGGGGACCGAAAGCCCTCCTTCCTGCCTGGGTCTGGTTACACTGGGTGGAGCATGGGGATGAGTGTGATGGGCGGCCAGCAGAGCCTCTTGAAGGAGTTGGTGAGGTTATTTTTAGGCTTTGGGGCTGAATCCAGTGTTGTCCTTTTGGCCACCCTTTCCCCTCCCCATTACATTTCACTGTCAGAAAGTCCTGGTCCAACAGGCGCCAAGAGGAGAGAGGGAGAAGAAGAAGGAGAAAAGAGTTCTATCTGTTGGACTAGATGAGTGGGAGGGGGCAGAGATCTCTAGTTCTTCAAATTAAGCCTAGGTTCTCCATGCCAAACTTATCCTCTTGGATTTTAATTACACAGAAGTCTTGGTCTTCTTTGCCTTGGTAAGAATGGAAAAGGGGAGTGTGTAGAATGAGTTGCTCCCATCCTAATGTATAATTGGAGGAACTGAGCCAAAGGGGTCCTACCCCTTAAGGAGAGCTTCATTTTTCGCAGTCAAGCTATCCATTACCCATCTATTGGAGGGGAGAATCTTAGAGGATTCAGTATCTTCTGGTTGGCATGGTCTTTGATCACATCATCATTGCTATGCATACCTGTGTCTTTGTATATTTCCCATACCCATTGCTAACCTTCCCCTCACTCTGTTCTTTCTTTTCAGGATCACTTCCAGAAGTTCCTTCCCACAGTGGGGGGACAGCTGGGCACAGATGGTCAGGGATTCTCCTATAGCAAGGGCAGTGGTGGAGGCCAGGCAAGGGGAAGTGGCTCTGCTGGACAGTATGGCTCTGACCAGCAGCACCATCAGGGCCCTGGGTCTGGATCTGGAGGTACAGGTGGTCCAGGGGGCCATACTGGCAGAGGAGGAACTACTGACACAGCAGGGGTTGGCGATACAGGAACAGGCAAGTATCCTCACCCAAGAGTAATGTCTGGTCCCTAGAGCAGTGACATCCCCAGGAATGAGGCCTAGATTGAATGTAGGGAGCGGGGGAGGCTGGAGATATTTTGGTGGACTCTCTGAGTTCAAGAGAATATAGAGATATGTCTATTTCACCTAGAAGCCTTATTTCCCAGTCATCTTTCTGGCTTTTAAGTTTCAGTCACAGATCTGAACCCAGGCTGTCATCATTCCACAAATCTTATACAATTACTAGGATGTTATACCTTTGGTCCCTGACCTCAGAAACTTCCCTAGTGCAGGGGTGTAAGACTAACTTCCATTGGCTACTAACTGTTATTATTTGACTTCCTTTTCTCTCACATGGCTGCCAGGAGACCAGGCAGGAGGAGAAGGAAAACATATCACCGTGTTCAAGACCTATATTTCCCCATGGGAGAAAGCTATGGGGGTTGACCCCCAACAAAAAGTGGAACTTGGTATTGACCTGCTGGCCTATGGGGCTAAAGCTGAACTCCCCCAGTATAAGTCCTTCAACAGGTAGGGGGACTGGGAAGGCACCAGATGTATTCCAGTGTGTGGCAATGTACCCTTAATTGGGATGGAGTCTTTGATTCAATTATTTCAGAAGGAGGCTGAGGAGGCAAGGGAACCTTGGTTGCCTTGACTATAAAATGAGAACACTACATTATACATTGAAAGTCTTCTCGAGGCACCTTGCTTTCAAGGTTATGATTCTATTACTGTTCCTACAGTATGTTTCTAGCCCTTTATACCTTACTTTAGTAAGACTTAAGTATCTGTTATTTTGGAAATAGGCTTCTGTAGATTGCGTATAGTAGACTGTGTGTGAAAGCAGGATACGGAAATGCTAGAGAAGTACTTTTGCATCTGGCCCTAAGGAACTTGAATTTTCCAGGAAATGTTAATTTCTCTTATATAGGCCATGTACTATTCACTAGAGGTGGGGTAGGGGTTCTACATTGTAGTTTAAGGTGGCTTCAGAGCCTTGGGTCTATGGTGTTTGGGGTCACTTTCTCTAAAATGCTGGTCTGGATCACAACTAGTCATGAGGCTATCTAGTACGAGCTAGACTCCTTTTATCATTACTAACTTTGGAGAAACAAGGAAATCTGCAATGGGGGATGGAATGCTAAGGGAGAAGAAGAATAAGGAGTGCAGAAGCAATAAAAAACTAGAATTCAGACTTCCTCATCTTCAAAACAGATGCTCTGCTACTTTCATTTTATATTTTAATGAAATAATGTGTCCCCTTTTCAGGACAGCGATGCCTTATGGTGGATATGAGAAGGCATCCAAACGTATGACCTTCCAGATGCCCAAATTTGACCTGGGACCCCTGCTGAGTGAACCCCTGATCCTCTACAACCAGAACCTCTCCAATAGGCCTTCTTTCAATCGAACCCCTATTCCTTGGCTGAGCTCCGGGGAGCCTGTAGACTACAACATAGATATTGGCATCCCTTTGGATGGAGAAACAGAGGAATTATGAGGTGTTTCCTCCTCTACTTTGCATCAAGTTTCCTCTCTTTGGTTCCAGCTTAGAGAGGGAATGCTGAGCAAGATACCCCCACTGTAAATCTAGTATCCTTTGGGGGAATGGATGGGGAAAAGGTGGGAGAAATCTGCCTTTCCATCCTTCACTCTAAGTCCCCATTCCAAGCATCCTTCCTCACCAACTCAGAGCTCCCTTTCCACTTGCTCTGTATGGAACCTGCTCTTTTATGGAATTTGCTCTGCCACTGGTAACAGTCAATAAACTTCAAGGAAATGAGCTCATTCTTACTCTGATATTTGAGGGCAGACAAAAACTGAGACTAACAATGCACAGACACTAATTAAAGTCAAATACTAAACATTCATTATTCAAACTTCAAGACCAGACTTGAGTTCTGGTTACTTATACACCCACACCCATACCACACCCATGAAATCACATTCATAGGTATATACAAAGACATACTTATTCAATAGTACATAAGACAAATAATCATGCACAAACACATGTGCCCCCATATGTGGGCACAGCTAAGAAGCTATTGTGTGCTGCCGTTAGGAAATAGGTGTTGGTGACACTGCTGTTAGTTCTCTTTATGTAGCTGATTAGAAATTGAAATGATCAGGATTACCCAATTATTACAGAACTAGAAATCCCATAAAGTTTCCAAGTGATACCAGAGTGGGTTTAGGAATATATGTGTCAAAGGTTATAGATTCCCAAAAGGATGAGCTAGAATAGGGAGCCATGTTGGAATCCAGAAGGAAGTGGGAGAAACCAGCTACAGTTATAGTATGCCTGGTTCTGTATGAACACAGCAAGAAAAGATCTAAAGGTCACAGGGGTACTGCAGTGGTGTCCAGAAAGCATTGTGATTGGGAAGAAACCATGAGAGCCCAACAGGAATGAGTAACATTACTCTTTTTATTGATTTCAAGCATGGGGTTTCTTTAGAATCCCAGGCATACTCCTGTGTTCTACAAAGTATGAGGTGATGCAGACCAGGATAAAAAGATGACTTAATGGGTTCTGGGAAAATAAATTCTGAGAGCTGGTTGAAGTCAGCCAACTTCCCAAGCCATTAAAGATTACATTATGTTGCTAGATTCTGCATAGACTCATTCAATTTTCATGGACCTTGGATCACATGACATTTACTCTGATCACTTTCCTTTACAACCTAAATAAATTTCAGGGGATTCATACTTTCTGTAAATTTGTGCACAAAACTCTACTTCTATGTGCATTTTTCTAAGGACAAGGTTGTCATAGTTTGTATTTTTTCCCCAAACAGACCCTGAACAAAGATTTAGATGCCAGTAATTAATTTGGGAGGTGATCATAGGATTCAAGCAGTTTAAGGGAGAAGAAAGCCAATCTATGTGCTTTAGGCAATTGGACTGAATCCCACTGGGGACTCTGAGAAAAATGCTAAAGTGTGGTCCATGGACCGGCAGCATCATTATCTTCTGGAAGCTTGGTTAAAAGTAAAAACTCAAGAATCTCTGGCTTAATAAGCTCTCCAAGTGATTCTGATGTGTTAGTAAATGTTGAGAAACACTAAAGGACATCATACCTCAGAATTTCCCCACTGAGGGAATATGGAACTGGAGTATTTGGCCACCAAATCCCATCTCTTACTGGGTTTGGATTGCTACCAGGAATGTTAACTGCTGGCAATTCCAGACAAAGGTATTTGAGGTAAGAAGCTATGAGCTTATACAGGATATGTCTACTAAAGCTTTAGTGAACTCTGGAGTGGGCTGAGGCATTATGTGTAGGGCACAGACAAGATCTGGATAAAGGTTCATAGCTTTCATCATATTCTCATGTTTAAAAGTCTGTAAGCCCTCTTAAAAAGTTAAGGGCTATATTTCTTTAACAAATATTTATTGAGTGCCTATTATGTATCAGGTACTAAGTCAGGCATCAGAGGTGCAAAAACAAAGTTTTTGCAGTCAATGATAAACTAATTATTAAATGCCTATTCTTATAGCTGGGGTAAAATAAATAAATAAATAAGTCAGTCAGTCAGTCAGTCAGTCCAGAGTCTGCTAGTCAACAGCTCTGAAAACCTAGAAACTTAATTTGTTTGAGCTCAAAATTTAAGAATCTTAAATATAACAAAAAATCATGATGTAAGTGTACTAATTTACAAGAAAGGCAAGTTGTGAAATTATTTCCTTAATAGAAAGGTCTACTCGAAAGTCAAATTATTATCAGAAGTTGCAATGGTGGTTTAATGCACTGAAGTGCATGCTTGCACAGGATCCAGCCAGAAGTTCAGTCAAATACTCTCAAGTTCTGCTATTCCTTTGCCTGGACATTATTCTTCTGTTAAAACAATCTTCCTTTAAAAAGGTTTCATACATTTGAATACCATAGTTCACAGGGGCCACACGGTCACAGTAGAGCTGTCTATACTGCTCATAGACATCTTCTGTTTGCCATCATTGTGTTTTAAAACCCAGGAACGCTTTAAACTAGGAGTTCATGCAAATTCCGTTTTAAATAGCAGCTTGTGCTCTCCAGTGGGTCATAATCCCCACTACTACCTATTGTTTTACACCAGGCCATCTTTTTTTGTTACTAACCTAGAATCTAGAGCCATTTGAGTTAGTAACTTCAAGGGTTTCTTTTGCATAAACCACATGCCCATAATACTGTGCCCTAAAATCACGCAGATGCATAAACCACATGCCCATAATACTGTGCCCTAAAATCACGCAGATAGCTCATTTCCTTAGTCTAGGGTCTAGATCTTTGCTGTCCAGTACTATAGTCACTAGTTGTATGTGGATATTGGGCTCTTAAAATGTGCCTAGTCCATATTGAAATGCTCTCTATATATAAACACTGGATTTCGAAGACTCAGTATGAATAAAAGAATATAAAATAGCTCATTGATAATTTTAAGATATTACCTGATATCAAACTATACTACAAGTCTATAGTAATCAAAACAGCATGGTACTGGCATAAGAACATACACATAGATAAATGGAACAAAATAGAGAGCCCAGAAATAAATCCACGCCTATACGGTCATTTAATCTATGACGAAGGAGGCAAGAATATACAATGGGGTAAAGACAGTCTTGTCAACAAATGGTGTTGGGAAAACTAGACAGATACATGTAAAAAAGTGAAACTGGACCACTTTCTTATATTGTATACAAGAATAAACTCAAAATGGATTAAAGACTTAATATAAGACCCCAAACCATAAAACTCTTAAAAGAAAACATAGGCAACAAACTCTGACATTGTTCTTAGTAATATTTTTCCTAATATATCTCCTCAGGCAAAGGAACCAAAAGAAAAAATAAACAAATGAGACTACATCAAATTAAAAAGTTTTTGCGCAACAAAGGAAATCATCAACAAAACAAAAAGACAACTTACTGAGTGGGAGAAGATATTTGCCGATAATACATCTGCTAAAGAGTTCGTATCCAAAATTTATAGAGAACCCATACAACTCAATACCAAAAAAACAAACGATCCAATTTAAAAAATGGGCAAAGGACCTAAATAGGCATTTCTCCAAAGAGGACATTCAGATGGCCAACAGACATATGAAAAGAGTCTCAAAATCACTAATCATCAGAGAAATGCAAATTAAAACCACGATGGGATATCACTTCACATCTGTCAGAATGGCTATCATCAATAAATCAACAAACAAACATTGGTGAGGATGTAGAGAACCCTTGTGTACTAATTAGCTGTGCTAATTAGTACAGCTACTATGGAAAATAGTTTGAAGTTTCCTCAAAAAATTAAAAATAGAACTCCCTTATTACCCAGCAATTACACTTCTGGGTATTTATCCAAAGGAAACAAAAACATGACTTTGAAAAGATACATGCACCTCTGTGCTTGCTGTGGCACTATTTACAATAGCCAAGATATGGAAGGAACCTAAGTGCCCATCAATAGACAATTAAATAAAGAAGATATATACAATGGAATATTACTCAGCCATTAAAAATGAAATATTACCATTTTCAACATAGATGGACATAGAGGATATTATGCTAAGTTAAATAAGACAAAGACAAATTCCATATGACTTTACTTACATGTGGAATCTAAGGAACAAAATAAACAAACTGATGGTTGCTAGATGGGAGAGGTGTTCGGGGATTGGGTGAAAAAGGTGAAGAGATTAAGAAATAATTACAAAATAGTCATGGGGATGTAAAGTACAGCATAGGGAATATAGTGAATAATATTATAACTATATATAATGCCAAGAAGTACTAGACTTATGGGGGAAGTCACTTCATAAATTATATAAATGTCTAACCACTATGCTATACACCGGAAACTAATATAATATTGACTGTTACGTCTAATTAAAAAATAAAAAAAAATCACAATATTGAATATATGTTGAAAAGGTATTTTGAATATGTTGGGTTAAAATTACTAAAATTTCATATTTCTTACTTTAAAAAATGTGGCTACTAAAAATTTTAAGATGCATGTGTGGCTTGCAATATATTTCTACTGGACAGCACTGGTTTAGACTATGAGAGCTATTCAGGGGCTTTGAGAGAAGAAAATGAAGTCTTCATTTCTTATTTTTATTTTCTTGTTTCCCTCTATTTTACTCCTCCTTGTTGACTAAGTTAAGTCCATCTTTTGTTCCAGATGCTACTCACTGCGTCTGCATTTACAGTTTTTTGAAAGCAGAAAGCCCTATAACCAAATGCTGAGTCACCAAGTAAGGATGTGTCCAGAAAAACAGGTAACAAGTGAAAAGTTCAAACCACACACCAATGCAGTCCCCTTCCACATCCGAACACCTGTGCTTATGTTCGATTAAAAAAAAACTTTTCCTATTTTGGTCGGGATAAACTGATGGGGGTGTGGTACCAGTGGATAACCATATACATTTCTGTGGAGCCAAATACTATTTGCAAACCACTGTAGGGAAAAAAAACGGATGAAAACTTCCTGAAGAGACGAGAAGGTCAATTTATGATTTGCTCGCTCCATCTCTACTCAGCATGCAGAAAGAAAATGCCAGGAAAATGGAACTTCAGCTAAAGGCGACACCAAGTTTGCGTCACTTGGGAAAAGAGAAGGCCCCGTCTCTACTTATTCCAGTGTACATTCCCTATACTATTATCCCCCAGTCCAGACTGTACCTACTGCCTGTAATAGTTTTCCGACTCTCCCGCCATCTCAAAATTCTTCCTCGCCCTCGACCACCTCTAGACCTTTCCAGGCCACCCCTGCAACGCCTTGCTGCCGCCATCTTACACAACACTATCGCGAGATATTCAGATCTTCCTGGCGCCTGACTCACTTGCTTTCTTGCGAGAAGTTCTTCTCAGCTGTTCTCGCTGTAGCCGAGGAAAGTGTCGCGAGAGCTGGTTGCCTTGGCTCCCTGTAGCTATAGCAGCCGCGGCGGTTAAGGATGCGGCGGCAAGTGTGGTGAGTGCGACATCCTCAGAGGGGCGGGGCTGGAGGTAAAGGGGTGCAGGGGGTTGCGCCTAGGGAGGGGCGGGGAAGGTTGGGTCACGGGAGCAATGGGTTTGAGTGTGACGTGTGGGTAAGGACCTGGGTCTAGGGGGTATAGAAATAGGGCGCCGGTCTGCACTAGGGCATACGGGGAGGGCTGGAGCTGCTGGAAGGTCCAGGGGGTGGAAGCGGGTGTAGCAGGGTTCAAGGGGCAGGGGCCGGAGCATGGAAGCTTGTGTGTGGTGGGAGCAAGAGGGTAACCGGGACTCAGGACTGAATAAAGAGACCAGACTACATCGAGAAATAAGTGGGAAGAAATGGGGTACCGCTAGAAGGAGGTGTGTTGAACGAGAGCACAGAGGTTGGGCCCGGTTTGCGTTGCACCGGGGGAATAGGGGTGTGTGTGTGTGTGTGTGTGTGTGTGCGCGCGCGCGCGCGTGTGTATGTGAGAGAGAGACCTTCGCAGCTCCAGAGGGTCCGCCTAAGGCTGGTCCGGGACCTGACGCTCCAGAATTTGGGTCCTAAATGGCTTGGCGGGAATGGTGGCGTCCCGGACCTTCACCTCACCCTCCATCCCCGTCCCTTCCAAAGAAATCCCCCACGGGCTCTTGAGATGTGAAAGGAGGTTCCTGGTGAGCTAGTATTAGTTGGGAAGATTCTTTTGGTGGAGAGACTGTGAGTGGGATAATGAATGATTGCTGCTCTGAAACTAAGTGTGGGGTGGGAGCTGGAGAGAAATTTTTGAAAAAACAAAAACAGAAACGCAGATGTGCTTCCTCTGGAGCGTATTGAGTTGGAAGAAGGGGGTGTGTGCTAAGATCACATTTCTGTCTAGACAAATTCAAGTGTAGAATTACTTTACGGTGTTATTTATGAAATTATATACGCAGTGTAAAATCAGTTTAGATGATACAGTGAAAGAATGTGCAGTACGACACTTAAATCTACGACTGTAACTTGAAGACTAAGAAAAGTGTTTTTATTGCAGCAGGCTAAACACTAGGGATTGTTTTAGTTGCTTGAATATAAAACCTAGTGTTCCCAGGGTGTGCCTTTTCAGGTTATTTGCTTTTTAAGAAATGGATGAGGTTTTATTTTAGGAGACTGAACAAGTTTTGAATTTTGTCAATCTGGAAATAAAATGAGTCAGTCTCCCAGGAGTTAAAATCACGGAGAAGGCAAAGCATTTAGTTTGAGTCTCAATAACTGTTTTCTGGAGAGAGATTTGGCCTACTTTGCTCCTTAAGTCTTATTTTAGTGAAAACAATGGCTTTAATTGAGAGTAAAATAATTTATCCACTTTAATCTACAGATGCAGCTTTCTGATAATTTTTTCTCACTTCTGTAGGTATAAATTTGCAAGAGATAACCTCTCTTGATTATGTAACTGGATTTTTCCATGTTAAGGTTCACAAATTCATTAATTAGAATAATGGCTTTTAAGTCCTTCTAGAGCTGGCATTGATGTAGTTAATCATTGAACCTATTTATTTAACATGTGTTAGACTAAAACTTTTGATTGTAATGTCAGTAGCTAAGCTTTAAAGTAAGGTGATTTTCTGAGGCAAGATAAAGCTTCATGTGGTTGAGTCCAAAAGATTTCTGCATGAATCCATTAAGGAGCTTTACTGAATTCCTATTATGTATGTAAGGCATTGCAGGGGGGAAAAGATTCATTCATTCATTTATCCAGTTAACAAACATTTATTGAGACCTATTTTGTGTCTGATTACTAAGCCTTCAGGATACAAATACAAGTCTTGCTCCCTGCCTTGGAATTGCTTAGAGCCTAGGAAGGGAGAGAAATAGAGAAACAAATAATTACAGTGTAATAAGAACAATATATGAACATAGGCTTATGAAACAAGGTTCTGGCCCTGAGGAGTTTACATAGTAGTTGACAAAACTAAAAAATAATAATAATAATTAAAAATATCAAAATATTAAGCAAATTCTAAACTATACATAGCATCAGTAAAACATTACATTTTTCAGAAGAGAGAAGTTAGAATGGAAGCTTGAGAAAATTCATGGGTCGGTTCATAATTTAATAGTCTTTTTTAGTACTCAAAATAAATATCACTAAACATTCCTAAGTCAATAATAATAACATTAAACATAATAGCTAAAATTTGTTGAGTGATTATTAATGTGCCAGATACATTATCTCATTTTATCTTCACAGCACTCTACTCTTTAGCTGGTACTAATACTTCACTGTTAAAGAAAACTGAAGATTAAAAAATTAAGGAAATTGCCAATGATCACAGAGCTAGGAAATGGCAAATTCTGGAGAAATTGGAGCTAGAAATATGTGTGATTGGGAAAACCTAAGCAAGATTATTTTTTCTTTTTCTTTTTTTTTTTCAGGGAGGGAGCCTTGCGATGTGGGTAGGAGGGCAGAGATAGAAGGTGGAATTAGCCAAAAGACCAGACTTCAATCTCTGTGTCCTTTATTTATAGATTTTCCTCTCTCAAATAATTATGCTACATATGGTGAATGAATTTGAATATTAGCATGATGCTAAATATGAAGTTTATATTGATGTACAGAGAATTGAATGAATTACCATATTTGTGTCGTGTATAATTGTATAGGGAGCTATGCTTGAGAAAATAGTTTAACAAGCAATCGTTGACATTTGTAAGCTTCCAGAAAGTAATCATTTTAACAGTGGAAATCGTTAGCTATATTCATATATATATGGCAGGTGTTATTATACTTTAAAGGATTAAGTTAAACTTTTTTATATTGCAATTTTTTATATTGAGAAAAATGTATATATAAATATCACATGTATTTGCTTTCAGATTTTTAAAGCTCTTATTTTAAACTTCAAAACCTGATTTTCTGGTTGAAATGCAAATATTATATCTTAGTATACGATTTCTTTAAAAATCTGAGAATGAGAAATACTATTGGTGAAGTGTTGATACTTAGTTCTGGACTGAGTTGAATGCTTAGAAGTCAACCAGTCTAATCCATTCATTTTAAACTGAGGCAGCTAACTAAAGCCTAGAGAACTTTTAAATGACTTGCCCAACACACAGCTATGATGTCCTGGGTATCTTGATTTCCAATTAAGTATTCCTTCTACACGTTGTCAAATTATATTTAATAATTGTTATACATTAAATATAATTGAGAGTTTTAGATGCTTTTAGCTGATTTTAGGAAACCAGTGACGTCAGGAGGCTATTAATAGATGACATAGTACAAACTAATTATTTGTTTCTCTTATACTGTCCTACTTAGGATAATACATACATTTAGATAATTTATTCAGATGCTGCCTACATTTGGTTTGTTATATCACTGTTTCATTTTTCTGTGTCCAGCTTCATTGCTGGCCCATTTTAATAAATGGTGATACATCTTTAAAAAGTATAGTTGTACAGCTATTTTGTAATACACAATATTCTTAAGAAATACATGCAGATTTGAAGGTGAGTCCAGATGTTTTTTTGGTTTTTGTTTTTTAATTGAATTGACTTTTCTGCAGCTGTCCCTCATCTGTATAGATTTTAGCTGGAATAGCACGTGGGAATGAATGAGATGCTTATATTTTATAATGCCTTTTAACTAAATGGGCTGGGTGCTTGTGTTTTGTTTTGTTTTTCCCTTGCTTATGGGTTTTTTTTTGTTGTTTGTTTGTTTGTTTTTTAATGTGAATTGTTTTGAAGCATTCAGACATTTTTCCAAGAAAGGTGAGAGCCAATAAATGAAATGAGATGTAGAGTCTTGAAGGCTGAGAATGGAACTTCTCCAGACAGGTTGAAAACTGAAAGAGCAGTTGGTGATGTGTGAGGAGACTGATACTTTTAAAGCATTCTTTAACTCTTAACCCTCAGGAGAGCCTGAATACCTTTTCTTCTACTTTAATACACATACCCTCTGGAAAGGTTCTATCCATTTACACTCCTCCAGGGATGAGTGGGAAAAAGTATTAATTTCCCAGCACTTATATTAGTAACAGTAAATAGACATTGAAGAAACCAAAAACAATTTACACAATATGTAAAATATATTATCTCATTTTAAATTTCCATTTCTTTAATTGCCTGTGAAGTCGAAAGTTTTCCTATATTTATTATTTTACTTTCTTGACTTCCCTGTTTTGTCTTTTAAAATATCCTTGAATTATTTTTATAAATATTTAAATTGTATACTTAAAATAATTTAAAGAGAAAAAAGAATGCAGTCTATCAAAAAAATAATATTTTATATAGTGAGAGGCTGAGAAGTATAGGTTACCCTTCCAGAAATGTCCTGTTTGGTAGTTTTTCCTCCAGTCCTTTCCTATGCATTTCTAATTTATATATCTTTTTATAGCTTTTTAAAATCAATCGAATGATAATATATTTTTTTGATAGCTTTTTTTTTTTTTAACTTAGTATGCCTTTGAGAGAGGTCTTATCCTGTCAGTATACACTTTTTAATAGCTGATTGTATTTCAATTTGAATTACTGTAATTTACTTAAGTGTTCCTTTATCATGGCCATTTAAATTGTCTCAGATTTTTGCAACAACACTAAAATGAACATCTTTATTATCTCATGTTCACATGTTCTAGAATATCTCTGAGTGCAGGCGCTTAACATTGTTTCTTAAAAGGTATGCATGTTTTCAGTTTTGAAAGATACTGCCAATCTGCTCTTCAGTCTGTACCATTCTGCATTCCACCAGCAGTTTATGAAAGTGCCTGTATCTTTACATACTCGCTAACACTTGACATAATCGATCTTGTACATTTTTACCAATATACTGGGCAGAAATATTGTTTTAATTTTTAGTTTCTAGACTACTCATTTTTAAAAAAATCATTTAAAAATTTCAATTACAGTTGACATACAATATTATATTAGTTTCAGATGTACAATATAGTGATTAGACATTTATATAACTTATGAAGTGCATCCTAATAAGTCTAGTACACATCTGATACCATATATAGTTATTATAATATTATTGATTATACTCCCTATGCTATACTTATATCCTCATGACTGTTTTTATAACTGGTAAATTGTGCTACTTAATCCCTTTCCCTTTTCACCCATCCCCCCTTTCCAGATTACTTATGAGTTTGAGCATCCTTTTAGTTCTTTATTGGCTGTTTACATTTCTTTCTGTGAAACTGGTTAGTCTCTTGTTTGTCTCTTTAAACTAGGTTGTGTTCTTTTACCTACTGATTAACAAGAACTTTTTATATATATGTGGGTACAATTTTACACTTCGTATATATATATTGCACATTATTTTTCCAGTGTATTGCATTATCTGTAGTGTCTTTTTACGTGCTGAAATTTTTATATTTCCTGTAGTCATATCTTTTTTTAATGGCTTCCGTATTTTGAGGCTTGCTTAAGAAGGCTTTCTCTATCCCCAAATTATAAAAATATTGTTTTATTTTAACACTTTACAGCTTAAAAACAGTTCTTTAATCAATTTGGAATTTATTTTTGTGTTTTATGAGGTACTTTTTTCCTTCAAAAATATGCAATTGACCCAACTCTATTTATTGAATATTGTATCTCTTTACTGATATAAAATCCTATCTTTGTCATGCTCTAAATACCATATGTACCTATGTATGTGTGTTTGTTTCTAACTCTATTCTTTTCAGCTTATCTATTTGTTTATTTCTGGACCAATACCACCTAATTTTAATTATTGTATGTTTGGAGGTCATGTTTTCCTCAGTTTTAGAACATATGTAAGAAAATAATTTTTTCTTTCAGAAACAGTCTTTCAGGTTTCATTAAAAACAAAAATTCTTTTGGGATTGTAATTGGGATTGATCGCAATCAGTAGGTAGAGTACTTACTATATGAGCGTATTAACATCTTTATAATGTTGAAACTTCCCATTTAGAAACAGGATATTTTCTTTATTTAAGTTAAAAAAATCCTTCAGAAAAGTTTATAGTTCTTTTCATATTGGTCTTGTACATGTTAAATTTCTAGGTATTTTATAGTTATTTAAAGTTATGGCAGTTGGGAATCTTTTACCTCATGGCATTTCAAAATTTGGTTATTGCTGGCATATAGGAAGGACAATTCTTGAGTCTTCTCTGTTGATCTTGAGTTGGATTACCTTACAAATTCTTTTATTAAATATAATGATTTTCATTTGATTATTTTAGATTTTCAAGATGATCATATTTTCTAGCTATTAGTGTCTTTGCCAATTTTCATTTTGTTTTCTTATTTTGACATGTTTTAAAGCTATAATAAAAATGTTAATCCTTTATTATATAGCTTGCAATGTTCTTTAGTTTGCTGTTTGTTTTTATAGGATGTCTCTTGACCATCAGTGGGTAAAACACTAGAATGGGCTATTGCAATGACACTGGGAAAATTCTAAGAATGTTAGAATTCTTTAAAACTAAGTCTGGTGAATAAAACTATGAATTAAATGAAAGGAAAAAATACCACTTCTGGGTACAAATGAGATTTGATTATAAAATTCATAAACTCATTTAATGTTATTTATAGTGATATGCCATCTGAGTTAAAGGAGTTGAATTTAAAGTCGGGGAGAAGATAGCTGAATAAAACTGATCAGATTGAAAATCCACACTAGAATATATAAATAATAATTTTATATGATGTTTAATCATATATGTAGAAGAACTGGTTTTTCAGATTATTGTTATTCTTGGGGGGGAAATAATTCTTTAAGAGCAAAGTCCTCGCACAGCTGTTTTCTGAAGGGAAACCCTAGCATGTGGACATTCCTGAGTTTAGCATCGAGAAGGAGGTTAGCATAGTAGAAAGAACATGGGCATTGGGATCAAACAAAACTTGAGTTCCATTTTAGTTGTCATTTATTAGCATTGTGATCGTCAGCTCATTAAGTCTATATCCTCCTCTAAAATAGGGTGCTCACACTATGGTTTATACCATAAAATAGTGTTATTTACTACTCAAAATTGATGTTGCTGTAAAATTCCATTATGCGGTGCAGATATTTGGTGATAGAGAAGGCATGCTATAACTTAAAGTGTTAGAATTCTTTAAACCAAGTCTGAATTCTTCAGTTGTTGCTTGTCAGTAACATAGATCCAGTCAGATTGGGTTAGAATTCTGAACCAAGAACCTAGTGTGGGATCTAAGAAATACGTAATACTTTTCCTTTCATCTTCTAAGATCTTCTAGCTGGGCTAGTTAATCAAATTAACAGAGACAGAGTAACAGAAGAAAATCAAATTCTAATATATGGATATGGGGAATTCACATAAGTATGAAAATTCCAAGTATAGTGAGGCAAAACTGGAATTATATGACCTTTTAGACAAAGGAGAAAAGGGAAGGAATGGTGTCTTAGATTTCAAAAATGAGAATGGGCCATTTACAGGTAATTGAGGAAGATCAGTGGCATCAGCAGGTAAATTTTTGCTAGGCTGAGAAACAATGAGACATGGGGTATCTAGCAAATGGGCCCCTGCCTAAAGCCCTCCTATTTACTATTCCTAATTCAAATTAGGCCAAGGCAAACATCCTAAGATTTCTTTCCTGAAGCAGATTTTTCTATCTGAATCTTTCGGGCAGAAAAGGGGGGAAGTTGAATGATTCTTCCTGAGCCTTTTGTTTTTTTAATGGTGAGCTTAAAATCAATATTCCAAAAGGCAAAACTTTTGGTCCCCTTCCTTATATAGCATCTCTTCTACTTCCTCCTTACACTTTTAATAATACTTTTAATTACACTGTATGATTATAGCACATTTTATTTATCCATTCATCAGTTGGTAGACATTGGTGTTGTTTCCACTTTTGGATGAGGCAAATGAAGTGCTTAACCCACAAAATTAGTATACTAAGGGTTGTGCAAGTACAAAATTTCAAGGGGCACTTATTTGTTCTCCAGGTTGTGCAAATGCAGGGTCACTTGATAAACTCTGAGATTGAGTGCCTTCTTAAATTTTGTGCCTGGGAACCTCAAGTGTCCCACCACAGTCCTTGCTGTGGGGTGGCTCTGATCGTAATTTTCATCTTCACTGAATACCAGCCACTTTTGAAAACTGAGTAAAAAAATTATACTGTTCTTTGTCACTTTCCTATTCAACAGTGTTTAGTGATCTTCTATTAAATATCAAAGACCTGTGATTCTAGCTTATTTCTAGTTGGGTTCCCAGTATCTCATCCTCTCATCCAGTCTACTTTCTATTACACAAACAAGTCAAAAGTTTTCTTGTTATCCTCACTTTGCCCATGCCATTTTTTACCTGGAACTGATAAACTGAACAAAATCTATTTGTGGTGGCATTGATCAAGATGAACCAACTGGTTGAACCTAAGGTACTAATCTTGTTCAGACTCTAGTTCTTACGTATTAGAAGTAGTCTCCTTCCTAACGAGGTCACAGATATTTTCTAGGAAACTAGTTAGGAAGCTTTCCAACTATGTTTCTTAGTGCTAAAAGACATAAGTATCCCTAGTCAGGACAAATTCTATAGCTATTGGTTCAAATTGTATTTTTCCTAGTTTTCTCAAAGTGCTTTGCTCAGCTTTTTCTGAGCAGTGCCCGAAGCATTTACTAATTTTATACAACTGATTTGTTTGTGTCAACCTGAGATAAAGCCATGCACAGTAGAAGCCATTGAAAAAGAAGTCATACTAATGTATGTACAGTGTTTAAAAGTGAAATAGTATTTTAAGGCTTATAAAGAAAAACATCTTTCTTTTGCCCTGCTCTTCCTTATGTACCCGTGATTCTTGTTCTTCATAGCACTTTTATTTTTTTCTTTAAAATTTTTTTTTCAATCACAGTTGACATTCATTATTATTTTATGTTAGTTTTAGGTGTACAGCATTTGTAGTTAGACATTTTTATAATTTATGAAGTAACCCTCTCTCCTCCCCCGATTATCTTTGGAACACTTTAAAATGTTGGCTTTTTTTGGGAGGGTGTTTGCCTTCATATAAATTTCCAAATTACATGCTTAAACTGATGTTTCTTCTACTTCCTCCCTCTTCCCATACATACGTGCATACTTTCTCTCCCAATGTATGTATAATACAATTTTTGGTTAAATCAGTTATGGTAAGCAGAATAATGTGTGCCCCCACCCCCGTATGTCTAATTCTCAGGACATGTGAATATATTCCCTTACATGGTAAAAGGAAATTAAAGTTGCATATGGAATTAAGGTTGCTAATCAGCTGATTTTAAAATAGGGAAATTATCCTGTATTACTCAGATGAGTTCAGTGTAATTAAAGAGATGTTAAAAATGGAAGAAAGAAGCAAAATAGATGCTATAAGAGAAGGATTCATTCTCTGTTGCTGGATTTGAATATGTAAGAAAAAGTACCATGATTGGAGGCATACCTTCAGAATCTGAGAAAGGAAAGTAAACACTCTCCCCTAGTACTTCCAGAAGGGAATGCAGCCTTACCACCACCATGATTTTAGCCCAGTGAAAGCATATTGAACTTCTACAGGTTTAAGATAAAAGATTTGGGTTGTTTTAAGCCACTAAATTTGGGGTAGTTTGTTACAGCATCACTAGAAAACTAATACGTCAGTATTTCATTGTTTGCATTATTATGATTTTGTAAATTTTGTTCATAGCTAAGCCACGTAGTAATATATTTCCTTTCTTAAATTTTGTTTTTTCCTAGTGTTAGTACCTACTTTTTTTGTTCCGTGTTTTCAAAAGTTACTTGTAACTATTTTTCTGGGTGAAGGCACAGAGCTAAATGTCAGGACCAGGTTTGAATGTCCTCTAAGTCTTTGTGTGATTATAGGCAGGTTACTTGTATCCACATTTTTTTTAATTAAAATTTTTGTTGAGATAATTGTAGGTTCACATGCAATTATAAGAAACTACACAGAGATCCATAGTACATATTGCCCAGTTTCCCAAAATGGTAACATTTCGTAAAACTACAATATAATATTACAACCAGGATATTGACATTGATATATACCACTGATCTTATTCATATTTCCCCAGTTTTACTTATTCTCAGTGTGTGTGCCTGTGTATTGTAATGGATACATGAACCTACACAGTCAATATACTGAACAGTTCTAAAACCAACAGGAATTTCTAGTGTTGCTCCATAGACACTCCCATCCTTGGCAACCAGTTATCTGTCCTCCTCTAAAATTTTCTCTCTTCAAAAATGTCATGTAAATGAAATTATACAGTATGTAACATTTTGGGGTTGCACATTTTGGGGTTGCCTTTTTTCATTCGGCATAATTTCCTGGAGAGTCTTTCCAGTCGTTGCTTATATCAATAATTTGTTCCTTTTTATTGCTTAGTACTATTCTATGATATGGATATAGCACCATTTGCTTAAACATTCACCTGTTGAAGGACATCTGGGCTGATTTCAGTTTTTGGCCATTACAAATAAAACTGTTATGAATATTCATGTACTAATTTTGTGTGAATATATACTTTCATTTTTCTGGGCTACATGCTAGAAGTGTAATTACTAAATTGTATGATAGTTGCATGTTTAGTTTAAGAAACTGTCAAACTATTTTCCACAGTGACAGTAAATTTTATATTCTCATCAGCAGTGTATCAGTGATCTAGTTTCTTTGCGCTCTCACCCTCATTTGGCATTGTCCTTATTTTCAATTTTAGTTATTCCATGTTGATCTTATAGCCATATATGGTGATACTGCATTGTGGTTTTGATTTGCATTTTCTTAATGGCCGATAATGTTGAACATCTTTTCATGTGCTTACTTGCCATTTGTTTATCTTTTTTGGTGAAAGGTCTGTTCATGTCCTGTACTCATTTTCCAATTTGATTGTTTGGGTTTTTACTGTTGAGTTTTGAGTGAGCTTTATATATTATAGATACTAGTCCTTTGTTGAATATGTGCTTTGCAAATATTTTTTTCTCAGTCTGTAGCTTGCCTTTTAACTCTTTCCCTTGGCTTTTATAAAATAAAAGTTTTTAATTTTGATAAGGTCCATTTGATCAGTTTTTATGAATCATGCTTTTGGTGTCAATTCTAAGATTTTCTTGTATTTTTTTTCCCCAAAATTTTGTGGTTTTATATTTTACATTTAAGTCTATGATCATTTTGATTTAATTTTTATATGATATGTAAAGTTTGGGTTGAGTCATTTTTTTGCCTCTGAATGTCCAAATGCTCGAGTACTTTTTCTTTCCTCATTAAATTGCTTTTGCACTTTTGTTAGAAATCAGTTAAGAATGTTTATGTGGGACTAATTTTTGGTTCTCTATTTTGTTCCACTAATTAACGTGTCAGTCCTTGCACTAATATCATGCTGTTTTGATTACTGTAGCTATGTAGTAAGCTTTAATATGAGGTAGAGTAATTCTTCTCACTTCTTTGTCATCGTTGTTTTAGTGGTTCTAGAGTTTGTAAGCTGTCCATATAAGTTTTAGAATCAGCTTGTCTATGTCTACAAAAAGCCTTGCTGGTCTTTGGGTAGGAATTGCATTAAATCTATAGATCAATCTATGGAGAATTGACATTTTTATCATGTTGACTCTTCCTGTCCATGAACAAATAAATCTCTTTGTTTACTTAGGTCTTCTTTGATCTCTTTCATCAGAATTTTATAATTTTCAGTATACAGACCCTATACATGTTTTGATAATTGTATATTTAAGTATTTAATTTTCTCTGGAGTGATTGTAAATGGTAATGTTTTAAATTTTGGTTTCTGAATGTTTATCGTTGGTACATAGAAATGTGATTGATTTTTGTGTGTTGATTTTATATCCTGTGACCTTGTTATTTCTAGGAGGATTTTTTTTTTTTTTTGTAGATTCCTTGGGATTTTCTATGTAGACAATCATGTAATTTGCAAATAGTTCGATTTCTCTCTTTCCAAACTATATGCCTTTTATTTCTCTTTCTTTCCTAGGACGGTACCTAGAACTTCCAATACTGTTTTGAATAAGAGTAGTGAGAGTAGACATCCTTGCTTTGTTCCCAGCCTGTGGGGGAAGGCATTTAGTATTTCACCATTAAGTGTGATGTTGTAGTTTTTTGCGTAGATGCTTTTTATCAAGTAACCACATATTTAAAAAATTTCGGCTGAAATTGTAATTCTTCTGCAATACTTTTTCGGATTCCTTGAAGCTAATATTTACCCTGCATGTTTCAACAGCATTCTGCTTATTCTACTATTATTGAGATCTAATTCAATTGTATTGTGGTTGATTCATGTTCATCCATCTCCCCTTCTCCTCAAAGATACTTAATTCCTTCTAGGCTATGAGGGTAGAGGCTATTTTATTCCTCTTTGTATCACTAATTTAATGCAGTGTGCCTGGCACCATCAAATTGTTTGAATGAAAGAGTCATTGAATAAATAATTGAACAAGAGAATGAGAAGTTATCTCTCACAGGGCTTAAGATAGTTTTAGTTATAGGAATATTATGAGCTTTGGAGACAGAATTCAAATCTCAGCCCTTCAGTTTAATACTTCTATGGGAAGTTGAGCCAATTTCTAAATATTTTCCTTATCTGTGAAATTATGATAATAATATCCTACCTGAAAAAATTAAGTGAAATAATATATGTTAATTCTTAACAGAGTAGCTATCATGTAGTAGGCATTCAAATTTTAGTTTTATTTTTCTTTCATTGAACTGTTTTAAGTATGAAATGACAGTGATTGTAAAATTACTTTGTGAAATGTATAAAGTTATTTCAGGCATTGTTTATATTTGTGTTAAAAACAGGCAAACTAATTTTGATTATATTGATTTAAGGGGAAAATTAGGGACATGAATAAATGGAGAAAGTTTGAATAACTTGTTGAACAATACTATGTGCCAACCTCTGTGCATAACGCTTTGCATGAAATAATCCATTTAATCCTTACAACCCAATGAAGCACATTTCTTCCTCTGAAAGATTATTTCTTTGTTTTTTAATTATAGTTTTCTCATATCCACCCTTTCTGAATAAGTCTCAGGAATGAGACAAATACAGTTTAATGCACATTTCAGATTTCGTAAAGCATGACAAATACTAACTTTTATTTCTAAGCTACCATCCTTAATATTTGGGGACTGTTCTTTAGGCTAAGTCTTTTTTTTCCCCAGGAAACTTTAGTGATGGTATTTACTTTATACTTCTCTAGGAGTACATTAGCTGCCCCCAATATATTAGGTTCTTCAGTTGTATGAAATTGATCTGGGAGACTAATGAATTTGTCTATTGCCTATGATATATCAGTTTTTTCCCCAACAAATATTATTAAGAAAGTTTAAATCAATTTTTGAAGGAGAATAAAAGCAGCAGACTGAATTTGTATTTAGTTTTTTTCACTTAATATCTTATATTTATTGATTAGTCTAAGACCTGTTTTGATTAGTTCTTTGTGTTTTTTAAATTGTGTTAATATACATAACATAAATTTTACCACCTTAATTATTTTTTTAATGTACAGTTCAGTAGTAATAATACATTCACATTGTAGTACAACCAATCTCCAGAACTTTTCATCTTGCAAAACTGAAACTCTATACCCATTAAAGAATTCCCCATTCTTCTCTCCTCCAGTGCCTGGCAACCACCCTTCTACTGTCTGTCTCTGAACTTGACTGTTCTAGGTACCTATTATAAATGGAATCATAGAATGTCCTTTTGTGCATGGCTTGTTTCACTTAACATAATGTCCTCAAGGTTCATCCATGTTGTAGCATGTGTCAGAATTTCCTTCCTTGTTAAAGCTAAATAATATTACACTTATGTATATACCACATTTTGCTTATCTGTTCATTTAGGTTGCCTCCATCTTTTGGCTATTTTGAATAATGCTGCTATGAACATGGGTATATAATGATCTCTTGGAGACCCTGTTGAGAAGTGCAATTACTGGATCATATTTTCAATTTTTTGACAACTCACCATACCATTTTCCATAGTGAGTGCACCATTTTACATATCCACCAGCAGTGAACAAGGGTTCCAATTTCTCCATATCTTCATCAACAGCTGTCGTTTATTTATTTTTTGACAGTAGCCATTCTAGTGGGTGTAAGATAGTATCTCATTGTTTTGATTTGCATTTCCCTAATGACTGGTGATATTGAGCATCTTTTCATGTGTTTATTGGCCATTTGTATATCTTTTTTGGAGAAAAATCTATTCAAGTCCTTTGTGCACTTTTTAATTGGTTGGTATTAATTTGAAGTTCTCTATATATTCTGGATATTAACTCCTTATCAGATAAATGGTTTACAAATATTTTCTCCCATTCTGTGGGTTGCCATTTCACTCTGTTGATTGTGTCCTTTGATGTACAGAAGTTCTCCTTTTTGTTTTTAAATTTTTATTTATTAAGACATTTAAAAAGACAAATGCAGTAAGCTTCCTTGTATCTACTATCCAAGTGGAATTAAGAAATTAAACATTATTAAATTAATTGAAAACCCCTGGGTTTCCCTTTCTTAATTATAGGTCCCTTACCATCTCTCAAAGGTAATCACTAATGAATTTGCTATTTCTCTGACTAGTTTATACTCTTTAGTCAGCCTGTTAGTATATTAGAAGCTTACCATGGCAGAAGTAAAAAATACTGCAGAGGTCCTATGGAAGGCTAAGGTGGGAAGGGTTCTTCGTTAGATTTTATTTTATTTTATTTTTAGTTCAAAGCCCAATTCAGTACGCTTTCAGAGATAGTTGTACATAATAACTAACAGTGAAACTGAGGGGCAAACTTGGAGCATGTAGCTCTAATTATATATAGCGCATTTAGCTGCCTGGGTTGAGACTCGTAGACAGACGGAATGAGAGATATAGAAGCATTGCATTCCTGGTTCTGGAAAATGAGTTGTAAATTCTAAAAAAGGGTGATTGGTAGGTTCTCACTCTGGGCAAAGACCTGTTGAAACAGTGTGATGTTCATAGGGTAGTGGTGAAGGACCTGATCTCCATTATAGCTGAAATTCTTTTTTAGTGAGGTTATAATAGGAGGAGTAGCAGCTGCTGCTGCAAGCAGCCACTTCCACCTTGAACTAGTTGGCTATGTGAAGTGGCCAGAGCAGGAAATGATTATATGGCACTAGGCGTGTATAGGGAAGGACTTGTTCTGGCCCTGGCCAAGTGGTTGCACAGGTTGTGGGTGTCACTTTAAACATACAAAAACCTGCTTGCTGGAGGAGGAGCACCTTCCTGAGGATCAGGTGCACATCTGAAGGGATGAGCTCATCTTTCTAACCAGAACTGCTCTAGACGCTGAGTGACTGTTTTCCTAATTGCAAGTCCTGCAGCTGGGAGAATCAGGAAATGGTTGACGCTTCAGGCACTTTGTGAGTAGCAAAAAAAAAAAAAAAAAAAAGCAATCTTGGGACTTTTGAAATGTGTGGCCGTGAATATCAGATTGAAGGTGACACACATGCACATTCAGTCTTTCTCTAAGTTGAGGATTGCAGTGAAGTGTCTGGTGGGTTGAGGAAAGCTTTGGTGGTTCTAACTTTATTCTAGTGATTCATTTCGAGGTAACTTAATTGTTTCCTATACTGTCTTGTTTGATTTTGCTGCTTTGGGAAATAAGGATCCTGGGGGCTCTTTTTTAATTTCCAAGGATCTTTATGGCTTTTTGTGAGCTGTAGTTGATGGAACTTATCCACTAAAGTCCACTGTGCTGGCTTTCAGAGCCCTATCCGTGATTCTATTTTATTTTGTTTTAATTTACCTATTCACTTTACATCAACCCCTTTAAAAAGAAATTGGTTTAAAAATAAATATCGATTTAATTTTTATTAAACTTTTTGGAAAATTTTAGATTCACACAGAATTAGTTAGATCTTGATGTACTCTTTACCCAGTTACCCCAATGGTAATATCTTTCAAAATTATAGTGCAACAGCACAACCAGGATATTGATATTGATACAGTGAAGGTACAGAAAATTTACATTACTACAGGATTTGTCATATTACTCTTTTATAGCTACACCCATTTCTTTTGTACTCCACCCCCTCCTTACCTCTTGTCAGCTACTAATCGAAAAATCAGTTTTTAAGCCAGAAATTTTATGTGCAGTCTTAAGTAATTTTGAATTAGAGATCCACATAGCTATATGAAAAGATCCCTAGACTGCAGGAGAGTTTGGTTCCTTTTAGCTTTTTGACCTTGGGCAATAATTTCTCTCTGCTTCAGTTTAAAATGTGATAATGATATTTTAATTTTATCTAACCTATTTATAGGATATCTGAGAAATTATAAAGTTCTTTCAAAAAATAAGTACTGAAGAGATTATTATTAGCAGCAAGGACAATAGTTTTCAAACTAAAAATTATAAAGCAAGTTGTAAACTAGAACCTATAGCCCAGTATGGTGAGAATGAACATTTTACAATGAATTTATGTCTTAAGGCTCAATTGGATTTCAGAATGCTGAATTAACTGGCTAACAATCTCAGAGCCACTGTTGTTAATCTTTGAGAAATCATAAAAACCGGAGAGAGATGAATGTTTTGATATAAAAAATGAGGAAAGTAGTTAGAAAACTATAGACCTGTACAATGGATGTTAATTCCTGGGAAAATTCAATTATAAGTGATCGAACAGATGATATGGAATATTAAAAAAGTTAGTATGGTTGCCTTGTAAAAGCTACTTCTGTTTCTATTCTTGAATTCTGTACTTCTATTTAGAATTATGAGGTTGGCAGATTAGGGGATTGTTCAAGTTACAGATATAATCCTGCAGTTTCACATTCTTTTGTGATACATTTTTGACTGATTTGTAGTAAAATTTGTTTTGGTTGTTTAAGTGAATTTTTAGAAGACTGAGTAGTTAGACCCATTTAGACTCTTGATTTCACTAGGAAAGTCTCTTTTGGATTATCTTCGGACCTTGTATAGAGTAAACATTTAAAAAATGTTAATTAGATATGTAAGTATTGCAAAGTTGCAGCAGTAGTTAATATGACAGATGATGAATAAAGCCTTAAAAATTTTATCCATAGGATGAAATTATTGGTCCAACTGAAATTAGATTTATGGGGATACGCCCTTTGTTTAAATTCAAAACCTCAAATGATAAGGAAGAGCTGGTTGGGCAGCAAGCAGTTCATGTGAAAAATAATCTGGGAATTTTAGTTAATCATAAATGTAGCAGGAATTGCCCGTGCAGTGAGGCTGCTTAACAGTGCCTTCAGCTATATTACCAGGAGTTTATCCAGGTCACAAAAGTATTGGTTCCAATATATTTTTGTATTAGGTTTGAAACATATTCTGCATATTGGTTTATTTAAATGGATGCTGACAAAATTGAGAGCATTTCAGTTAAAACAGACAGAACCACAAATGGTCTGAAAACCATTTATATAGGAAACTGTTGGGTTTTGGGGGAGAAAGTGTTAAGAAATTTTAAAGCTGCAAAAATAATGAAAATACCCATATTCCCACCACTCAGAATTAACCACCATTAACATCTGTTTTTCTTCCCCTCTCTCTTTGAAATAAAACATTGCAGATAAAGCCAAAGCTCTTTCCTTTTCCCTCCTTAAAAGGAACTCTTATTTTTATCAAAGTAATGCATGTGGATAATTTTAAAAATTCAAATAGTGTTGTACATTTAGAAGGAAAAATAGCAGTTATACCACCCCTGAGACAACCACATTTATCTGCCTGAAATATTTCTAATAGCATAATTATATCACTTTTAAAAAAATATCAGACATATGTAAAGTGCCATATAATATGGTTTTGGCTTTTTAATGCATATGCATCTTCTCCCTTTTAGTCTTTCTTTCTCTCTCTCTTTTATGTCTGATCTTATTTATTTGTTAATCTTAGAAAATCTTTTTTTTTTTTAAACACCTACAGCACCTGGTATTCCTAGGTGGTCTACCATTTAAGTACTAACCAGGCCTGACCCCGAAAATCTCATTTTTGACTGGACTCAAACTTAGAAGCTCTCAGGGAAGATAGACTGCATCTCTTGGCAATCCTGGCGATTTTCTTTGGCCTCCTTCATTTTCTTGGCCAAAAGTTTAGCATATTCTGCGGCTCTTCCTTGTATTTCTTAGTACTCTGTTTCTTCAGAGTAATACATTTATATTGCAGGACTTGTGGATTAATATGCTGAATATTGAGTGCTTTGGTCCTAGGTTTCTTACCTTCTTTGTTTAGGGCCTTTCCCACAGTATATTGGCAGACAGCATCGTTAGAGTGAAAAGTTTGCGGATTCTGCTAGCTCTTTTGGGCTCTAGATACAGTAGTATCAGTGAAACCAGGACTATCTTTCTCCCCTTTTTTTAATATGATGACCAAGTCGAGAGCATTCAGATTGGCATTCACAATGCAACCTCAACAGATTTGCACTTTCTTCCTCCAGTCCTCTTCGGTCTATAACAGAATGCCCTTTACTCAGTAACAGGCAGACATGCCCATGGGGTAAGACACCTCACTTCATGGGGAAACCTTTTTTGTCTTTCTCAACAGTGATTCAAACCATGGAACCCTTCATCCTTCACCCAGAGTGTCCACAGGAACTTCTGTGGCCATATGCTTGTCATAAAAGGCACAAAGTTTGCGTTCATTGTCTACTTCAATGAGTTTCTGGCAGCCAGTTACTGGAAAAGAAATGTTCAGCTTCATTCTGAAGATGCTGTGAAATAAGTCCTTATATTCTCAATGTAGTTATGTAATTTGAGGATGGGGGTTGAATCATTTATTGTTTATATTATACAAATATTGAACCTGAGCTACATAATATACAATAACCATAATTCTTATACAACTTTTTATTTTCCTTAGGCATAATAATTGCCTTACTTTTTTATTTGCTCAGTTTTTAAAGTTCTGATCACTCAATCATTCTCAGACTTTAGGACCATAGAATTAACTCAACTCCATTCATTCAAATACAGTAAATAATGTGTCGATCTTTTTTTTTTTCTTTAGAGATCTTCCTTATATATTCTTCTACATTCTGCTTGGTTATTAGCTAGGCCTGCTCTACAGCTGTCATCCTGGAATTTCCTTTCACTGTTATCCTGGGAATTGTTTCCTGTCATCTTTCTTGGTTTACTCTCATTTTGCTGAAGCACATCCTCTAGAAGCTTTCTGAGAGTTAACATTTATAGGAGTTAAAATTTTTGAAATCTTGTATATATGAAAATGTTTTTATTTTATCCTCAATTAAATAATACTATATTTGGGAATAGAATTTTATGCTGGAAATAATTTTCTCATCATTTTATAGGCATTGCTATTTTCTTGCTTCCTGTGTTGCTAATGAAAAGTCTGATGTGATTCTTTTTATTTTATTTTTATAAGAGTAAGTGGTAGTTTAACAAATAAAAATATTAAATTCTTGGTAAAAAAGAGACAGAGTGGCATTTACAATGCATATATTTACTTCAGATTTCTACAGAAAATTTTTTTTTTTTTTATGGACTGATTCTTATCAAGGGATCTTACTATAGTGATCCAGCACTCTTTTTTCTTTTTCTGGTTAAATATACATGACATAAAATTTACCATTTTAACCATTTTTAAGTGTATGATTCTGTGGTATTATATTTACATTGTTGTGTGACCTGATACCATTCTGAATTCCATTCCTTTGTATAGTTACCTCTTTTTTTCTCGCTCTTTAGAAACTTACAGAATTTTGTCTTTATCCCTAGTATTCTGTAATTTAGTATTATTTATACCTTAATGTGGATTTTTAAGTTTATTATTCAGTGAACTTTGTGGTTCCTTTAAAATTGAAAACTTCTGATCTTTAAGTCTGGGATATTGTCTATTTTTTCTTGAATACTTGCCTCTTTTTCTGATTTTTTTTTTTTAATCTATTGTCTTTTCTCTGCATTTTCTCTGTCTTTTTATTTTACTTTTAGGAAATTTCCTTAAATTTGTTTTTCAAACCTTTTATTGAGTTTTGTATTTCTTGTTTAATAGAAGCAAAATCTTACCTATCTGAGAAATACATTTTAGATTTTTAAGTTTTTTTTTGTATTACCTGAATTGTCTATTTGTTTCAAGCTTCCCGCCCTCCCCCCCGCCTTGTGTGAGGTACCATCAGTTGTCCGTTTCTATCTATAGGTGTTCTTTTGGACTGGTTAATTTTCCCAGATAGAAATCCTCCAGTCTTTTTTGGCAGTATTGATTTTGATTACCAGTGTTTTGGTACTGAGAGAGAGAAAAAGATCTATGAATCTCCCCACTTAGTATATAGACTTTCATTTAATATCTCTTCCTTGCTTTTTCAACTTTTAAGTTTTTGCTAAAATAAAAATTTCCCTATTTTTAATAAGGTATCTCACCTAGTTTAGCTGTGCCTGGTATCCCAGAGTTGCACCCTCTCTGGGCCACACTCTTCAGAAAGTAAGCTACATATAGTCTTTAGCTGTAGGGGAATGGAATTTGCCTACCTGCATTGGATTGAAAGAATATGAAGCATCAAACTGCTTCTTGAGCACATTTTAAAAATACTGTTCCATTTTTAAGTCCTACCCCACGGTCCCACCTGCAAAAGGTTCCAATTCCTGAATATTTCCTGGGTTCTGTAATGGGAGTATGCATGCTTCTGGTTGCCAACATTTACCCCTCAGTTCTTTCTCTGGTATGCTTAATCAATTATCACACATTTATCTGTTTTCCAACTTCCAAAATTTTGTATAAATTCTACCCCTGCAGTCATTTTCTTTTCCAGTTTCTTTACCTTTGTGTAGTTTTATCTTTGGTATTTTATCTTTTGTATTATTATATTTTATACTCTCACTTTCAGTAGAAATCGAATTTAGGAATCAGTAGAGATAAGTGTGTGTGTTTAATCTACATATTTAAACACGTGCAATCCATTTCTTACAATTTTATATAAAGTATATCCACAAGTAACATACAGAAGTGCTTTATATGTTTTGTAATTTTTATATAAATGTAATATTTATAGGGGTAATTCTAGTTTATTTTCATATTATGTTGAGATATAAATTGAAATAAATAGATCTAGTTCATCCATTTTTAAATGATGTGTAGCGTTAAATCTAAAGACTGTATCACATTGTATTTATATATTCTCCTTTAATGAGTGTTTAAATTGTTTTGTTTTTCTCTAGTACGTGTGAATATTAATTTCTACATTTAATGTGTGAGGCTTTTTTTAGACTATAATGAGAAATGAATTGCTAGGTGTACTAGTTATCCCAAAATTTAGTGGCTTAAAGCACCAATATTTTTATCTTGTGGTGTCTGTGGGTCAGGAATCAAGGTGTCTCTCTCATAGGCTGCAATCAAATTTTAGCTGGAGCTTTGGTTTCATCTGAAGACTCAACTGGATGAGCATTTGCTTCCCAGTTCTCTCATGTGGTCATTGGGAAGATTTAGTTCCTCATGAGTTGATTGACTCAGGGCCTTGCTTTCCTGCTGGCTTATTGGTTGGAGGCCTTCTTCATTTCCTTGCCTTGTAAGATTCTCCATAGAGCAGTTTACAATATGGCAACTGGCTTCCATGACAGTCAAGAAGATGGAAGCTCGAGTCTGTAACCTAGTCTTGGAAATGATGTCTCATCATCTTTGCTATATTCTGTTCATTAGAAGCAAGTCACCAAGTCCAACCCATACTCAAAGAATGGGAATTAAACAAGGGCATGAATAAAGTTGTGTACCACAATGAGTTATAAGTGTACTAGAATATAAGTGTACTAGAACATCCTGAAAAAAAGGTGCATAAGAGAACTCATGAGTTTTGTTCTTCATACTTGAAAGGTTTACATAAAGAGGAAACTGAAGAGATGCTCTGTTTTGGACCAGAGATTAAACTAAGAACAGTGAGTGGAAATTAAACTGTATTGTCTTACAGGATAACATGCTCTCTGTCCTTGAACATATTCTATCAGAGGCTTGGTGACAATTTGTAAAAAAAAAGATTATAGAAAGGGTTTTTGCATTAAGTTAGAAACTTCACTGTATGCTCTCTAAAGATTTTTTCTACTCTAAGAATCTATAATTATAAATGAATGAGTTTAGTATTTGAATAATCTGTCACTTATCAGGGAGAAACCTACAACAAATACATTATATTTGCACATATGAAGTTTCGTTGAGAATATCAAGGTTAAGAAGTTAAGAGGAGAACTATAGGTTTATACTTCGAATTACTGAAAAATCACTGTTCATATCCTGTTTTTATTTTATATTTCTTTGGCCAGAGAATGCTTATTAATACAATTCTTATTTTAAGAAATATTTTCATCATAAAAAAAAAAATACAAGTAAGAGAAAAAAACCTATGATCCCCCCAAAGGTTAGATTAACATTAACTATATTAACACTATGGTATAACGGTATATAATTTCTGACCTTTTAATTTGATAGACATCCCCCTACACACACTCATTTGTGGTAGTATATTGTATAATGTTGCTGTGAACCTTGAATTAATGAATACTGAATCATTGCTCCTAGGGGAAATATAGGATTTGGTTCCTGTGAGTATTTGCTTATATTTTTGTTAACTAATCAACATATAACCTCATTTTATTGTGTGTTTTTGTTTAAAGACACTTTAATATATATTATTAACTCATTAACATAGAACTCATGGCTAATTGGAGTTTAACTTATGCCTGAACGAACCTTACCTAACACATGGATTTTCTCCTGAAGGCACATCATAGCCCTCTTGAACTTAGAAACACTAGGTAGCACTTCAGCGCTACACTTAGGAGTAATTTTAG
Organism: Rousettus aegyptiacus; assembly: GCF_014176215.1. Classification (NCBI taxonomy): domain Eukaryota; kingdom Metazoa; phylum Chordata; class Mammalia; order Chiroptera; family Pteropodidae; genus Rousettus; species Rousettus aegyptiacus. The sequence continues at coordinate 13,607,107 of NW_023416309.1, forward strand.
ATAGTGAAATTACCAACTGAAAGTACAAAAATGTAAATAATATAGCCCTAAGTAAACCACCAAAAGAACACTTGTTTATAGTATGAGAGCTAAAGCAAGAAGGCAGAACATTGTCTACTTTGATTTCAGTTGGGAATGTGCACATCAGGCAACTACAATTTTTCACCATTCTGTGCATTCACATGTTTATGAATGACCACAAAAATGTGCTGCAAATATTGATTTTGTGGTTAGAAATAAATTTTAGTTAGTAGACAAATTTGCATATATGGAATCCACTGTGTGTATGTGTATTGGCTTTTATTTTTCATTTTGTTTAATTTCGTAAAAATGACATAATTTAAAAAATACTGTTATAATCTGCTCTGTTTACCTAACATCCCAATCATTCATTCAACAAGTATTTATGCATGCCCACTATATATTCACATAGTGTACTGTACTCTGGAGATACAGTAGCAAACACCTGCTTATGTTCTAATGAGAAAGGTAGATAATAAGTAATGTCTGAGAGTGATATATACAAGAAAAAAAAATAAAGCCAGTAAGGAGATAGATAGGGTGGCAGGTAGTAATTTTAGGTGAGGTATTCAGGAAAGTCATTTAAATAGAGAGCTAAATGAAGTGAAGGAGCAGACCGTGCAAAGAGCTGGGAATAGGCATTCAATGGAGAGGGATTGAAAAAGTGGAAAAGCTTTGAGATGAAAACTATCTTGGCATCTTTGAAAAATGATGGGTAGAGAGCCCTAAAGATGAAAGTGTTGAGAGAAATAGGGGCTATATAACAAGGGATACAAGATTAGGAATCTAGGTTTTATTCAGAATATAATGGGCAGACATTGGAGTGTTTTATGTGGAATAATGACATTGATTTTTATTTTTTAAAGATTATTCTGGTTGTTGTGTGAAGAAGAGATTGTGATGGAAGCAAGGAGAAGGCTATTGTAGTAATCTAGGTCAGCAGTCCCCAACATTTTGGTACCAAGGACCAGTGCTCCTATGAGAATCTAATGCCTGATGATATGAGGTGGAGCTGAGGCACTGATGCTAGTGCTGGGGAATGGCTGCAAACAAAATTGAAGCTTCATTTGCTCCACTGCTTCCCACTTCCTGCTGTGCAGCCTGTCCTAACAGGCCCCAGACAGGTACCAGTCCACCAGTCCAAGGCTAAGAGTTGGAGATCCTGATCTAGGTAATAGATCTAGCTGGCTTTCTCTAGGAGGGTAGCAGTGGAGTTGGTAAGAAGGGAGATTGCTGATGGACTGGTAAAGTGTTAGGGAAAGAAATGAGTCAAGCATGACTCCAGTTTTTGGCCTGAGCAAGCAATTGATAGTGCTATTTACTAAGACAGAGAAGAGTGTGGAGGAGCTGATTGGGGTATGTATGGTGACAATCAAGATTTTTTTTCTTTTAGATATGTTAGATTTGAGATACCTAATAGACAACCAAGTCAAAATTTGCAGTAGGAAGTTGAACATACAAGTCTGGACCTCAGAGGAAGCTAAGGTAAAAAGTTTAGGGATTGTATCTCCATGTCCATAAATATTCATCTGGAACATAATTTTTTTTCATGGTTAATTCATTTTCCATTGTATAATATGTGATGTACTTTGTGATAAATAACTTAAACCCTTATTTTAAACTAATTCCTCTAGGGTATTTGTAATGTAACTCTGACATTAACTAACCAGAGTTAGCTCAAATCTCACAAGTTAAGGGCATAGTTCCCTACAAGGCTCCCTGCACTTCAGATACCAACCACAAGTTCCGGAGTCCAGGGGCCACCTGCATTTCTGACCAACTAGCCCTTGAGTTTGGTAATTTGCTAAAACAATTCACAGAATCAAGAAAGTACTCTACTTAAAATTATAGTTTTATTATAGCAAAAGTTTACAAATCTGAACCAGCAAAAGGGAGGAATGCATAGGGCAAGGTCTGGGAGGGTCTCAAAAGTAAAGCTTCTGTGTCTTCAGGATGTGTCACCCTCCCAGCACATCAATGTCTAATACAAACCAGGGAAGTGCTCTGACTCAGTGTTTAGAGTTTTTATTGTGGATTCATTAGGTAGTCATGATTGATCAGGGGAGGCTGATATCGTGTGCCTTAAAGGCCCAACACTCTAATCACATGGTTGGTCTCCCTAGACTGGTCTGGCTCCTTCTTGAAACTATCCAGGGGCCCAGTTATGAGTTTCCCAGTTAGCACAAATTTGGTGTGGCTAGAAGGGCCCACCATGCATAACAAAGACACTAATATTACTAGGGAAATTCCAAAGTTCAGAAACTTTCCTCCTAGGAACCAGTGACAAAGATGTGTCAAATTCTTATTATACAACAGTGTTAAAACCCAGGTTAGATATTACATCCTGTGGAAAGTCTTTCCACTTTCCAAGGGACTTTATTCATATCTCTGTTGTAGCTTTACTTTCACCTTCATTAGACAGTGAACACTTTGTAGGTCCCCTGATTTTGCATCTCTAATATCAGCATTATATATGTCTTACAGTAGATGCTCTAAGTATTTAATTAATTAAAATATTTAAGATATACCTCATGAGTAGATTGGAAAGTCAGTGTAGAATTCTCTGATCAGAGTATTTTAAGATCAATGAGAACCAATAGTCTCACTTCATTCCTTCTTGCTCCATTCATCCTTATTTGCCCTTTAAATATTTTTATACTTTTTATGTAGATATCAAATTTATAAAAGAAATAAAAAGTTTTGCTTTTTAAAATAATTCAACAATTCTTTAAATAACAGTCTTTTCTAATACAAAATATACCAAATTTCTACTTACAGTTTGTAGAGACTATATTATTATATAATCATGTAAGCATTATTAGTTATGCTTATTCTCTCTGAACCTTGGGATCTTCATGGTTTCTTCTTCTGATTCTACAGGTAAGTTCTAATGACCTCTCGTTTGCCCTGTACATAGGAAATAGTGATTATCAATAAAAATGTAATAATGTTTCCTAAACCATTTCCTTTGTGTTAAGATTTTTTAAAAATTCTGAATATTTTTATTATTTTCTGGGCTAGTTCCTATGAAACAGTATTTCACTGGCATATGTTCTTTTTAAAGTGGTAGATGCACTAGAAGTTATTTGTATGTCGTTGATTTTTCCTTTGTTATGTAATTTTTCTATTTGTATGTGATTTAAAAAAAATACACTACTGACTTTTATTAAGTTCCTATCTTTTTTCATAAACTTTAAAGCAGGTTTCGTTTTTTTAGAACAGTTTCAGGTTTTCTTAGCTTTTACTTAGTATTCTTTCTTTGTTCCAGGATCCCATCCAGGATACCACATTTCATTTACTCATCATGTCTTCCAAGATTTCTCGTGGCTATGACAATTTCTCAGACTTTCCTTATTTATGATGACCTTTACAGTTTTGAGGAGTAATTGGTCAGGTATTTTATAGGATGCTCCCCTATTGGAATTTATTTGATGTTTTTCTCATGATTAGACTGAGATTATGAGTTTTTAGGTGGAAAATCACAGAGATACAGTGTCATTCTCATTTATCAAGGGTAAATATTATCGACATAGTTTATTATTGTTGATAATGACCTTGATCACCAGGGTGAGGTTGTCCTGCAAAATTACTTTTCCCCTACTCCTCTTCCGTACTGTAAGTAGTGTTTGGAGGCAAGTCTATGGAATTTATGCTCCCTATCCCTGCAGGTGGAGTATCTGTATAAATTATTCAGAATTTTCTTCAATGGAGATTTGTTTTCCTTCCCTATTTATTTATTTATTTATTTATTTAATAATTTATTTATATCAGTGTGGACTCAGATATTTATACTTTGAGTTATAATCTAATATTCCTTTTTTTCCCTCTCTCAGATTGTTTCATATTTGGTCATTGGGAGCTCCTTTTGTTGTCTTCTGTGTTCTTTGACATACACTTATTGTTTTAGGATTTTTGTTTTGTTTTTAGCATTTCTTTACTTTCTGACATTAGAAGATTCTCCATATATCTTGTGTATTTCCTGTCCCGGTCTTGGAATCAGCTCTTTTTCCAAAGAAACTTGGTTCCTTTTATTGGAGAATGGTATTAGAGACTAAGATCTCATCTCTAGGTGTACTCATTCCAACTGGGGTGTCATTGATTCTAAGAATTCTCAACTGACAGAACAAGTAAATATGTATGTGTATATTTACATATATACATACCTGTAAATATTTCCCAATGTAACATCTGTATTTTCATTAAGCTAAGCACAAATTCATATTCCAACTCTTAATTCGTTAACACTTGGATCATTTTAGCCTTTCTCCCTGCTTATCTGTAACTTCCCATTTCATTTGTGAGAAACCTTTCATCTTCTGCCATTCACTTACTTAATCGTTAAATTCCTATTACATGTATAGTGATTTCAGAATTGTTAATCTGTATACCTATGGGAAACAGCTTTATTAGCTAGAGTACAGTTCTAATGTTCAGTTCCTGTGCCTTTAGTCTTACAGACTCCATTCATTTCCAGAGTTACTTAGGTTGGTACCTTTATCTACTACCCCTTCAGGGTGGTTATTTCATACATTTTTTTTTTATTATGGAAAACTTCAAATCTATATGAAAGTAAGAAGAAAAATATAATGAATCCACATGTATCCATCACTAGTTTCATGAATTATTAAATACATGGTCATTGTGTTTAATCTGTACTCCTCTCTACTCCACCCTAGTCAACTTATGATTATTTTGAAGTAAGTTCCATACATATTGTTTCATCTGTTAATATTATCAAATGAGATTTACCATAATTTAACCAGTCACCTATTGACAGACATTTAGTTTTTATTTATTATAAACAGTGTAGCTAGGAATGCCCTTTTACATTTATCTTTGCAAACTGCAGGGTAAATTTCTAGAAATTGAATTGTTGAAACAAAGGGTATAAGCATTTAAAGTTGAGAAATACTGCCAATTAATTTTATTCCTATCAAGAATGAATGAGAATTTACCCCTCTCCACACCTTTACCTTACACTGGTTTTATCCGGCTTTTAACTATTTGGCAATCTGAGATACGAAAAATGATATGTATTTACCTTTTGAATTTTAGTTGTGAACGAGATAGAACTTTTTCCTACCCTTATTAGTCATCTTTTTTTGTTGTTGTTCTGTAAACTGCACATTACAATTTTGTGCTCCTTTAAGAAAAGAAAATAAATCGGCACAAAGGGCCAATTTTTTTCCCCAAACCATTAATACTGAGATGTCATGTCCCCCTTTTTCCTGTTCCCAGTTTAGATCACTAACTCAGGAGTGGTGCTTAAGTCTCTTATTGAAGGTAAATACCTACTCATTTTTTTCCCTTTCTTTCTGCCCCCTTTTTTACCCACCAGAGATTCATTAACTCTCTGTTTTCTGTGTACCCGTTTCTGTGATTGTTTATCAAACAGATGGTTTTAAGTCAGCTTCTGAGTGAGTACTATAGGAGAAAATAAAAAGCAGCAGGGAGGAGTTTTACAGATATGTGGAGGAATGTTTGTAATTGTTTAGCAAAGGGTGTGCCCAGCAGATATCACTAAAGCGTGCCTTGTTCCTCCGTTCTGTCTTTTCACCCAAACTGAAGACATGTACTCTGACATTTGCTGCTGTGCTGTTTTGGTGTCATTTTCACCCTTATTTTTGTCAAAGTAAATTATCTGTCTCCATCCGCTGTGGACGTATGTGTAATCAATCAGTGGTTTTACTGTTGGCTTCTCGATTAGGGAAATGGTAATAATTGCACTCTGTCATGATTAAATGACAATGTCAGAGAGTAAAATGCACTGATAGCCTGATTTTCTTTGCTTATGTATTTTTAAAAACAACTATTCAACATCTTATATACAAAGAAGTTGTTTGCCAAGCATTCGAAGCCACCTAGTTTTACCAGGTGGCAGCTGCTGTTGTTTATGGGCACTTAATTTAAACCACAGTCATGAAATAAAGAGTGTCCTTGTTTTGCAAGAAGGGAACCTGATTTTTTTTTATAACAGCTTTATTGAGATATAATTTACATACCATTTATCCATTTAAAATGTACAATTCAATGGTTGTTAATATATTTGCAGAATTAAACAACCGTCACCACCATCAATTTTAGAACATTTCTATCACCTCCCAAAGAAGTGCTATATTATTACTAGTCACTTTCCATTTCCTTCACACCTCCTCTCAACCCTAGGTAACTACTAATCTACTTTCTCTCTCTATAGTTTGCCTATTCTGGACATTTCATTTAATCTGAATCATACAATAGGTGGTCATTTGTGACCAACTTCTTTCACTTAGCATAATGTTTTCAAGGTTCATACATGTTGTAGAATGTATTATACTTCATTCTTATAACAGCCAAGTAATAGTCCATTATATGAGTAACCACATTTTATTTATCCATTCATCAGTTGATGCACACATTTCAGTTTCTACTTTTTGGCTATTTCGAATAATGTTGCTATGAATATTTGTGTATAAGTTTTTGGGTGAACATATGTTTTAATACCTTGGGTATATATTTAGGAGTATAATTGCTGGATTGTATGGTAACTCTATGTTTAATCTTTTGAGGATCACATTTACAGTTCCCTTCTCATCACCTAATATCAAGGGTCCATATTATCAACATAATTTATCATTGTTGATATTGACCTTGATCATCTGGTGGAGGCAGTAGTTGTAAGATTTCTCTACTGTATAGTCACTCTTCCTACCTCTTTCCATACCCTGTTGTTGAGCAGCTTTTCATGTGCTTATTATCCATTTGTTTATCTTTGGAGAAATGTCTGTTCAGATCTTTTTTAAATTGGGATTTTATAAATAGCCATTTTAAAATTGGGTTGTTTTTATTATTTAGTTATAAGAGATCTTGGTATAGTCTAGATCAAGTCCCTTATTAGAGATACAATTTCCAAATATTTTATCCTGTTCTTTGGGATGTCATATTACTTTTTTGATAGTGTCCATTGAAACATAAAAGTTTTAATTTTGATGAAGTCAAAGTTATTTTTTCTTTTGCTGCTTGTGTCATATCTAAGAAGACTTTACCTAATCCTAGGTCATGAAGATATATGCTTATATTTTCTTCTAAAAGTTTTATCGTTTTAGCTTTTTCATTTAGATGTTTGATTCATTTTTAGTAAATTTTTGCATATGTATTCACCTTCATTCTCTTGGCATTCTGCCCTGGCACAACTGTGATTTAAAGGTTCAGTTGAACATGGGGAATAATATAGCATGTATATCTTAATACGTACATTATTAGTAACTCTTCAGAATTGATTATATTTTGCTGTAGTGTAGTAGAAAATCTCAGAGGCTTTAACTATAGTTAGAAAAGCCCAAAAATGATTCAGGAAACAAGATTGCCAAAAGTATAAATCACTCTGCTGACCGCTTCCACAACTGTAGACTCAATTTGGTTCTTTTAAAACCTTTTAAGGAGAGAGTTTTTGCCTTTTAGAATCTCCTATTTTAGCACACATAATTATTTCAGTGACGAAGAGAGGTATTATCAGAACTGGGAGCAAATTGCTCTTCAGTTCATTCCTGAGTTTAGTTTGTAGCCATTCTGGAATTTTGGCACTGTCACGACTTGCCCATTATTTCTCATATGTGCCTGCCCCAAATCTTCATAGATTTGGAGTGAAAGCACTAGTAGAAAGAGCACTAGAAGTGGATGTGGGGTCTAAGGGTTCGAAGAGGTTTAGGATAACAGCTATACAGACAGAACAGGTAAAAATGAGAAAAATACAGGATTAGGGGTCAGGCATGGTCTGAGAATATTAGAGAGGAGACAGTTAGATTATAGAAGCAGCATAACTGAGCCTCAATGGCTTCTTCTAGTAAAAGGAAGTAATAAGTTAAAACTTTGTGTCATAAACTATATAAATATCTAAACAATGTATTGTATACTTGAAACTGAAAAAAAAAAATAAGATCAAGCAAAAAAAGAAAGAAAAGAAAGAGAAGGAAGGAAGGAAGGAGGGAGGGAGGGAGGGAGGGAGGGAAGGAAGGAAGGAAGGAAGGAAGGAAGGAAGGAAGGAAGGAAGGAAGGAAGGAGGGAAGGAAAGAAGGAAGGAAGGAAAGAAGGAAAAAGAAAAACCTTATATGGTCTGATGAGATGACCTGGACAGGATCTGTCTGAATTTACCTGTTCTGAAGTCTAGAACAAGAATAGGCTACTAACATAATATTTACTGGCTCTCATTTTCTTCTTCTTTCTTTTTATTTCCATAAGCATGTCTGTATTTTCCTTGATTATACCTTAAACTTACAAGCTTACGGTTTAAAAGAGAATGAGAGATTCATGTTTTTGAGCACTTTCTGTGTGACTAGCATTTAGATGATCCAATGGTACACTTGAGAGATATTTCACATTCTCATTGTTCTCTAAGAGCTTTCAGTCTATTTGAAGAAATTTTAACCCCTTGTTCTAGAGATGTAAGATATATTGACTAATGTTCATAATGAGATAATAGTATTTCAAATAATTTTTAGGATGATGCAATATGTAATTGAGTACCTAAATTTAAATAATAATGCTATTATAACATTAGAAACCCAAATAAGTGGCCCCTGACTACCTTAACTTTTTTTCAGAGTCCATTCGTGTGAGAAATACACAGAAGTTTTCTTGGATGGTTTTGCTGCTTAGGTCTGTGGTTAAAAGCCAGTTTTTTCAAAATGTGTCCTAGGATCATTTTTATTTTTGCTTCTCTCTTCCTTTTCTGAAATATACCTCGTCTCAGTAATGTGTGCTTGAGTGAAATGACCAGTTATTTAAGGTACACGCACTATTTACCAACACAGAATAAATCTCAGAATAAAAGCTAGATACAAATTAGCTATATAGTTTTATTATTTTCCAGTGACTTTCCAGTATATTCTTCCTTACAATGTAGAGTCAAAGGTTAGAATATTTTCTGTTGGGTTCCTTGTTAACTAAGATTAAGTCCATATCTTAATCCCATTTTCTAAAACTCCAGTTTAACAGCTCTGAATTAAGTCCTCCCTCCCCCATTCCTGTGAGTATATAGCCCAGGGATAAATTGCTATTGTTCCATGGGCTTCCACTTAATATAAAGCAATCTCTTCCCTGCCCCTCCCCCCCTCAGTCCTCCATAATTTATTTAAAAGTCTCCAAAGTTCCTCACTACCCTGTACAGTGCTAGAATCAAGAGCATTTTATTTCCCAGTTGGCTCCTACTATGGAGCCACTCAGCTCTTGCCTTTACTGCCAACTCAACATTATTATTAGCATCTCAGAAATAAAAACCAACAATGATGATTTTGCTTTACGGTTACACCAGGAAGGAGTCACCTTGGTTTTTCTTAGCGAATCTCTTTCTGTTTTTCTTTTAAGCAAAATGTTCTTTCATTAAATTGAACATTTGTATCCTATCCTGCTGTATCCTACCCTGCTTGCTATTAGAGACCAATAACGAAAGGTCATGGGATCTGACCAAGTAAGACTTTTCTTTCTGTGTTCTTTAATACCCTCCGCCCTACCCATTACCATTTCTCTTGATTGCTTTATTAAAGTCGTAGAGATAGTTTCTCCCTGCTAATATTATTTATATTTTTTTCACTGGCATTTGTCTATTATGGTCAAAGGTGGACTGTTGTGGTATAACATTCCCTGCAAAGTACTTGAAGATTATGGCAAGTTTTATTGAATCAGAGTTGTTACAAACCGCTATTGTAACTAGTTGTCCAATTTCAGGCTCTCTGGACTTTAAATATGATCTGTTGACTGAACATAAGTGAATCAGGAACCTTTGCTAAAATTAAGAATAACAAAGTTTTATTCAAGGGTCTTAGGATTTGCAAATTGAAAACACTACCAGGTAACACCCAGTGTTCTGGGGGGAAAAAAATCCCAAACAAAAAAGAAAAGTTGAGAGTTCTTACAGGAAAAAATACATTTTTGAGAAGAATCAGTCTTGCATTTTTAGACTCTGGATTGGCCTGTGATGGTAATCTTTCAGATGTCTGGATATCCAGATGTCTGGATAATAGATGTTAGGTGGCCTAGACATGTGAACATTCTTCCCTAAATTCTTCAGAGGGTTATCTATAGGATTTATATGTATTTCAAGGCATTGATGTCTGAAGGAAGAAGGGACTATATGACAAGCTTGGTGACTAAAAGTAACCTTACAGGATGATCTGATCATAAATTCCTAATTGGGCAGGTCATGGTGGGTAGTCACATCCCAGGTCTATAGCTTTCTTAGAAAAGGTTAATCTTTACCTTAAGAGAGCCCTGCCCATTGTTTTTGTGCATCTCAGAAAACACACTCTTGGAATGTCAGTAACTGTCTTTTCCAGACCCCTCTGAGGCATAACCACCTGCAACAGGACTCCCGATTGTTATCTTGTTTTCTCATACCATCTCTATTTACTGTAAATGTTAAATGTTAACCACTTTTACCCACCAATGTAAGACAAGTATGTATCTTTCCATTTTAGAAATTTCCCCACTTTTCTTTCTCTTGCCTTTTTAATTAATCTTAACTACCAGAAGTTTTCATGTAACCTTCCTTATATTTTCTCCAAAACTGCTCAGATTTTTTGGCTCAAACTCATAAAATTTTTCTATAGGTTTAGACTTTTTTTTCACCAATTGATGCACAAATGAAAAGTTCAAAAGTTTAAGTCCTTGGGCTAGGTGAAGTTAAATAAAATCTTTTCTTCATGTTTTGGCCCATTTGGTCTGAACCAGTTTTATCAGGTTGACCATATATACTCCATTTTAAGTTAGCTTGGCTATACTGACTTCATCTTGTTTTCTTCATTCAGTCTTCTCATCCTTAACCACTCTTCGTCTTGACCTACCAATCATGCCCACAAAAACTCTCCTAAACACAGTTTGGCACTCACCTAGCACAACTCTTTAGTTATTCAATTTATTTTGGTGGCGAGGTCTAATGCTTTACATAGTGTTCTCTTTCTACATGAAACAGAATCTGCTCTGCAGTCTTAGAAAGGAAATAAGAAATGTCCATAAATAACTTACACAAGGAGGAGAATTTTACATGAAGTATTTTCTGGGGGCCTTCAGAAGAGATTGTAGTCTATTGGGATGAGATTTCCCTGGAGATCACCTACCTTGCCTACCTGAGATAGGATAAGCCGTGTTATCTAGTCACGTTATAATCAGGGTTGAAGCTCTGTAACTCTGCCCCAGTAATCTAGTTTTATTTGATTAGTTCACAATGAATGTATAACCATCACTTAATGACATGAAGAGCTTGAACTTGATATTTGCACATTCTTTCTTTGCATTTATCACTGATCAGTAGAAATCCTGTATTTCCACTTTGAAATGGCCCCATCCCCCCGACCTTCTCCCCCTACTAGACCTAGAATGTTAATGTTAGCAGAAGAAAAGGAATAGTATCTTTTTATCCTTTTTCAAAAAAAATTGGTACTTCTCTTGTTGCCAAAGAACTACTTTAGTTTAATATATTGTTAAAATGCAAGAGCTTAATTAGTTGTGGGCAGTGCCTGCATCTATTTAATTTTACCAATAAATCTTAATTAAAACTTTAAATTGAAAAATCAGCTCACATATTTTCTCTCAACCTGTAGAAATACAGCAGATTTTCATATTTGGCAAGAATTCTGCTAACTAATTTTTCATCAGTATGCTTATAAAACAACTCAATAAAACTCTTATCACTGGGAGTAATACATAGAAGGGTGTGTTGGTCTTCTGGGGCCTTTGTGCCCTGCCTACAAATGTAAGTCCTGGGCTGAAGGATCACATGTTTGGGGCCAGGACCCTGCCTGTTGTTTGTTTTTGGTGATATAACTTGGCCTCTTCTCTGAGAGAGGGGTGGAGATCTTTCACTGTCCTTGCTTTGGTGTTGGGAACATTTGAGATCCCATGCGTTTTAAAACTGATTCTTGAACCCAATAGCTCAGTTTACACAATAGTTTTGAGTGTAAGAGCCTCAGAGGAATTTTGCTTATTAAAGTGATTTAAGTCCAGATAGTCTTGGAATTCTGAATTAAGGATTCAGACAATGATATTGTTTTAGTTTATTCTCTAAAGCACTACAAAAGTGTCGTTTAGTGCTCATTTTGAGTGTAATGCAAAGGACTGTTTTTACTGCTGGCCCTCCTTTTGGAACCAGCTGCCACCCTGCCTGCAAACCTTATTGTTACTTCACTGACCTTTGTCATCAGGAATGCCCCTGGAGGAGACTGCCTCCTAATTGTTTTTCTTAATCCTCTGTGAAGTCTGTGATGTGTCCTTTCAAGTTACTTTTGGTCATTTTTTTAAGTTTATTTTGTTTGCATTTAATTGGGGGCTCCATCTTTTTAGTTTTATCATGAATTGTCAGTGCTGAGTTCCTGGTAGGTGGTAGAAAGAATTGCCCTTTCCCTGTTATCCTGTTCAGTGGGAAGCCTTTGTGGTTTAGATTCACAGTTTCCCATTGTTCCTTGCTGCAGTTGTCTCCTCCCTCTGTACCCTTCCCTCCCCACAACTCTAGCTCTTCCCTTGTCCCTCCCCATTCCTGTATCACTTGCCCCACAAATGTCTTTGTGATTGCTGGAGGCCTTTTGCTGGAGGTTGAGTATGCTGCTGACCGGTAAGTATGGGAGCACGGAGGAATGTAGGGAACTGGTTAGTCTTTGTGAAGTGTTGCCTTTAACTGCAACACTTTAAACTTTGAAAGTGAGGCTTTCTTAACTTTCTTAATTTTCGGGAGGCTTTTTTCATACTGTTGTTTCTGCTCTTTCTCTGTATCAATTATCAAGGCTTTAGTAATTTGATTTTTATTATTGGTTTAAAAAACATTCTTACAGATTTTCCTGAGCTTGTTAGAATAAAAGGCAAAGGTTATTTTGCCTTTTAAAAAAAGTTTTCTTCAAATAAAAGGTTATTTCAGATTTCTTTATACTTATTTTTGTTATTAATATATATGTTAATAACAAAAAGATCTTATTTTGTGGCTAGGGTGGGAGGTAGCACTTACCTCGAGAATCAAAGTGATTCTTTTTTCCTCTCAGCAGAAAACTGTTTGCAGAATTCACTAAGATTTTGGCAGTATGTTGTCAAGGCTGAGAAATGGTTTGCTGAGGACCTCAGGACAACAGATGCTCCTGGGAATTATTTTGGGGATGTATTTGTTCATTAGCACCTGCTCCCTTGAGGTGTGAGATCTATAATTTCTAAAATAAAATATTTAATATTCGATGTTCAGAATGAGTCAGATAACACTTTCATATCATTCTATTTCCTTGGATTGTATGTTTTGATCTTTAAAACAGAAACTGCTTGTGTGTGTATTATTAATATTCACACAGAATGGGTGAGATTCTGGTATTTCAAGGAGTTAAAATTTGGAGCCTTGGGTTCTCCAGAGGTACTGCTAATTAAAAGCCATTTTTATTGTTGACTTTGTGAGAGGAAACTTGTTTGTGAGATTACTGCTGTTCAATTGAGTCACTTAATTCAAGTGATAGTTGTACAATAGTGATTTCTTGAGCTCCTACTATGTGGTAGGTACTAGTTCCTATGCTAAGTGCTTTCCTTCTAATTCCCACTTACAACCCTGCCAGGTAGGTAGTATTATCCCTCTGGGAGCACTCATGCATATGTAGGAAGAACATGGGGTATTATTTTTTGCAAAATGAGGAAAATAATCCCTCCTTAGATTAACTGTAAGAATTAAAGGCTACACCATGTGTCCAGTGTCTAGCATTAAGTTGGTGTTCACTAAACAGTGGCTACTATTATAATTTTGCAGCTGTAAGAGCTGGAAAGGCTAAGTAACTTGCTGAAGGTATCTCAGTTATAAGTGGTAGAGCTAATATATGAACTGGCTCCAAACCTGGAGTCTGGTAGCATGTTTTTGTTTGAGTATTGTGAAGCCTTTTAGAGTAGATTTCGGTGGATCCTGCCCATCCTTCTACCTCCTGCTCCCACAGAGGAGATGCTCTTTTTTCCTTAGTATCCTCTGTCACCTTCCCAGTCATGTGCTTGGTCTCCCTCTCACACTAGAGTTGCTTGTGCCATTCAGTACCAGTGTTCTCCCAGCAGAAACGAGTCAAGCAGATGCGGTCAGTGGCTTCCCATCCTATTTTCCTCTTGTTAATAGAGCCATCATGCTTTCATTATTGTTCTGAAATAATTTGGGTAGTGGTATGTTTGTCGTGATTAATAAATAGTGCATAGTTGCAATCAAGCATTTAAATTAAAAAAGATTTAGTGGTTTAAAAAATTAAGGAAAAAAAAAATCTCTGGTTTTAAGTTACTGAACCAGAGGGTGATTTCGGGCAGCTTCAAGAACTCATAGTTATCATTTTACTGTCCTGAGGCCTAATATAATTGCTAGTGATTCACCGTTACTGGTTTGGTGCTGTTAGCAATACGTTTGAGAGAGAATGTTGTGTTTGTCCTACTGGTCATAAAGTAGAGTGTCTTTCTTCCATAGAACTTTAAAAACACAAGGTATGAAGTAAGTATGATACGATTTAGGCAGATTCAGGGAAGAGATAGAGAGATGACTAGTCATGCTTATAACTAAGTTACCTCTAAACTGAAACATGTGTTTTGCAAAACTTAGTTCTTCATTTATTTTTTATTTAACAAGTATTGAACATCTGTTGAGTGTAAAACAATGTAACTTTCTATATTGTATTCTAATAAAGTATTGATGTATGAGTCAGGCACTGATTAGTAAAGTTCCTGGGAGGGAGAGGTTAAGTCCCACTTTGTAGGAAGAGGTATTTAGACAGTCCTTTGGGAAATGAATTAATATAAATGACTACTCTTTCCTGATAGGGTATGACTATCATTAGCCTATATAACTTGTCAGCAGAATGGCTTCTTCAAACAGGTTTGCTGAGTGAAAAGGATTACTAGTATTACGTAGGACTGGGGAAGATAGTAGGGAAGAGGGTAATACATGCAAATCTGTGTGTGTGTGTGTGTGTGTGTGTGTGCGCGTGCGTGTTAAATTAATTTGTTAATGGTGACATTGGTTCACGAAATCCGATTTTACTGTACATTTGAACAGTAATGCATTTATATATTTGCATTGTATGTTCACCTCCCATAGTTAGATTTCTTTCTGTCACCACATATTTGATTCCTATTACCCCGTCTACCTTCCCCCCCTCACCGCCCCCTGCTTCTGTGTGTTTTTTAAGGGGAGTTAGTGGTAAATGAGGTTGGAAATGTGCCTGTGTAAGATTGTGGAAGGCTTCTTAAGGCCTAGGAGTTTTGACAATATTTTGTTACTAAAGTTTTCTGAGCTAAATAGTGATTGATTAGAGTTTGCTTTTGGCAATATTTTATAGATAGGATTAGAAGGGAAGAACAGTTTGGAAGCTATTATAATACTCTAGGTGGATTGTATTGAGAATGCATTATTTTTAGAATACATTTTCCCTCATTTTGATATTGCTTTGGGTTTGTGCTATCAATTATAGTTTAATATCATGGAATTTTTAGAGTAAGTATATGTGTTTCTGCTTTTAAGAGAAAAGGCAAAGGAGGGAGAGGGGATGGGTACAGGGAATGCTCAGTTGTCATAATCATAGCTACTCTTTATGGGGCTCCTATTTTGTACCTGGCCCTAAGTATTTTGCATATATAATTTGTTGAATACTCTCAACAAATTGCATTTATTAAAGGTATTAAATGACCTGAAAGTGATGGAGCAGGATTGGAATGTCAGCTCATCTTATTATTCTTTATAATCTTCATTATCATCATTGTCGAAACATTTATGACTCACTTATGCTAAATTACCAGGTACTGGACTGATTTTACATATACCATACATTATTTTGTTCATCTGCACAATAATCCTATGAGATAGATTTTATTTATTAATACTATTTTACTGATGTTGTACCTGAAACTTCAATAACTTATTTAGTAATTTGATCAAGATGTTACAGTTGTTAGGTGTTGGGGTCCAGAACTGTTCTACTTTGCTAACTCTGGGTCCCTAAGTTGTATACTTCACATTATGTTCTTTGGGAATGGTGTACCTCAGATCTCCACTATGAGGATGTGTTTCCTGAAGTTATGCAATATGGTTGGCCCTGAAGAGGCTGCACTTTTAAGCACTGTGTTCATTTTATTATCATACTGCCTCCCTTAGAAGTCAGTAGAAGTCAGTAAAT
Source organism: Rousettus aegyptiacus (assembly GCF_014176215.1). Classification (NCBI taxonomy): domain Eukaryota; kingdom Metazoa; phylum Chordata; class Mammalia; order Chiroptera; family Pteropodidae; genus Rousettus; species Rousettus aegyptiacus. Next base: position 13,623,258 of record NW_023416309.1, read on the forward strand.
TATCTATACAGCTCCACATCTGCATAAGGAGGAGCTAAGTAGCCTCCAAGTGTTATTTCTTAGTTTAAAAAATTTGTCAGTTATAACAAAGTGAAACATGTCTTCTTGCCTTTTTACTTTTCGCCTAACTAGTTTTGGACAAATTTGTTACAAATGAGTTTTCTAAGTTCTTAAATAGGAAAAATAAAGCTTTCTGTCTTTTATCAGCATACAATTATTCTTGTTGTACATGATGTAATCATTCGAAGCTGTCAAAGTCCAACCCTCAGGAAATTGTTTGAGTTGAGTAACTGTAACTAGTTTGAGATAACTAGTCCATAAATCAAAAAATTGCTTGGACTTTTTTATGCTTGTAGATGCTTATCTGTCTTTATTTTCAAGCTTGAATCAAAAGCAAATATTGATTCATTTGATACAGTCTCCATTACAAAAGTTGTCTGCAGTATTTCAAGCTGAATAGGGACATTTTAGGGGCTCTTTTATTTAAAGAGATTCTGAATTTATCAGGATGTTGGAATCGTTTGTTCTAGGTACTTATTCCATCAAACAAAGTGTTCTCTTTCAATTAAGCATTTAATGATTTAATGTCTATTATAGTCAACCTCTGTTTGGAATAAAAAGATGTCCTTAAGGAATATATAATGTAGTCCATGTGCACAAATAACTGTAACATGGAGGAGGATGGGAATGCTGTAATCTAAGCCCATGTACACGGAGAGCACAGAGGAAGAAGAAATAAATGAAGAAAATGGAAGGTGTGAGAGAGGCAGAGAATCTGAGAAGGCTTTTGATGCAGCTGTTCCTTGTATGGTAGTTATGAAATTTTAGAAAAGGAGAGGAAAGGCACTCCAGGAGGCAGCAGTATTAGAGCCAAGGTAGTGAGGAGGTAGAGTGCAGAGCATATCATTATACAGAAATATCCGATTTACCTGAAGTGGAGGTTGAGCGAGGGTCACACATTAGGTGCTCTGTCAAATGTATGATCAGTGAGTGGGGTGAGTAGATATAGCTAGAAATGGGGGTAATGTCTAATGATTCTCAGATTTGTACAGATGCTAGACATATTTGATTCATTCTTATAAATTAGTAATTTTACTGATAGAATATGTGAATATAAAAAATATGCAATATAAAAATCACAATCAAGAACATGAGCCAATAAGAAAAAAAAGCTGTCAAAATAGGTCCGATTGACTGCTTTGATTGTTTTTCCTTTAAGTTTGCTATTTGTTCATGTTTTTACCCTGTTAGTAGTAGAATAAGTAGACAAGAAAAAACTATGGGTAAGAAACTTCTGAAAAATCCATTCATTAATAACCCCCTCTGTGAATGAGAAAAATACCATTTTTCTCTAGCTAAAAGAACAGCCCCCTCTGGGAGCCATTGAAGATTTTGAACAGGGACGTGACATAGTATTCAAAGAATCATCAGGTAGTCACATGTAGGAATGGAGGCCTGGCAATGAGCCAGTAATGTGGTGTAGTAGTCCAGAGGTAGTACGAAATCTGAAACTTAGTAGCAGCAGCAATGAGAATTGAATGAAAGGAAACGGAAATTCAAATATGGCCCCTATTTCTAAATAGGAAATAGTTATCTATTAAACAGCTTTCATATTGTCAGGTTATTAGATGTCAGTGATTTGGTAACCTCTGCTGCAGAGTCCTTTCATTCTGTTTTTAGAGAAAAAGTTTAAATCCTGAGTTTAGTTTTATTTTAAGGAAATTGTAAATTATAGATTATAGGTAAAAACAAGCTCTAAGAAACTAGTTATTGAACTAATAAAACTTAATCCATTAATTGCTATTCTGTTATGTTAAATATAACAAACCCAGAGTTTTCTTATGAAGCCTTTATTGGACTCAACCAAGATCACAAACTTTGTCATTTTCTCCTCTTTTCCTATAACTCTGTCTTAGTCCATTTACCCTGAATATATAGATACTAATCCCTGAAATTCCTCTGTTCCCTTTTGAGCCCAAGGTTCTATCTCCTTCAATGAATTATTTGCACAATTTAAAAGGTTTTTGTTTTGAACTTTAGAAAATTTACAAAAATAGAAAAGAGATTTTATTTATTTCTCACCTAGCTTCCTGTGTTAGTATATAACTATAGTACAGTGACCAGAACCAGGAAATTAACATTGGCACACTACTACTAACTAAAATCCTTTTTCAAACTTCACAAGTTTGTCCACCATTGTTCTTTTTTTGTTGTTCCTATTTAGGATTCTGTCTAGGACCTCACATTGCATTTTAGGTGTTATTCTTCTTTAGTCGCCTGCATTCTGTAGAAGTCTCTCAGTCTTTCTTTGTCCTTTATAACTTTGACATTTTTTGAAAGTACTGATCAGTTATTTTGTCAAATGCCCCTCAACTTGGCTTTGTCAGATGTTTTCTCATGATTGGACTGAGATGATATGGTTTAGGCAAGAATACCACAGAAAAATGTGTCCTCAGTGCATTATTATTACCACAGGATTTATGATGTCAATATGTATTATGGTTGGTGATGTTGACCTTGCTCACTTGGTTAAGGTGGGTTTCTGGTAGGTTTCTCCACAGTAAAGTTACTCTCTTTCCCTTTGTAGTTAATAAATATCTTGGTGGAGAAACTTTGATACATAATGAAATGAATTTTCTTAAGAGACCTATATCCCTTTCTAAGCTTCCTACACGTTATACCTGGCTACATCATAGGGCCCCCAGGCTCTGCAGGAACAACTCCTGTCTAGTCTTCATTGGTCTCAGTCCCATTCATGTCCTATTCATAACTAAGTCTCTAATGCTATTAACCTGTAGATCTCTGAACCTCATTTACTCCATTTTTCTCTTAGGGTGACAGGTTCTTCCTGGTCTAGTGCCCTTCCAGGCCTCATCTCTCTTAATGCATAATAAGCTAGTTTCTTTTCAGCAAACATTTGAATGACTACTTTGGGTTTTTTCAGAAACCGAGGCTAAGAGAGAAGCTGACTTTGTTGATGAGTAATACGGTCGAGGATAATTAGGGTGGCTGCAGCTGTAACTCAGTTTATTACTTTTGCCCGAGAAAAATGGCAGCACATTATGCTGTACTGTGTATACATGTGAAGTAATTGTTCTCTGTGTTCATTAATAGAGAGAAATAAAATGTTTTTTTTCTAAAAGTCATCATTTTCTAGAGTTGTACCTCTAATGCCAGCAGTCTTAAGCTATGATCTTTTAAATTTAGCCCTGTCATTTTTACTCTTAATTGTGGATTCTAGTAGAATTATTTCAGTGGGCTCAGGAATGCAAAGTCCAAATGTACACCAAACAGTATAATTTAGATTTATTTAGTGCTAACAAAATTTATATGATAAATAACAAATTAGATGATGCTTTGATTAATAAAATATAAAATTATTATTATTAATGAATTTAAAGTAGCTTTTTGAATTATATAGTTCCTCAAGTGACATATATACTATAAAATCCCAGTTTCTGTAATATGATTCAGATTCTGTAGGTCCTGAAGTTTATAGAATTCAGGGACCCCTTTTTCAGGAAGACATTTTTAAAATAGAAAATTAGATATTGTGCCTCAGGGCCTGAGCCAGAGAGGGCCCTGAAGCTTCATCTTCATTAGAATCTTGGTAAATCTGCCTCTGGATGTGAGGGTCTGCAAAATGGTTGGGACCCACTGTTTTCTATCATCTCATGCATGGAAAGGATTTTAGCTTGCCCACAGGATGTTAGGGGTGTTAGTTTAGGAACAATGTAGGATGTACAACTTAGTCCAACTGCACAAGGAAATAGGTAATAGGTGATAAGATGACATGCTTTCTTCTCAATTTTGGCTTCTAGCTTTCTACAAGTTTACGTGTTATTAGAGACACCAAAGTAATGCAGCCTGTTTGACTTAGTAAACCCTAGGAGCTAATTAGTAATGATGATTAAGTTAAGTATAGAGAAGATTAAAGATCAAATAAATATACAAATTTATGATCAATTTTTTTTTATTTCTTCATGGTTCAGTCTTGGTAGGTTGTATTTTTAGGAATTTATTCATTTCTTTTAGGTTATCCAATTTTTTGTTATATTGTTCATAGTAGTTTCTTATGATCGTTAGTATTTCTGTTATCAGTTGTAATGTCTCCTTTTTCATTTCTGATTTTATTTATAGTCTTCTCTTTTCTTAGTTTAGCTAAAGATTTGTCAGTTTCATTTAATCTTTTCAAAAAACTAGCTCTTAACTTTGTTGATATTTTTTATTGCCTTTCTGATATATTTAATAACTTGATTAAGGGAATCTTTTCACAGTGTATACATATATCAGATCATCAGGTTTTATGCTTTAAATATGTTACAGTTTTGTCAGTCATATATCAGTAAAGCTGGAGAAAAGAATCCATGAACAAGCTCCTCAGAGGCTATTCAACAGTAGTAAACTATAGGTCACTCTGTCTTTTTCACAATTGAGGGCAGCACAATAATAAGATTCTTATATGTTCTCTCTCCTTCCTCCTTTGATTGTTTACTCCACAGTTTTAAGACTTGGCTGGAAACTAGTAAATGAGTAAAGATGATTATACATTTTCTGCAGAGTCTGGGAATAAGCATCTGCTAAGTAGCCTGCTGTCTGTGAGTTCGTTGTAGTCTAGGACTACTCTGCAGGTTGCTGTGAGTCTTTTAATTTAAATTCGAATAAACTTGCATTTACTGGTTAGTTGCCATTATCAAGTGGTGGTGGTTTTTAATCATCATCTTATTGGCTGTACATGAAAACTAAGTTAATTTCTGTATTGCAAACTGTATGTGGACAGCTTCTTTGGAACAGAATAAATAAATTGCCACTGAATAAATAATGCATGTTCACCAAATCTTTTTTTTTTTTTTAACTAAGTAAAGATATCATTCTTGGATGCATTTGTACAGAACTACCTTACTAGGATCTTATCAAAATCCAAAACTGTGTGATGCCCTTTTAAAATGTTTATATTGATAGCGAGGAAAGCATAAATTTTAGCTGAGTCACATTAATATAAGAATATGTTACTTTATGAGCAAAGGCAATTGTATGGAAAATTAAATAAAAATACATCTAGAATCATACTTATTAGTTTGATCACAATCTATAAATAGAAAGGTGGATTATATGACAAATAAACTACAGTAAAATCCTATGAGAATATGTCTCACACAATTGGTTTCTGACCTCCATTCCTCATTCGCAAATGGAGTAGAATAAAGCACCTTATTATACATTAGGGATGGAGGGGAATGTAGAGAGGGGGAGGACCCAAGAAACATTGAAATAATATTAAACATTAATTGCCCTTAAAATTATAGAAAATTTATATAGTAGTTCAGAAATGGGGGAGATCCCTTCAGGCTTAGAGTAGTCAAGGAATATTTTACAAAGGTTTTTACAAAGAGGCTAGGTAACATATTGAGGGGAAGAATGTATTGAACAACTCAAGTAGGTAAAATGGAATTTGTAAGGTCATAGAAATAGGAAAACATTTTGTCTGGGAAGAAGTTTCATATGGGGAAACAGAAAGAGGTAAATATAAAAGGTAAATTAAGGTCAGATTGTATTATTAAGAATCAGGCTAGGAAGTTTGGACTTTATTTTGTTGGAGGGACCTGGGAAAACTTTTTTTTTTTAAATTGGCACATTAGAATATGCTTTTAAAAACAATTTAAAAAATCTCTGGTAATTTATATAAAATCAAAATTTATATAAAAATACTAAAACCTTTTTGATATAGACTTCTGAGTTTTGCTAAATGCATAGAGGTGGTGTCACTACCACCACAATCAAGATATAGAACAGTTTCCTCACCTTGGTAATGTCCCTTTGTAATGAACCCCTAACCTCACCCCTAATTCCTTGCAACCACTGATTTCCCATGACTTTTGGCTTTTAATTTAGACTTTTCCAAAATGCCACATAAGTGAAACTGTATAGTAGATAGTCTTTTGAGTTCAGCTTCTTTTGCTTAGCATAATATATTTGAGATTCTTCTGTATTTTTGTGTATTCCAGTTTTTTGTTTTTTTGTTTTTGTTTTTCGTTTAGCTATTTTAATAGGCATGTAGTGTGGTTTTAATTTCTATTTCCCTGGCTAATAATATTGAATGTCTTCTTACATGTTTATTTGCCATCTGTATTTTTTCTTTTGTGAAATGTTTTTTCAAATCTTTTGCCCATTTGAGAAAATTGGCCAGTTTTTCTTATTAAGTTTAGAGGATTCTGTATATATTTTGGCTGCAAGTCCATTATGTGATTTGAAAATATTTTCTTCCAACCTTTGACTGTATTTTCATTCTCTTAACAGTGTCTTTTAAAGAATAGAAGTTCTCAATTATGATGAAGTCCAATTCTATAATTTTTTATTTCTTTTATGGATTGTGCTTTTGTTGTTGTGTCTAAGGAATCTTTGCTTAACCCAATGTCACAAAATTTTCTTCTTTTAGAATTTTTAGTTTTAGTTTTCCATTTAGGACTATGATCCATTTTAAGTTATTTTTCTATAAGATGTAAGGTATGGGTCAAAGTTCAGTTTTTTGCATGTGTGTGTTCAATTGTTCCAACATCATTTGTTGAAAAGACTGTTCTTTTTCCATTGACCTGCCTTTGTACTTTTATTAAAAATTAATTGACCACATATATTTAAGTCTGTTTCTGGGTTTTCATTCTGTTTCATTGATCCATGTGTCTATCCTTTCACCAATACCATATGGTATTGACAACTAAGTCTTCCAGTTTTCTGCTTCGAAATTATTTGGACTATTTTAATAATTCCTTTGCCTCTCCTTATAATTTTTAAAATAGGCTAGTCAATTTCTATAAAAAGAAATTCTGCAGGGATTTTGATTTGAAATTGCATCGAATCTCTGGGTCAATTTGAATTGAATTGACATTTTAGCAAAGTTGAGATTTCAGTTTATGAACATGTTCTATCTATCCATGTATTTAGGTCATCTTTGATTTCTTTCACCTGTATTTTGTAGTTTTCAGCATGTAGGTCTTACGTATATTTTGTTACATTTATACCCAAGTATTTTATATTTTGTGGTATTCTTGTAAATGGTACTTTAAAAGAATCGTAAGTTTCCAGTTGTTCATTGCTAGCATATAGAAATAGTCACTTTTTAAAAAATATTGACTTTGTATTTTATGACCTTACTGACCTCACTTATTAGTTCTTAAGAGGGTTTTTTTTTTTTTTTGGTAGAGTCCTTGGGATTTTTATATGTAGAACATCATGATATCCGTGAATAAAAACAGTTTTATTTCTTCCATTCCAATCTGTATGATTTTTTTTTAGTTGTTTTTCCTGCTTTATTGCACAGACTAAGGTCTATGATATGATGCTAAATAGGAGTGATGAGACAGACATCTTTACCTTGCTTGAGACCTGAAAAAGATGGGGCGTGATCCTATCAAGAAACTTTTTTTGGCTGGCAACTGATACTGTTCTGCTAAGGAACAAGTTATGCTTTCTGACTTTTTGTGTAAAATGCACACAAATAAATAATGGTTCATTTTAAAGAGAAATATTAATGAAAAACTATATAAATGAATTGGAATGGCAAGAGACAGGAGGCCAGAAAGACTTATTTATTGTAATAGTCTAAATGGGAGGTAATTATGTTGTAAACCTGGATGAAGACAGTGGAAGTGAAAAGAAGGATCAGTATAAAAGATTTTGAAGGGAGAATTGACAAGCCTTTGTGATGTGGATAAGCAATGGGGAGGATAGAAAGAAGTTAAAGACAACAGAGGTTTTTTGAACCTGAGTATTTGGAGATGCCATTAGTAAAAAAATAACAGTAGGAGAGTCAGAGTAGGAATTATTTTTGGGGAGAAGTAGGTGACTTCATATTTGGACATGTTAAACTTTTTACAAAAGTGGAACAATGTGTCAGTAGTTGGTAATTTGGTTTTGAGGTTCATGAGATTTGTGATTTATCAGACCAGAAATGATGGTTGAAGTTCTGTTGGAGAAGAGGATGAGAACACCATGCGAAGTACTGTAGAAAAGATCAAGAAGGTCTGAATGCCCACTTCTAAGAAAGCAGCAAAGGAGAGGGAAAATGAACTATCAGCAGTAGGAGATCTGCTTTTCATTTTATTCATTTTCTCATTTACTTATTAATTCACTCAATGAATCCAGGATTATTTAGCATCAGAGCAGCCAGTGTTAGATGCTACAGAAAAGTTAAGAAGAATGAGGCCTATGGAAAAAACTGGTAGGTTCTGAAATTAGAGTTCTTTAGAAAGTGAATGTTCCATGAAGTAAAATTGTGGTGGGGGAGTAAAGGAGCAGTACTGTGTTCTGAAGATATTGACGTTAAGCAAGGAGAGGCAGCAGTTGTAAATTATTAATTGTAGAGACATAAAGTAGTGAAAGGTTGACAAAAATTTAGGACAGTAGGTATAATAGTTAAATTCTGGTGGTCTTTGTTGTTGCTGGCTTTTTTTTTTTTTTTTTAAGAATATTGGATATCTGCGTGTGGTTATGTTTAAAGGGAAAAGAGCTTATGATGAGGGGATATTTGAAAGATAATAATGATCATTTATATAGCAATTACTATATGCAAGACATTAATATTAATGCTTTGCATATATTAACTAATTTCAGTCCACATAATAATGAAACCGAGGGTCCTTATGACTTTGAGTAAATTCAGGTTTAAATCCTAGCTCTAGAAATTATATACCTCTCTCTTTATATGCCTCTCAGAGACCTAGCTTTTCCCCGGGATAATCAGCAACCCCAGAGGCAGCAGAAGACGGTAGCCCAGACCTGACTAATGGTCACACAGTCCAGACCTCTGGCGGTCTAAAGATAACATCTTGACCTAAATTATGTTTTAGTTCCTGAGCTTTTAGGTGGAATGACCCCCTGGCTACTTTCCCATGAGACCAGACAGAGTGATCCTGGACAGAGGGACCCTGTAAAAGACCTTCGAGCTGTCCTCAAGATCTAAGGAAATGATTTATTATCCTTACCTCACCTCTGACCCAATATGACCCTGAATGCCTAACCCAGGGTGTTTCGTGATTTTGCCCTGTATAATCTGTAGCCTATAATCTGGGTGTTGGGTTTTGTAGAGTAAAAGCTCCCCTTCTCCATATTGGCCAATTCAATATTAAACTACTTTTTTATTTCTATTCTGCAAACTCCTGCTTGTGCATTTGTTTAGGCTACTGTATGCGGGTAGGTGGACTCAAGGAAAAACGTTGGCCTTCTGGTGGCAATAATAAGATACTATAGATAAGATTTGGAATTATTGACATGTAGTGTATACCGAGGAACTGAGGTAATTGCCTATTGACTTTTAAGGCAAATATAGTTTCTTAAGTAAATTACAAGTAAACTGCTATATAGAATAACAGAAACTAGAAATGTGAGCAGCTTTTCTGATTAAACTGTTTGGATATCTCATTGTAATGTAGTTTGACTTCCTAATGTTTGGGTTACTTTTGGCTTTAATCACTAGTTAAAGGGGCTAGTTCCTTCATTGGTAATTGAGATACTCTTTGTGGTTTTTCCATTTGAATTATTGATTAGTTGAACATGGTCATTTTCTGTCGACCTTCTGAAATGTTACCCTATTCCTTTTAATAGGCTCAGTAGTTTGCCTTTTTAAATTAATCTTTGTATTTAAAAAATAATGGTAAAATTAAAATGTTTCTCCAAGCAGCTATATTGTACTGACTTATCACTTATCTTGTGTGAAGCCTACCGTTCTTTTTATACAGTTAGAAGATTTATTCCTGGTAGCTTAGAAGTTTCTGGTATCCTGAGGGCTCCAAAGCAAAATTTACTTTTCTATTTTTAAGGGTAGCAGTTCACTCATCAGTAAATGCATTATTCATTGCTTGTTTTAAAAACTTGCTAGTACTTTCAGATGCTTGTGGCATTAAATCTCAACCACTGTGTGAAATAGGTATTTGTGCCATTTTACAGACCCAGAAACAAAGTTCAGGACACCTAAGTAGTTTGGGATTATACAAAGTAGTTAAAATGTGGAAATTGAATCCACTTCTAACTCCAAGTCTTGTTCTAGTCCTCTTTTTATAATACCACAACTACTCTCTATTACTTGCTTCTTACAATGATTTGATATTATACTGTATTTTGAGGTCTCCTTTTCATAGAAATATATTTAAGCTTTTTTCTATTTTATTTTGTCATATCTATACTGTTTTGCATTTGTCTTTTTTTTTTTTTCTGGCTTGCGATTATCAATATCATCTGGCATGATATTATTATCTACCAGCTTAGTAATTTTAGTTATGATTTTGCATTGCATCACTAATACTACATATAGTACAAGGTAATTTTTACATAGTTTAAATAATTTTATTTTGCAGCTATCAGTTCCTTTTTGACTTAAAAAAATAATTTAAAACTTACAAAGAAGTTCCAAGAGATGGTACAAAGAATTCCTATATACCCTTCAGCCAAATTTACCTATTGTTAACATTTTGCCATCTTTATTTTCTTTACCATTTTCTCTCTTTCTTTCTCTCTCTTCACATATATGTTTGTGTATGTATGTGTGTGTGTGTATACACACTATCCCATATATACATTTATATTTATAATTCTTTTTCTTCTGAACTATTTGTAAGTTACAAACATTATACTCTTTTACCCCTAAGTATTTCAATATTGGTTAAGAATTCGTTTTCTTCTTTTCAATAAGTTGTTAGAGCCATAGTGGAACTCTTAATTTACTTTCTCATATGTCTTCAGGTAGCGTTGGAGAAGTTTTATGTTGTTTGGTGCTAGACCTGCAACTTAAGTGAAATATTTTGTCAACAGTATTTCTTTGGACCATTTGTTACTGCCTTTCTTGGCTTTGTTCTTTTTAGCTCTCACCTCTAGTTTCTGACACACCCAGAGCAAGTGTGAGAGCTTATTGCCCTGCCCTACATAGTACCGCCATTCAGAGCCTGAGAATCTTTTTTCCTGTTACTGCCTGTTTCCCTTTGCTCCCTGAACTCAGGAGTATGTATCACAGGGCAGGCTGAGTTTGAGTAAGCTACTAATGTGGACACTGGAAACCCCACCTGCCTGCCAAGTCCTTTTGGCTGTGAGCAATGTGGAGGCTTGGTACTTGTCATTCCTTTGCAGCAGTGGAGCTGAAGGAATGCTGCATGGCTTGTTGGAAATTGCTTAGTGGCCTTGAGAGGGGTGTGTGTGTCTGAGGGTGTGTGTTGAGAGTTGAGGGTCTTGTAGTCTGTGTGGGAAACATGAAAACCTTCCTGGTGCCATGCTAATCACCAGGCAGTATTTGTTGAGTACTTCCTTATAACTATCACCGTGGTAGGAGCTTTTGGACTAATATAATAAAATTCATAATTAAGTTGGTATATCATAGTCAAACAGTTCCACCTCTGCCACTTACTAGCTTTGATTTGGGTGAATTAATGTCTTTAAGCCTCACTTTACTCTTCTGTAAAATGGAACTGTTAATACCTACATTATAGGGCTGTTGTGAAAGTTGAATAAAGAATGTAAGTATTGTGTTTAACACATTTCTGATGTGCTAATAAAATACTAGTTAGTATTTCATTTTATACACTCATATTTAGGGTTTATGACACTATATAAAACAAATACAGAGTAATAAAAATAAATAGAGAATGATATGATTCTACAGTGTATCATCGAATACTTTTAAGTGTGACGTATAGATTATAAATAGTCTGGGAATTGAGAGAAGAGAAAGCACAGTCTTTTGGAAATATTTAATGTTCCTGTGCCTCAATTTTTCCACTGGACACACTGAAAATACTAGGTGATCTCCCAGAGAATGATTAAGATATTGTAGCAAATTTGGTTTTTTTAGGTGGTCCATTTGATTGTGGGAAGGAAACATAACATTATTAATTTTTTCCTTAAGTAGACATGGCAGCCTTATAGGAAAGTTCGAAGCTGGAAATTAGACACATTTCCTTCTAGGGAAGGTGCTTGGTTTGGTATTTCTCACTGTTGCCTCATTGGCATTTTAATTAATTGAGAACTAATGTTGGTCAATGGATGGCCTCTGGTTGTTAGTACCTCGGATATAATCTGAGGATTAAGTGATTTGTAGCCCAAATTATCTCTCTGATTTTCTGGCAAAAATGTAACATAAAAACAGGAAAGAGGAAATTTAGTCCTTTTGGCCCGATGTTAAAGACATATAGTTTACTTACCATTAGTATTTCTCTGGGATGAGACATCTTTACGGAGAACAGAGTCCAGACTGATAACCTAGCCCTCCCACCTTTAAATAGGCTTTCAGAGCCATGAACATATAAAACACCTTTAAAAAGTTCTTTACTTACAAGAGCTAGAGGAAAATGTTTCAATTCCCAGTTTGGTGTGTACTTACTTGGTAACTTTTTTGTTAGCCTGATTTTGGAAAGTTTATATTTGGTTTTTATTTTTGTCCAGATCAACCCTTTTCTCCTAGAAAATTTCAGAGAAGTTTCCCATGAAAGTAGAGCTGCTTGTACCTTTTTTCTCATCTTGGTTTCTCCTTTTTGTTGTTATTTTTTTTTTCTTGGCATTGTTTGCCAAGGTTTCAAGTTTATAGTGAGAGGTGAGGCAATGTTGATCTTGGCAGAACAGCACAAAGCCAGTAGAGTCATTAAGTGACGCAAGCTTTTCAATTTTTTTCCTTCTGTTAAAGCTCTCTGGCACAGCTGGCTATTCTAGTCACAGAGGAAGAGAGGAGAAGAGACTGTCTAAAATTTTGGATGGAATAATAGAAGATGCTTGGGGCATATTAAAAAACAGCGGCAACAACAACAAAAACCCTGTGTTATAAACAAGCTTCTTAGCTTTGTGGAATCTACGTCAGTTGCTTAGAACTTGAGTTTTTACTTCAGAGGATGATGGGACAAGGCAATAGAAGGCAAGGGTGTTGTGTTGGATTCTTGCTTATTTGTCTGCCTTTCCTTTCAGTTGGAAACAATTCTAATCCACAAGAAGCACTATTAACAAGCCCAAGGAACACATCCTGCCCTGACCCTGGATTCTGTTGGAGTTAAGGATTACAGCCACTTCACCGGGATTTTATGGAGGCAGTTCAAGAAAAATAGAAGGAAGCAGTACTCAAGGATTTCTCTGTTTGTATTAATCCTGTACCATGTTAAAATTTGGGCATTGGTTGGAGCAAGTGGAGGACGGCTCTGTCATGTGGATCTAAGAGGATACCTGCATTCCTTGAGCTACATGTTGATGTTTGGAAGGTAGTAAACTCAAAATTTTTCAACGTCTATTCATTAAGTTCTGGATTATCTTCCTATTAAGGACTATTAAGGACTTCAGACAGAAACTCCAAAAGAAATCCCAAAAGAAACAAAAACTTCTCTTTGATTTCAGGCTGAATCTGAATAATAATGTCTTGGAAGAGAAATTATTTTTCAGGGGGCCGTGGTACTGTCCAAGGGATGTTTGCACCTCGAAGCTCAACCTCCATAGCCCCCAGCAAAGGCCTCAGCAATGAGCCAGGGCAAAACAGTTGCTTCCTCAACAGTGCCTTGCAGGTAAGGGCAAGTTCTTCCTTTCTGACTTTTAGTTGCTGGTGCTGTATTTCTAATAACTGTTTTAAATACAATACTTGGTAGTATCTGTTTGAGGTCAGCAGTGTGCGATCATTTTTTAAAGTTTATCTGTGTGATCTTCGGCAAGTTATTTTATCTCTGAATCTCTTACCTCATTTGTAAAAAAGGGGATTAATAATGAGAATAGAAATAATAACTCTAACTACTGTTATTTACTTTCTACTTGTTTATTGACTTTTTTCCTAAAAAGTCTCTGTTTCCTTTTTTTCTCCCTTTTGAGACCAAGGTGTCTTGTCACCTAGTTGCTTTTCTCTAGTAGAGAAAGCAAAATTCACAAGTGAAAGACTTTCAGGTATATTAGTCTTGTCTCATAGTCAGGCTTCTAGCGCGCGCGCGCGCTCTCTCTCTCTCTCTCTCTCTCTCTCTCTCTCTCTCTCTCTCTCTCTCTCTCTCTCAATGGAGTCCAGTCTTTGTCTACTTATTCATCTCCTTCCTCTGAGTTCACCTGTAATAGCTCATAATTGGTGTCTGGTCATTTATGCTCAAACAGAGCTAGTGGAAGGTAAATTCTTCTAAAGTGATTATCTACTCTAAATTTACCCTTTTGGTGTCACCACGTTCGTGGTCTCAGAATCCCAAAGCTTCTTGTCTGTCTGCCTGATTGCCTAGTCAGGCCCACAGAATGTTAGGTTTATCACCCTTGGCCTAACTTTTAAGTAATCCGTTTTCCTTCTTTTATGCTTTTCAGAGTAAAAGTAAATAGTTTGCCACCTAATAGTTATGCTTGGGTACAATATTAGCTTTACACCTCAGATGTAATGAGAAAGTAAGTTGCTAACTAGAGAAGAAAAGACAAGGCAAAGTATTTACTATAAACTGCACTGGACTTAGGAGACCTGGATTCTGCTTTTAGCCCTTCTGTAGACTAGTCTTGGGACCTTGTACAGGCAATAATAGTGTTTCAGTTTCCTCATTCATAATACAAGAATCTTGTCAAGGTCATTTATGTACTCAATGTTTCATACCCTTTGTTTCCAAATTTTTATTTGAAAACATTAAAAAATCCTGTGCTGTGAAGCCTATATAGAGTTTAATTACTTTCACTCATTACTACCACAAATTTCATGCAGATGGTTGGGGTTGGTTAGGTTTTTTCCAGGTGATACATATTAGGTTTTTGAGTGACTTTGCATTAACTAATAATACTTTTGTAATTTAGAAGCAGACAAAAAGCATGTTGATATGGATGCATTTGTGTTTGCCTTCTTTCTGGCCATAGTCCTGTTTTTATAATTCTTGTTTCTATGTTCTTTTATTAGTGTCAATTGAAACAATAATATTTATGACTTTCTGTTCTAATTTATGGTGCTACATGGAACACATACTACACACACACACATTTCTGTATCCATACTTAAATATCGTGTCATTGATGGTTTTGGAGTACCTACTGTAATCATGGTACAGTTGAAAACAATTATATCTGTGAGTTAATACTGTAACTTTTGATATGAAAGCTATGTTTACCACAGGTGTGTGGAACCCATTATATTTGTTATAAAAAAGTATGCTGTGATCTGGGGCTCCAGAAGTATAGTGCCTTTTCAAATATGGTGCCATTCAATTGTTTTCCAGGCAAGAGAAGCTTCCTAAGGCATTAATCTATGTATTACACCATTTCTTTATAACTAAAGTTCATAGTTTATTCAGATTTCCTTAGTTTTTACCTATGTCTTTTTCTATCCCAGGATACTATCCAGGGTACCACATTTACATCTATTTGTTATGTTTCCTTAGGCTCCTCTTGGCCGTGAAATTTTCTCAAAATTTCCTTGTTTTTGATGATCTTGACAATTTTGAGAAGTAATAGTCAAATATTTTGTAGGCTTTCCCACTGTTGGAACTTGTCTGATGTTTTCCTCATAATTAGACTGTGGTTATGGGTTTTTGAGAGGAATACCATAAAAGTAAAGTGCCATTTTCAGCACTTTGTATCAAGGTTACATACTATGGACATGATTTATCATTGTTGATATCACTTTTATTTCTTTACCTTTTATTTATGAAATTTTTAAAAATTTTTTAATTAGAGTTGACCTTTATATTATTTTGTATTAGTTTTAGGTGTACAATGTGGTGGTTAGACATTTATATAATTTACAAAGTGATCCCTCTGATTAGTCTAGTACCTACCTGGCATTATACATAGTTATTAGAATATTATTGACTACATTCTCTATGCTGTTCTTTACATCTCTGTGTCTATTTTGTAACTACCAATATATACTTTTTAATCCCTTCACCTTTTTCACCCAGACCCCCAAACTTCACTCCCATCTGTCAATCACCAGTTCTTTGAATCTATGAGTGTTTTCATTTTGTTTGTTCATTTATTTTGTTCCTTAGAATCCACATATAAGTAAAGTCATGTAGTAATTGTCTTTCTCTATCTGACTTACTTCACTTAGCATAGTACCCTTTAGGCTCATTCATGTTGTTGCAAATGGTAAGGTTTATTTTTTTATGACTAGGTAATAGTCCATCGTATATGTGTTAAATGGACACTTAGGTTTCTTCCAAACCTTGGCTATTGTGCTGCGTGAACATAGTGCGTGTATGTGTATCTTCAAATTTGTGTTTTGGTTTTCTTTGGATAAATATCCAGAACTGGAATTATTGGGTCATAAGGGAGTTCTATTTTTAATTTTTGAGGAAATCTCAAACTGTTTTCCATAGTGGTTGTACCAATTTGCAATCCGACCAACAGTGCATGAGGGTTCCCTTTTCTCCACATCCTCGTCAACACTTGGTTGTTGATTTATTGATAGTAGCCATTCTGACAGATGTGAGGTGATATCTCACTGTGGTTTTAATTTGCCTTTCTCTGATGTTTAGTGATATTGAACATTTTCATATGTCTATTGGCTGAATGTTCTCTTTGAAGAAATGCCTAGGTCCTTTACCTATTTTTAATTGGGATATCACCTTTATTTTTAATATATTCACTTAAGGAGGTCACAACTCTCTCCAAAAATTGAGAAATCTAACAAAGACAAAATTCCACATTATAATTCAAGCTTCTAAATACATTTTAAAGCATTCTTGCTTTTCTTGTGTAGACTTTAACCCTTATTCTGTAGCTATGAACTCATAAATTTCTTCTTTAGGATCCCACTTGATGTATATCATACCATAGTTTCTCTGTGTCCTTCCTTCATGTTCAAATTAATGTCTTTTCCAGAATATGGTCATCTGTCCCTCTTGTTAGATGCCGCCTCACGTTTTTTGACATTTAATATACTAGAATGAACTTTCCTCTTGGGAATAAAGATATCTTCTTCAATCATTACTTATGTTTGTTTGAACTTAAATGGTGGCTTTTGATACAGTAATGAAGTATTTTTTGTTTTTTTTATTGCCAGGTTTTATGGCACTTGGATATCTTCCGACGTAGCTTTAGGCAGCTGACAACTCATAAGTGCATGGGAGATTCCTGCATCTTTTGTGCTCTCAAGGTAAGCACTTCAAATTTGTTTCTTCTCACTACCATTAGGTTGCCAAATGATCAATATTGAGGTTTTTGATTAATCAAGGTGATGCTAAAGAATTTGTTACTGATTTATCTGACTGGTTTAGCGCAAAGGATGAATATAATTAGTTTTTCTTGCTTCAAAGAATTACTTCTTTGCTTGAGTAGTCTGTTTTTTTTAATCTTTTTACCCATGTAGCTTTATTGAATGTGATAGGATATAAGATAATATTCGAACATGTTTAGACCGAATATTTACCTGAAAATAATTCTAAATTTTCATTTTAAAATCATAAACAACCGAAGTTTTCTTAATGAAGTTAACTATTGTCTGTTAAAGCTAAATATAGCTGCAAATTCTTCTTATTCAGAAAACCCACTATTAAAATTTTCCTATTTTCCCATTCCCTAATGTTTCCAATTACCACATTTAGTAGATTCTTTATACAAGTTCTGTGCCCAATTGTCTGATTCCAGGTTTTTCATTTCCGAATAGAAACTGAGGATTCATTTAGAAACAAAGAAAATAGCCTAAAGTGACAGATTTCTGACTCAGAGATTTTAGGTATGCTCCTAAAGAGGAAGAACTAGGATGTATAAAGAGCCCATTCTCCATTGCTTTCTCTCTTTTCTAACATGTAGCTTCTCCATGTTTTGCTGATCGAGATATATAATGGATTATTTGTGGTTGGATGAGTCTACTTGAGTCCTGAGTAAGCTTCGAAAGTCATTTTTCAATCTCATGAAGTCTGAATTCTTAGTTTGTCGGAGGGATACTTGAATGTGATGATTATATGCTGTAGTTGCTTTTTTACACATTGGAGTAGGAATTGTAATTTAAAAATCCAGGAGAATTTCCCAGTAATATTGGTTATTTTGCAAAAACTGACTCGAAACAATTTTTTGACAAGCATGAGTTTTTAAATTTTAAGTCCATGATGGGCGGATATCTTTAGAAAGAGATAATTGCGTCTTAACTTTTTGCCACTTGACTCACAAACATCTTTTCTTCTCCGCCCTTTGTTTGGAACCATCGTAACTTTAGCAAAATATAGAATGTAAATTATTGATTAATTGGGGAGTTTATGACATTTTAATAAAAACAAATTTTTTACAAGTTGTAAGAGTTCTTACTTACTATTACCATTCAGACAGCAGTCTGTCCAAAAGAGCGTTTGGCTTGATTTTTCTGAAATGTACATTGGTATTAAACATCTAATTTTAGATAAACAGAAATACAGTGGTCCTTTGGTCAAAGTCAAAGGGAAGTTCAGTTCATGGTATGAAAACGAAAAAACCAAGGCAAGATACTTGCTAGAGAGATTTGAAACCTGAAGAAATCCCTGATAGAAGAATCTCTGAACCTGAAAACTCTTATCTGTACTAGGAAGGGATGATAGAACTTTTATGACCCCTGATGTGCCTTTGATTAATCAGGGCTGTGCCATACTCTTCATTGACCCTGATGGGATTCGGGAAAACTGGCTGTCACCCTCTTGTTATGTTTCATTTTCCAGAGGGACAAATTATTACTCTAATATAAATCAATATCATTATATAAGCCAGAGAGATGAAGAAAACCAACTACCAAACTTTATGGGACACCTTCTGAGATATCCAAGTACAGGAAGGACAATCCATAGGGGCTGATATTATACCTCGGGACTCTTTCAGAGAAGCAATTGCTTATGATAGATAGGTAAATGTGTTCAGGGGATCAAATGCTATATTTTGGGTCTTTATTATTATGAGGATGTCACTGCCTGATCTATTCATGAGATTTCTTTTCCTTCATTGTCTCTTTTTTTATATTGGGAATATATTAAAAATTTGAATTTTTTCCTCCTGAAGTGCTTTTTACTTCATCAGTATACATGTTAAATAATTAGGTTTTGGTTTGCACATACTTCATGTTTCAGATGACATTGTTTTTAGTCTTTTAATTATGCACTTAATTTGAAACTTTTAAATAAATTTATAATGCAGATGTATTAATTTGACAGTATGGATGAGCCGAACTTGGTTCTAATAACAAATTTTAATTGTTAGAATAGTTAGAATAATCATTGTTTCTAAGAGATAGTTTTTTATTGAGACTGGAGGGCCTCATTTTCTGAGAGAGTAAAAGAGATGATAAGTGTATGGAGGAGTAAACCTGGGATGGATCATTAGCACCTGGGCCCTCCTATGGGATGTCTCTTTTGTTCCCTACATTAAATATAGAACATGAAAATAATATAAATCACCATTGAATCAGCTTCTAGTCAGTATAAGGCAAGAAAAACAATGGAAAGATAAATATTAAAAAGAAAGTCGTCATTCTTTACAGATGATGTGATTGGCTATTTAAAAAATCCCAAAGAATCCACTGATTAATCAGTAGAATCAATAAGAGAATTTAGCAGGTCGTTGTTTATAAGAACAAGGTATAACATCCAATTGCATTTCTATATACTGGCAAATAACAGAAATGCAATTTAAAAAGAGCCTTTATGAGAGCAACAGAATACATAAAGTAGATATGAAAAAATCTAACAAAAAAGATGTAAGACATTTATGTAAAACTCCCAACAGAGATCTAGTATGATGCGTAATCATAAAGAACATCCTTGTAACAACTTTTTAGGTTGAAATACAATATTGCCAATACCAAAAATGTTCTTCCTCCCTTCTTTCTCAATCACATCTTCTATCTCCCTGGGGTATCCGCTTTCCTATTGTATGCGATGATCACTTCCTTTTTTTATCTGGTAGTTGTACTACCTATGTATCCAGTCTTAAACAATCTAATTTAAAAATTACAGGTTTTTGAAACTTTACTGTAAATGGAATCATTCTTTACAAATTTGTATGTATATGTGTCTTATTTAGCTCAGCAATGTATTTATAAGATCATCATGTTTTTGTGTGCAGGTTGAGTTTGTTCATTTTCATTCTTTTATGGTACTTTATTATACACAATAAACCATTGTTTGTTTATTTTTTCTTCTGCTGGTAGTCATTTGGATTATTTCCAGTTTTTGATTTTTTTATGAATGATATTGCCAAGAACATTCTTGTATACATCTACATCTGTGTACACATTTCTTTTGCATACATGCCAGGAATGGAATTCATGGATCATAGGTTATGTATTTCTTCAACTTTTTTAGATAATGCCAACTGTTTATCAATATTTCCACGTTTTCAATATGGTGGTACTAATGTACATACACTCTGTCCAGCAGGCTTTTCCTGGAAATTGAGAAAATTTAATTGTGAAATTCATATGACAGTGAAGAATATACATTACACTCTTGAAAAATAATGACAAAATGAGTGACTTGCCTTGTGTATCAGTCAGAGTAGGCTGTTATGTTGTGGTAACAAACTAAAATCTCAGTGATAAATGTACAAAAGATGTATTTCTCATTCATGTTACTACTTGTCCACTGCAGGTTAATAGGAAAACCCTACAGATTATAGTCACTCAGGAACTCAGGTGCCAAAGCTACAACCAAGGTAATATTACTAGTCCCTAAGCCAAAGGTAATAAGAACTCTGGAGGGTTTTGCACAGGCAGTTAAGTGCTCAATAGGTCACTTCTGGTTACAACTTATTGACCAGAGCTAACCATATGGCTCTAGTGAATCACAAGGGGGCCAGGAAGTGTGATTCTATCATAATCCTTGGGAGAAAGAAGAACCAAAAAATTTGGCAAATGGTACTAATGACTATCATACTTTATCAGATATTAAGACTTATAAAACTGTAGTCATTAAGACAATGTGATATCAACACAGCGTGACTAATAAACCAATGGAACAAAATCAAGAGTTCAGAAACAGACATATGGAAACTTGCCCCTTGCCCCAAGGAGAAAATTGACTTTATAGTAAATGGTGCTTAGATAATTGGTTATCCATATAGAAAAAAAAGGAAATTAGGTTCTCTATTTTATATTATATCAGAATTAAGAATTTTAGATGAATTAAAGACTAACATGTGAAAGGAAAAAATTTTAGTTTTAGAAGAAATTATGAGAGAATTACATGACCTCAAGGATAGAGAGGATTTATTAAATAAGTGTCAGTACACACAGACCCAGGGAAAATCCCTGAGACTGAAAATCTGCCTCCATAAGTGGAGAGCAGAGAAAGACCAAAGAAAGAGCCTGGCCACTCTAGTCTGGAAATTAATAGAATTTATTAAGAGAAACTTAAATATGAGGTATATCTTGGGCAGCTGCAAGACAACATGTATCCTCATGCAGCTTGGCAGGAGCTCATGAATTATACAGGGTAAGGGCTGGGAAGAATAGTCACAGGTACTAGTGCATGAATGCTACCAGGTACGGGAAATTTACATGGTTGACCAGGTCGGAACAACAGCCTGTTCTAGGAACCAGCACATAGAAGGTACCAGGGGAGGGGTGCTGATTTATATCAGAAGGAACATTAATTCTGACATAAGGAAGGTTTGTAGAAAGCAACCTCTGTTTTGGCCCAGGTCCAGCTTGTGAGACAGACAGCAGTCATGCCCTGGAACAGCCTCTCCTCCACAATAAGACATGAAAAATACAAAGTTAAAAAAGTCGATACATTTACCACAAAAAAATTGAAGAACTTTTGTTCATCAGATGACTCTATAAAGAGAATAAAGATGCAAGGCTACAAGCTGGGAGGAAATATCTGAAATGTATATAACCAACAAAGGATTGATATCCAGCATAAAACTTCAGAGAACTCCTATAAAGAATAAGTAAAAGATAAATGTGTTAACAGGAAAATGGGCAAAAGATATAAACAGGCATTTCTCAGAATGGTGAACCCAAATGATCTGTAAGAATGTGAGAAAGATGCTTACCCTCTTTAGTAATCCAAGAAATGTAGATTAAACCATACCCTTCAGATTAGTAGAAATTTAAAAAACAGATAAAACTGTTACCTAAAAGATAGAATGAGAATTTACATACATTGCTGATAGAAATATAAATTGATACCACGACTTAAGAAAACAGTTTATCATTACATTCTTCTAGTAAAAGTGAACTAACATATACCCTACCACTCTGTAATTCTGTTCCTATATATATGCTGTGGAAATTTCCTTGTACATACATACATACATTCATCACACATACATACATACATACATACGTACATACGTACATACCAGAAGATATATTTGAGAATGTTCAAAGTAGTTTTTGTGATACAGAAAAATGGAAACAACTCATTCCAACTATAATAGGATGGATTAAAAAATTATGGTTTATTCTCAGTAAAATACCATATGGTAGTGAAAATGAATAGTTTGCAGTTAGATATGTCAATTTGGATTAATCACAAAAAACATTACATTGGTGAAAAAAGCAAGTTACAGAAGACTATATAAACTATGATTCCATTTATATACAAATCAAAAACAGGCAAAACTAAACATTGTTCAGAGAAATATATACATGTTATAAACTATAGAGAAAAAGGGAATGATTTTCACAAAATTCATGATAGTAGTTACCTTTGGAACGTGGCAGGGGAGGATATAATTAATTGAGGAATCTCCAACTCATTGTTAATTTTTCCATTTCTTAAGTTGGGTGGTGGGCACATGAGCATTTTTTTTCCTTATTCTTCAGCTATGTATATATAGGTCATGTTTCTTCTTTATTTGAATGATGATTTTTATTATAAATATAAAAAGTACTACAATCATTCTAGAAAGCACACTAAAGTACCAAGAGAGAAAATGGAAATTGCCTGAATTCTGCCACAGAGATTATTTCTCTTTATGCTTCCTCTCAGATTTGTGATATTTCTAGTAATGAGTTTTTTTGACCACTGTTTAGTAAAAGGCATACTTTTTCCCCCCAAACCCCTGAATTGCTTCTCTGTGTGTATCTTCTTATTTCATTTTTTCTAACCTAAAAGTATCCTGGAGTAATATTTTAAAGTTACCCCTTTCTTAAAATCTTGAAGTGGCTCCTAATTATATCATAAATCATTTAAAAATGCATAGTTATGGATATTTAAAAAACTAATTTTATACTTTCTTTTCTACTTCCCCAGGCATTCTCTGTTTCAACTATGATGGCAGATGGTGTACTTGCTATGGCTCTCTTAGACCTTAAAAATGTCATATGCTTTGCCTGGATCCCTTGGCACTCAAAACAATAGCATAACAATAAACAAAAAAATATATATCCCTTTAAACCAAACTTTGTCCACCTTTCAGAACTCCACTTCAGAAATTATTTTCTTCAACAAGTTTTTAAAATAATACCTCTGACTAGATGATTGATTAACTTCACAGTGTTTGGCATGGCTGAATGACTTTTGGGGAAGGTGGCTTAGTTTTTCTTCCCTCTTGGTGTTCCTCACAGTGCCTGGACCATAATAAAAACACTTAACTTTTCTGGGTTCATAAATTCTTTTAGTAGTTCTTAGATTTAAGTTATGGAGTTTTGGGTACTTGCCTTTTTCTTTTGTCTTTTATGCTCTCTTACTCTTGTCCTATTTAACAGAGATTTTCATATTGTGACTTTTAGTCTCATATTTTTTTGCAGCTTTGCTAATCTAGGTCTTCATGCCTCATTTAGTAAGGGAAAGTTGAGATGTGTGTGTGTAAGGGAGGATGGGGGATTTGGTGGGAAGGATCTGCTGAAGGAAGAAGAGTGAAAGCTGGAGATTCTGTCAGCAGAGGAGTTACCTTGTATCCTGTGGTTAAGTTACAGGTTAACTTTGGGGTGTCCCAGTGTGGATTTTATTCTATTTATTTTTTCTCAGTGGGTGTAATTCTACATATTTTTTACTCATTTTTTTTCTCTGCCTCCTATTTCAAAAATAGAGGATGTTCGATGAGGCTAATAAGAATTTCTTTATGCCAGTACTCCTGACCTGTTCGCATTCTTTAATACTAAGTTTGATATGTAAAATTCTTATTGCATAGACTTTTTCAAAACAAAAAATTCCAAAATTCCTGAATTTGAAGTAGTCTGTTAAAAACTTGCCAATTCTATGAAGTCCAAATTCTTTATGTTGGAGCATAATTGTTTAGGTCTAGAACTCACTATTAAGGACAAAAAGAAACACAAACGTGTTCCTACGAATCAGAAGCTAGACAACTTTCCCTTAATCTGACGTTTGGCTGAAGGATTTGCCCTTCCAAGAATGGCTGAAAGATATTTATTCCTGCTTTTTCTCCAGTTTTTTACTTTATTTGCACCAACCCTTAAAATTCATTTACTATTGGTCTTATGTGAACCCTTTTTGCTTCATGTCTTTGTTTAAATTTTTTTTTCTGCTGTACGAATGTTTGTCAATACTCCTGTGCTTTGCGATGTTCACCAGGTACCATCATAAATGTATCTATCCAGTGTTTATAATTGCTTTTTGGTAGGTTTTCGTCGATACTTATGATAATCCAGTTCTTTTGGTCCTACAAAGTGTAGTGGCTTTTGTTTCTGTGTTACTAGATACTAAGTCCCTAAAGTAATTTCAGCCTCAAAATCTTGCATGAGAATTATTAATGATGGCTTCGATTTAAAAAAATTTGTATCAGTGTATCTTTCTGCTTGCTTCAAACTACAATAACTTTCAACTCTGACTCAGCAAATAGAAAAAAATTGTGTGCTAATTACCCTGTCCCTTCTAAAACCCCAAATTTATTTCCATGTAATGTTACTAAAAGATTTTTCCTTACCTAAATTGTTATCATGCCTTGTAACCCAGAGCTCTTATTTATTATTCATATTGGATCTACTCTTAGACCCTCAGTCCCCAGGGTATGACTTTACTTTGGTGTTGGCTTATTTATTTATCTCTGTCCAGGGGAGGAAATCCGTCCTCTGTACTTAGTATGCCACAAAGATTTTGTTCTTCTTCCAGGGATTGTAATAGAGGCTTTGCAGTGCCAGGATGTAGGACAGAGTGTTTTTTGTTATAGGCAAAGAAGAATGCTGTACTGATTAATTAAATTCAACAAATCTTCTCAACTTGTGATTTTTCTTTTAAGAATGCTTGTACAAGGCATAGAAGCCAGGTAGTGGTGGGGTAAGTGAAAGCAAATAGGTTTTTGTATTTAAGGTGTCCTGGAATGTAAGTCTGTATCTGTAGAGCAGTAAGACTGTTCTGAAGTGGACAGAAAAGTGTGTTCCTCTGTTAACCAACATGAAGGTGAGAAAGGGGTGCAAGAAATTACTCATCACTCATTACCAATTCAGTCTTTTTTTTCTTTTTCTTTATCTTTTTAAGATTACGAGAATGGAAGATTTTTCGTTATCCTCTAGTCACAGCCAGTATCAGAGAAGAGTAAATTCATTTTCCTAGACTGACTTTTTAAACCAAGAAATTAGATTTCTAGTATATTCTCTGGAAATTTTAGCTAATAATAAACAGCCCTCACATAAAGATGATATGTCCTTATGTCTAATGCATGTATCATCAACTTGAATTCTTGTTTTGCTTAGCTATAGTATACGAACATATTTGTTTGGTCTTTTCGTTAAGATTTTTTAGTCTTAAAGTCCTAGTAGATTGTACCTGAATATTTTCAACCAATTTAACCACTGACATAACGCGAATAGTATAAATCTGAGTCTCTTAGCCTTTTTAAAAGTTCAGAATTTTACATGATAATCGAATAGAGGGGTATAACTGCAAGGAAAAGTAAAGTAGATCATCATGATTCTTTCCTTTCCAGAGTGTATGGCAGAACTCAAAACTTATAAAACCTCAAAATCTTTGTGACTCAGAAGGGTGTTCCTTTTTATTTCCTCTGTGGGTTAAGTGGTTATGGTATTGATCTTCTAAATTTGATTTGAATACTGTTGGTAATCTATAAGGTCCTACATTTTTGATCTTGGCAAAAATCAGCTGGTTATTATGTTTTATAAAATCTCTGCATTAGTTTTTGATTTCCAACTAAAATCAATACCATTCTCTGCTGAATCTGGCCTTTCTCTATCTCTGTGCAACTCTGTTCAGTGTCTTAAAGTCTTAGTATTTCTCTCTACCTGTGTATGTGGGTGTCTGTCTGGTTTTTATAGGTAGCAAGAATGAATGTAATAGGTAGCTTATGATGGTCTCTAACTTTATCACTGCAAGTCCAAAGTACCAGATTATGGACTGGGTGCAAAAAACCCCCTAAACTCATGGGGAGATATGGCATTGATAACTGAATTTAATTTAAAGAGACTCAATAGAGCATATGCTGGTAATTTTTTAATCAGGAAGTCCAGAGGTAGCTATTTTTAGACATAAGGTTAAAGAATCCAAGGAGAGAAACTAGCCAGCTGTTTTCGGCCTTCCCCAAAGTTGGAGCAAGAGTTCCTATTAAACTGACTGGATATTTGGTGATTTTAAGAAATTATTATCACTTTTTTCTGGGTGTAGTAACTATTATGGTTTTAAACAAAAAAGAGTTCCTAGCTTTTAGAGGCATATTGTTAAAATATTTATGGATGAATACTACTTGGCATTTGCTTCAAGATCATCTGGGAGTGGAGTAAGTGAGTGGGTAGTATATATGAAATGTGATGGCCACCAGCTGATAATTGTTGAAAATGGATGATAGGTACATGGTAGTTTATTGTGCTATTTTGTCACCCTTATATGTTTGAAATTTTCTGTAATAAAATGTTAAAAATGCAATATTGTTTTGGGTGCCCAGATGGTAAAGTTATATATTCTTTCCCCTCTTGAAAGAGAACATTTAACATTCTTTTGAACACACAAAACTAGTGGGAAAATTCTCTTTTTCAGTAGTCATTAGAATTAGCTCTTTTATCTTCCTTTCAGAGGGTTATATTTATAAACAGGCTCCATTGGCCACATTGAGGTTTATGATTTATTTAGGTCTATAATTTCTGGGAAGTATGGAGAAAACTACATTATGAGAGCCAAAATGATGAGAGATTTTGGAAGCCCAGATCGAGAAGAGAAACCCTAAGAATTGAATATAGTGGTGCATAAAGCACATCATGCCTTTGCAGAGGGTATCACTGACACCTCTCAAGGATGATTTGGACTGCTGACAATGGCACTTTCCAAAAACCTGGGGCCCATAAAGCATCAAATTTAGTGACATCTTTTCTCCTTGACCCCCATCATCTCTATTCATGACTCCTTTTAGATGCAAGACTGGGAAATCCTGAGAGAAATAAACAGATGTTCCCTGCCTAAAGATAAAAGTCTGTGTTTATTGGGAGGTGGGGGGATCAAAACTTAAGCAACAGCTGCATTTGTAGGTGCCAAAGCACAAAGGCTTTCTGTCTTTATGGCACTTCTCTCTTATGTACATGGTTTTTGCTAATCCAAATAATTATGTGCTCATGTGGGTAGAATTGTTTGCTACTTGATCCAAGAGAGATGGGTGGGGAAGCACCTGCTTTTAGTCATTAAAATTTTGTTGCTTTTGTACTGCATCCAAGAAAATAGTTAACAGAGAAAAAGTAATTTGCCTTTTCCTGCGAATGAAAAGGAAGACCTATTTGGTTTCACCCAGTAAAGAAGAGCAGAGAGAAACCTCAAAGGTGGGTTTTTCTCTGTTTATTTAATTGAAACCATCAGAGACCCCACAGGGAAAAATTCCTGGGATTTCGTTCTTCTTGCCCTTCTTCCTCTGTGCCATAAAACTCAGCAATTGGAAGAATACCAGTTTTTGTTCCTTATTGGTGCTACCACCTGTTCTTACTGCTGAACTAAATGTTCTTGGCTTTCTTTCGTGTGAACAGGATCTCCCTCTGGGAAAGGTGGGAGGAGGGTGAAAAAGAGAACAGGAGGAGGCCCGTTCCAGCCTTGTGCTCATGTGAGAGGGACACACAGGGGTTAGTGTGCTGCCCTAACAGAGGGGCTTTGTGCTACAGCTTGTTCCAGAGTCACAGCTTTACAGATGCATGCTAAGCGGGCTCAGGCTGCTTTATTTCATCCCTGATATACTCGCTTCTTCCTAACAATAGCAGAGAAAGACCGATATCAATAATTAAAATAAGAAAATTAAGAAGATGCAGTCAGAGGCCATTCTGAATGCATTTAGAACTCAATGTGTATGAAGAAAGATGCCTGTAATCAAGAGGTGAGAAATAAGTATAGCATAGCGGTGTTGATGCCACTGAACACAAGAGCCAGATCTGTTGTTACATATCTACTGTAGGTGTAGACAGAGCTCTTATTTTAGGTCTTTTCCTTTCTGTGCTGAAACCTTTCTTATCTAGGTTATGGGAGATCTTCCTCTCTTGAATAGATACAACAGAATAGACTTTGTTCCTTCCTACCCAGATCTCAGAGACTGGGAGGGAGCTCAAGGTAGAAGCATTTCTGACTCAAAGCCAATCTTTAGCATGAGTCAATGGCTGGCAGGCTTCTTAGTAACCTAAAGTGAAATAATAATAATAATAATAATAATAATAATAATAATAATAATAATAAATATAGCAGCTAACACTTAGATAGCACTTATCATATTTCCAGGCATTAGTCTAAGGGATAGATGGATAGGAAGGTAGGTAGGTAGGTATAGATAGAGACAGAGACAGAGACAGAGATAGAGACAGAGACAGAGATAGAGATAACTTATTTAATCCTTAAATAACCTGAAGAGGTACATACTATTATTAATTCTCTTTTAAAAGAGGAAACTAAAGCCTAGAGAAGTAAAATAACTTGTCCAAGTTCATATAGATGGTAAGTAACAGGGCTGGGATTTTGAACCTATATAGTCTGGTTCCAGAGTCCATGTTCTTAGCTATTACTCTATGCCATCTCTCAGTGGAGCCCAGTCCTTCCTCAAACAGGATCTTCTGAACTGCAGAACACAGAAAGTGATTTGAGTGACTATTTTCTGAATTTTCTATAGAATGGTAACATAACTAGTGCTATACACGGGAGAGAAATTAATTCATTAGGAACTGTAGAAGCCTTAGATTAGTAGGGCTTCTCGAGGAAATCCAATTGAAAAAGACTAAGGGGGCTATAGTTTGCAGATGTCGTATTTGTACAGAACTATTCTGGAACTAATATTCTATTGGTTTATGTTGGGGCTTGTTTTGGACTCTGAACAAAGAATCAAACCTCATCCATCCAGGCTTTGTCACCAGTAATGTAATATCTTACCATTAGCAATTGAGAAGAGCAGCAGGTTGGAATATGATAATGGTTACTAAGTTTTGCCATGCTGAGGTGACTTTCTTTCAGCAAATCATCAAATGGTCAGACCATCATTTATTTGTAGTAGTCACAGCTCTTTTTCTCACCTTCATTTTTCTTTGTTTCTCCATATTCCTCCAGTTTCAAAATCCCATAGGTCACTTGGAAGCTATCCAGTTGCCCTCTGGGAGTGTTTTGGTCTAGTTTAAGCAGTCAATAATAGACATTCTTCTATTCCCAGCAACAAATTATGGAAGATCCTGGCCTGCCTTCACCTGATCTTAGAATAGACTTGTGAAAATTTTCTAGGCTAATCCA
Organism: Rousettus aegyptiacus; assembly: GCF_014176215.1. Taxonomy (NCBI): domain Eukaryota; kingdom Metazoa; phylum Chordata; class Mammalia; order Chiroptera; family Pteropodidae; genus Rousettus; species Rousettus aegyptiacus. Next base: position 13,652,765 of record NW_023416309.1, read on the forward strand.
AAAGGACTTGGAGTAATTATAATAGGTTTCCTTCCCAAGACCTAGCTTGTTAAATAATACTAAATATGCATTACTGGTACTGCTTCTTCCATATCATATTGAAATCATCTGAAGGGAAATAATAGTAGGTTATCCAGTAAATTATTCTTGAGTTGCTATAGGGATGGATGTTCAATGTGTATAAGGAGGAATGATGCTAGTAAGAGCATAGAGAGTTGAATGAGGAAAACAGTTTCAACTTGAAATACGCAGAACAAGGTTTAGTCCTATTTTGCACTGTTTATATTACCTCAAGAAAAAAATGTTACATTTTCTAGGTAATTCTTTATTTATTTAAAAAAGAGAGAGAGGACTTAATAATATCTTCTCTTAATAAGATTTGTCTATAGCACATGATTGATTGATTGATTGATTGATTTGTTCATTCATTCATGTATTTAAAACTAGTTCTTGGTTGCCCTCTGTATGCCAGTACCTTTCAAGGTGCTGGGAGTATAGGAGGGAATTAAAGGACAGTAATTTCTGTCCTCATACTTATGTTCTAGCGAGTGTAGTCAGACAATAAATTAAAAAAAAATACATGTTATGACAGATGGTAATAAGTGCCACAGGAAAAAATAAAACAAGCAAGGGTAGGAGATTTGGGAAGAGGGGGTGGAGTTTGCAAATTTAAATAGGGTGATTAGGAAATACTGTATTGAGAAGGTACTATTTGGATAAACACCTGAAGGGAATGAGGGACTGAGCTGCTGATAGGTCAAATAATACAAGGACAAAGAATTGACCATTCTAGATTGGGGTGGGGGGGGGGCTTCTTAGATCACATAGATAGGTTTATAAAGTGGTCTCATTTCTGGTCTCATTAGGAAGTCTGAAAAATAACCCTGGGATTTTTTTTATATGAAGAAATTACTAACAAGAATTTCAGGCGAGTTCCATTCTTTGGCGTATTGATATGTCATTTATTGTTGAGTGAGTTGTTTATCTGGATGGTTTAGTGAGGATCTGGGCCATGTGCTGTCAAGGAGCACATTCTAGTCTCTGTGGGAAAGGTCCAATAACACTTGAGAAGGACTCATTAAGCCAGGTGCCACTTGCTGCCACTCTGTTTTCATTCTTTGGACATCACATTCATCATTGTTTTAGATGTAGGTACATGTGGAGTAGATACATTTAATTACACCAAAATAAACTGGTGCACATAAAAGACACCAGAAGACTGGAATAAGTTATTTGCCACAGTAATACTCACAAAGGACCTAGAAACACTAAATGTAGTTAGATAGACTAAAATTAATCAGTCTGATTGTATTAATTGCTGACAAAGGTATGGGAAAATTTATTTTTGTGTACTGGTGGAAGTATAAGTTGGCATAGCCGATTTATAATAGCAAAATTTGGAGACTGCCAAACTGTCTCTTGAGTAAAGAAATGGATAAATAGACATGTCGCAGTCGCCCAATAACAAACTACACAGCGTGGTAAAGGGATAAACCAGATGTGTGTGTGTGTGTGTGTGTGTGTGTGTGTTTATGCAAAAACAGATTTATTTGTAGGTACAACAATGAGGAATAGGATACTGTTTTAGAAAGAAAGCAGTCTTTTTCAAATGAAGATCAAGGTTCTTAAGTAGCTGTCTTAGGGATCTACAAAGGAAAGACTTGCTGTGTTGCCTTCAGATGTTAAGTCTCTATCTGACACATCAGCAGGCTTTTAAATGTGTCTTTCTGCTGGTCCTACTTTTCTAATTTCTGATGTTCCAAATAGCCTACTCTTCTGTTTATCCAGGTACTTTGCCATGAAGTGTAAGAGCTTAATCCCCAGAAGGGAGATTTTACCCTCACGTTTTCTTAGATGTTTTAGGAACTATTCTGCATGTTCCTTCTTCACCTCAACTTGGTCTTAGAAGAATGTGGCAAAAAGAGGTGCTCCCATATCGTCATTGTAATAACAGGGCATATAAACATCACTGACGTGAAGCTCATAAGATGTCGCTTGATATATACATACATACATACATACATACATATACATATAAATATATAATTCTATATATATAGTATATAATTCTATATATATAATATATATAGTTATGGTTATATCTCAAAAATCAGTGCTGAATTTTTTAAAAAGGTAAAATTGTGATACTTTGTACGTAAAAAATAGACACACATAAATGTATGTGTGTTTACATATTCCTAAATAATACATGGTGTGTGTGTGTATGTATATGTCTATGTAAAAGTATTAAAAACAGAAGATTATCCAACAAACTCATCACTGTGAGTGGCTGATAGAGAGTAGGCGATCTTAAATGGGACTTTAGCTTTATCTGTGGATTGGTAGTAAAAATGATGGAATGTTTATTTCTCAGTGTTAGACGTATAGATGTTCGTTATATTATTCTTTGTAGTCTTGGGAAATTTTATATTAGATAAAACAATTTAAAAGAAGGGGCCAAGTTTCATAGAATCAGCCCCCAGAGAATAATTTACCAATCCATTCACATGTAATTTATCTTTATTTACTGCAGACCTTTATCTATATCAGAAGAAATGAGGTGATTGCATTACATTAACTCACGACAGTGGTCTCTTGTAAATGTGCCCTTGATGGTATCATACTCAGAAGAGTAAGAGTCCTTATTCTTATTGGCATAGGATTATGCCATTTATTTTGACTCTTGATTTTTTTTTCTACTTTTTTATTACTAACTGCAAGCTTATCAACTAGTAGGAAGTACATTTGGTTCCAAAGTTATGAGCATGGAGATACTAGGATGACAGAGATGTATAAAAGCTTAATAACGGCATTGTGCTTTTCCCCTTCTCTAACCTCTTCCCTACAGGGAATCTTTAACCAGTTTCAGTGTAGTAGTGAAAAAGTGCTTCCATCTGACACTCTCCGCAGTGCTCTGGCAAAGACTTTCCAGGATGAACAGCGTTTCCAGCTGGGAATTATGGATGATGCTGCGGAGTGCTTTGTAAGTGCTGGCCTCTGGCCCACTTTGATATGGGATGGGATGGGACTGTTGATGGTCTCCATTAGATACTGGCTGCTCTCCTGTGGTTATTTACTGTGCCCCTCTATCTAAACTTGTCTCTCCAGTTAGAACAAGGTATTTCCCTAATTTCTCAGAGCTCTAAGGTATCTCTGCTAATGCTCTGTGAATTGCACAGTGGGTTTATTCTAATTCCTTCAGGTTCAGGGTAATTTTGTGCTTGCCATTGCATAAAACAGTGGCTGTCACCTTCAGAGGAGACAGAGCTCATTAAAATAGAAATTTTGGGGCCCTACTCCCTTGAGTTTCTGATTCCATAGGTCTGGAGTAGGTAGGGCTCAGGAATGTCTTTCTTACAAGTTCCCATGTAATATTAATATTGATGCTACTGGTTTGGGGACCATACTTTGAGAACTCCTGCATTACTAAAGATAAACAGAATAACTTGAGTTCCTAGCACAAGTGTAAAATGCTGTATAGGTACCTATGTTTCTCCCAGTGACTTTTAGTAGCAGACCCTAACTCCTCTGAACTCTGGATTCTATCCATCAACCTTTAGAAGACTCTCTGTGCATCTTTTAAAAATTGGAGCGTGATATACATCCCATTACAGAGTAAAATGTAGGTCAAAATTGGAGGCACTCCTGAGAAACTGGATCACTGATATATTTCTGGTGGGATTGTAAAATAGTAAAGCTACTTTGGAAAAGTTTGGCAGTTCTCAAAAAACTAAACCTGTAAACTATCATGTGATTCAGCAGTTGCATTTCTGGACCTGTATCCCAGAGATATGAAAATTTATGTTCATAGAAAAATATGTACCTGAATATTCATAGAAGCTTTATTCATAATAGCTGAAAACTATAAACAACTCAAATACCTTTTATGGGTAAATGGTGAAACGAACTATGGACTACTATGCAGTGGTAAAAAGGAGTGAACTCTTGATTTATGCAGCAACTTGATTAGATCTAAAGGGAATTATGCTGAGTAAAAAACAATATCAAAAGGTTATATATTATGTGATCCCATTTATGTAACATTCTGGAAATAATAAAATTATAGAGATTGGAGAACAGATTAGTGGTTGCTAGGAGTTAGGGTGGAATTGGGTAGGTAAGGATATATATTATGTGATCCCATTTATGTAACATTCTGGAAATAATAAAATTATAGAGATTGGAGAACAGATTAGTGGTTGCTAGGAGTTAGGGTGGAATTGGGTAGGTAAGGCTATAAAGGGATAACATGCGGGGGCCTTGTGATGGAATAGTTTTATATCTTAATTGTGGTGGTGGTTACATGACTAGCACAAACACAAATGAGTGTATATAAAACCAGTGAAACCTGAATAAACTGGATCATATTGATGATCATTTTCTGGTTTGGATATTGCACTATAGCTATACAAATTATTACCTTTGGAGGAAACTGGGTAAAGGGTACCTGGACCTCCTGTACAAATTTTTTTTTTTGAAACTTACTGAAAATTTATCGTTATTTCAAATTAAAGAGATAAAAAAAAAAATCAGAGGTACTCCTACCATCTAGGAGGATAGCTATTTCTCTAAGTAAACTGCCAACCAGTTTGCACATTAATCTGTTAAGTATTGTTGATATACTCCTTTTGTCCTTTCCCTCTTAGGAAAACCTGCTGATGAGACTACACTTCCACATTGCTGATGAAACCAAAGAGGATATATGTACTGCCCAACACTGCATCTCCCACCAGAAATTTGCAATGACACTGTTTGAGCAGGTGAACCTTAGGTCTATCCCTATCACTTCTTAGACTTTTTCTTCAAGGACACTTAATCCTGGGATGTGGGGCATCAAATAAGTGCCAGAACAGTTAATGACTGTGGCTGTTTGCTTTTGTTTCTTTCTCCCTGGGCTCAGTGTGTATGTACTAGCTGTGGTGCCACTTCTGATCCGCTGCCTTTCATCCAGATGGTGCATTACATCTCTACCACTTCCCTTTGGTAAGTTTTCCTAAAGGCATCCAAATGGCTTATATCCTCATTGCTGAGTCTATGCTATGTTGCAGGAACTCAGAACAGTAATTTTAAAATAACCTTTGTTCTCCTTCTTTTCTCTCCTATCCCTCCCCTTTTCTTGTACTTACTTCTGGCCAACAAAGTGAGAGGAGGAATGGGGAGTCTATGAGCTTTGAATTTTGGGACAGGCAGAGGCACTCACTGTGTTTTGGGGACACTGAGGCTGGTCAGGACAGGTATTGTGGGCAAAGGAAGAAAGTCAAACATATGAATTAGGAGTTTTCATGAATGACTTATTTGATTTAGCTATAACTCTGTGTAGCTTGTACCATCATCCTCCTTTATTTTCCCACCTTGAAGCAATCAGGCTATTTGTATGCTGGAAAGACGAGAAAAACCATCCCCAAGCATGTTTGGTGAGCTGCTGCAGAATGCCAGCACCATGGGGGATCTGCGGAACTGTCCGGTGAGATAAGTCGGGAGTGGATTTTGGAGTGGGGAGGAGAACGCTGGGATTAGTGGAATTGAGGCAGAGCCAGTGGGAAACATGTCAAACTAGCCTTAAATATGTATGTATTTTAGAGCAACTGTGGAGAGAGGATTCGGATTCGCCGTGTGTTGATGAATGCTCCACAGATTATCACAATTGGACTGGTATGGGACTCAGACCACTCAGACTTGGCGGAGGATGTCATTCACAGCCTGGGTACCTGCCTTAAGTTGGGTGATGTGAGTGTTAGTTACCTTTATCTCTGACTTAGTCTTGGTGTGAACACTGAATACAAAGGTATATCCTAAAAGACAAATACAGAGTTTTGGACAAGTGTGCTTGTGTATAGTAGTCCTTCCTTATCCATAATTTTGCTTTCCATGGTTTCAGTTACCCACAGTCACCCATGGTCTGAAAATATTAAATGGAAAATTCCAAAAATAAATAATTTGTAAGTTTTAACTTGCATGCTGTTTTTGCTCCTTCCTCCCTGGGACTAATGAATCATTCTTTGTCCAGCATATCCTTACCCATTTAGTTACTTAGTAGCCGTCTTAGTTATCAGATTGACTGTCACAATATCGCAGTGCTTCTGTGCAAGTAACCCTTACAGTAGCTTAATGTTATGTCACAATGCCTACATCGTTCATCTTATTTCATCTCATCATGTAGGCATTGTATCATCTCACATCATCACAGGAAGGGTGAGTACAATACAATAAGATTTTGAGAGCAAGTGAGAGATCATGTTCATATAACTTTTATTATAGTATGTTATTATAATTGTTCTGTTTTATTATTATTATTGTTAATCTTTTACTGTGCCTAATTTGTAAATTAAACTTTATTATATGTATGTATGTGTAGGAAAAAAACATAGTGTATACAACGTTTGGTACTATCTGCTGTTTCAGGTATTCACCAGGAGTTTTAGAACTTATCCTCCAAGGATAAGGGGGCAATACTGTATGTGTGCGCACATATATGTACATGCGTGTGCATGCTGATATACCTGCTTTGGATAGGTAGCAAAGGCTTTTTATAAGAAATGGGATAACTTTGTACTTGAAAGACAGGATGGGCAGAGCTTAGCTACTGGTAAAAAACAAACAATTTATAGAATTAATATGTGCTCTACTCATTGTTAGTTTATACCAGTGTAGAGTAGGGAGGGGTATTCAACCATGGGAGGTCAAAGAAGTGAGCAATCCTGACTAGAGCTGCTTTGGGAGGTGAAGGAAGCGAAAGTTGGTGACCAGAATCCTAGAATACGAAATTCGTAGTGAGGAACCAATGTCTGCTGAGAAGATAATGAAGTAGCTTAGAAGAGAATTTAGTGGGTTAGTGGTTTTCCATGCATTTATTTAGGAAAATAGACAGGGAAACAGACTTCAGACCTGGGATCTTACCTAATCAGCTCCATGCGCTAGCATAGGTATAACCACAGTTTTCCTTCGGTCAAGAGAAGAGCCAGAGACTCTGTGGTTTCCTTTCTACTTGTTTTACTCTGGGACAGTCCAATAACTAAGGAGATCTCTTATTGTTTTTTGATATCATGAAACCATGACAGAATAAATGAACTATTTGGGATTTTATTTTAGATCTTCTTCCCAAGTCTCTGACATGAGTAGGCTATGCAGAATAAAATCTCCTTTTTAAAATTCTGTAGTCTACATATTCTATACTGTTCTAGTTTTGTTTTGGTTTTATGATTGCTTTCTCAACCAATGAAATTTCTCAAGGCAAGAATCGTTTTCTTCAATTTTGTATTTGTATGTCTCTTAGCACCTAGGACGGTGCCAGACATCTAGAATTGAAATGCTGGTAACCAGCATAGTGATATTGCTCCTCCTAAAGTCTTTTTTACCCCCTACTTAGAGTCTCAGTGGGACATTTATATTTGTAGTGACAACTGATAAATAACTTGGTACTTGAGAATGTTTTTGTTTTTGTTTTTGTTTTTGTTTTCAACTTTCTTGGCTCCTCTTATGATAGGCCCCAGCAAGAAAGTATTAAAAGGTATGAAAAAACATTACTACCTTACCAGTTTACTGGCCACTATCTGTCTTGCTTTTCCCTACATTTTGCCTTTTTAGGTTTATTTCTGATGATTAATATGGACTAGCAAAAAAAAAAAAAAATTGTAGACTAATGGGCAGACAGGCAAGTCAGTACCTTAAGAAATGATGGAGTTTGCTGAGAGGTGATGTGAAAAGGATTGACTATGTCACTGTTCTGTTCTTTCTCTTCTTTCCTCACAGCTGTTTTTCAGAGTGACAGATGACCGGGCCAAGCAGTCTGAACTGTACTTAGTAGGAATGATCTGTTACTATGGCAAACATTATTCTACATTCTTTTTCCAAACAAAGATTCGCAAATGGATGTATTTTGATGATGCTCATGTCAAGGAGGTAGGAATATTAATGTCCTTCTTGAAGTGTTTGGTGACTACAACAAAAAACTAAGGATAATTATTTGTCTTCGGTGTTTCATTTCATAATTTTAATGTCTGACTGCCTATCTATTGAATTTATAAGAGCATCAGTCTTCCCCAGTAAATGACAAGGTCTTGAGGACAGGATGAATCTATCTTCTATTTTCTCTGAAGGCCGTCATAAAGCTTTCAGCACAGTTCTGTCTTTATAGTTGACAAAGTGTTTTTTTAAAATGTGTTAATTGGTTGATTTGAGTGCTAACAATCTAATGCCTCAAGTTAGGTTATAAGGTTAGCACAAAATTCAGGATTCCAAATCTTAAAATTATTAGTGGGTAATACTTTGTTTCAGGGCTGCTATAAATTATTCTCTGATTATTATGTCCCTGAAATGCCCTATCACAGATTTTTGAGATGGGGCTATAATGATATTTAAAGCTGGAAACTTGGTATTATCTAAACCACAGAATCTGTGGATGAAGTAGTTTAGGTGATCTGCATGAATTAGGAAGCCTCTTGTGATTAGGTCAGCAGCTATGAGCCTGCTTAGCTAATAAGCTACACCAATCCATGGACCTTATGCAGCATCTTCCAGAAATAGTAGTCTTTGTCGAGTCCCTACTTCTCTTCTTCATCTCTTTTCTGCTGTTGTAATTTTGGGTGACATATAAATTCTTTGAGCTTAACTTTTTTATTTGAAAAATAATACCTAGCTTATAAAATATTTAATAAGAATTGTAAAAAGCATACAAATGCATTTTAGTTAAGATAATGATAACTCAGTTATAAATTTACTGAACATTTATTACGAAATAAGAATTATGCTAATTGGCTGACTCTGAGAGCACTCCATCGAAGAATGTGACTGATTAAGCTTAATAGACGGTGACTTTGAGGATTTGATTGCATTGTTGTTTCCATGGCTATTCAGTTACTCTTTTCCACTGCCATGGCAGCATTGAATCCAGCACAAAGCTAAGGCCAAGAGGTTCAGCTGTCTATTCTAAGCAGTTTGACATTTTATGTCCTGCCATGTGTGAACTCTGAAATGGAATGTCATTTATTCTCAGGTAGTCTGTGAGAGAGTTTCTGTTGGCTCTTTAGCTTCATAAAAGTGATTTTAATATTTAGATGAAAATTATAGAAATGCAGATTTTAAGCAAGGGCTTTTTAATTTGATGTCTGTGAAAAGAAATTGATCACCAAGGCAGCTGAAGTCCCCTCACATAGCACATTCACCTCTGAGAACTTTTGTTTATATTTTACAATTGAATTGATGTTTCATGGGAATACAAATAATTTTATTCATCATTACTATCTCTTATAGGGTTTTAACACTCTCTAAAAGGATTTAACAAAAGGAGATTTAACAAAAAGTTTGTTAAGTTTAGATTTAAGATATCTTGCTATCTCTTTACCTGATTCTTGTCTTTTCACCTTATGTTCTTTAGAAAAACAGAACAGGAAGGTATGTTTTAAACTGTGGATACAAAGTATAATTGTCATATTTTTCTGATTGTTTCTGGTTCAGATTGGGCCCAAATGGAAGGATGTGGTGACCAAATGCATCAAGGGCCATTATCAGCCTTTGCTGCTGCTTTATGCAGACCCCCAAGGTACCCCAGTGTCCACCCAGGACCTGCCTCCCCAAGTTGAGTTCCAGTCATACAGCAAGACATGCTACGATAGTGAAGATTCAGGTGAGCAGCCTAACTCTGACCTCCACCTTTCCCTCACCAACGTGATCACTGGATATTTGGGACTCATACTTCATCACGAGCCTAGCACGTAGCCTAGGTTGGAGAAAGAAGATCCATTAGAGATAAGAAAGAAATGCCAACTAATGCTGAAGCCCAGCTTGTGCCAGGCTGTTTCCTTCAGCCTCCCAGAATGCATTGCCTACATCATCTGGCCCCAATTCAAAAGTGAAGGGGAAATTATGTTGATTTAGACTAAGATAGTAAGTTCATGAGAGAAATCTCAGATTTTAACCTTCAAATATTGGTAAAGATGACAGATTCTTACTAGCAATTTAACAGTGACTTAAGAAGTTGTGAAGACCAAGAAAAATGATGTGAGTTACTGCTAGTCTTAATGTTAGGGAGGAAAGATTTTTATTTAAAAATCCAAGTGCAGTATTGATATTCTTCAGCTTATGAATCAGTTGTTCACTTCTAATTCAATTGTTTGGAACTTTTAAAATTATGCTTTTCTATAGAAACAATGTGCAGTTTGATGGCTAAAATCTCAGGTTAGCCCACAGAAGCTCATAACATATTAGAAATATAACCTTAATGGTTTTGGCTTGATTTCCGAAAAGGAGGAAAAAGAAATGTTCTTTTCTACTTCTAGATCTAGGCTGGCCCTGAGTATAATTTTAAAAGAGAAGACACTTTTTTTTTTTTAGAATCTTTTCCCCTCCTTTTTGGACTTCCCTCCTGCTTGTTCACCAGTGTTCTTCCCACCTTCGTAACCCCACCCATACCTGCTCTACTTCTCCCTTCAAACACCATTCCCACTGTTGTTCTTGTCTCTACTAGGTGTTTAGAGGAAAATAGTCTGATTGAACTAATTTACACTCAAGTACAAATAACAGCCCCATAATTTCTCAGATATTAAAAATGCTTATAATATTAAAGTAACATATCTGGCAGTATAGGAAAAAAGTTATGGGTTAGGGGTTATGTATGCCAGGTCGGCCTGGGACTCTTCATCTAAGTAGATCTTACTTTTCACAACTTTTTCCTTTCTTCCACTTTTCCCCCATAGGTTTTCTAAAAGCCCCACAGTTTTTGACAGTGGCAGGCAGAGTGAGGGCTTCAGCAAGGTAGGGGCAGGAGTGGGAGGAATTGTTTGTGTGTCCGGGTGATCTGGAAGTTGGGTGTTGGGAAGAATGGCTCTGGTATATCCTTCTCACCCTTCCATCTAGGAAGTTCTTGCCTTATGGACCTTTGTTGCCATCCAACTCTTTGCCCATCTCTATCACTGTCCTTCTCTCTTTCCTCACTTTTGTATATGTGTCTCCTCCTTCCCTCAGGGAGGGAGCCCTCCATCTCAAGTGATACCCGAACAGATTCTTCAACGGAGAGCTATCCCTACAAACACTCCCACCATGAGTCTCTGGTCAGTCACTTCTCTTCTGATTCTCAGGGGACAGTCATCTATAATGTAGAGAATGATTCCACGTCTCAGAGCAGTCGGGACACAGGTAGGGACTTATGCAGTGAATCCTGCTTGCATGATTCAGTTCCTGCATATAGGGTTTCTCAAGAAAAAGAAACTGGTGTAAGTCAGAAATGTCTGTCATGTAAAGGGAGAAAGGCACAGAACTTGGGTAATTGAGTGAGATCAAAAAAAGCAACACAATTCTGAATGAATGATGATGGTCCATTGCATATATTCCTGTCCACAGTAGCATGTCAGTAAGGACCATTGTAACGTGATTATCAGTGTGATTATTTATTAAGAAATCTGCTTTTCTCTTGCTATGTTCTTGACCCCTGTCCTCGTAATACCCCATTAAATTCTTGTGGTCTTGCACTTCGTCATGTTCTGATGCCAGACTTTGTCCCAAGAGAAGGGCTTTAAGAGAAGGTACATATTATGAACAGGGGACACCTGCTAATTATGGGTAAGGGACACTTGCTAGGCTTCCTAAAGGACAGAGACACCAAAGAATGAAAGCTAGCCTGTTCGTTATTGTGAGTTCCATTCAGAGAACATGCTTAAATTGTTCTGTTATTCTATAAGAAAGTGTGCCTGTATCAGTAAAAGAAATCAGTACTGGGCATAAAAGGAAGAATAGTGAATGAATGACTGCTGAGATGAAAAGTTCATCACCTAAGGCACAGAACAATGCCCATACTCTTAGAGACTTGGGAATTACTGAGCTCGTGGCTTCAGATTGGTGGCTTTATACTCTGTGCATGGTTTGTTTGTTTTTTTAAGAGAGAATTTCAAATATATTCAGAAGTATACAGAATAGTATACTGCCCCTCCATGTACCCATGACCTAGTTTAAATAATTATAACTCATGACCAATCTATTTTTATCTGTACTTCTACCCGCTTCCCCTACTCCTAGATTATTTTGAAGCAAATCCCAGACATATAACCTTTTTTCAAAATATTTTAGTATGTACCTAAAATATAAGAAATCATTTTTTAAACATACCATTATCACTTTTAAAGTATTAACAATAATTCCTTAAAACCACTAAATAACCAATGAGTGTTCAAATATCCAATTATCTTATAAATGTCATAATTTTTTAATGGTTTATTTGAGAATACAAATGAGGTTTACACGTCGTGGTGAGTTAATAAGTCTTTTGCTTTTCTTTTAATCTGTAGGTTTCTCTTCTGTTCTTTCCTTGCAGTTTATTGTCAAAGAACTAGTTAATTTGTCCTATAGATTCACCACATTCTAAATTTTGCTGATTGTGTTCCTATGGTAAACTTTAGCATGTTTCTCTGTGCTCTGTATTTCTTCTTGTAAATTGGTGTTTGGATCTAGAGGTTTGGTCAGATGCATGTTGGATTACTTTTGATGACTATTGCATAGATAACTACTGCAAAGTATGATTTTTAAAAAACCATATTTCTGAAACTGAACTGGGGAGAAGCTAAGTCAGAGGATAAATAAGGCGTTTTCCAAGAGAGTCAGGTTAATGTTAAGGGTTTGTGAATGGCTGGAGGTGGGGGAGCATACCCCCATTAGTTTCACATGTGTAGGTCTTATAGCTCCAAGTGATATATTTCCTCCTTTCTTAAATCTTTCCTGTGGGTCCACAGGTAGCAAAGGATCAGATAAAAGCAAAAAAAAGATTGTATTGCTAATTGATTGAAAATATGTAGGTATATCATACGTTGCTGATACTTGAATATGTACAAGGATTTTCATATACTAACATATGAGAACAAATTTCCGTTAACTCTCAGTGCATTTGAGAACCTAGGGGATTTTCTCTAAGCCTGTCTTCTGATTTAATTCAGTTGCTTAATTCACCTCTGGCCTCTAGTACCCTAGATGATTATATCCTTTAGAATCTGATCTTTGCTGTTGTCAAATCATACTCCACATTCACATGTGCTGGGCATGAAGCCAGGCAAGTTACATAAAAGCCCAGATCTTCTGGGTTTCCCAGCAGTTAGTATATTGAGAGGCATGATCTCTAGGTGAAGCCAAGTTTGGTAGAGCATGATTGGAGATTAGAATGAAAATTATTCAGAGTTCCGATGTTCTTTTAAATGATTTACATGTAAGGTAGGTTTAGAACTGGGTCTTAAAGTTATATACGATCAGACTCTTGTGGACAAAGGCTTGGATAATACTAAAGGTAATAAAAATTAGACTTTACTTGGTGTGTGTTGCTAAATAAATCTCTTATTCATGAGAATAAAAATAAGAACATTTTTATACAATCTTTAAAACTTTTACGTTTTAAAAATTACCAAGTAATGTGTCCTTCAGGTCACTGGGAAAGATTTTGAATGGGATTGAGATTGGTAATTGTTCAGGAGACATTATAAATTTGGAAGCTTTCATTAACTACTTGAGCTTCTTTGCATTTATCTATTAAGAGGTTCCTGATACACTTAACGTCAGATAGCCTTGGCCCCTGCAGCTTCCAGTCCATGGCTACACTAAATTTGTGGCACTGCTGTGACTCCCAAAGGGAGACTAGGTTCTCAAGAAGATGGAGGTCAGTCTCAGATATCAGCTTACCCCCATTTTCTTGTTCTTTCAGGACACCTGACTGATAGTGAATGTAATCAGAAACTCACATCCAAGAAAGGGTCTCTGATAGAGCGCAAGAGGAGCTCTGGCCGGGTTAGGAGGAAAGGTGATGAGCCACAGGCCTCAGGGTACCACAGTGAAGGCAAGACACTCTGCATTGATTCTCTTTCCTTATTCTCTCTGTCAGACTTTTGTTATACTTCATATTGTGGCTTCTCCATTCTACTCATAGGGCTTTCTTTGTTTTCTCGACTTTGGGATCTGGGCATCCATGAGCATTTTCAACGTTTATATTTGTTTCATTCTTTCCGATTTTAGGAGAAACACTGAAAGAGAAGCAGGCTCCTAGGAATGCCTCTAAAACATCCGGCAGCACCAACAGGCTAAGGGATTTTAAGGAGACAGTCAGCAATATGATCCATAACAGACCATCCCTGGCTTCTCAGACCAACCAAGGATCACCTTGTGTGGGAAGAGGAGGAGACCAGACTGACAAAAGACCTCCTAAGAACCTGCCTTTACACGCTCGTGACTGGGAAGTAGAAAGTACCAGCAGTGAGTCAAAGTCCAGTTCTTCTAGCAAGTATCGTCCAACATGGAGACCCAAACGAGAGTCTCTGAATATCGACAGTATCTTTAGTAAGGACAAAAGGAAGCACTGTGGCTATACCCAGCTTAGCCCATTTTCTGAGGATTCAGGTGAGAAGACAATTAGGAAAGAATTGAGCTTTTGAATAAAATTGACTTATGTATTTAAAAAAACCTGGGTTTTCTGGTAGACTTGGCAAGGTATGTTTTTACCCTTGTGTGGGGTCTTTTGGAGATTTAAGTTCAGTAAATGAGTAGCTGGACTGAGGTGTTAGTTATGTCTTTATTTGAGGCAAATGCTAAATCTACCTCCTTTTTCATACTTGTCCTTTGACCGAGATAGCTAAAGAATTTACACCAGATGAACTAAGCAAGCCACCTACTTATGACTTTAAAAGCAGTGGACCAAGCTCCCAGTATAAGCCCTGGGGCCCAGCACGGCCAGGCTCTCACCTATTAGAGCAGCACCCTTGCCTAATTCAGCGGATGGAATCTGGATATGAGAGCAGTGAGAGGAACAGCAACAGCCCTGTCAGTCTGGATGCAGCCCTGCCTGAAAGCTCGAATGTCTGCAGGTATTGTTTGCCTTTTGAATAGCGGCATTATCTCTTGCAGCTGTGTGAGCCGCCAAGCGGTTTTTTAACTCAGACAAGTGGATAGGTGGACTTTATTACCATCTTGTGAGCAAGCAAAGTATTGTGCTCTATCAATTTTCTATGGCAACAGCCCCCTCTGCTGGAAGAAAGAGCAAAAGCATTTGAAAAAGGAGAGAGAACTTTTAAGTACTATGTATAAAATAATTTAGTAAATAATTTTCAATGAAAGAATAAATTAGTGAATCAAAAGTTATATAGCCCTAAGCTCAGAGAGAAAACTCAATTGTTATTTATTCTTTTCTTTCATTTTAGGCTAGATTCTTTTTTAAGGGTCATTGAAAACGCTGTATTTTATGAATCCAATGGTATTTATAATTCCATAAGATAATAATGAAAGTTTAATAGTGCTCATTGCACCCTGTCCATAGGGCCCAGTTTCCTTTATAAATTTCAGGTCTTCATACATTGTTTTTACTGAGTTGCCACAGAGGCAAGTTAACTAGTAGTACATAAGTTATTTGAAAGGAATGACTATATTTTCTACAAGAGTGA
Organism: Rousettus aegyptiacus; assembly: GCF_014176215.1. Taxonomy (NCBI): domain Eukaryota; kingdom Metazoa; phylum Chordata; class Mammalia; order Chiroptera; family Pteropodidae; genus Rousettus; species Rousettus aegyptiacus. The sequence continues at coordinate 13,668,163 of NW_023416309.1, forward strand.
TAACTGCCTCCTCGTACTACTTTCCCACTGCTCTTCCCTGGCCACAGGACCCTGTTCAACTTTACACATGAGAAGATGCTACAAAGGCATAAGAAAGGAAGGCAATCCATATTAGAGCATATATTTATTAAATAAACAAGTTTTGTGTCAGACACTATGCTAGATGCACAAAATGTGAATGAGGTGAGATAAGATAGTCAAATGAATAGGTGTTTCAATTTTTCAGAAGTAGCCTAGCAGATACTTTATAGTAGTTCAATGCTTTGGTTTATTTTGAGGGAATTTCGTCCTAGAATGTTGCTAGTTATATCCTTTTTGATGCTTTCATTAGACTCTGGTTTCTTTTTTGAAGGGATTCAAGTGCTAAGAGATCAGCTGGGTTGGCACCTTCCTGGCGTCATATCCCAAAGTCTCACAGCAGTAGCATCCTGGAGGCAGACTCCACAGCATCCAGGAGTGTCTGGAGGAAGAATCAGCCCCTTTCAGGTAAGCAATAGGACAGTAGATTTGAAGGACTGGATTTGACTGCCAGTTTTGTTTGGGAGACAGCCCTACCTGGGCACATTTGAAATTAGAGGACAGTTGTTGCACTTTCAGTATTCCATCAGAATGTAAATGTGGAGGCATTTGAGCTGCTCCATCTTTGGATTTGTCTATTTTTTGTTCTCCATCACGGCTTGCCTGACTGGTCTTTTCTACCTTGGAGACAACCCTGTGGGAGCAAGAAGCAATAAAAATGTAGTTGGTGAACAGTGTCAGTAGCACCTATATTCCTCAGAAAAATAAGTCCTAGGGCTTTTTTTGGTGTAGAGGCAGCCTCATGTGAATGGATTTCGTATCGTTTAGTACTATGAATTGAGATAATGAAGGGAGACATGTAGACTGACTATAGGCAAAAATAGGTCAAACCTACCTTCAACCCTGCCACCCTATCCTGCCCAGTATTCCTTTTTGTTTTCCCTTGTTGAGTGTGTCTTGTATCCTCCCTCTCCCTCCTTCTCAAAACATGCTGTCAAGGAATGATCTGACTCTTTCATACTAAATGTAAGTGACTGAAATAGTTTAAAGCATGCTTTCTCTAAGAGAAACTAGTATTTAACAAGTCCAAGTCTAAAGATAAAGGAATACTGGAGTTTTAGGTAGAGATTTGAGGTAGTCATAGGTTTTAGATCCTTTTTATATTCCTCTCACAACACTCATATATACTTCTAGTGCATCTAGTGCATATTTCACTTAAGTACAGACTCAGTCCAAATGGGTCAAAATAAATCCTTTACTTAGAGCTGAAAATTGAGGCGATATCTAGGCAGTCTCCCCAACATGGAAATTTTTTCTTTCCTTTTTATTTTCACATTAAATACAATTTATATATAACTATACGTAATGGGCTTTAACAATGTACCCAGTTTAGTCTCACATTTGCTAAGGCCCTAAGCCAGTAGATATTACCTTCCAAACTGAGATGTGAGATGGTTATACAGAACTAATAAAGGGTTCCAAAATACCAGTGTTTTGAGTCTTTACCCCTTGATTTGCATTGAGAGTATAAAAGAGTCATGAATTTGGAGATTAAAGGAGAATTTTTAGTGAATGTTGTTGCTAAGTCCTACCCACTCTGCTTTTAAGTAAGGATATGGGGCATCTGCCCCTTTCACATCAAGTCTAGAGAGAGGGGCTTTAAGGAGACCAAAGAGCTTAAATGTTTCCTCTGTAGTTTGAGCAACACAGTGGCTTGGGGTCTAACTTATACTCCAGAAATCTAGAATGTGAGAATAGTTGGCTATCCTCTTGACAGTGGAACTAGGGACAGTATGCTACATGGGTGGCCAACACCCTCAGAGCATGTTTAGAGAAAGGAGGCACAGGTGTCTTCCATGGACCAGAGGCAAGCTACTTGCATGGCATACCTGGCATAGGTGTGTTAGACTTTGACTTCCTGATCCATGTGAAGGGTCAAGTGAATTGCTAGGCTCTCAGGAGAAGGAGGAGAAAGCAACCTGCAGGGGAAAGATTCTAATAATTGGGGGAGGGCCTACAAAGAACTTGTGTGAGCATCACGACAGAGAAAGATTTTCAGTCCCTCTCTGATGCCAACTCCTGATGACATGAATGTGTCTGCCCCTTTTTCTCTTTCTTCCCTTTGCCCCGCAGCCATGGTTATCAAGGAGTCTTTTTTTTCGATGCCTGAGAGAAGGTGATGAGTATATAGTATTGTTTATTCTTCCAAGAAGTTCTGGAAGCTACTAACTTAGAGATCGACCTTATGTGGAGGATTTGTTTCATCCCTTTTTTCTGGTCTTTTAGATCAATTGTGAGTACGGTGTGTGGGCAGAAACTTAACTATGCTCTGGTTTAATGAGCTTCTGGATGTAGATCTGTGGCCAGCTTACTACACAGACTACTATGTGCCAGCCCATAGAGATGAGACCAGGAACATTTTTACTCTGGCCACTAATTCTCTTGATAGCCACTGAAAGTTCTTAGAAGTAGCTGAAATGGAGGTTTGCAGCAGTAATAAAAAGGCATGAACTCTTGTAGGTATGAGTGTGATAGGTTGCTACCATCTGGCAGAGCAGAACAATGCCTCTGGAAGCAGGTATCTGAAATCCTAGGCTGGAAAAGGTTATAGTTAAAAACTGTGGAATAAAATCTTGCTTCCTAATGAAGTTATATATTTGGTTTATTTCCCACATTTCAATTTATTTTGTGTTGGCTAACATTACATTGAGAAATTTAAGGTCATACATGAGCCTACTCCCCCTTCTCTTTTATTCAGATAATCAGTATTTTTTTTAGCACACTGAAGACTAAGTCTCATGATTTCTCTAATTGTTCTAATTCTGGACTGGCTGGATAGAATTCACCAATAGGATTCCTGAACTGGTAAAAGATACTTAGCAAATTATAACAAATTTCTCATATACCATACTGCTCTACCATCCTCTTTGTGTAGTAAGCCCTACATATGCCTTCTAATTTGATCCAATCATTTCAGTCTGGCACAGAACAAATATTTTTATCTGGTGACTTTGATCACTCTTTTAAAAAATTACAGAAGTAAAATAAATGCAACAATTCAGTAACCCACCCTTTGCCTCTTCAAATTGAAAGTACCAGTGTTACAATTATGATATATATCTTTCTACATCTTTTTCTATGCTTATACAAGTATGTAGGTAAGTTTATTACTACTATTTTTTAAAAAATAAAAAGAAGCTATACTATACATATTATTCTGTCACTTGATTTTTTTGCTTAATATAATATGGACATACTTTTAGATTTATTTGGTTCCATCTGTGAACACTGATACAATTAAATTTTTACTACTATGGACATTTTATAAACTCATAAACAAGATGGTGGATATTAAGGATGAGAAACTGACTTGCTTGAAGCTTCCCAATGAGTCAGTGGCAGCACATGGTAGAGAATACCCCCTAATGATTAATAGCATGGATTATTAATTTAACCTGTTTGACTTTAATTCAGCTCTATCGTGTACCAATTGTGTTACCCAGGGCAAGTTATTTAGCCTCCTGTGACTCAGTTTCTTCCTAAAATGTGGACAATAATAGTATTTACTTCATAGGTTGTTACGAGAATTAAGTATAATATATGTTAAAGTGCTTAGGACTGTGCCTGTCACATAGTCAATGCTTAACAAATGTAAGATGTCGTGTTGTTATTATTATAAAACGTCAATAAATATTATTATTATTATTTTGTTTTACTTTTTTCATGGTTCAGGTCTTACCCTGAACCTGACATGGCAAGCAGTATATAAAACATGAACTCCAAATTGAAGCCGAGAGTTCCAGAGGAGAAGCAAGCAGTGCGGTGGCTGTAACTGCAGCAGGCACTTCGTGTTGGTTGTGGAAATGTGGTAACTTTTCTTCTTCCTTGTTTATATTCCAGGTGGAGAGGTATCTTCCAAAAGTGAACTGGATGAATTGCAAGAAGAGGTGGCCAGGAGGGCTCAGGAACAGGAACTTCGAAGGAAACGGGAGAAGGAATTAGAGGCAGCTAAAGGGTTTAACCCTCATCCCAGCCGCTTTATGGACTTGGATGAACTGCAGAATCAGGGTAATTGTTGTGAGGATTAAGTTGTGGGTGATAGGGACAGAGAAAGGGGGAAGAAAAAAATATTCAACTTCTTGTCTTTATTTGAGGAAAGTTACATTTTATCTTAATTCAGCCATTTTTGTGAGAGCTAGTTACAGTAGGAGGTAACAGGCCTATTGATTAGAGACAGACATTGATTTTGGGCCTATCTATTAAAAACCTATAGATTAGATATCGTGTATTGCTCATGAAAAATATTTTCCATGAACATCTATAGACGGTATAAATAAAACTAGTAATAATTCAGAAACAGCAGAACAGGGCAGTGAGGGTGCCACACTGACAGTGAGGGGAATTCTACTTGCTGAGCAGAAACATACCCTCGAGATTTCCCACCTCAGGGAAATCTCAGGGAAAGAGGGAAGTAGATCTACCAAACAGGTTCAAAGAACACAGAACCTGAATTCCTTTTGATCTTTTGATGATTTATTTCCCATTCTCATACAATTTTCATGGACTTACGCTTGCTCAACTGCCTCACATTAGTCACTTTTTTTCTTCAATTGCTTTAGGATGTCATTTTGTAGCAGAAGAAATTAGCCTTCAAAATAGGAGTTCAAAAAAAGCAGAGATATCTATCTACTTTAAATTGTCCCTGAAACCTACATCATTGTTGAATTTATTATTGTCATTATTCAGAATCCCTGCATGTAACAAATTGTGCTAAAGCAGTGTAAAGAGTAAGAGTCAAAGCTATTTTGGGTGGCTGCTTTCTATTGATCATTTTTCTCTTTTTATCAACACATAGAGAAATTTCATGGGCTAATTTGGGGGGCTATTTGGGGGGCCACTTTTCTCCTCTAATCCTACAGTCTTTTGATTCAGGGCAATTGTTGACTTATATTTTCCTGAGGCATTGTATTTATTTCCAAATTAGTTTTAAATTCCTAATTCCTTAGCTGTCTCTAGTCACCATCTCTGATTATAAAGTTTGTATAGAGTTGATTGATTTTAAATATTTTGAAGAAACTTCAGGCCTAGAGGGTGGGGAGACTGCATCTCTAGAGTTGGCATAGAACCTGATTGCCAAATTCTTCAGAATCAACTTGCTACTTCCACTGCCTTCTCATTGCTCTCCAAAAGCCATAGTGAATTAAGGAGTGAATGTTAGGGGTGTGGAAGAGCCTTTCTTACGATGACCAACTGGAGGTAAGATGGGGACATTATGGGAGAAATGAGTCTGACATTTTTTTTGTTCTTGTGAGCTTGGGAAAATTCACCAATATCCACAATTATAGGTGAACTTCCATTATAGCTTACTACCAATTTATAGTTATGAATGAGTAAAAGACAAGGGGATACATAAACTTGAGGATTCTTTTACAAAAGATGCCCTTACAGTACTTTCTTGCTTTTTCATCTTGCACTGTTCTGGACTCTCCTACACCTGCTTTGGCACACATTCACCTTCAGGGGAGGAAGGACTATCTCATGCTCATTGTATGGGAAGGTGACTCTTTTGCAGTAGGTTTGGTGAACGAGGGCATGATAAAAGTAAATACTTAGCAGTGCTGAAGAAAGGTATGAGTGTGCAAACTAACAACAAAGGCAGTTCAACAGATGTTTTGAACTGTAGATCACCTGTGCCCAAGAGGTGTACTGATTTTCCAGAGGAGGGCGGTGCAGAGGACTATGGTTTGATGTAGAAAAGAAGTGTTACAGATGGCTTTCCACGGAGTATGAAACCACTTTTGCCTTAACACAGCAGTGGAGGTCTCATTGGATCTGGGTATCCTGATACTGGTTGGCAAGATGTATCTTGTTGCAATGTGGAAAAGCTACTCAGTACCAGGCGTAAGAACCCACCCTTCTGCTATAAACAATACTTTGTTCTTTCCTTGAGGGATCTCCTAAAATAGCGGTCCCCAACCTTTTTGGCACCAGGGACTGATGCTCCAGTGAGAATCTAATGCGTGATGATCTGAGGTAGAGCTGAGGCAGTGATGCTGGTGCTAGGGAAAGGCTGCAAATACAGATGAAGCTTCACTCCTTTGCCTGCTGCTGTGCTGCCTGGTTCCAACAGGTCACAGACCGGTACTAGTCCTCAGCCCAGGGGTTGGGGACCCCTGTAAAAGGTCTTGCAGTTAGACTATGTGGTGGATGTGACATGCTCTCTTTCATGGCCTTGGTGAGGTCTTAGTTAAGGCAAAAATTGATGTCCTAAGTGTTTCAGAGAATCCTTAATAGTGGTGGACAGTTGGAATAAGGGTAGATCAAAGGCTCAGCAACAAGCATCTATTGTGCACTGAAGGGAAACAACAGTACATAGGAAAAGTTGGAACCAATTGTAATGAAAATGAAAAGTGCTGGCCCTTTCAGGGAGGAGTGACGGCTTTGAGAGGTCCCTACAAGAGGCAGATTCAGTATTTGAAGAGTCGCTGCATCTGGAACAGAAAGGAGACTGTGCTGCAGCTTTGGCTCTCTGTAACGAAGCTATCTGTAAGTAACTCTAACCACTGTGGTTATGGCACATTTGATTAACTTCATAATAGGTATTATTAGTGTCGCCGCTCAGATGGGATAAAAACGGCTTTTATATCTCCTCACTCTCCCAAACTGGAACCCTTTAGCTATCTGTGCCCTTCAGATTTCTAAGTGTGCCAGGCACTGTCACTGTGGCCTATGGATATTTACTGGAATAATAGGAGTCCACAGATGATTTTCCAGCTATGCCTACCTTCTTATCCCAAGATAAGTTAGACCTCAGATATGAGGTTAGTCTGCTCTTTCTCTAGTCACTGACTAGTCAGGTGGAGCTTATGGCAGAAAGAAGTGAATAAATTGGCCGTGACTTCCTAGGCCTGTGACTTTGCACTGCATTTGATTCTTTATGTTTCTCCCCTGCCTTCCTGGTATACCCTATCATTCAGTTACAAAAAGGGATTAAGGCTTAGAATTCATATCTGGTTCTTAAATGTGACCCACAAGAAGCTGTGTTCTGTAAAAACAGATGCAGGTTTGGATCTTATTTCTGTTGGCCATTGGAAAAGGGGAGTTGGGAGCAGAATGTGGAGACCAGAGTCAGACAGGTCAGTTGCAAAGGACAACAAGAGTGGCAACCTCTAAACTGGAAGCACCAGTTTATCTTCCTAACTTGTTTTAGTTTAGCTTTTTTTTGTTTTTTTGTTTTTTAAATTTGAATTAACCTGTTTGGCCTCCATGGCTTCCATGAATGTTTCTAATAGCCAGAGCCAGCTCTGTGCCTTGGACAGTGTATGCATGGTTCATGCCTTTACATTCCTGCTGCATATTTTGAGTTTTACTGCATATCTTTGCTCATTTTTGGTTCAATTTTATTCTTTTTTATTTCTGTTTGTATTTTGTGTTCTGTTTCTGCTATATTTTCTTTTGCATTTTAGCTAAACTAAGACTTGCCCTGCATGGTGCCAGCTCTAGCACACACAGCAGAGCCCTAGTCGATAAGAAGTTGCAAATCAGTATTCGAAAAGCACGGAGCCTGCAGGATCGCATGCAGCAGCAGCAATCATCGCAGCAGCCGTCGCAGCCCTCAGCCTGCCTCCTCTCACAGGGGGGGACCCTCCCTCAGCCAACAAGGTAGTGCCTGGGAACAATAGTAGTTTATGTACACCGAGGGAGGAAGTGACCTGGGTGCTGCATAGCCAGAGCTCTCACTGCCTTGGTGACTACAAGGGAGAGAAGAGTCCTCTGAAAAAATTCCTTCTCTCAGTTCAGACATATAGTGAAAGTTCATCCCACTGCTTGTCCTTTTCTTAATAGTTCCTAGAAAGATGCAGAAAGTATAGCATAATAATTGGACTACTTTTTCATATTTTCTGTGGAGAAGTTTGTCCCTGGACGAGTGTAATAACACAGTTATTAAATTTATGTCAACTAAGTTCTGAGACATGGCAGACCAAACTACATTTCATGTTGCAGTAGAAACCATGTGATTTATTTGGGGATTTCAATGATTCTTGTCCCTCATGGAAGCAGAGAAAGCAGCCTTCCTTGCTCTGATAAAACCGTAGAGAAGAGACATGAAGATTCTCTTTGTTTTAGGTCAGGGTTAGGAAAAACATCCCAGGGGCCATTGGTGTAGTTCTCACATTTTAGCCCTTGGCTTTGGCTGTTACTTAGAAGAGATAGATTTAAGTAAAAGTAAATTTTGGCTATTAATAAGCCTGAGTAGGTTTCAGAATTTAAATGTCACAAAAACAGCTAACATTTTTTGAATATTTGCCTGTGCCCAGGCACTAAGCTTAAATATTTTATGTTTTATTTTATTTAATTCTCACAATAACCCTAGGTTGGAGACTATTTTTTACTGGTATAAATAAGGAAATCAGGCTCAGAGGATAAACAAGGTACCCAGTATTACTCTGCCAGTAAATGGTAGAAGTGTAGAACTCACATCCAGGTCTGTGTGACTCCATTAGGTCTCTCATAGAAGTATAATATCATACTCTTTATAATGTTTTAAGGGTGACTAAGTGACTGTACCCACAAAAATATATAGTATATTATCATTTGAATTTAATGCTCATAACTAGGATCTTCCTTTTTCTTCTTTTCCCATTGTATACTCCATTAGTTGAATGCTGATCTGGAATCTGATCAGGTGTGTTTTGAATATAAGTAATTTAGGCAGCTAAACTCTTTCCAGACAACTTATGTCAGTTGATGTATGTGAGTGACTGAGGTTTTATTTAAGTGCTTCTAACACATTTTTTTTTATGACAGAAATACAAAATATGAGAAATCAACTAACTATAGTTAATCCCTATTCCCACTCCCAAATCTCAAGATATCACAGTGCATTACTTTGGGGGAGTGTCTCAGTGAGTAATACAGCCAAATCCAGATTATGAAAACACACTTGAAATGGTTGATTTCTATGTAATTCTGTGAGCCCAAATTGCCCTGTACTCTGTAAATGTGGCCTTTTGGTTCTTTTGGCTGGTCTGCTCCTCAGGACCCCAGGTATGAGTGATTTCTAGCCTTTGCTTAATTTCCATGTCATCTGCATGTGGGACTAGCAATTTTGTTTTTTAATTTGCAAGTTAAATATGATTGGAATAGGATTTTATGGGTAAGGGAAAATATTGTAAAGGGCTTTATTTAGTATTACTCTGTGCAACTTTGGTGAGGGTATGTAACAAAGAGGATTAATACTACCTACCAATTGGGTATGAGCTGACCATGTGCCTTCTCTTGTGAAACTCTGAACTGTTGACTCTACTTGTGCTTTTATTTCCATTTATTTTCACCATTCCCTTTAGCGGATAGCTAGATGTGGGAACCAAATAAATAGTTCTTTATGTAAGTGATCTTGTTAATCAAGGCAGCTTACGACTGGCTTTTTCCATTTATTTCAGTGAACAGCCTATCCCGCTCCAAGTATTGTTAAGCCGGGAGGCCCAACTGGAACCCTACACAAATACAGATTTTGGGGCCAGTTCTTTCACCTACTCACCTGCTTCCTGCCATGAGTCACACTCATCACTATTCCCAGAGTCATCTGCCCTGTCCGTCCCACAGCACAATTCTCCCAGTAGGTCTGCCTCGAACTTTCTTCCTTCAGTTGAGGTGGACAGCATTGACCCCTCTGTGTTCCACAGGCAGGGGTTACCTAAAACACCAGGGAGGACTGAGAAGAATTCTTATCATGGTTGGGAACCATTGGATGTACCAGAGGGTAAGCTTCAAGGCTACAGGGGTGACAATAACAGCTGTACCAGGTTTTCCCCTCAAGAAGGAAGAGGCATTGATCAAGAACAGCTATTCCAAGAAAAGAGAGATCCTGTTGATTCATCCCAGGTGATGTCTTGTTCACACCCAACTGGAACAGCCACCTGTGAGAGAAGAGATGTACACAGACTAGCCTATAGTTCTACAAGTTCATCAGTTCAGCCCAGCCTTCCCCTATATAGCTCCTACCACCCTGTAACGCCTGCTGCTTCCTCATTTGTGCTTCACTCCCCTGATACTGTGCAGAAGACTAACCAATGCCTCCAAGCCAAAAGCCTCAAAACTTTGTTGACTTCAAAAGTGGATGGAGGCAGCGAGGAGCCCAATAGGCCAGAGTTTCCGGGCACAAAAGGGCTTGTTCGCTCTTTGACAGAGCAGTTCCAGAGGATGCAAGGTACCTCCACAAAGGATGGTACAGGTTCCCAGGACAGAAGTTTGCCAAATAGTATAAGGAAGAACTTTTCCTCTCTTAACTCTAAGCCTCCCTTCCCACAGGGTCAAGGGGAAGGCCAATGGCCTGGGGCAAAACAGCAACCCTCTGTGGATGATAGGGACAGACTGCCTTCCGGGGAAGAGCCTGTTGATCATCCTTCTCTTGCCATGAATTCTGGACTGCCTAATGATGAAACTTCTTGGGATAGACAGCCCAGATTGGCAGAGCCAAGTATGTACCATGGGAAGCTATCTCAAGTGAGAGATGCTAGGCCTAAGGAGATAGACAGCAATGTTGACTTGGGGACTTCCTTGCCTTTGGATTCCTGGGTGAATGTCACAAGGCTCTGTGATTCTCAGATTAAACATGAGATCCCTGGGCCAGGAATGAAGTCCTCCCTCAATGATCCCCATACCTGTATAGCCTATCCAGAAAGAAATCACATCCTTCTGCATCCACATTGGAACCAAGACACAGAGCAGGAGACTTCAGAATTGGAGTCTCTCTACCAGGCCAGTCTTCAAGCTTCTCAAGCAGCCTGCTCTGGATGGGGGCAGCAGGATGTGGCCTGGCACCCGCTTAGCCAAAGAGGTAAGAATACAACCAGGGGTAGGGGAGTGGGGACATACAAAAGCTGAAAGCATGAGGACAAGATCAGAGGTAGGGTGGTGTTCTGTCCAAATAATATCCCTAGCTTAGAAGATGACAGTAAAACATCTGACTTTATTCATAAAGACTTTAGGACAAGGGCTAGTATTTTTCTGGCTAGTGTGAAGAATAGGGACAGAATTATCACTCATGGGTCAGTTCCCTCCTAAAGAGAGTATATGCTGAGAGCTTCTTCAATATACAGTGCTAAGAAATGGTTCATAGGTCTTTGAGAGTAACCCAGTATGACGTGGGGGAGGCTGAGAGGAAAAGTTATCCTTCTGTGGTTTAAAAGCTGAACTAATCCTAAGATCAGTTTCTAGATCCATCTTGCACCGAGGATGTTGACACTGAGCCAAGCCTTCAAAGGCCATGTCCAGATCATACCGAACCAGCACTATCAAGACCTTCCCTGACCCCTTTAGGAACTGCCAGGTTTAAAATTTTCAAGGTGGTATGCTTGTAGGGTACCATTCACCAACTCTTCATGAGTTTGCATTATGTGAAGAGTGAAGTCTACACCTTAAATAAGCACTGCAGACTTAGTTCTGGAAATTGAATAAATGAGGACTATTTATAACTTAGATTGATTCACTTAAGAACTCCAAAGGCTGAACTGTTTGTTCTGCCTGCATTATCACTTGATATCCCAGGGCCAAGTTTTTATATCTGTAAAAAAAGAGAATTGGTTCAATGATTTTTTCTAAAAGACACGTTCTAACTCTTAAAATATGTATGATTTTGTGAAATAGAACTTGGAGACCTTTATGTTCACTTGGGTGTAACAGTTTCCATAATGGCATAGATTCCTCGCATGCTGCCAATCAACATTTAATTACAGCCAAACAAGTGTTTATTGAATACCTGCTATATTCCCAGAAGCTGTGGGAGAGATATCACATAAATATGAGATTCGATATTAAGATAATATTTTTTAGGATCTGTGTCCCAGTGTAGACTTTGCAGTAACATTTATTAAGCTCTCCTTAGATACAAGTGATAGGGCAATATGGGAAGATTCTACAGAATGAGGAAAGGCTGGGATGTGTCTCAATTAGCTTCTTGCCTAATATAAGGGAGAAAGAATATACAAATGTCATGTTTTAAGAATTAATAATAAAGACATATAAAAAAATATATTGCAATTAAAATTGAAATAATTGACTGTCAAACATTATATTACAAAAACAAAGCAAAATAACCCTTATATTTCCCAAAACAGCAACATTTTTCATTTCATAGTTTTGAAATATATATAATAACAAAAACCATTGATAATCCCACTCTTAATAATTTTATGAATTTACTTCTGGCTTTGTTTTTTCTATATATATGTACACTATATATTTTGTTTTCATAAAAAGCAGGATCTTTTACACACACACACACACACACACACACACACAGTTTAGTTCCATGAATTTTCTTACATGATATCCATGAGCATTTTCTCTTTGATAAATCTACTTTTAATGCCTATCATATACTGTCTATGAATGTACCATTCTATGGCTGAAAATTTAGGTTACTTCTAAATTTTTTTGTGATATAGCACTGTGATGAATATCTTTATATTTAAATATTTGACCATCCCTAAGCTCTTTAGAATAAACTTTTAGAAGGATAATAACTAGTTGAAGGTTATAAATCTTAAAAAAAAATCTCTTGGTACATACTGGCAACTTAGCCTTCAGGAAGATTATTATACTTTTAAAAACAATATGGAAGAGTAGTTACCTACCGTTAATTTTACTTAATAGTGAACAAAACCAATTAAAAAATTTATCTAATGAGTGAGTTCTCAAAATACTTGTTAAACAAAACTAGCATTTGTCTTGGTTAGAGTCTGTTTTAAATTGAATCTTTAAGAACTGACATGACATAAAATAATGAAGTGATTAGGTAGAATAAATCAGATAGTTGATGAAGGAAAACGCCAATTAGGATTCATATATGACAGAATGTATCTTGGGGGGAGTCCTTTTTTATCTTACTATAAAGCATTTATCAGGCATGAAATTATTTTCCCTCCATATTTATTTATATATGTAAATTGACAGATAACAGGGTATAAGTTTGAGGTGTTCAATGTGAATGATGGTTTAATACATATATATATTGTTAAATGATTACCACGATAAGGTTAGTTAACACAACCATTACCACACGTAATTACAATTTCTTTTATGGTGAGAACATTAAGATCTACTCTTGTAGCAACTTTCAGGTATATAATACAATATTGCTAACTATAGTCATGATACTGTACATTAGATCTTTGGAACTTATTCATCTTATAACTGGAAGTTTGTACCATTGACCAACATCTCCCCATTTTTCCCATCCCCCAGCCCCTGTTAACTACCATTCTGTGTTTCTATGAGCTTGGTTTTTTTAGGTTCCACATATAAGTGAGATCGTACAATATTTGTCTTTTTCTGTATGACTTGTTTATTTGGAAAAAAGCTTTATTGACATATAATTTCTATACCATACAATTCACTTGAAGTGTACAGTTCAAAGGTTTTTGAGTATATTCATATCCATCACCACATTTAATTTTAAAGTGCTTTCATCACCCTAAAAAGAATGTATCCATTAACAGTCACTCCTCATTTCCTCCTACCCCTCTCTCCCAGCCCCAGGCAACCTCTAATCTATTTTTTGTTTTTAGATTTGCCTATTTTGGACATTTTATATAAATACAATGATATAGCATAAAATGTTTGTGACCAGGTTAATTTTGACATAGTTATAGTTCCTAAAGAGTTATACAAACACTGCCCTTGACCTATATTCTAAATTTCATAGTATTTTGAAGTTGGGCAGACATCATCTTAAAAATAAAAGCTTTTTTTTTTTTTAATGAAAAATTTCAAGTATGTTCAAAAGTAAAGAGTAAGAGTAAATGTTATAATAGCCTCCCCACATAGTTATCGCTAGCTTCCATGGTGATTATCTTGACCAATTTATTAACATATGGCCAGTATTGATTTAGCTATAGCACCCTCTCCTTTCCCTTTCCCACTGTATTATTTTAAAAGCAAATCCCAGACATTATATCATTTCATCCATTAATCATTCAGAATGTATCTGTAAGAAAATATTCTTTTAAAAGACAAAACTATAGCATTATTATAACTGAAAAATTAACAGTAATTTCTTAATATAATACAGCAACCAGTATTCAGATTTTCTCAGTTGTCTCATAGATGTCTTTTCACAGTTGGTTTATTCAAAATCAGGATCCATGCAATTGGCACATTGCATTTTGTTGATATGCTTCAAGGCTTTTTTTTAGCCTATAAGATTTCTGTCTCTCTTTTCCCTGTGCCATTTATTTGTTGAAGAAATTTGGTCATTTGTCTTCCACATTCTAGATTTTGCTGATTATATTCTAATAGAGCTTTGCTTCTTTTTCTCTCTCCAAACATGTTCTTCTAGCCCCTCTTTTTCCTGTAACCTGGTACTTAGGTCTAGAGGCTTGATAAAAATCAGATTGAATTTTTTAAAAATAAGAGTATTTCATAGGTAGTAGTAGTTTGTATTTCTTATATCAGGAAGTACATAATGTCTAGTAGTCTTTCTTGTTAGTATTGATCAGTAGTAGGCATCATCTTAATTCTACCTTCTATCAAATCCAGAAGTCCCTTCAACAGTACTCGTTATAGACGGCCGCCTCCACCTCTGCTTAAATGTCTTTAAAGGAATCAGTCCACTCCCTTCGGGAGTTTTCAATAGCCACCTTTCTGTCTAAGAATCACACTTGACTTTATTAGAAGAGCACCAAATTCTAATCATTACAGCTATGATTCTTAACTCTATCCATCATAGTCACCTGAAGAGTGGCTTTTAAAAAACAAATATTTTTATATAACTGGGATCACAGTACACATGCTGTTTTTAATATGGACAGCTTTTCTGTTTATCCTTCCCTCACATCAATCCCCCACCTTCCCAGATAATAATCAAATATGCATATTTCTTTATTTTTCTGATCATAAAATCCTTTGTAGATCTACATGTACAGTATTTTTTGGTTTGAGGATAATATTACAGTTTTTTTTTTCTTTTAATAATACTAGATGAACATCCCTCTAAGTTACTTAATTTAACTCAATTCATTCTTTTTAGTGGCTGGGCAATATTTGATATTGAGGATGTCATTCCACTATATATGGATATTACTTTAGTTCTTGGCCACTACAAACAATGCCACAATAAACTGGTATTTTTGCTTCTTATTCCCAGGAGTAGAATTGTTGGATAAGGGGGTAAATATATTTCAAATTTCAATTGATATTTCTAGATTGCTTTTTAGGAAGACTATAACATTTTACATTTTATAAGCAATGTTTGAGGATATTCTCCCACACTTTTGGGGGAAGTTTTTTAAAAGTAAATATTCCCAGGATCCAACTATAAAGATTCTGATTCAGTAGGTCTGTGGAGAGGTACAAGAAGCTGTATTTCTTAAGACTCCTAATCTGAAGTGCTATTAGAACCACTGCATTTAAGCACCAGGAGTCATTAAAAATAACTGGTCTTCTAGTTTAGGATCAGCAATATCAAGCTTTAGCCAGGTATTAGTATCAAAATAACAAATTGAGACATGAATTGGCGCTATATCTATATCTATATCTATATCTATATATATAATATAAAATATATATTAAATATAGGTCAAGGACATGTACATCTTCAGAATGGAAGGCTTAATTAATTTTATTGGGGTAAGCACCTTGGGAGTCACATATCCAGTTTGGAGCTGCTCTTAACAGTCTAGCAAGATTTGGAGGAAGAGATAAGCATTTAGTGATTGCTTAAAATTTAAATGATTGGGAGAAGCTAATTGGGGAGAAATAAAAGAACGTTACATACAAAATGTTCCTGCTCATAGTAACAGAAAGTGAAAATCGAGGGCTTGAATTTTAACACTAAACCACTTACTATTTGTAAGACCCTGGAACTCATTTTCCTGTTATGTAAAATGAGGTTTGATAGACGATTACTATGATCATTTCAATTTCTAACTAGACTGGAGATTAATAGTTTCCTTTGTCATCACAGACACTCTTATAAGTCTTGGGCCCAAGTCTGACAGCAGCAAGGTTGATTGTGTTTGCAAAAATGAAATGAGGCAAGATGGGACATTCAGCTATCTGTCCTCAGAGCCCCTTCTCTACAAGGTTCTTCGAGGTCTGTGTTCTGAAATCCTTGTGGCTTATAAGAAACTATCCCTGTTCTGAAACTCCTGGGTCTACATTCCAGAAGCACATCTTCCATTAGATTCAGGGATATATATTTGTTATTTAACGAAACAAGAACTCCTGAAGTTTGTGCTGCCAGGCTCAGAGTTTAGGCTCTAAGAGATAAGGTGGCTTCAACTTGTGTTTTTGTTTTCCTCCTCAGGCTCTGCAGATGGTATGGGGAGGAGGTTGCATTCAGCCCCTGGCCTTGGTCTCTCAGAGACCCCAACAGCAGAAATGGAGCACAGTTTCCATGAAACCAGCATGGTGCCTGCTTCTCAGGTAGCAGCGTCAGGTGCTAAGGTGCTGGGCATGGGGTGGTGTGTTGGGGAAGGAATTATGGAGAGAGATAAGTGGTAAGATTGGTGGTAAGGGAGAGGCATGGTAATGTCGGGCTGTTAGAAGAGAATAAGATCTATGACTGAGCATCTTTTGAATAAGAGGAGATTGCCACATGGGCACTACCTTTCAAATATATTTAATTCAGGTCTCTACTAGTGAGTCTTACCTTATTCTCTCCCATATCCCTGGGGACAGTGCCTGTGGGAAAGCCACAGGTCTGATGTCATGTGACTGCCTGTGTCTGTGTATTCGAAGGCTCCACCTTGCTGAGGCCCCAGCAGAGAGTATGGGGAAGGTGATAAGTATGGTGTAGAGAACTTTCACTGAATCTCATGCAGCCTCAGTGGCACTATCTTCCAGAGGCAGGAGGCCCCAGTCTTTTCCCACAGTTTAAAAGTAGAATCAAGGTCTGTCTATTTAGAGCACCCTTTCTCTTGCTAGGTAAAATATAGTGCAGATGAAGGGGCAGAAGAAACTGAAGGTTGTAATTTGGGGGAAAGCCGTGTGCACTTAGCAAAAATGAGGACACATAGTCATTACTTTATTGACACACATTTAGTTGGAGCCCAGAGGAATGTCCCTTCCCCATAGTAGTCTGCAAGGTGTATTATTGGGTTCTCTAGGGTGAGAAGAGTCCTAATAGTAGCCTTCTTGAGAACCAATAGCTCCTGATTGGGTCAGAACCCCCTGCACTAATCAAAGGAAGAAGAGATGGGATGGAGTATTGTTTTGCTTTTTCCTCCCCACACCAGTACATGATTGAATGAGGCCCATTGTAATTTCAAGATGAAATGAAGCATTTGCATTGCAAGAAAAGGAAAATGATTTAAAATCCTCCTCCTTAAGGCCTTTCTTACATAATTAATGCAGTAATCTATAGTTGCAAGTTACAGGGATACCCAAGTCAGCAGAGATCAACAAACTCATATAGTGGCTGTGGCTGGATTTATAAATCATGCCTTTGAGAATTTCTCACACTTGTCCAAGGTAAGTTGAATTTTCATTACAATAGAAGTCAGGATGCAAAGCACCAGTGCCCTGAAGCTCGTTTACCAGGTCAGTTCAAGAAAAATTTTAAAAATTTTAAATAGGTGGTATAAAAATAAAAAGGTACAAAAGAATATAGAGTTAAAACTAAGTCCGTCTTCTACCAGGCCTTCAGATCCAGTTTCTCATCTAAGAGGCAGTAATATTTTTTCCCTTTTATTGTTCATAAGTTCCTAAACAACTCTGAACAAGTCTTCCATTCTTTTTGGAAAATGTAGTCTTTTCTGCCCAGCATTTCTTCTCATATACCTTTAAAGCACTTAATGGCAAATTGCTACTTTCCTAGAAGATTTGGCTTTCTTTCTCCTGACTTCTGTATTATTTATTTATTCACTGATTCATTCTTTATGAACAAATACTTATTGAGCTTATGTTCTAGGTATTGTGCCAGGTGCTGGGGATATAGTGGCAAGTGAGCTAGATGTAGTTCCTGTTCTCATGGACTTCACAGTTTACTGGAGGAGACAAATAAATAAACAATTATAACAAATAAATAAACAATTATAGCATAACATAACATAACACTTAATGCTGTGGAAGTATAAAAGAGGGGACATCTAAATCAGGCTTGAGGGATCAGGGAAGGCTTCCTGGAAGAAGTAAAAAAATACATAGCTGGTAAAGGAACCTGAATTAAAAGAAGCTACTTTGGTATGGCGGGATTAAAGCCTGGCAAAGGAAAGATGGAGTGTTGACAAGTGAGACTGGAAAAAACATAAACAAGGGTCCTGTCATGAATCACAGTAAGGAGTTTGGGAGGATAGAGAAAAGTGGACCTATTGTAGAGCCAATTAAGAAGTAAAAATCAATGGGACTTGGTGCCTGCCTGCCTGGATATGGGGAAAGGAGAATCAAGGATCATATCCAGGAATTATGGGTTGATTGATAATGATATATTTAAGGGAAGAGAAGCAAGAATGTATTTGAGGGAAGAGATTTATACAATTTTGGATATATTGAGCTTAAATGGAGATATCTGGTAGGCCTTTGGATATGAGACATATGGGGTTGAAATTGAAATTTGAGAATCACAGCCATTGAAAAGAGGGAAAGAATATTGTGAAAAGAGGTGAGCCAGAACATATCCCTGAAGAGTATCAGATTTAAGGTGGTTCTTCTGAAGAACCCTAAAAAGAGACTTAGTAAAAGAGACAAGAGACACAGAAGGGAAACCAGGAAGTGTCGTGTCACTTTCTTCTGTCCAGAAGAAAGGAATAGTTTTGGCTCTGTCACATGCTGGGAAGACCTGGTCCTTAGGCTATATGATATGCCTACCATATGCTATGCTGTGGTTGGTGCTGTAAGCATGATGATGAAACAACACAGATTCTGTCCTTGAATAGCTTACAGTTTAATAAAGGAAATAAGATATACTGGCATATAGATTCTTTTATTTATTATATTATTTTTTAAGTACCTGTAATGTTCCAGGTGCTCTTTAAGTGCTGGGGATATTGGAGTGAAAAGAAATGTGTTCTACCAGGAGAGAAAGACAATAAACAAGTAAATTCCAGATAATACATGATAAAGCAAAATAAAACAAAGCAAAAGGATGAGGAGTTAAGAGGTAACAGTGGTTATTCTCAGGGCTGTTTTTGATAGAGTAGTGAGAGAAATTGGCTCTAAGGAAGTAACATTTGACCAGAGACCTCAGTGATATGAAGGTGTGAAGCTATGGGAAAACATTCGAGGTGACAGTAGCAGTAATGTTAAAGGGCCTACAGTGGAATGAGTTTGTGTTTGAAGAACATTAAAAAGATTAGTGTGTAAAATGCATACAAATGTTAGGACATATGTACAAACTTGCTGGCCACAGTATGGAGGAAGTGAGTTAGAGATGGGGGGCCAGATTGGAGGCTGTTGCAATGGTCCAATTGAGTTTAAATATGAAACATGTTAAGTAGAAATGACAGTACTGGCAAAGGCAACTAATGGAATTGTGGATGAGAAGTGCAAAATCAAGGGTAATGTCAACATTCAAGTCTAGGTGACTTTGGAAAATGTGGTACCAGGAGGAGGAGTTTGGAAGAATATTGGTTCAATTGTGGACATATTAGTGTTTCACATGTTAAAGGGGATATTTCTGAGACTTTGCCACAAAAGTGAATGACTAATGGAGTATGGAGCAGGACACAAATACCAGCGGGTACAAACTTGACAAGCAGACCCAGAGAGTGGATTGTAGCAGTGTCAGGAGAGAAAATGGAGTAATAGAGTTCTTGATTGTACATTTAAGGAGATATATTTTGGTTCTCAATATTTAGAGAGAGTATAGAATTGTCTTTCTCAATATCTTAGGCTTTCTGAATTTCTCATGTCTTCTCTATTTTTAAATTTTTATCTCAATCTTTCTAATTCTACTGTTAGCATTAAGGAGTTTGCCAGAGACCTAGATGATAAGGTTGGGAAGGCGAGAGCTAGGAGGAAGACAAGTTAAGGGAAGAGGATCTTCCCTTAGTTTCTAGAGGGACTAAGAGGGAGAGTGACTGAGTAAATTGGGTCCCTTTCCAGAATAAAGCATATTTGCACTCTAGTTCCTTCCATCTCCCCTTGCTTGCCTCACCGTGTTTACCCAACCATATCCTGCTGTGTGTTAATCTTCATCTCTATGTTTTTTTTTGTTTTTTGTTTTTTTGTCATCTCATTATAAGGATTCATCAAACGTGAGGACAAAGCCTTTGGAAACTGGGCACCGTTGTTCCAGCTCCTCTTCCCTCCCTGTCATCCATGACCCTCCTGTGTTTCTCCTTGGTCCCCAACTCTACCCACCCCAACCACAGTTCCTGTCCCCAGATGTCTTGATGCCCAGCATGGCAGGGGAGCCCCATAGACCCCCAGGTAACTCTCCCCAAATCTAATATTATGTGTCAGAATGTGGTACCTTTCCAGGGACCTAAAGGATCAAATCAGTATACCTATGGGTGTGTGGGTGTGTGTGTGTGTGTGTGTGTGTGTGTGTGTGTGTGTGTGTGTGTGTATCCCAAGGTAGAATTGTAAAGGGTTATAAATTACTGCTTTAATATCAAACATTAATCTAGATGAATTGTGATTGAGTCATTTCTTGGGCAACATGGTTCTAGGGTAAGGGTCTAGACCGAATTCTCAGACTCTAACTACCCATGAAAATGAATTGTTTCAGTCATGATAGGATAAGATGACCAAGGGGAGTTAATACTTAGTCTTTAGGATTACCCTAAACAAAAAGTGTCATCTCCATTAGGTAGTTTTCTCTTCTATCCTGTAAGCCGCAGTTGTGGGACAGTCTAGGAGGACAAGGAGACTTGGAAAGACCCTGCATATGGAATATCCGTGCTGTGTATACAGACCCAGATAATCTTGGGGAAGGTGGGAAGCATCCTTCTGGCTTTCTCCATAGCAAGCTTTGCTTCTTTTCCCCTTCATGAGCTGAATCGACAGTTTAAGACAATGATTCGCAATGGGAAAGGGGAGGTGCTACTGGCATCTTAGCTGCTAGAGGCCAGGAGTGCTGTTAAACATCTGCAATGCACAGGGCAGTTTCCCTGGCCCCCTCACCCCCCAAACAAAGAATTATCAGCCCCAAATATCAGTAGTGCAATGAATGTCCCAGGGCAGGGAGTAGTTGTGGTTCTAGAACAGTAGAGTATTGTTGATATTTGTGTCCAAATTTTAGGGAGCTTCTAGATAGATGGACTTCCTATTACTCTGTGGAGCAGCCAGGTAGCCAGCTTCCTTTAACATTTGTTAGGGGCATCTGACCATACAGGTGGCATTTATTACAGCCTGTTTTGCACCAAATGCTACAGTGAAGGTACCATGTTAAGAAAATAAGTGATGGTTTGGAGTGGTGGTTCGAGGAGTAGAGCTGTCACAATGAGAGTATACATTTGTGATATTAGGGAGCCATGCATGCATGTGTGTGTGTGTGTGTGTGTGTGTGTGTGTGTGTGTGTGTGTGTGTGTGTGTGTTGGAGGAAGGATTGCAGTGGAGTGAGGTAGAAGTATGGCAGCGTCCAGGAAACTGTTTCATTTGCCCAGGTTGGACATAAGAGACTTGATTTTAATGTATATTAAGATTTTTTTAAAATGAAATTAAAAACAAAGCTAGGTTCCTTCTTTCCCTTTTGTGTATGCTCTTGGAGGGGTGGGGAATTATGTAGAACAGCCAGGTCCTCTGGGAAGGAGAATGGTTTACTAAAGACGCTTAATCTTTGGGTTTCTTTTCTCCTCCCAGGAACTTCAAGGAGTGTCCAGCAGTTTCTGGCTATGTGTGACAGGGGTGAAACTTCCCAGGGAGTCAAGTATGCAGGAAGGACTTTGAACTACCGGAGTCTCCCACGTTGTTCCAGAACAGATGCCTCCTGGGGACCATGGTCAGAGACCAACCAGCATATTGGGGCCAGATTCCTGACTACTCCAGGGTGCAAGCCTCAGCTAACCCACACTGCCACACTACCAGAAAGACACCAGGGCATTCAGGTTCCTCATGCTCAGTCCTGGGGGAATCTTTTCCATTCACCCTCCTACCCTCCCATTGTTCACCCTGTGTCCCCACCATCAAGCAGTCTTCATGTACCCCTGAGGTCAGTTTGGAATTCAGGTCCTGGTCCAGGGTCTCGAGCCCCTGGTCCTCGAAGAGTAGATATGCCCCCAGATGATGACTGGAGGCAAAGCAGTTATACCCCACAATCTAGGCACAGGAGGACAGGGGGACAGGAGTTTCTGTTTGTTTTAGCAGATGCCCCTGGAAGAGAGATCAGGTCTAGAGCCCTGCAGCATAGCAGGTGGTAATGGTCACCCTTTTCCCTTCCTGGAGCCACTGCTTTCTTTGTTAAACTATACTGTGGCAGTTTTGGTACCAGGGTTGTGCTAGTCTTATCTCACAAGGGATGTCATAAACCTCTAACATGATGTGGCTCTTTCATAAGGAATATTTGAAATTCCAGTTTTACCTAGTAAAAGGAGCAGCTGCTGTTTAGGGCTTTATTTGAGCCACTTTAAAGAAGAATCCATATTACTCTGGACACTAGCTATTCCTTAGGATCTTAGGATCACCATTTTATTCCTGGATACTTTACGCCTCATCTGTACCTGAGCCCTCATCTTCCGCTCCCTACTATATTACCCACTTCTATTCTTTGTTTTTTTTTTTCATCTATCCCTATTACCTGACCTGTCTTCCTCATTCCCCATTCTTGGAGGGACATGTAGTTCTGTGGTCATGGTCCTGACCACATCATTCAGGGCAGCTCACCTTCCCAGGTATTATGGACTGTCAGCCTTCCCTGTGCCCCCAAACCTTAGGCCTAGAATGCGGAGCTGCCAGCATATCATTTGCCCTCTGAACAGTTGGAGTCAGGCACACTAACACACCCTTCTGTCTCAGCAGCAGAGCCATTATTGCCACTTGCTCAGTTGCCATTGTAAACCCTCAGAGTTAGCTGAATTATTTTAGGTCCAAACATACTGTTTTTGTAAAATATTTTTCATTAATAAATCTATAAGATAGTTCTATTTAATTCCTTGTCATTTAGTTATTTATTTATTCGACCCCTTTTTTTTTTGCTCTTGCTCTTTTGTGGGCAGGGTGGGCATGCCTGGATAAGCAAGAAATACCAATTCCCAGTGGCCTAGGGCTTCCAAAGAGTGAGTCATGGCACAAACATACATATATGTGTGTGAAAGTGTAAGTGTGTGAACATGTATGAATAAATATGTATTGATGGCTTTCGACTGAGTGAAAGTGAGAAGCCAAAGAGTTGAAAGATAGTTGAAGGATATATACTCAAGGTGGGAGTCAATGTGCCCTAAAATGGAGTGACCTTCCTTGTTATTGCTGCTGCTAGTATACGTCCTATCTTGCCAAGAGACACTAAATATATTACATTATTTCTCTTTTTCCTTCCTTCCTTCCTTCCTTCCTTCCTTCCTTCCTTCCTTCCTTCCTTCCTTCCTTCCTTCCTTATTCCTTCCTTCCTTTCCTCCCGTCTTCCCTCCCTCCTTCCTTCTTGTGGGAGATTTTCTGGGGATTCGAACTGCTCTTTCAAACTCACTAGATCTATGTACTCTTGGTGCCCTTCCTCTACTAGTTTGTGATATGCCTTTTACCCTTCCTTGCTGTCTTCCTACGGCTGTCCTTTCCCTGAGGAATTATGGCACTTCCATGCCAGAAAGATCCATTTTCACTCCTGCCCCACTTTAAAATTTTCCTCCCTCCAAAAGATATTTTGTGGGCTCCCTTTGCAAAAATTACCCATTAGCATTTCCCTTCTCTTTTACCCCAGGTCTCAGGATCGTTGAGACTGACAAAAAGAAGAGGGGGAAAGGTGCTCTTTGAGACATTTGGACCACTGCTTACCTAATTATCACCATCTATTATGAACATATTCTGAGCACATGTAGTGTTGAGGAGGAGGATGGGCAGGAATTTCTTATCCCACCCCATCTGCATTCTGTGCCATCAAGATAGATCTTAGTGGATACGCTGGTCTCTATCCATGTCTCAGTGCATCTGGTATCATACATACACTCTTCTGCTACTATGGATTGAACAGCCAGTCAGTTCTTGTCCCATTATCCCCTTCTCCATCAATGTCCACCTCTATAAAGGTTCCCTAAGTCACCTGCGAACAGATTGTGTATTTGCACAGAAATGCCGCATGAGGTGTTTCTTATGAGGAACTAATTTCCAATTCCTCTGACTTCCAAATCTCTAATTTCTGAATAAATCAAGGAGGAGGCTGTGTCCTTTTCAGGTGAATTCTGTAGACTCTGAAAATTGTTTCCTTCCTTTTCCATTACCTGTTTTGATTCTCAACCCCTGGAACCTACCTAGTCTGCTCTACCTGTGTTCTTAATTCTGTGCCTTCAGACTTGACAATTCTAAGTGTTAAACACATGGGCCAGATTCTCAAACTGCATTTTGAACGGTCACTTCTCTGTAGAACCTGCAATGCCGCCTCTATTTCTCTTGTTCCTTACTAACCAAAGTACTCAGATCTGAGAACCAAACTGTTATATATTTGTTTTTCTGTTAGTAGGAGATTCTGACGTTTGATCACGTCTCCCGATCTTACTGAGAGCTCCATGAAAACCTGCGTCACGTTCCCTATTTACCGCAGCAACTAGCTACGGACTGCCCTCACTCCTCTCTCTTTGGTTTTTGCCGGCCCAGAATTTTAACCTGATCCCTTGGCCCCCTCCTGTTTCTCTAGCCTCAGTAATTTTGCCCAAGTTCCTAGAGGCTGCCCCGCCCCCGCCCCCGCAAGCGCGGTGCATGCCGGTCTTAGCCCCTCTGTAGGGAAAGAGGGTCCGCCATGTTCCCCGGCGGCGCCGCCGCTTGGCTCTGGTAGCCGCCGCCCCCGCCCCCAACCCCGCCCGGCCCAGCACCTAGCCGAGCCCCGGGCCCAGCATGGCCGCCCCGGAGCCGGCCCGGGCTGTACCGCCCCCACCCCCGCCCCCGCCGCCCCCTCCCGGGGCTGACCGCGTCGTCAAAGGTGAGAGGTGGACGAAGCCCTGGGGGCCTGGCCTGAGGAGCGGTGTGTGAAGGCGGGCGGGAGACCGTCCCCTCCGGAGCGGGCCCGGAAGGGCGGACGAGTGACTGGCTGCCTCCCTTGGGGAGTGGCCCCTGGGCGGGCCCCTGCTGGGTTGGGCTGTGTTGGTGGCGGCGGCTCCGCGGTCTCTCGCTTGCCTTCAGGCCGGGGCGGGGGTTTTGCTCTCCAGGTCTCCTAGCCGAAGGGGTGAGGCTACTAGCTGCAGTGAGCCCCTTTTCCTACTCGGCCTGTCAAAGCGGCCCAGAGGCCGCGATTAGCTTCCTGCTTCGCGACAGCTGCTCGCCTGTCTTGCCGGGGTGGACCGAGGGGCTCGAAGACCTTCAGCGACGCGGGGCCGGGCGATGAGCAGTCAAATCACTTCGGCTTTGGCCCATGCCTGCTCCCCAGTGACAGCGGTCTTCGCGCCTAGTTAGCGCCAGCCCCAGGGGTTTGCGCTTGGCCTTCAGGTGTCACCCCGCGCGGAAATTGGGGGAAACCGTAAGGGATTCTATAAGGGTGAAAGGACGAGGCAGGATTTGGGGGTCCTGGCTTTAAATGTAGAACAGTAGGAGAAAAGGCAGCGTAAAAGACAAAAAAAAAAAAAAAAAAAAAAAAAAAGCCTCTTGGCTAGGAAGAGGCATTTACTTAAAAAATCGTCAATACTGTTTGGTCAAAGGCCAAACGAGATTACCCCTCCCCTTCAAGACACACACACACACACACACACCCACCAGAGAAAAAGTTAAATACTTAGCTGGACAGAATTTATGGATGTTTACCGACAACAGGTCAGCAGATTAATTTAAAATAGAGAAATTGAGGGCCG
Organism: Rousettus aegyptiacus; assembly: GCF_014176215.1. Classification (NCBI taxonomy): domain Eukaryota; kingdom Metazoa; phylum Chordata; class Mammalia; order Chiroptera; family Pteropodidae; genus Rousettus; species Rousettus aegyptiacus. The sequence goes on from NW_023416309.1 coordinate 13,694,053, forward strand.
ATTGAGAGTTAGAATTTCCATGCTCTCTGGGAGAGCTCATCAACTTCAAATACTGCTGTGGGGGTGAAAAACAGAATTTGGAATCATTTTTCTTTACCACGTAGCTTGGTCAAGAAACCGAAATCATTTTAGAATAATTTTTAATATTGTATTATGTTTATTTTTGAAAGATACTTTTTTTCATTCAGCTTCTCAAATATGCTGGCACAATGTTTAAAAACTCCTAAGTCCAGTTTTTAAAATCTGACCATACGTGTTTCCATTAAAATATTTGAAAATAAGAAAACCTTTTTTCTTTGTGTCAGTTTTTCAATTTAAGCCTCCGTTAGTAATTTTTAAAAACTGATAGTATATCCAGCTGGGCCAGGCATTGGAATGAGCTGAATAAAGAGTTTATGGAGTCCTTGTCCTAAGAAATCTTTTTAAAAAGAAAAAAAATTTGATAGTTCAGGCATTCATCCTATCATGAAATTTTGGAGTTTTGTGGGGATTGGAGCAGGAGAAGCCACTGTCGCCTCATTTTCTGACTGTAACGCATTCATTTTCCTGGACACTTTTCACTTTATTAGATGGGACAACCAATCACATTCCTGAACAATGAGTTTATGCTATCCTTATGCTTGCTTATGAATCTTCTTGTTTCTTGTCATATATATGGTAATGTTTTTCCTGTAGTGCTTTAATACAGTAAAAATAAGATTTCAAACATAAGACATCTTGCTTAGGTGTAAGTTGTGAAACCAAAAGTCGTATTTGATTGGTATGGAATAAAAGTAATTTGATTTAGATAAACTAGGAAAGGAGCTTGTTGATATAGAAAATTACAGTTGAATAGAGCTCATGGATATAAGATCTCATGTATTCAGTAGTATGTTCTTCATCAAGACAACTTTTATTTTTTTATGGAATTTGTTAGCCAGTTGGAATGGCCAATATGGATCACACATTTATGAAGATGATTTGCAACAAACTAGTTCGCACTGTTCATGGAGTCTCATCTCTGACTTTATTGGAAATTATCAGGAGATTCACCTTTCATATAGAAATCCACTTTCAGATTTCATTTTCAGGCTTCATTCTCATTCAATAATTGTACCAAAATGTTACATATGATAACAGGATATGTGACCACAGTTCAACTCAAGTTTAACTTGTTAAAATCTGATTTTTAAAAAGTCAAATTAGTGCTAGTTTTGCAGCTTTACCATTTCATAGTAGTAATATTAATGGAGACCATCGTTGGCATCGAATGCAAGTAGTCTTTTACTCCCGGAAACTTTTCCTTATTGTCTCTTAATTTTATGCTCTTACACTTCTAGTCAGGACGCCTATTGTTACATAGGTTTTGAAGGAGATATAGATCTTTCTGTGTTTAATATCAGTTGCCTAAAATTTACTTCATGTGCAGTTTGAGATTTTGGAATACTGTAGATATTCATGTATTAATGTGCTTAGCTCTTCACTGAATTTATTGGTGGTGATTAGGTTTTCTGGTTAGTTAAAGCAAATTTAGCTCTGAGCCAACTCCAGCTGCTGGCTCTGGTCAAATTCTTCTGTTTAAAATTGATGTAGCCCAAGTGGTTGAGATGAAATAGTATGCCCTCTTAAATATTTTCTGTTAAGCATTTTTCTATTCTTTAGCTAAGATAAGAAGTTGGAAATAAGAAAATAGAAACAAACTAGGAAAAACAGCTATCTGCACAAAATCCTGAATTTACGTATGCTGCTCTCCCTCTTCCTCCGAACATTTGCTTGACCTGAATTGTCCAGATATTTCCTTTTCTTTCCAGATACTTAAAAATGTGCTCCTTTTTGTAAAACTAGACTATCTCTTGAGATTATTACATGTTAGTCTTGATATAAAAATTCACCTTTATCACTTAGATTGCAATGTCTGTATTGTATGTTCATTTTAGCACACACAATGTGACTCGCCGTTTTTGGATTCAATATATTTTCTTTATTTCCTAGATTATGGTAACCTCATCTTTTAAACTATCACATTTGCAGATTAAACCAAAATGCTAAAGTGTGTGTGTGTTTTATTTTTTTAAAGCTGTTATAGTTCTAAAGGGTAGCCTTATGATTTATTTAGGTTCTGTTGCTAGCTGCCCTGCTTTTTTATCTCAGGTCATTTGGCTAAAGTGTTTTCTAGTAACTTAGCTTTCTTAGGATTGCTTATTTTTCATTACAGATTTTTAGATGAATCACATAGGTCTTGGGGTCAAGTGTAGCTCTTCAGTGCTTCTTGCTAGTTCTGTTTCATTATATTTTAAACCAACTTGAATTTTAATTTTAATTTTTGTTTTCAAAATCTATTTTGTGGACTTATCTATCTAAAAAGGTAAGTCTTAAAAATGATTTTTCTTTTTCTTTTTCCCCTCATTAAGCTGTTCAGCATGCTAAAATAAATTTTCAGTACCATATGTCCTAGAGAAAGCGAAGGAACAGAGTTTGTGTGTGAGAGAGAGAGAGAGGGAGGTGGGGGAGGGAGATAGAGAGGAGGGAGAGGGGGAGAGAGAGAGAGAGAGAGAGAGAGAGAGAGAGAGAGAGAGAGAGAGAGAGAGAGAGAGAGAGAAGGAGCTGATAACAGAGAGAAAGAAAGAAAGATGGAACATGGTGGTAACAAATCATCTTAGAAGGAAATGTCAAGGAGGAAATACAGCTGCTCGATAGTGAGGCAAAAGCTCCAGGTTCCAGAGCTATTGAATGAATTGGCAAGAGCTGTAAGGAAAAGTTTGGTGGAAAAAGCCTTGATTTATTAAATGAGGTGTGTTTTGGTGCCAATCATGACTTTATTTCATCACAAAAATGTTTATACACAGAAATGAAATAAGATGAAGCTGATTGGGCATCTTTTGTACGTAAAATTTATATCAAAACCTCAGAATAATCAAATAGCAAATATTTATTAAACGCCAGCTGTATGTTCAAAATTGTAGGAAAACAACCAATATAAAAGATAAACTACAGTCTTGGTCTTTGGGGAAATAAGTACTCCTGAAAAGTTATATAAACCATAAGGATGGGTATAATTAAAAACTGCAAGCTAAAGGGCAGATCCAGCAAGTTGTTTGAGTTCAAAGAAGGTAGCGATGACTCTAAACAGGAGTGGTCTAGCAAGAATTTGTAGAGGAGGAAGGAGGCCTTTAAAGATTGGTAGGATATCAATAGGCAGAGGATTAGGACCACTTCTTGTATGTGACATTTATTGAGTACCTGCTTTGTACTAGGCATTATACTAGGCATTGGGTATACAGAATTGAATTAGATAAGTGAGATTCTTTTGAAGTGCTGGCAGTCTAGTTGAGACATTGTGAATAAATAATACAGCGAATTAGGTACAAAGTGCTATTGGAGCTATAAAGAAGGAGTTGACTATATTACTTGGAAAGCATTACTGGAAGATTATATTTTCAGGTGGACCTTGAAGACTGAGTAGAATTTCTCACAATAGAAGGCATAGAGTTTTTTTTAAAAGCATGAAATAATATGACAATAGTGCATAAAGTGCTTGGCAAGTAGTGGCAGGAGATGAAATTGGAAATGATCTTTTGTACACCACATTGAGATATTAAAACTTAAACTAATAAACAGCATAATCTCTGTATTATGAGCACAGGTTCTAGAGCCAGGCTGACTGGGTTTGAATTCTAGCTCTACTTTAATACTTAATAGCCTTTTCACAGTGTACAGAATACTTAATATCACCAACCCTTAATTTTCTAATCTGTAAAATAATGTTATGGAGTTTTTGAGGGATTAATGAAGATAGTCCATGTAAAGTGTAAAGTGTGTACCACATTGCCTACACTGGCACATAGTAAGTACTCAACAATGATAGCCATTGCCATTATTATTATTATTGAAGATTTTAAAGTAGAGGAGCGACCTAAAATCTTGGTTTTTGAAAGCCTATTGTGTGATATTGTGTAGAACAAAATATTAGAAGGGGACAGGCTTAAATCAGCGTGTCAGAAGATTAATGGTATAGTCCAAATGCAGAATGACCAAGACATGAATTAAGGGAAGGAGAGATACCAGATATGACACACATTACAAGTAATGTTAGAAGGTAGATATGTATTGAATCAGTGATTGGGTATGAGAATGAAACAGGTGGAAGAGCAAAACTTTTTAAGGAAGAAAGCTAATTTTGCTTTAGAGATTGATTAAATTGAGCAGTTATAGTTAGAGAGGCAAAGATTGGAATAGCATGTAAAAAACTGGGAATGGTCAAATTGAGAAGGACCTGGAAAATAAGTTTCAGGCTATTTTTTCCCCCTTTATTGTTTGCTTTAGAGATTGATTAAATTGAGCAGTTATAGTTAGAGAGGCAAAGATTGGAATAGCATGTAAAAAACTGGGAATGGTCAAATTGAGAAGGACCTGGAAAATAAGTTTCAGGCTATTTTTTCCCCCTTTATTGTTTCGTCCTTAAGAAATTGCCCAGAATTTTTGAGTGAGTTAATCTAGCTGTGCTTTGTACAATCAAGAGGGAGGAAAAGTAGACCTTAGTTATATTTTTCTAGTACACAGAGTGGTAAGAACTTGAATTAGCTAGCATTGATAGTAGCATGGAGATGTAAGAAAATGAGTAGAATTTGAAGAATCGTTGGACTTTGAGACCAGAAGTAGAACGACACCAAAAATTTAAGTCCGAGTGACAATACGATACCATAACAAAAATGAGCCAGGAGGGAGAACCAATTTTGAGGGAAAGGTATTCACAGAACAACAACAAATTAAAAGGAACCTAAAGGATACCTTGAAATTCTGAAGACAGTGCTGTAGGATTTATTGACTCTTTCCTTAGAGTACATGGCCAGTGCATGCTGCTACCCCTGGCAACTGTTTTTCATGTTAGGAGTCTTTTGGGACTCTTAGTCAGAAGAGCATTATCATTGTGTTGGTATAAGACAGGTGGTACTGGAGTAGCATTTTGAAGACCTCAGTTTTAACTATGGCTCTCCCCCTTACTAGCTGAAACACCTAGAGATAGTCATTTAAGTTCTCTGAACCTGTTATCTCATTTGTGAAATGGAGATAAAACCTGCCCTACCAAATTCACAAGATATCTCCAAGAATCATATAGGATTATACATGTGAAAGTACTTTATAAACTGTAAATAAAGTACTATAAATATATTGTTACTGCTATAAGTTTGTGTCAAGATCCACAAGTATTTTAGAAACTATATCAATTAAATAAACAATTATTAGTATCTATGTTTCAATCACTAGGTATGTAGAGATGAAAGACATAGCCCCCTCCCTTCAAGGAGCGTATAAGCTTGTGTGAGAGACATATTTATAGTACAGTTAGTAAGTGCCATGATATAAGTGTGTATCATATGCTATGCTATGGTACCACAAAGGAAGAGGCACCCTTAACCTAGTCTGGAACGTCAGAAAAAGTTTTTAAGAATTGAAACACTGAAGTGAGATTTAAGGACAAGGAGAAGTTAGGCAGAAGAGGAGAATAGTGGCTTTCAGCTGGAACTGCTATCTTGCAGTAAATCACCAAAATGACCAACACAAAGGGAAATAGGAGAGGCATCTGCTATATATTCTTTAGGCCTTTTAGAAAACATGGAGTAGTTCCTTTGGCCACATACATGTGAATCTATAAGAAATGTGATATTGTAGACATCAAGGGAATGAGCACTTTTCAAAAAAGAATGCCCCACAAATGTTACCATGGCAAAATGGGAGGGGTCTACAGTGATACCCAGCATGTGGTTGGCATCATTGTAAACAAACAAGGGCAAGATTCTTGCCAAGAGAATTAATGTACATATTGAGCATATTAAGCACTCTTGAGAGCCAAGATAGCTTCCTGAAATGTGTGAAGGAAAATTATAAAAAACAAACAAACAAACAAAAGAAAAAAACATGAGAAAGGTCCCTTATTCAACTGAAGCGCCATTCTGCTCCACCAAGAGAAGTACACTTTGTGAGAGCCAATGGAAAGGAGGCCGAGCTGCTCTATGTAACCCATTCCCTATGAATTCATAGCATAAGTGTAAAAAGTAAAAGATCTTTAATTGAGTAGGTGTCTCTCTTCCAAAGAAACATTTAAAGAAAAAAAAAAAGACTGGAGTAATGTACCCCAAAACAATAATGCATACAAGGGTACAGAGATTTGGAAAAAAAAAAAAAAAGTGTCCATAGTATAGGATGTACCTGGAATGTGAGGCAGAGGCAAAAGATGAGGGTTGGAAATGTAGGGGAGGGTCATATCACAAGGGATCTCATATACCATATTAAGATAAAGAATTCAGATTTTATATAATGAAGCCAGTCTTGAAACAAAAATGTTAAATTTTAGAAAAAGTATTCTGAGTGTTGTGGAGCATGGGCAGAATTAAAAAGATTGTGGTAATTCTAGGGGGGAAAAAACTCTCAGGATCAAAGACACAAAACATATCAGAGAATTATTTAAGACCTATTGGTCAGGTAGGGTGAAGAAGGAAGAGACTTCTAGGATAATTCCTTGATGGGTTACTGTCTCAGTGATGGTTTAGAGGGAAAGGTCATACATTACGTTTTGGATATATTAAGTTTGAGATATCTGTGGGATGTCCAAGTGGAGATGTTTAATAAGGATTTGGAGTTTAGGGTTAGGTTCTGGACTTGAGCAATCTTTTTGAGAGTACTCAAAATACAGATTTTAGTTGAAGGTGTGGTTATGAATGAGATCACTAATTTAGAGTAGTGTGATAGAAGGGTGGAGGATAGAATCATAGGACACACACTGACATTTAAGGATCAGGACAGCAACTAGAAGTCCATGAAGTAGGTCCGTCAGGTTTGACCAGAATGGAAGAAAACCAGGGAGTGATTTCAGGAACCCAAGAGAGGATAGATGTATGAGGTGGAGAAATAAACAGAAGCCAGATAAATACGGATTGTGGGAAATAAACAGAGAAAATGAAGATATCTATTGTAGATCACTTTTTCAAAATAAGGGATATCCACCTTTACATTTCTTCCTATATCAGGGAAGAGATGTTCCTCCCATCAATACTAAACATTTTGTCTGTGCTCTAATTCCCACTCTCCACCTGCCCCTAATTCTGTTTCTTCTGCCTCTTGACTCTCCATTGGGTCTTTCCTTTGGACAGATAAACCTACTTAGGTCTCTGTGATCTTAAAAAACAACCCAAACAAGTAACTGTCCCTTACTCTTCATTCCTTTTTCTCCCATACATATCATGAGTTTCATGTGAGAGAGGACTAGAAGTTTAACAAATGGCAGAGTCAAGGATAAAGGATCTAAAAGGCATGTACCTCAAAGGAGGGGGCATTTTTTTCCTCAGTGGAGTGATGATGTTGGAAGTGGTAAAGGGAAACTAAAGAATACTGAAGCCTTCATTGCTGAAGTAGGAGAGTGTGGAAAAATGAGCAGTGTCCTCCTTGAAAGAAATGTGTGAGAAGTGTTGTCCTTCAGGGGAACTAAGATTTAATTAAGCTACAGAGATGAAGACGGCATTCTCTGAAGAGCTAATGTGTGTGTGGTGGTGAGGAGGAGGGTTTTTTGTTTTTTAATAATGCAAATTCTGGAGGCTTCAGTGAAAAGGATTGGGAGAACAGCCAGAGGATGTCATGGTGTGAGTAAAAGAAATACAGAGAAAATTTCAGAGGTATAGATGACAAGAGGGACTTTATTTTCAACTGTTGCAATAATGGCAATGATAAGAAGCATGGGCATCCGAATGATACTTTGGAGTAAAGTTCAGTTGGCACAGGCTGCAACCCAGTTGCTGTTGGAGGTCTCATGGGGTCACAGTTTATAGCCTTTATTTAGAATTGTGGAACATGATTTCTCAGGATTCCTTACCCAGTTGCAGAAAAAGTAAGATATATGCCCCTCCCACTTCTCTGATCAGTCTGTGTTCCTGGTTTATGTTTCCAACTTCCTAAATTACAACTTTTTCTAGGTCTTGTTATTTAGCCACCATCCATTAAATCTGAATGAAAATATCCTGTGAATGTTATTGGCTACAGATATGCCCTTCATGGCAAAATTTGGGTTAAAGGAAATTTTTCAACAGAACACTTCAGTCAAAATGAATTAAGTTTTCTAATGTTGGAAACTTGGTGATTTGAAGTGATTTGAGGTGATTTTTATAGCACTCCAGCTAATCTTCCACTTTAGACATTTCATTTATTGTCTGTTTGTATTACATTTATATACATTTATGTTCTGGTTTTCCCTATCACAAATATAGAAGAGTAGGAAAAATAGTCTAAAAATAAGGAAATATATACATATATATATATGAAAAAACCCTAGAAAAGCAGGAATAATTGGCTGAAGATGAATTAGAAATAAAAAAACCTTTTAAAAGCCTGAAAATAGATGGAAATACTTTAAAATGCCTTAGAATTTACAAAACAAAGTAGTGGAGAATATTAATTTTTGAAGAAAAAAATTAATCCTCTGTTGACCAACAGGGTCAATAATTAACCTCCAATTAGGCCAGATTCTATTTGGTCAGTTCGATTTTGCCAGGTCAGATCACCTACTACAGTTCCTTACTCCAGTTGCCAAAGAGCACATGCCTTTTTCCTCTTATTTTTTTATTTGCTAATATATTAAAACATATTATTTTGAAACTCCCATTTCTTCAAATTTAGTTTCGTGTTGTTAGAACAGCACTGCTCTGCTATGATTTTCACCTACTTTTATCTATGGTGACATTTCTTCACCCCTCAACCTGTACCTGTTCATTAAAGGTATCCCAGCTTGTCTTAAAATGTAAAAATATGCCTTGAGTTAAAAAAGAAGCAGAAAAGCATGGGTCTGTAGATACTTACTGATGAGTGTGGAGGCACTTTATGCTTTATTTTTTTTTTATTTATTTAGTTTTCAGATAAAGACATCTTGACTCTTAAAGAGAGGACAGCACTTCACTGTGATTTCAACAAACATTTAGTACCAGTGGTGACTGGCTTAGTGGGGAGGAGTAGGGGGTGGTCCCACAGATGGGTTTTTAGGAAGTCCTGTATTTTGAACGGAATTCAGTTATTAGGGGAATTATGTTGTTGAATGGAACAGTGTCTCTTTTTCTGAGTAGAGATAAAAATTCTCTTGGCCTATTGAGAAAAATATGATCCCTTCTTGATCTCAGAAATTTCTATTTAAGACATATTTGTACTTGTTTTTATAATGTCCTCAAACTAACTTGATTTATTTAGTAATCAGTTACTAAATTCCGTAGTTTAAAAACAATTGATTTACTGATGGGGCTAATTTGGTTATATCATATTTAGTGGTTTATTTAATCTTTAGTTGGAGAAAAACATACTTTAACAGATGTTTTTATTTTATTAGAATCTAGACATTCTAGATTTGAGGGAACAAAATGTATTTAATGCCTTGTTCGAGATGTAGTAAAGAGATATGGGAATAAATGTATTCTAATGAAGAGAAAAAATCAAGTTCAAGTTTTGTTTTTTTAAGTATGAAAAAAAGAAAGTAAGAGGGACTGGTGATTTCAGTGTACGTGCTGCCGAAGCAAGCTTGGATTGGTGATTTCAAACATTCAGAGATGGTTGACAATGCCTTAGTTCTTATCTCACATACAAGGGATTGAATTCTTCCTAATTTTTTTTTCCTTGTACAGACTTTTAAAGGATTGAGTTCTTGGAAAAAATTTTTTGTCATATGAGAACATGGTTATTTATCATATTTCATTAGGTAGTTGGTATAATTCTAATCCAGTCCTGTTTTTAGTTACTTTGTTTAAGTTGAAATATGAAGAAGCAGTTGGTTCTATACATTTCCAGCCTTCTATATAGTAATTGATCATCAGAATGATGACCCTAAAACATCAAAAATACAATAAACTATATGCCTGACTATAAAGTGAGGTTTTTCTAAAAACATTTTATTTCAGAAAAGGAGCTGCCTTCCATTTGAGTCTAATATGTAAACTCTTATTATAAATTTTTTTGCTTTATTTTGAAAAAAAAAAAAGAGACTAAAATGACTTCAGTGATTTTAAATGCATAAAGAGGTCACTGGTTGGATTCAGTAAAAAAGGAATCAAATAAATTTAATAGATATGTAGTAATTGTCCCTAGGTATATGACCTCAAATTGTGTTAGAAACCATTAAAAATAGACTTTCCTGTTTTCTATTCCATTTAACAAGTATCAGTTTAAAACAGTTCAGTTGGTGATTACTTGTGGAAACCTTAAGTATATACTACAGGAGTAAAAAGGCCAACTATTTCAGTAATAAGACAAATAGAAACTGTGGCTTAGGATAAATTTGTAGTGATAACCTTTTACATATGTTCAAAAAGTGCTTTTTCTCAAACTAAATGGAAGTGAAGATGATTTGCTTTTGAAAAATGTATTAGATGACTTAAAAAGTGACCTCAATGATAAGGCTTATACTGATGTTAAAAATGTGCATAAATACTTTGGATGAAAGTGTTTTGTGGAACATGTAAGTAGGAGAAAAAGCAGTATTTCAAAATTATGATTTATTGGTATTTGAAATCTATAAATGCATCTAAATTTAAATTTGAAAACTAAGCATTTGGCTATTTTATCTGTATTCCTAAAAGTCTCTATTCAAGTTAGCCAGAAAAACATTGTTTTTTATATTCTTATTAGGAACACGATAAATTGTCTTGTATTTGGGATTTCTTTCTATTCAGGCTTATGTGGTATTGTTATATTTATTGTACTTCGTTTAAGATGAAGAGTGCATAATATGTTTTGAGAGTTCTGCCAGAAAATGTTTTGGCTTAAAGAAAAAAGCTTTAGTTATCCTGAAAGAACTTTAATTTTGTGAGACAATTCATTTCTGTAATAATTTTCAACAAAGAACATGTTATATACAGATTAACAAAAAGCATAGTTTAATTACTCTTTTTTAAAAGAGCTTTTTGAAAATTAACACCTCTATCCAATAAATGAAGGAACAAAAACCAGCTTTTCAGTTTTTACTCTTATTTACCTAGATCCATGGATTAGCTTTATATTAATATATTAATAGTGATTTATTTTTTCTTAATTTGAAAAAATTGCAGCTGTCCCTTTCCCCCCAACACATCGCTTGACATCTGAAGAAGTATTCGATATGGATGGGATACCTAGGGTTGATGTTCTGAAGAACCACTTAGTAAAAGAAGGTCGGGTAGATGAAGAAATTGCACTTAGAATTATCAATGAGGGTGCTGCCATCCTTCGGAGAGAGAAAACCATGATAGAAGTAGAGGCTCCAATTACAGGTACACATATTTATATTTGGGATATTATTTGTATTATACCGTTATTTAGTTGCCCGGATATAAAGCTGTTTCCTCTTTAATCATATCGTATACTAAATAAATATTAATTACATGGACATTATCTTAAATTTTCAAATTATTTTTGATAATTTTTTTTTAGTTCTTTCCAGTTTTCAGTGAACAAACATGATCCTAAATAATCTGAGTCCAGAAGTTATTCTAAAATGCTATTGTGAAAGTTTCATTAGTTGTGTTGGCCATGATTCAGTTTGATTCAACAAATACTTATTTACTTTGCTTTCAGTCATTAGAAGTAAATACCTCAGTGTCATATCAGATACCAAAGATGATGATCATTTAGAAGTCAACAGAAAGTATCGAGTTAGATTAGAGATTTTACTGCCACCATTATAATTTTCTCATCCTAAAACACACATACTTGGTTTCCTAAAGAGGAGCTTTATAAATTTAGAAGAAAATTTTGTCACTGATTACAAATTTCATTACTTTTGTTATATCTTGTTCTAGATCTTGAGTACATGAACACTTGGGTACACATCATCCCAATCATGACTCTTCATAGATGAGTTCCTTCTCAGACATCTCTTGATAGAACTTACACTATCTCTATATAAAAGAAATTAGAATTTAAGTAAAATTTGTTATTTTGGAGGTTTTTTTCATATCTAATAATTTTCTTGTTTCAGTGTGTGGTGACATCCATGGCCAATTTTTTGATCTGATGAAACTTTTTGAAGTAGGAGGATCACCTGCTAATACACGATACCTTTTTCTTGGTGATTATGTGGACAGAGGTTATTTTAGTATAGAGGTAATAATAATATACTGTCATTTGATTTGCTTTTAAGTGTTATCATAGATGATTTCCATTAATTCCTAGTAAAATAAGTTCCTTTAAATACCTGTATTGGGTTCTTTTTAATACCTCTGCATTTTCTGAAGTTTTTAGGTAAAGCTACTATTTATTCCTCTTCTATCTTTCAAACTCTTCTGTTAATTTTCCCTTTATTAGTTGTTTACGAAATTATAATTGCCATTTTCCCAATGGGGATTATAAGCAAATCAAGGGGTCTTTATTGCCCTGTTACCTAGTAGCCCTAAGGAGCTAGTTCTGTTTATCTCTCTTACACCTAAAAGCATTAATTAACCCATGTGAAAAAAAAGATTAATTTAATTTTCTCTGATTAAATAAAGCACATTATAATGCTTTTATTGCTTAAACCCTAGTGCTTCTATCCTCCCTTCTGTAGCTGTTAAGACCCTAAGGTAGCATATAGAAACTTTTGAAATTCTGAAAATATTTGTTTGTTTTTAAAAACTTAAGAGGCATTAAAATGACCTGTTGATGATCACTTAATTATAGATGGGTTTTTTTGCTCCTTTTACTTTTCTAATTATATAAATAAAATCAGGTACATATAGAATAATTTGAATTTTCTAATATATACATTTCTCTTTTTAAATTTTATTTTAATTGTAAAATTGGTATACAAGATTATGTGTATTTTAGGTATATAACATATTTGATATTTGTATACTCTCCTTTTAAGTGAAAATGGAACCAAATTATAATATTTCTCTGTAACTTGCTTTTTTTCATACGTCCTTACACTGTGATGTATTCCAGGTCAGTAAATATAAATTTGTAGCATCATTTTTAAATGCTGCATTGTATTTAATTGAAGAAACAAACCACAATTAATCAATTCCTACTGTTAGACACTTAAGGTGTTCCCATTTTTTTGGCATTACAAATGATGTTTCATTAGGCCATGTTATTCATACGTCTTTGCATACTTGCCCAATTATTTCTGTAGGACAGATTCCTAGAGGTAAAATTGCTGGGTACAAGCTCTACCAATAGATACTTGTGTTGAGCATTTAATACGCCCCAAGCGTGTTCTAAGCACTTAACTCACATGGATTAATTTAATCCTCACAACAATGTTATGAGGTAAGTACTGTTATTTTATCCATTTTAGAGATGAGAAATCTGAGGCTTGGAGAGGTTAAGTATAAACTGCCCAGGTCACATTGTTAGTAAGCGGTGCAGCCAGGCAGTCCGACTCCAAGCCTGTGCTCTTATTAAACACCTCTCCTGGTAAATATTGAAGCTCTACCTAGCAAATATCCATGCTGGTTACTGTTGTTTATATCCCCCTTCTCCAGTGCTTTTGTCAACCTCCGTTCTGAGGTATGCTAGGACAGCTAATGGGGAAGGCAGTTTAGTGCTCTGTTCATCCAAATTCCCTTAGAAATGTTATTATCTCTGAGTACTTTTCATTCATAGTTTCATCATCAACCCCATAAGCCTTCCCTCAAGGCTTCGAGAAAACCAGTAAACAGCCCTTCTTAACAAAAAGATTGGGGGCTTTGACGAAAACAATAAACAATTTTGGGAAGCTTAGTTGGTAACTGATTATGTTGGTGTGTATATCCTTATATTATAGTATTTTTAGCTTGACTTAACACATTTTATTATTATAAAAGGAAAATAGCAAAGAATCAAAATAAGCAAAAAGGATAGGTAGAGTTTAATAAGTATTTCCCTGGTTTAATTAATTTTTTCTTGTGAATAAAATGAAGGATGAATAATTACATATTTTAGTATATCTTGTTAAAAATAAAGTGTTTTTTATTTTCGTGTATGATAATATAAACCAAGCTTATTTCCATATGAAATAGTCCTTCATTTTTTTTAACCAAATAAGTAAAATGTATCTGTTTCTTATGTTAAATCTATTTAAAGTATCTATTCCTTTATTCTGAAATAAACATAAAACATGGCTATTTTCTTCATTAGGCAGCATGGCCTAATGCTTAAGAGCTGAGGGTCAAAATCTTATCCATTGCTTACAACTTTTGTGATTTCAGACAAGTTACTTAAACTCTTCACTTAAATTTCCTCATTTGTAAAATAGAAATAATATTATATACTTCATAGAGTTGTTTAAAGAATAGGCGAAGGGGATTATTTTTATAGTGCTTGACACATTGTAAGTACTCAGTATATGTTAGCTGCTGTAACTTCTTACATTATTATTATTTATTGATATATCTATGGAGGATACAAATCCACAAATTGCTTTTACAGCAGTCCGTAAATCTAAAGTAGTTAAATAAATTGTCTCATTCATTCAACAAATATTTATTACTCTTCTACTGTTTGCTAGGTACTTTTCTAGGAGCAGATAATCAGAAGTGGATAAGATGACAAAGTCCCTGATTTCATGAGCTTATATTTTAGTATAAAGAGAAAAAGATAATAATGAATAATAGAGATTGTAAAGGTAATAGAATTGGAGGAGAAGGAGCAAAGATCAAACAACTACGTTAAACAAAAATGTAAGAGAAATTCACTGGAAACATTTTCTTTTGCAGTGTGTCTTATATTTATGGGTCCTGAAGATTCTATACCCAAGCACATTATTTCTTCTAAGAGGCAATCATGAATGCAGACACCTTACTGAATATTTTACCTTTAAGCAGGAATGTGAGTATTGCCATGAGAAATATTTTCACTTCCTCAATATTCTTTTGGAATGATGTGTGTAGTAAGTTTGAAGGCTTGACAGTGTAATATGTAAGAACAGATTTTGTGTCCAAATATATAAAGCTTTGAGGAAGATGGAAAAGAAGTCTCTAGTGTTTAATGACATTTTATTCAGTCACATGTACTTACAAACAGTTTTCAGTTTGGTATATAGCTACTTGTATATAGTAATGTTAAAATTACTTTTTCTAACAGGAAGAATAAAAATCAAAAGAAAAAATGTCACATTGGAGATTTTTGTCCCTCATATTGAGGCATTCCCATAAGGTTCTTAACAAATGATTCATCCTGTCATCATTGCAGATTGTTTCAAACATACTATTAATGAATTGAAATTCTTAACCTACAATGTATATCACATTTCTCTCTTACAGTATAGCAATGGTAATAAATAGCTATAAGCAACCACCTGATATAAAGCAATGTTTGGCCTTTTTACACACCTCATAGCTGTGCACTTGTTAAGTTAATTTAGTCTTAGAGTTAAGTTCTAAAAACAGATAATTTCAGAATGATCCAATAGTGCTTGCTTTGGCAGCACATGTACTGAAACATGATCCAATAAAGATCATATCAGTAGAGACTTCCAGTAAAAGGAGAAAAATATAGTGATAGGTGATGGCAGACATGCAAACTCATGCAACTTCAAAGATCAGGCGGGTAACATAAATGAATAAAAGATCAGACCTAAGAAGTGTTTGCTTGACCTAAAAGCAATCAAATTTTTTATTAAAACAGAGTGCTAGAAAACAAATCTGTTCGCAGGCTATCAATTTAGAACCTCTGGTTGCTGGATTTAGATTTTCTCATATTTGAATATTGTTAACAATATTAAAGAGAAAAATAGAAACTAAGTGGTTTTTTTTTTTTTACCTTTAGATAATTAACAAACCACCCACCAAATCCTACCAAAAAAAAAATATCTAGGAATTTAAAGCTATAAAGGAGTAAAGAAATGTGTATATCTCCTTAAAAATAAATGACAGTTTGATTTGGTGGCGTTTTGTCTTGTGTTATGTTGGCTTCTGACTTCAGTGCCCATTTTAAGCATTCATTGAAACTAGAAGAACCCTTCTGCTCCTCCAATATTTGAATAAAATCTTTTCTTTTTTTTACTTGGATGGACCTTGAGTTTTTTTGTGATGATAGCAGCAGTCTTGCCTGTAACAACAAAGTAGTCGCTGACTCTTAGAATAAAATAAAGTTTAAGACTATTTTAGCTTTAAGTATAGTTCTAATTTTGCCTTACTTGGTCTGTAAAGGTGAAGGGTTAAGCTGTTTTTAGAGAGTTGACTTATTTATTTTTAGTAATATTTTATGACTATCTGCTGCATACCTGAAATAAATTTAGATAGAGCAAATATTTTGTCTTCATAAGACCAATAACATTGCTTATCTTTGTTGATTCTTATAGAGCAAGATGCTTCCCTTTAAAAAATTACATATTGTAAAATTCATTCTTTATGGTGTTTAATTCTGAGAATTGACAAATGTATAGAGCTGCCCATCACCACAGTCAAATGATACAGAAAAGTTTTATCATCCCAGAAATTCCCTCTTGCTGCCTTTTTATAGTTACCCTTTCACCCACTCTCAACATCTGACCACCACTTGGCTGTTTTCTATGTCTATAGTTTTCTTGCCTTTGTTTTAATAGTCAATTATATATATATTTACATATATATGTATGTATATATATGTTTTCAAAATGATAGACTAGTAATGTAATTTTCAATTTATTTTTTTCTGTTTCTAGGTAAAATTAAATACTCAGAAAGAGTCTATGAAGCTTGTATGGAAGCTTTTGATAGCCTGCCTCTTGCTGCACTTTTAAATCAACAATTTCTTTGTGTTCATGGTGGACTTTCACCAGAAGTACACACACTGGATGATATTAGGAGAGTGAGTATATATTTCAGTTCCAAGGTTTGTCCTTATTTATGGTATTTTGTTGGATAGGGAGCAGAAGCTTCAAACTTCTCTTTATTGCCAACATTAGGTATTGGTAAAAATTAATATACTGATATTTTTAGGAAATATCTTCTAATCATTCAGAACAATGTAGTATGGACTGTATTCAAAATTGGTATCACTTTCCTATGTCCATTCTATTCTCACTTTTTTACCAGTTATTTCTGTTCTTTGTTTCTTTCATCTTTATTTCACAGTTAGATAGATTCAAAGAGCCACCTGCATTTGGACCAATGTGTGACTTGCTATGGTCCGATCCTTCTGAAGATTTTGGAAATGAAAAATCACAGGAACATTTTAGTCACAATACAGTTCGAGGATGTTCTTATTTTTATAAGTAAGGAAAAATATCCAAGATTAATTACATTTTAGTTGTTAAAATAGCATATGCTCATACAGAAAACCATTATTTTACTTAATTTACTCTTTTCCCCCCACAGCTATCCAGCAGTGTGTGAATTTTTGCAAAACAATAATTTGTTATCGATTATTAGAGCTCATGAAGCTCAAGATGCAGGGTAAGAATTCTGTTTCCGTGACCCAAATTAACACCTATGTACAAATCAAACTTAGTAACAATGATTGATGCTTTACGATGCATATTAAGCTATTTGTTTTGCAGCTATAGAATGTACAGAAAAAGTCAAACTACAGGGTTCCCTTCATTAATAACAATTTTTTCGGCACCTAATTACTTAGATGTCTACAATAATAAAGGTAAGATGTTGTTGATAAAAAAAATTGTTAAACAACTTAGCATTTTAATTGACTTATTTTTTGAAAATAGAAAAGGGGCATTGTTTGAATATCCGAATCTCATTATAAAAAAGTATAAGATATAAGGGAGGGGAGAGAACAAGAAATAAAAATCCAAAATGTGAAACTTAAGTCATATGTAACCATTCCATAACTCGTCACTCACAAAAGCTGTCTTGTACAAGAATGCTGAGTTAAGTACTTCAAGCAAAACCAAACATGATTTTCTCAGACTCCCCTTTCTTAAATCTTTCCACTTATAATCAAGAGAATGTTTTCTTCTTTGCATAAAGCTACTGCTGCTGCTTTGACCATTTTGTGTATTTGTACTGTATAGTTGTTTAGTTTATCATGTTTTTTGTTTTATGTTCACTGATCTAGGTTCTCTTTCCCTTTCTTATTCCCTACTTTTATCTCTACAGTCTTATCACTGCCCCATCAAGATTTGTAGTTGAGTCTTCTTTGATTAATTCTTTCTCACTTCCTTTCAGGGATATGTTCTTCCCTTTCCTTTCTTTTTACTGCTTTCTTCTTTTTTTTCTTTTATCTTTTTTCTTTACCTTCTGTTCCATTGATTTCCATTCTGCCTCCTTCCCTTTAAATTTGATGGGGTGTGTATTATAGTAATTGGGTTTCATTTCACTTTGAACATAGCTTATTGACAGATAATACCAAAGGATCTTAATTTAGTTAAGTGTGTGCCAAGAACATTGAAGATAAGCTTGAGTATGTTTATGTAGTTCACATTTTCAGCCTATTCTATTTTGACCTGTCTGGAATTCAGTTGACTATGCCATAGTTTCAAGGCTCAGACTGGAGTGGATGTGCCAGGGTGAAAGAACAGACTTTTAAAAGTATATTTAGAGAGATAATGAGGTCATTGCTAAATATGGGTTGTGGTGTGAGTTCAAAAGAGGAGCAGAATAAGAGTTCTGTGGATGATTGGAGGTGATGGCTAAATCATTAAAACATTTGCCTGAGGTCAAGCAGTAGCATGCTATATAATAACTTTGATACAATATGCTGTGAGAACATAATACTATGTTAATTACCAAAAGAACCATAATACTGATGTTAACTGGCTAATCTTTAGAAGCTAATATCAGCGCAGCCTTTAAGTAGGATGCTAGTGCTAAAATATTATTTTAAATTTTATTTTGGTTTATAAATTTTTAAACTTCTATAAAGTTACCTGATGAGATGTGGCTTCATTTTTGAGGAGAAATGTAACTGAGTTTTGACTACATTCTCAAGAACAGACTCAAGTACTACATTTAACTTTCTACAATGCTCTCATTCATCTCAACTGTGACCTCCCCTTTCAGTATTAAAGGGGCTAGCTAGAGTTCAGTGCTCAGTTGATTACTGCCTTGTCCTTTGTTTGACTCAGGAGGTTAAGGATCAATTTTCTTAGTACTCAGAAAAGAAACTCACACTATTGAATCTGTCTTGTCAAAATCAAATGTCTTTTGGTAGTGCTGAGTCTTTACATAGTGTTAATGATTTGAGTGCTTCCGTGGTATTGGTATGTTTGTATTGTTTCATTCATATTGTTTCATGTAAGACAATTTTCTAGATTCTCTAGTTTTTTTTAAAGCCGAAAGCTTAGTATCAGCCTTTAATTTCTGAGGCTAAATTTAAGATACTTTTTTATTTCATGGGAATTTCATAAGAGAACAAACATATTACTTTTGACCCTATTATTAGCCAGAATCTCAAATCTTAGAATTTAACAGCTATATTTCAGTAGTTTTCATTAAAATGAAAAAGAAAAGTAACCGACCACATAGTTATTATATCTGCAAAGCATTTTACATTTTTACATGTTTTCATGCAAAATACATTCTCTTATCTTAAAACAAACTTCTGAAGTAGGTGGGGTGAACATATTAGTCCTATTTTATAAATGAGAAACAGGTTAGTTAAATAATTTACCAAGCATTGTGCAGCAAGTACTTGTCATAGCTCAGATTAGAATCTAGCACTCTCTAACCCAGTATTCCATAAAATAATATAACCAGTGACTGAAACTTATGTCAGTTAATTTAAAATATTATTTATATCAATATATCGAAACATTAGAAAGATATCCGAAATTGAGATGAGTATGGGTTATTTGGTTATATTTTCTCTTTTGGTGTTTTAATGGACGTTTTTTTCTAAATGAAGTAAAATATATTTTTTTAGTAGTTTCACTTGATTTTCCATATGAAATGAAGTAAATACATTCATACATTTTTAAGTAAAATATTCTACATTGTTTTTTTTCTTTTTTTGTTTTTTCTGTTTTTTTTTGGGGGGGCGGCATTTGGTTTGGTTTTTCTTTATTACCATTTAGCTATACTCTTCAGGTTACCTGCAACTAAAAAGGGCTCTTAAATTCTTCCAACTTTTATGAACTTTTAAACCTAGAAAATTGTTCATTGCCATTCTGTGTTTCCTCTAAAAATTGAGTTTTCACAATTTTGGATTTAATAAAAGTGTATTTATCATTGGATCATAAAGTAAAACATTCTAGAAAGAATCTAGAAGTTTGATTAATAATAATGTGACACTATGACTATGCTCTACATAAAAGTTTGTTAGACAACAAAAAGTGTGTTATTACTAAAATTAGTTCCTACCTCCCTCTACTAGCCCTCATTCCACTCACCCCTTGATTCCCTACTCAGTTAAAAAGATATTTTTCTGCTTTTATGTGTTTTAGACATTTGGAGCTAAAGACAAATTGTTACATTGACATTCAAACTTATCTTGCAGCTGCTGTATTAAAGTATGAAAATAATGTGATGAATATTCGACAGTTTAACTGTTCTCCACATCCTTACTGGTTGCCCAATTTTATGGATGTCTTCACATGGTCTTTACCATTTGTTGGAGAGAAAGGTATGATTTTTATTTTTTAAAAAGTGTTTTATTACTGTTAGATTTACTCCAATTTACTATCACAGGCACCTACTTGCTAAAGGAAGCTGAAATTTAGTTTCACTGTGGGTACAGCTCTTCTTGTGTCAGTGGGTGTGGATCTGAGAGCCTCAAAGATATTTTAGTTAGCTGTTTACAGCCCCCATGTGATTGTGTCTGGGGGACTGGGAGACAACTTATAAATAGCCTGATGTTGTCTTCAGCTGTTGAGTTTTCTTTTTTTCTTTAGCTTAAATCTTTTATGAAGGTTAGAGGGATAGCTTTGCTTTTATTGAACACTGTTGTGTGTTTTAACACCAATATTGGGGGCTGTAACAGCAATTTATGGGATAATTACATAGACCTCGTTTTGGGCAATGTTAGTCATTTTATAGTAGTTCTGTACTCTGAGAAAAATGGTAAAGAGAAATTCACATTCTAACCTAATATTTCTTCTCTATAAAAAATATGTATGTAATTTTAGTGGTAATGCTTTTCTAATAATTTAGAGGGATACTTATTAGTATATATTTAATAGGTTTTTAAAGAGAACATAAATGCTATTTATGAAATTTTGTTTCTTTGTTTTGTTCTAGTTCTGTACAATTCTTAGAATTTTCTTACTTTATCACATTATTTTCCAATTTAGTGTTAATTTTTTCTACAAGGCAATGCCTTAGTTTCCATATGTGGAAAATAAGAGTTTGAGAATACAGACATGATTGTAAAACGTTTTGTTCTATATCCCTCTCTATTTTTTCTCACCTCTTCCATGTTATAAAATGTTTCTTTCTGTTTGAAATGTTACTTCTGCCAAGGCAATTTTTGGTTCTAAAATTCAGTGTTAATACTTAAATTGTGCATGTTAAATAGGTCTTTTTTAGATTGGCTTCAGTTGTCATTTACTCAGTAGGTCAACACTAAGTTAATATGGAGATAGAGTTACCCACTTTAGCATTTGAGAAGGGGGCCAGTAAAGGGCTTAGGTGCAAAGGATGCATTACACTTATAACCTTCTATCTTTGGTATATGAGAAATAGTTCAATCATAGCATCATCAGGCTAAAGGGAATTTAAGAATTCATCTTACTCATTCTTCTACCTCCAGGCTATACTGCAGCTCAACTATTTTAATGTGATATGAGTGGAGTGGGGGGCGGGGGTGGGGGGGATGAAGTGAACAGGGAGGATAACAGTAGGAGGAAGATGGATATTTCATAGATTCTCATTTGATTCTCTGATGCTTCCCCAGTAAGGTAATATTTAATTATATCTAATTTAAATGTTTATGCTATGAGTGTTTAAACAAAGAAAGAATTAGAGATAATAGTTTTTCTCAACTAATGCACTTTTTAAAAAATTTATGTTTATTAAGTTTATCGGGGCAAGATTGGTTAATACAATTATATAATTTTTAGGTGTTCATTATCATTTGATATCTGTATATTGTGTGTTTACCACCCAAAGTCCAGTTTCCTTTAACTACCATATATTTGATCCCCTTTATCCACTTCACCCTTCCCCTATCCCCTTATATTTGACCCCCTTTACTCTGTCTACCTCTCCCCTCCTCCGCCACCCCACTAGTAACCACTAGTCAGTCCATAGTCCATGTCCATGAGTCTCTGTTTGTTTGTCCTGCTCATTTGTTGCTTTTAGGTTTATGTCCCACATGTAAATGATACTCAACTTTTTCTGTGATTTTCAACTTTTTCTGCCTGGCTTATCTTGCTTAGCATGTTTATCTCGCCATCCATCCATGTCATTGCAAGTGGCAGTATTTCATCTCTTCTTATGGCTGAGTAATATTCCATTGTATATATGTACCACAGCTTCTTTAGCCAATCATCTATCATAGGACACTTTAGTTGCTTTCATGTCCTGTCCACTGTGAATAATGTTTAATGCATCTTTCAAAAACCAGGACATCACAAAATTTTAGAGCTCATGGTGAGCTTAACAATCATGTAATCTAATTCCTTTTGAAAGATGAGAAAATTTATCTACTTTCTGTGATTTCTCTTAAGTGAAGATGGAGAACAGTAGTTTTGTATCAGCTTTCTTGCATTTGAAATCTGCTACTAAGTGATCCTTTGTTCTACTTTTGCCACTCTAAATTATCTATTATAAGGTGAGAAAGTATTCAAACCTTTTGACCATTTTTATTGTTTTTCTATGGATCTTCTCTAAATTACATCTTTCTAAAACTGAAGCCCAGATTTGAACAGTATATGCAAACAGAATCCTGAACAATGTTCAGCACAGTAAGAAAATTTTCTCAGACTTGTTGCATACTTTTCCATTTTAGTACATGTTAACTGTTTAGATAGTCTGACTACTTCTTGATTCTAATGAAAATTTTCTTTTGGTGTGAAAAGCAGCAAATGATATCTCATTTGTTCTACTTCAGAAAAGCCAGTTTGACACTGATCCAGTTCCTCAGAAGAAACTAACCACAGCCAGAGCCTTCCTGAGAGGCTGGTTTAATTTTAAAGTTAGATGAAAACAATGTTTTTTAACCTTCTGGGGGATTTTTATTTCATTAAAGGAAAATTTATATTGGAAAATTTCCAACATATACAAAGGTAGAGTGAATAATATGAATTCCTATGTACTAATGACTCAGCTTCAACAATTATCAAATCATAGCCAATATTGTGTCATTTATATCCCCATCCACTGATCCCAACCCCCACACCCCACACTTTAAGACAAGTCTTAGCTATTTTTTTTGTACCTGTAAATGTTTTAAATGAATCTCTAAAAGTAAGGACTCTCCTTTTAATTAAAGTCACTACACAAAAACATTAATCTCTTAATTCAAAACCCTTTTGAGAATCTGATAAACGTTATGAACTTTTGCCCCAGAAAAATTCATGTACACATACATATACATTTGTACATACATATAACATTTTCAGGGTGCTCAAAGATCTAAATTCAGTTGGGTAGCCCCTCAGGTTTATTGGTCCCAATTTAAGAACCTGTCTTCTAGAGGTTCCAATATGGTATGATCTTCCTAGAAGGTCATACCTATAAGATTTATTCATTTACTAGATTTTTTTTTAAGTGTGTTTTATTCACGGTACTTAGGATATAACAATACAAGTAAGATATGGGTCTTTGCAGATTCATAGTGGACTTAAGCTACCAAAATGATGATAAAATATCATGTAATAATCACTCTCAGGTAAGCATAGTTTTATAGGAATTAAGAGAGATTATATCCATCAGAGGGATTAAAGTAGCATTTGAACTGGGGCTTGAAGAATGGTAGAATTGTGCTAGTAGATAGTGCACAGGAATTCTAGATAAGAGAACTTCCCAAGCCTGAGTCTGAAAGCAAGAAAGCATAAGGTCACTGACAAATGTTGAGGGGTTCAATTTGATTAGCAAGTAAGATGTATGAAGGACAGGAGTAGAAAAAGAATGAAAATTTAAGTCGCGATTAGATTGTGAGTATCTTGATTACCACACAGAGAATTTGGAACTTTGATAAATGATGGGAAGCAACTGAACGAGAATATGACCATGATAGTCATTTAGAAAAACTACTCTGGTGAAAGGACTTGAAGGAAGGCTAGAGGTTGGGAGACCTTTTGTGAAGCTGTATCAAGAGTCAAATGAAAACATAATGAAGTTGTGGTAGTGTTAGGACAGCAGGCGAGAACCACAAGAACTATAGAAGTAGAATAAGTGAGACTTAATAAGGATTGCATGTTTAAGGTGAGGGAATGGTCGGATGTGTTGAGTCTGGTTATGATAGTACCATTAACCACCCTCTGATGAAAACCACTGTCATTCTTTCGAGCTCTCACTCTGGTTATAGCTACTCTTCATCTTTATTGGAATTGCTAGGCTTTGACCATGTCATTTTCTTATTAGTCAGACCTCTCCTTGTCTCTTTTAACATGCCCTCAAATTCCTTTCTCTCTTGTTTTTCTGCTTTGTTTGTCATATAACTCACCTCCAGCAAAGTCCAGCTATCCATTTTCTCCATTCTTACAGCCAAGGTATAGAGCATTGCTAGAGATATTTATGCATCAAAATATTTGATTTCTAGCATTAGCTGGGCTCTCAAGAGTATTCAACATCCTTTATGTCACTAGTCTGCTTTGTCTCCCATTTCCTTTAGGGTATAGTTTAAATTTTCATCCTTCTTTTTTCAAACACTTTCTTTTTCCAGCCACTTCCCTCACTCTCAGAGAAAACACATACCATTAGTGGGAGCTTTCTCTACTTACTGTTTTTCTGTTTTATAAGCTGAATTCATCTTGAATTTTTATCTTGTCCCTGGATTCAATTATCCTTCTGCTTTTTTAGGAACCTTGCTTCATCAGTTAGGCCCTCTGTATCTTCAAACTTTCTCTACTAAACACTTGTATACATTATTTCAATCTATCTGATATTTAAATTTAAAAAATTTCCCCCACCTGGTATCTTTCTTTGGCTACTCTTATGATGTTACTCTCTTGCCTTTCCTTCACAGCTAAGCTTCTGGATGAAAAGTACTCTATACTTAAAAGCTGCTGTTTAGTATATAAAAGGCTTCTGGTAGCTTTCAAGATAAACCTTAACCTGTCACACATGGTTTTTAGACCATCCCCACATTCTCTTTCATATTGTCTTACACAGCACAGCCAATTTCCTTGATATGTTGTGCTCTTGAAGTGTTATGCCTTCATTCTTTTAAATTTTTTCATAACAGCTTTATTAAGATATAATTCACATACTATAAAATTAACCTATTTAATTAAATTGGACAATTTGGTGGTTTTCGGTATAGTCAGAGTTGTGCAGTACAATCAATTTTGAAACATTTTCATAATCCTCCCCAAAAAAACTTTGTGTCTCTTAATAGTCACTCCTCATGCCCACCCCTCCTTGCCAGCCCTATGCAACCACTAATCCCTTTTCTTCATAGATTTGCCTAATCTGGACATTTTACATAAATAGAATCACATACTGTGTGGTCTTTTATGACTGGCTTCTTTCCATAATGTTTTCAGGGTTCATACATGTTGTAGCATGAATCAGTACTTTATTCCTTTTTGGGACCAAGTAATATTCTATTGTATGGACATACCACCTTTTGTTTATCCATTCATCTTTTGGTGGACATTTAGTTGTTTCTGCTTTTTGACTGTTATGAATAATGCTGCGACAAACATTTGTGTACAAATTTTTGTGTAGACATACTTTTTCATTTTTCTTAGGTATAGAACTATGAGTAGAATTACTGGATCATATGCTAACTATGTTTAACCTTTTCAGGATCTGCCAAACTGTTGTCCAAGGCAGCTATGCACTGTACATTAGTCCCAGTTTTTTCATATCTTTTCCAACTTTTGTTATTATAGTTATCATATTGTAATTAAGTTGTCATTGTAGTTTTGATTTGCATTTCCCTAATGAATGATGATGTTGAGTGTATTTTCATGTAGTTATAGGCCGTTTACATATCTTCTTTGAAGAAATGTTTATTTAAATTCTTTATTCAGTTTTAAATGGGTTATCTTTTTATTTTTGAGTTGTAAGGGTTCTTTATGTATTCTAGATACAAGTCCCTTATTAGATATTTGATTCACAAATATTTTCTCCTATTTTATGGGTTGTCTTTTTACTTTCTGGATGGTGTCCTTGAAACCATTGCCTAATCCAAGATTTACCTCTATGTCTTCTAAGAGTTTATAGTTTTAAGTCTTAACATTTAGGTCTTTGATCCATTTTCAGTTAATTTTTGTATATGGTGTGAAGTGGGTGTGGTCCAGCTTCTTTCCTTTGCATGTGGACATCTAATTTCCCACTACCATTTCTCAAAAAGACTATTCTTTCCCCCAATGAATTGTTTTGGCACTCCTGTTGAAAATCAGTTGACCTTAAATGTGAGGTTTTATTTCTGGACTCTCAATTCTGTTCCATTGATCTATATGACTATTTCATACTCTTTCTAACTTTTATTTATAGAATGCCATATCTGTCCTTTCTACCTGGCAGACTCCTACTTCATGATTCCTCTGCCTTCCTTTTCCCAGATCTTTTACATAACCTGTGCATACTTACAGCATACTGCTCATCATTTGTGTGTGTGTGTGTGTGTGTGTGTGTGTGTGTGTGTGTGTGTTCGTGCGTGTCCTTCAGTAGTTAGTAAGCTTTTGGAGAGTTGTGACTGGACCTTTTATTTCTGAATCCCAGAGCTTTAACACAGTGTCCGACATGCGCTTTGCTATTAATATGTTTATAGGAGGAATAATAGGGACAGTGTTGAATTTTGTTTTGGATGTGTCCATTTCTAGATGTCATCAGAACATCTAGGCATTTTTATTTATTAATTGAAATTTTCTTTTTTATTTACTCAAATATTTATTGGATGCCTGTCATGTGCCAGGCATTATACTAGGCTCTGGGTAATACAGTGGCAAACAAAACAACACTCTGCATACTGTCTACTAAAATGAAAGCTAAAATGAAGCTTTCATTTTAGTAGACAGTATACAAATAGTTGAAGATTGTTGCTTATCAAAACCAGCAAGGAAATACAGACTTTGAAACGAAAGGTCAAGATTGGTGATATAGAATTTGGAATCATCTTCAGAAAGGTGATACTTTATATATAGGAATGGATGGGATCACCAAGAAATTTGAGCATGTAAAAATATCAGTACTGCAAAGAGAATCTTCAGAATATTTAAATTTTGGGGAAAATGGTTTAAAACGTAGGAAAACCATGACTAGAATCCTGGAAACCAAGTGAAAAGAGAAGGGAAAGATATAGAGAATGGTAAAGGTGGATTAAGTCTAAGAAAGAACCATGGGTTCAGGTTGTTAGATAGTCATTAGCAATCTTAATTAAGTTTCAGCAGAGTTACTGGAGCTAGTCTTTAAAATATTGAGTCCTGGAGCTTTTGTGCAATAGTGGAATTGTGCCATGATTTTTTTTCTTACTCCTTAATGCTATATTCAGATATGAAGAATTTAAATGTATATATGTAGATGTTTTTCATCTCTTTTCTTATCTCTGTAGGGCTTCATTTTTTTTTTCTGAGAGACCAGAAAACTTATTCCATAAAGAATCTCTCTCAGACTTGTTATACATTGAATTTATTTTATTGTGAAACCTTTGTATCTTTTAATTCCATCATTTCTGCTATCAGAATGTGTTAATCTTCTTGGGTTAAAAATCATCTGACCACTTATATGAATAGTTGCTATGTATACAGATAGACAGTGAATATGGGCAGCTAACATATAACTTTTTTGTGTTTTTTGTTTTGGAATAGTGACAGAAATGTTGGTTAATGTTCTGAGTATTTGCTCTGATGATGAACTGATGACTGAAGGTGAAGACCAGTTTGATGGTATGATTACACATTTTACTATTTTTTATTGTGAAATGTATTTTAACTTGCCAGCTTCAGTACACACTCATTTGCAAAATATAGTTATTGCTTCCAAATGACTGTTATTTGATAAGCGACAAGTCACTTTTTCAGATATTTATTTTAAGATTTTAAAATAATTTTGGTGATTTTATTTTGTTTTTCTGTTAGTATGGGGAAGAAGATGAATTTGGGGGAAAGGGAAATTTGGAAGAAAGATCAGAAGGAAAGGAAAATTGATGGTTTAAAAGGATGTGGTTCTTCATGAATATAGACACTGCTTAGAGAAGGAAGGATAAAAATGGTTTTTATTTCCTTGGTACCGAATTCTTAGTGCATCAGAAACATACTTGAACCTCCAGTGTTAGTGTTTCTTCTTCCTTTCAAAAACCAAAGTAGGCTGTCCCAACTTATGAATGGTTGTGTTCTAAGGAACCACTTGTTAGTTTAGTTTGAGATTCAGAAAGCATTTTTTTCTATAGAAACAAGGTTATATGTAGTTGTTAGTTCTTATGTAAGCCAACCAGCCTATGTACCTAATGTGCATTTATAATATAAGTTAATACCATGGAAACAAAATCCCTTTTATTGCTGTTTTGAAATTTTTATTTAAAACTTTTAAATTTAAATATTTGTTTAAATTTAGTTGTGTAAACAAGGATGTAAACAACTTGTGAACTGTAAACTATTTCCTTCTATATGCCTCTCGCACCTTTGTTGTAGCAGTTTTCATAGTTACAGTCAGTATACATATGTTTCCATGTATTAAACATGGTTTACATATCGGTAAAATTTAATCGCTATGTATTTCTAAGTGTATTAATATATAATAATTTTCATAGTTTATTTCATATTATTTGGCATTTGGGTGGCTTTAAATGTTCCTTATTATGAATAGCATGCAATAAGCATATTTGTGCAAGTTTTTATTTTCCTTTTTGGAATAAATTTCTTGAAGAGACCTATAGAGTGAAAGAATATAAATTTTAGCTTCATTATTTTAGCTATGAACTACCAGATTACTTTGCAAAAGAATTGAACCAATAGGAAGTGCTTCCAGCAATTAATCCATAGACCTATTTCTCCACAGGCCCACCTCATTGGTTTTTGATCATTTTACTTATTTTGCTTGGTGGCTACCCAGTAGTAAATTACAGTTGGTTTAATTTACATTTCCTTGATTTCAGTGATGCTAAGGAAAAAATTACTGTACTTTTCCAACTGTGTAAGCTATCCATTATAACTGATCACCTATCAAGTAAAATCTAAGTAAAAACTATTTAGATATTTTTCTACTTACAAACAGGTTTTATTTTTAAACCCTGTTGTAAGCCTATTTGTTCAAAAGTACAAAGTGGTTGTGTACAAGTGTCTTCTTATTGCCATCTGTTGGTGTCAGGTAGAGATGTGCTTTTACTCTGGCTTGTAGTTTTGTTAACTGAAATAAATTCTTTATATCAGTTCTTTTCTTGGTTTGGGTAATAAGCTTTAATGAATAATATTTATTTTTCCTTATTTTAATTCTCCTTTTCATATTCGTATAGAAGTTTTTAGTTCTAATATATCTTTTTCCATAAAATTTTTAGATAGTGTTAATTAAATATTTCTTTTCCCTATTCTGCTACCACCTCTCTAAGACTAGGTCTGGGTTTAGATTCTAGTTCCTTAAAATGACTGTGTGGTCTCAGGCAAGTTACTTAACCTTACTGAGCCTCAGTTTTCTTATCTTCAAAATGAAGATAATAGTACCTACTTTATAATACAGATATTGATATAACGACTGAAATAATGTTTGATACATAGCCCACTAATGTTTTCAGATATATTTTTCTGTTAATTTTTCAGATTCTGAGAAATATCGGAGTTCTAATTAGTGTTACATTAAATCTATATCTAAATCTTGGAAATTAAAAAAAAATAATATTTAGCTTTCTAAACTAAGATCAAGATCTCTTGCTCTATATAATTAGTTCATTTACTATGTTCTGTTTAATATATTTGATATATAATTAGTCCATTTGAAGTTAGTTTTTCTCTAAAAAAAATCTGTTATTACCAAGTTAATACTTTAGTACTTTATATTATTATTATTATAACTGGTATCTCAACATATTTTCTGTGTATAAAGTAATTATATATTTGTGGGTTTATCTAATGTTCAATAACTTGGATCAGAAAAATTATTTCCTACGGTAATTTTTATTTTGTTTTCCTTAACTTGAAAATATATCATTTGCATGAGGCTGATATTATTATTTATTTTTTATATTTTTACCTATTATTTCTTTTTATTCTTTAGAAATTTGTATCAATAGTGCCGACTGTGATAAATAGGAGTGGTGATAGGTAGTGCTTTAGTCTTCTTCCTCTAATAAGAAGGAAAAAAATTTCCTTGTTAAGTCTAATATAGTACTTGGTTTAGTATCTATGATTTATATGAATATAGACACTGAATCATTTTTTGGGATTCAACCAGGAATAAATATAAAATGTCATTATATTCCTTCTAATGAGATTTAATGTGTCTTATCAATATTTTTCCTACCAATGATAAATTATGCTTATTTATTCACTTGTTATATCATTCTTACATTCCAGAGATGAATCACATTTAATCATTAAAGATTAATGATTAATCTTAATGAGGCAATGCAATTTAGTGGACAGGTTCACTGATTCAGGTGTCTTGGAGCTACCATTATACTAGCTGTGTAATCTTGGAAAAAGTACCTAATTTCTCAGGATCCATAGATTGAGAAATAGCATGAAAATTCTTTCCTACTCTTAAGTAATTTAAAAACTCGGGAGCATCATTTATGACAGTGTTTCTATGGGAAAATACGCGGGGTTCTTCATTTCTTCACCTTTATACTATCAAGTGTTAGGAGCTGGGACTCCAAGAAAATTTTAAGAATATGGGTCTGGGAGTTTGCATAGAGAAATGAGAGTGTTTTAAGGGAGAAAGAACATTGAGGAATGGAGGTATAGGGGAGGAAATTAGGATAGATACTAGGATAGGGTAGGGAAAAGAGCTACTGGAACTAGGTTTATTTCCCTTCCTTATTCATATTCCCTTATTTCTTCCCTTTAAGTCTGTTCATCTTCTCTCCTTTCCTTTCACCACGATAGCATGCCTTATGTCTTCTCCTTTTCCTTCTCACCAGTGGAACCATCCTATGGACTGGGCCTGGGGAGAAATCTGACTTAGAAAGAAAATTTGGTGGGACGGGTATTGCTGTGGAGGCAGAATAAGGGTTTAGCTTGTCTGTGGGGAAAGGGAGAGAGCAAGGTTGGGGATTAGGAAGGAAAGAGTAGTTTTTCTATATTTAAGTTTGAAATTGAGTAAAGGAATAAGTTTCTCTTCTTAAGTGATGGTCTTTGGTTTTGTATGTGTGAGGTTATTTTTAAAGGAGAATTGATAAACATGTTACATGTATAAATGCACAAGAGTTCATTTTAGAGGTATTATTTAATTATTAAAGAAAAATATTTGAACACTGATTTCTGTGATATTTAGAATGTACACTATTTCAGATATTTTTATCTTGAGTTTAATAAAGGAAATACGTAATCTATGTGCTGTAGTTTTACTAAACTAAAACTTTGCATTTCCTATAATGGAATCACGTATCTCAGCATTAAAATAGAAGGTATGGAAAGCCCAAATGAAACATCTCTGCTGATTTGAAACAATCTGTTGCTATTTCCTCAAAAAAAAAGTTCCTCAAACTCCCAGGTTCTATTAGGAACAGAAGGTACATACTGTTGATCCTGAGTATGTGCAAAAGTTCTGCAATTCAGATTCAAGAAATTCTGTGCCCTTGTTATGGATTGTGGGAGGCTTAGGCTTTCCTTTATTGGGAGTGGATGAGGTTTTCCACTGTGGTAGTTTATAAAGTTACCAACATTTCTCTGTATATACTACAGATTTTTGCAGATGTTGGTGTCCTGAAGAACCACATGAGTTTGTATCTCATTTGTGTCATTACCTTTCACTTAACATACTTCCATGGGTGACGTACTTCCTTAGGGATATCAGTATAATGTGCGATTGTTGTTAGCACAGTCTTTTATCAGTCTTATGTGTTTTTCACGTGTATTTTTCTGTCCCTAATTTGTCTACTTTCATTAAATATTATAGTCATTCTTTCTATAATTTCTTCTGAACACATATCTTTTAAGAAATCTTTCCTTTAGAGCTTTACACAGTGGCATCCTTCTTTTATTCACCAGATTCCACAGTAGTACATTTTTCAAATTTCAAATATAAGGGCCTTCATTTTTCTCTTTCTTTCTACATTCATTCTTCAGTACCACTGCCAAGTTAAATCTCTATCTTTTTATTTGTCTCAACCACCTTTTCTCCATCATTCACTTCCTTTTTTCTGGACTCTCCATCTGAAGAACGGCTCATATATGGCAATAAAAAAGGTACAGACCAGACAGAGTAACATTGTTTTGAAATATGACTTCATAAGTTATCCTCATATCCATGTAAGTTAGCACATTAGTTGAGTACTGTTTATGCAGAGTCCTCTTGGGCCTTGTGCAAATTTAGTTTAAGTTTTATCTAAGTTAGAATTTGATGTTTTTGGAAGTCATATTCCAAGATATCTGTCTTTCTGTGCATGGAAATATTTTCCCTCTTTTTCATTCCTCTTGTTTTTAAATTTCATTCTTTTGCTTATTTGTAATGTTTTGTACTTTTCCCTGCATGATTAGGGGTGTTTGATTGTCTGTCTTATTCCCCAGAGTAATTTTACTGTGGACATTTACTTTAATATTATGCATGACATGTTTGTAGACTGATTTAAAATCCTGATTTGTACTGTTTTTATATTCCAGTGAATTTTTAAATTTGAAATCAGTATAGTTTACATATGACTGATATATAAATTAAGACCGAAAATATGAATACACCTCATTACAGCCATCTTTCCCCATCCCTGTACTCCTTTCCTATTTAAAAAAAATTCTATTTCAAAACAAAATATCCAAAATGTCCTATTATTTGAAGAGGATCAGACTTTATGTCCTTGAACAAGACACTTAGTGAACTTTGTCTATAAAATGAGGAGATTGAACTTTGCACTATCTCTTAATGTCTCTTCAAATTCTAATATTCTATGATTCTGAGACTTCTAGTAATTTTTTTAACATCTTAAAAATACTTGTGTAGTGCTGGGGTACCTGCATAGTTTTTAACTTGTAAAAGCTGTAGCTTCAGTGCTCATAATATTACCCTTAAGAGCACCATAAACATGGTCATGGAGCCTATTTTCTCTAAAATATGATTTTTGTTTTCATCTTTGAGATTGGATTTCTTGTTCTGTTTCCTTGCAGGAAGGTCCAGTCATCTTCTTAGTTAATTATATGTATTTGTGGGATGCTTGAATTTTAAATGAAATGTTCTAGCCCAGAAGACTATGGTTGTTCAGATCTCTGTATACCTAAAGCCCCTTTTGATCTAGTATCTTTAGCTTTTCCTTAACCTTCACAACCATGGTGCTTCCAATATGTGTGTTTTCATCACATTGAAGCACAGTTCTGCGGCAGCACACTTGGGTTCAGAGTGGTTCTAGTTGCTATATATGAGATGACAAGACTGATGAGATTGTTGTTGTTCTTTCTGGAGACCCAGGGAAGGAAGATAGAACCTTTCGGTGTTCGGTCAGCCAAAGATCCAGTTATTTTGGTATATTCTCTTCTGTATCAGTCAGTCATAGGCAGCACAACTGACCCTTTAGAAATAAAGCATTAGTGATCTAAATTTTAGCCATGTGTTTTCTAGGGAGCCTTTTCTTATTGCTCACTATCCTTGTGTCATAATCACCTAGGGATGTAAGAGCTTGTATATATTTGCATGACCACAGGGGATACCTAGTCCATGAGGTTGTGCATAGTTCTGGGTCACCTGCACAGTAGTCGCTTCATACCACTGTTTTTAGACAGCAAGGGAGCTTATTTTGTCATAGTATGATAATATATTTCCTGTCTGCATGTCAACAGCTTTTATAATAGTTAAAGAGAAAACAGACTATAGGCTATTACCAATTCTTATCTGTTAGTTTGCATGTCATGTCATGAAAATTTAAAACTCTAGGATTGTTGTTGTTATTACTCCATCCTCTGGTTTGTGATACAGTTGGGCTTTAGTTTCTTTCCCGTTGCTGTTTTTACTGATTAGTAGTGTGAGAGTCATAGTTTCTGGATTACTTTTCTTTTGTATCTGTATCAGATCCCAGTATTAGACCAGTGCTGAGTTAAACAGTGAAGGAGTGAGAAGCTTTTTGGCATGACTTCATCTAGTCTCTTCCATGTGCGCTGGTGGCAGGGGGCTTGGCGTTGGTTCAGATGAGTATGAAACAGGCTGAAAGAATGGTGCAGATGTGAATGCCCTAAACTTGAGTCTTTCTTTCTATTTATTCCATTGAAAGTAGGTTCAGCTGCAGCCCGGAAAGAAATCATAAGAAACAAAATTCGAGCAATTGGCAAGATGGCAAGGGTCTTCTCTGTTCTCAGGTAATAATACATTTTTCTGAATATTTGTTTTATAGAAATTACTTTTATTGTATTTTGTTACAAGCAGTATCCTGTTTGACATCTAAAAGCAATGTAGTAGCATTCTTCCTATAAAGAAGTTAGTTATACATTTACATATTGAAGAGAGGAGCACAAGTTCCTTCGAAACTAGGGTTTTTGACCATTGTGATTATTATTGCTCACCTTTGGTATCTCTTGCCCTTCTGTGATGAAATTACTAAATCTACACATTGAAAATTAGAACAGGATAAGAAGGAGGAGGCACTTTTTAGAGTATTCCTGATGAACTTGTTCATCTGTATAGGAAGTCTCTTTCGCTGGAGCCACAAATTGTCTTCCTGAGATTAATTCAGGAAGACCAAGTTTAAGGGTGTACATGAATGGATCAGTCTTTAAAATTTCATTTGCAAAAGTGATTACATCAGACATTTGAACTTTAAAGCATATAAAATACTGTATTTTCTTAAATGTATAATGCCCATTGATGATGAATCTCACCATATATTGAATAAAACTTTTCAGGAAAAACAATATATGTCTCAATTATAAGGTAACCCTCATGTCTGAAACATTTAGAATATGGAAAAATCTATATCTTGGAATTAAGAAAAATATGGTAATAGCAGTGCATATCATAAATGATATACATGGCCTACATCTGGACCCATCTCCTCTTTTAAACTAAGTACTTGTTGGAAGTCTCTGATGTTTGTTATATCTCTCCACTCCAGGGAGGAGAGTGAAAGTGTGCTGACACTCAAGGGCCTGACTCCCACAGGGATGTTGCCTAGTGGAGTGTTGGCTGGAGGACGGCAGACCCTGCAAAGTGGTAATGATGTTATGCAACTTGCTGTGCCTCAGATGGACTGGGGCACACCTCACTCTTTTGCTAACAGTACACATAATGCATGCAGGGAATTCCTTCTGCTTTTTAGTTCCTGTCTCAGCAGCTGACACAGGCAGAAAGAATATTATATGATAGGTAGTGTCTGATTAATAATCTGACCAGGGCAGAAAAGATAGAACGGGTACTCATTTCAGTTGAAAATAATGGTCAGTCTGTCAGCTTTTTGTGAAGTGATATGGGAGCAGCTCATATCATAATGTCTGAAATATTTATTCGTTTGTCTAATGCACCTTTTTCTTTTAAAAGACCCAGTTTCAGAATGTGAATCAAGGATATACCATATCATATTACTAAAATGGAAATGTAATTCCAAGTTTCTTATTTTTTTAATTTATGTAATTGTATTAGACAATGCTTCTATTATCAAATAGTTACTTTTAGAATTAACAATCTGCTTGGGCCCCAGAACATTACTTATGCACTTACTTGCCAAAAGATTTGTGCAAGGTTTTGTATCCTGGTAAATGATGCCAAAATTTGTTTTCTGTGGTGTTTGTCAAATGTTCTATGTATAATTGACTGTCTGTAACATGCTGTTTCCTTCCTCTGCAGATGTAGCTGCTTTCCTAAATCTGTCTGTCTTTCTGTAGGTTAGCTGTATGTCTGTAAAAGTATGTTAAATTACTCTTTCAGACACTTGTCTGTTTTTTGATGTAGAAGCAACTTTGTAGCACCTTTTTTTGAGGTTTGCTGCATTTGTTGCTGCACTTTGTGCATTCTGAACATGAATGTAATATTAGATGTAAGTCATTGTTATAAGAGGTTGAATTTAAATCCTGTAAGTCAAAATCGAAAGGGTGTTATTAAGTGTGCCTTTATTTTGCATGAAAATAAAAAGAATTATACATAAAGCATTCCTGTAATCTGGCTCATTGAATATTTTTTGTTAAAAAAAAATAACTTTTTTTGGCGTAAATATTTGCATAAATACTGGGTTAACTTTTTGAAAGCCCATTAAATAGAAGAGTGTTGTGAATATTATAGACTATATACGCAGTAACTCAAAGTCTAGATTTCTTTTCCTTGCAGTTTTTGGAAAGCAAAAAATTGTAATATCAAAAGCTTAATTTATATGTTTTATTGTAGGCACTTTTGACAGCCCTCCAAGGGTTATTGCTCTATTAAAACAGGCAGTGGCAGATCAGATGTTTTCCTTAGTCATGATTACCAGTTTCTTTTTGGTGTTACAATTAGTGAAATTTTAAAGCAAAAAGAAAGTTTTAACTTAAATTTTTGAATAAATTTAAATTAGATTGGCTTTTCACAATTTTATTTTGTTCAGTCTCATAATAAATGCTTAAATAAATACAATTTTCCCTGTAGACAAATAAGTTCTACTTATAGTCTATACACGTTCTATTTTATATGTTACTGTGTTGTCTGCTACCACCACTGGCATATGTGAGAAATACAATTGTGTTTGAAATTATAGTTTCAATTTTTTAATCTGAATGAAGTTTGGTTTTTGAATTTTTAAAAATCTGCTTTTATTCTCTGTATATTCCTTGCCCTATGTTTTTCTTATTGTAAACATTAGGAAAAAAGAATTAGAAAAGAATATGATTAAAACAAATGAAGATCTTAAGCATTCAATAAAATTAGCAAGTGTTAATAGAAAAGGATGAATTTTGATAGCTTGAAAAATGTTATACCTTTCTTCCTTTTTGTTCAGAAAAGGAAAAGAAAACTGAAAGAGGCTCATGCTTAAATAAATCTACACTACAATCATCTCTCAGTTATCATTGGATGTGTTATTACTTTTGCAGTGTATCCACAGCAAACCTCTCTTTTAGATTTCACAATTAGCACCTGCTAATAACATGCTTTGTTGGCAGCTCAGCACTTCTGTTCTTAATTTGCATGCAGCCCGAAGCTCAGTCTTCCAACTTTGAAATCACCCCAGCTGCAGGGAGAGTTCAAAAGACAACTTGACTGAAGGGACTGTCTGTTTCCAGCATAGAGCAAGTTACTGGACAGTGCTGAGCTTAAGGGGTCCAATTCGGAAACCTGATAAGCTTCCTAGCCCTAGTGATGGCTCTTGATAGTGTGGTTTGACCATTTGATTGAAGTGATTTCCCTAGCATAAGATAAACTAATTTTGAAACAAATAATGAAACTCATACAAAAACTTCAACTTTGTGTTTTTTTTAATTTATCTAACTTAAAATTTTAGTAAACATGTTTCTTGATGTGAATAACAGAATTAAGTATTACAAAAAGAAAGTCTTTTTCTAAGGCCTGAGTCCTATTGTCAGAAAATAAAAAATTGTTTCCTCAATAACTTTAAAGTTAATTTATGATCTGGTTTTCAAGTATTTTAAAGAACTACACAACTCTATTGGAGTAGGATTTGATATTCATATTTTATATGCATTTTATTCATGGAAATTTGATTGGGAGCTACATTGCTACCTTCACCGAGACCTATATGGGAAAATATGTAAACATCTCTATTTTAATGTCAAATTTCTCTTTATCATTTATTTATGCTGTGTAGTAGTGTGGAATACAGTTTTAACCAGCACTATACTCAAACTTATTAAGGCCATGTCAAGATGCCCTATAAAACTGAAAACAAATAGAGAAAAAATTATACAGATAGATTTTGCAATCATCAGGTCTCTTTCTTTCTAGATTAATGTTTAAGTTCCAAATCACCTTTCAATTTTAAGCATTTGAGCTTAACATGGTGCGTACTTTTGAGTCATAACTATTTTATATTCTGCAAAGGATTTAAGAGCATTTAGAGGCCTCAAGAAAGAACAAAGAATATAATTTGATCTAGAAAATGCTTTTACTTATCAAATTAAAAGTCCATAGAATAATTTCAAAAGTATATTGTCACTTTTCATAATGTGAAAATTTTATTAATAGACTTTTAAATTATCGATACACTCATATAGATACTAATTCTTACAGCGGTAACATTTTTTATTTTTAATTGCCATATATAATACAAGTTATACAATATTTCATATAAAATCACTTCTGTTAACACACACACTTGAAAAATATTCTGATTGGCATTTTATTTTTTCCTCAGTTTCTGAATTATAAAGAAAACTGTCTACATTTTGAAGAGTAATAGTTCTAGGACTGATAAGTAGAGATGGGTCATTTATCCCAGTTTTCTATTTGGGAAAATTCCAAGAGTATTTTTCAAATGTACAGGGCTAGATTTTTTTAATGGTGATTTCTACAATGGGTATACAATAAGTATGACTATTTTCATTTGTAATATAATTTGAAAGTTAAGGAAAATTAATTATCTTATTTAGTGTTCATCTTTTGGGCCCCCAATTCCTTTTACTATCTGGTTGAGATCAACAACCTTTTCTAATTTAGGCTACTTTAATTCCTTGGATTCATCAATGTCCTTTCACATTAATAACTTTAAGATAAATTTATCATTTCTAAATCATATGCACTGCTAAAAGTTTGTTTCAAGAATAATTATTCTAATTGGCCTTATTCTAGAGAAGCAAAATAGAAGAGATGGGGCATTATTGTTCTAAATATTCTGAGTATGTTCACTTTGGGTAAACTTGGGAATTGGCCATATTGTCAGACAATATTGTCCTCTTCAATCTTTGGTCCTGGTTCTCAATGTAAGTGGTTATAATTTGAACCCAGAAATGAACCAAAGGAATATTTGAATATAAAATGTATGACTAAATATGTTGAAATTCTCTAAGTGGGGCAGAGACAAGCTTTACCAAGAATGCATTTCTTATTTATATGGCCTATACGTATGTCCATATCATGAAATAATTAGGATGTATTGCCTTTAAGACCTCACTTCTGTCTCTTAACTCCTCTAGTTGGTAGCTGGGTTTGAAAAAGCTGTTCAGTAGCCTTTCTGTCTTTACTGGAGAATTCAGGCTTTAGTATCTGAGTTTGTGATAAATTGAACATAAATGGATTTTTTTTAAGGCTATAAGATGTTAATATCTTTAGATAAGTGGAACACCAATGTTAGAATAGAAAGGAAGTTCCTAGTAGACAAGAGGGGTCCTTTTAGGTTACCTACAAAGAACAGAGCTGCAGACCTTTTCTACTTAGAGGTAACTTACCAAGTTTACTGCCCTTAAATTTCATTGCAGCTATACCAACTTTTGCAGCTTATGCTTTGCGCTATGAGTCAGAAGCAACAGGAAAAGCATTGCTGACCTCTTCTAGTTTATATCTTAGGGAACCAACTCGTGATGAGTAGTATTTCAGTTAAACATGAAAGTAAAGAATGTCTTGTTTGTTCTTCTGCTACAATTCTACCATCATAATTTCACCCTTGAGAATTTCCTTGTGATTGTGATGGATCTCATATAATAAACATGTTGGAAAATTCTAAAGCCATCAAAATACTGAATTCAAGATGGGTAATTAATACTGGAGTGCATTTGCATGGGTGCTGAGGTGTCTGTGTTTACACTAGGTCTATGTGTTCTGTGCTCTGAGTGATGTTGTCATAGTGCTGTGTTTAAACTGTGCTGTGTCAGGATTTGGGGAATTTGGATGGGGCTCTCTAATATGGGTACTATTTATGTTAAATTATAAATGATTATGTAGTATGGGGTACTGTGATATTTTAAGTGATCATTGCCTTTTCTGTACAATATGACCCTTCTCATCTCTCTCATTCATTTTGCATGCCTCTGCTCACTTCTGTACAGCCACAGTTGAGGCTATTGAGGCTGAAAAAGGTACGATCAGAGTCCTTGCGCTGGGCAGAGATCTGTGGTGTGTGGGTGGGCATCAGAGAATGTCCTATGGGTGTGTCTTATTCCTAGCTTGCACAGCCCAAGATGAATCAGACTCACTGACTCATCATGTTTAAGTCACATTCCTCTTTCTTTTTTTTTTATCATAAGGACTAGTTTCCATAGTAACAATCTGTTTTATTTCCCTTTTATAGTTTTATTAAATGCAACTAGCATTTAATGGTCCTGAATTCTTTAGAGTGCAGCATGTTATGCTATAATATCATAGCATTTAAATTGGCATATAAAGATCTATTCCATATTTTGCACAATTCTGAGCTACTCAGATTATTTCTTTCCTAAGTGAAACCTCCTCTGGATAGAGATTTGTTTGTTTTTACTCATTTTAGTAATTTGCCTGAGAGTGCAGAAGCTGTCGCTGTGATTTTTTTTTTCTTTTTTGCTGCAGTTTGGGCTAGTATTTGCTGATAATATTATATTCATGTATATCATGTATTGGCTTCACATTACACATGGCTAATTGCTTTGCTGCCCAACCAATTACTTGGTTCACATGCACAGACTCTGAGTCCCAGGGATTACACAGATTAAAGCAACCAGATTATAACCAGTAGTATGGAGGTCTTTTCTATGCACCTTTTAATAATGCAAGATACATCATTCCAGATGAAGTAAATGAGAAACTATGACTAGATAATTGCCGTGTTTTTTGTGTGTGTTTTTTTTTTGGGGGGGGGGGGTTGGGAGGGGGAATGGGTTTCCAATGAACATGGGTTGAATGACCAGTGAATTAAAGACAACAAACATCTCCTAAGATTGAAACTATAAATATTTTTTTGCTATCAGCCAAACACAGATCTAACTCCTGGAGGTATTTTCCACCTTTTTCATTTCATATTGGTGATGATGAGGTGATGATACCTTGACCTCCAAGATAATTCTGATCTGCTAAATTTTAATTTAACCTCTTTCTCCTCCCAATATCTTGGTACAGATTTGTGTGTTGAGGATTAACCTTGTTTAGCCTCCTCACTTGCCCCTCCTCTTGATGCTGCCTTATTGTGATAGTCACTGATGATCTTAGGGTCTGAGGTAGGAGATAATTGGTGCAGTAGAAATCAGACTAAGACCCTGAGAACATTGCCTGGAGGTTATTTTTGTATTTCTTTAAAAGGGTATGCTAACACTTGTCATCTATGAAGCTATCTTATTTATATTTAAATGTAAACATTTCACATTTTAAAGGGATATCTGGAATGGGATAGGATTCAGTTAAAGTAAGATTTAACAGTTGCTACATAGAGCTAATTTCTTTTTAAAAATCATTAATTGTTTTTGAAATCTCAGAAATGTTTTTCAATTACTGACTTATCAAATTTGCATTTTGTTAAGCAATACGAGGATTCTCTCCACCACATAGAATCTGCAGTTTTGAAGAGGCAAAGGGTTTGGATAGGATCAATGAGAGAATGCCACCCCGGAAAGATGCTGTACAGCAAGATGGTTTCAATTCTCTGAACACCGCACATGCCACTGAGAACCACGGGACTGGCAACCATAGTGCCCAGTGACCCACGGCTTCCCAGGGACTCTCACATCTCGGGCCCCAAATGGACAAATCACCCAAGGAGCTGGAGGGGTCGGCCAAGCTGACTGTAAATGTCACAGTCCCTTTGGAGAAACCATTGTGCTTTTGAGACCCCAGCCCTCTTCTGGATGGAGGCTTGAGGGCCCTGGGACATGTTTGTGCTATCTAATAAGATTGGGTCATCGCTGCCAAGGTGGAGAGCAGTGAGCAGGGGGCTTGGGGCAATTTCCAGTGGAGGGCAACTACACCTCCATTTATGCTTGTGGTTCACACATTTAAGTTTACAAATGAGATTTCTTTTTTCCCTCAGTAGACTTAGATTTTGTTTTCAACCATGACTTCAAATACAAGCCTAAGAGCTAACATGGATTTTTTCCCCCCATGAATTGTCTTTAAAGGATGAATTAGCATGGTCTTAAAATACATTTCTGAGGTTACTAAGCTGTATATTGAATTATGAGCAAAATGCTGAGAAACCCAGTTGGCATTTATACAAAATGATGACCTCAGGTCTATAGTTCTTAAATGTGGCTAATTCTGTAATATAGTCTTGGTATTTTTCAATTATGAACATATAACATATTTCTAGGCAGATTCTCTTACTTGAATACAAATCTAAAATCTTTTTGCCCAGGTCTTTTGAGATTTACACTCCAGAGATTTAAGAAGAAAACCTCTAAAATTTCAAAATTAAGAAGAATTACAGAATTACTCATTTAAGATACTTTAAAAGAAGTTTGTACATTGTCAAAGTAAATTTTAATTCAAATCATGTCTGTAAAATTTGATGTATTTTGTGTATGCATGTTTTCATTTTGCAAATATTTAATATATAGACCTATGATGTACAGGTACGACATGTGTAGGTTACCTAGATGTTATGAGAAATTTAGTTTATTGTGAGTACTCAAGTTGCTTAAATAGCCACCAGGATGATTTGCTGCTGGCTTTCTATCATTTTTATGTTTTGATGCAAAGGAAATTTTAAAATGTTCTGGAAATGTTTTTGATTAAGCAATGCAGCATAGAAGCAACAATGGTGTTCAATCATTCAGTTGTTAGTGGAAGCATAAAAGTCAAGACTGCATGTTGAACATTTTTTTGATAGCTACAGAACTGCTTGGTTAAACTAAATGGAACCATGTGCTAATTCTTCACAATTATTGACCTGTATTGATTGCCACTGTAGTTTGGTATTTCCCTTTGCTTTGGTGGCCTGCTTCCCTCATGCCCTGGAATACAGCTTAGAGCTCCAGGCAGCGGAACCATCTATTTTGTTTGCCAGAAAGTGCACCCTGTATGGTCTCCTGTCTAAGTTGGAAATATTATGCATGTGCAGGACTATTGGAGTATTTTATAAACAGTAGCACACAATAAATTCCATGCATGGGCCGCTGCTCCTATCTCTGTGTTGGGTTTTATTTGAAGATGTAGTCAGATTTGAACTTCTCATGCCAATCAGAAAATCCTGGTAATAGAATTGGGCTATATCCTTCAGACATTATCTCATGGATAGTTCATGGTAAGTTGATGAATTAAATTCTTCATAAACTTTGCTTTTTTTTAAACTTTGGTTGGTTACTCTTTTACATGAACATTAGTAACTAAGCACTAGAGGACTGGATGCCTATTATAGGCCTCCTAAATCTAATTAAAATCACTGTTTACCTAACTTTTAATTGAAGGAAAAATGTCTAGAATTTTGTTACAGTGGTATTGGAAATTTAGTGGGTGTTTTAACAATAAGAAAGAAGATATTAGTGATACTGCATTTTCCTGATATTCCTTTTTTGTCATGATCAAAATAAATACAGATTTTGACAATTGAGGGAAATTAGGATATTGCTCAACATTTTCTAATAATATAATCATATAGCAACTTTAATTACAGCTTTCAATAATAATTATAATGATATACATTATAAAGCATTAATTTAGTTCAAGATACATGTACTTGCCTAATTCCAGGTAGCAAACATCTAAAATTGATGATTATTACAGCTTCTACTTGCTATAATATTAAAAGTCCATGAACTGACTTTAAAGTTACTACGCACTGCATATCTTAAAGATTCTTCTTGATGTTATTGTTTTCTGAAAACTGCATCTCTAACTTAGCAGCTTAACTAGTATATCAGTACCAAGAACTTCTTAGCATGTAGGTCCATCACAATAGTATTCGTGGGAATTATAGGTAAATATAAAGCATCATTAGCAAACTAAGAAGAATTTTGTGTTAATGGTAACAATTAAAAAGAAAGAGAAAGGAACGCAACTGAGAAAAAGTCGTATACATGAAGAGTGGTAGACTATGACCCAGTGCTTCACAGACCACACTTCCTACCTGTTGAATAGGAACCTCTTTCTAGTCTTCTTAACTAGT
Source organism: Rousettus aegyptiacus (assembly GCF_014176215.1). Taxonomy (NCBI): domain Eukaryota; kingdom Metazoa; phylum Chordata; class Mammalia; order Chiroptera; family Pteropodidae; genus Rousettus; species Rousettus aegyptiacus. The sequence continues at coordinate 13,738,027 of NW_023416309.1, forward strand.
TTCACAATGAACCATAGAAGTATTTTTAAGCTTTTTTTTTTTTAATATACACCGTGATGAATACAAATTGTATCTACCAGAGCAAGTAGTGGCGAAGGTAAAAGTGAATATTCAATATCAATTTTTTTCTGCATAGTATCTCTCTTTATATCCAAAGATGACACTTCTGAGTTAGAAAAGACAATCTGACTTCTTGTACCTTCTGCAGTTGAGCCCTTAACAACTCAAAAATCTTTAGATGTTCTGCCAGTTACATTTGAAATTGACCTTTGCTTAAAGTGGATCGCCCCTTATTTTGTTCAGGATTTTTGCCTATTGCAACTGATTTTCCTTTGTCCATAGCTGTTCTTTATGTTATGTAATGTTTTGTTGCATCCTTAACACTTCTTCCACCTTTTCTGCTTGTAGTTTGTGCTTTCTACAGTTTGGGGTTCCTTTGGAATCTATTCTCTATATCTGTTCATATGTAAATTTTATGCCACATTCCAGGACCTCATTGCAAGAGGTTCTGCTCCCCAGTTAGATGATGTTCATTCACAGAGGCAGGTAAGTGATATATATAGTTGGGGCCAGATATAAGAATAAAGTAAGAACTTGCAGTAATATAGGACCACTGTCCTGATAAAGTTCTGGAGCTCAATAACTCTATGTGAAAATGAGCTAGGAATGTGGAATTAAATTCCCTGGATCAGTATCCATTACAAGATGTTTACAGATGTTTAAGTTGTTTCTTATTTTCCGTTCCTAGAAATAGTATATGTTTTTAGATGTTAATATTTTGGTCTCTAATTTTCTGGAAATATTTACAGTAGTTCACCCTTGTACATGATTTTGCTTTCCATGGTTTCAGTCAACCATGGTTTGAAAATGTTAAAATGGAAAGTTCCAGAAATAAACAACTCATATAAGTTTTAAATTGCATATCATTCTAAGTAGGATGATGAAAATTCATGCTGTCCCATTCTATCCCTCCCAGGATATGAATCCCTTGTCAGCATATCCATGCTATATCTGCTCACATTAGTCACTCAGTGGCCTTTTCAGGTATCAGATAGGCTGTCAAGGTATATTGCAGTACTTGTTCAAGTAACCCTTATTTTACTTACTACCACATTCACTTAACTTTATTACAGTCTAATTGTTCTATTATTAGGTATTGCTGTTAATCTCTTACTGTGCCTAATTTATAAACTATTGTAGGGATGTATGTATAAGAAAAAAACATAGTTTATGTAGCATTCAGTCCTATCCTCAGTTTCTTGGAAAATACCCCAGTGGATACGATAGACTACTATATTCCTCTTTGGAAATAAACAGGTGAAGTGCCTCTGATGACATTCATTCAGAAAGTGTCTTGCTCTTCTTTTAGGGAAAGTGAATTTTACAAATTAATTCTGGATGTTTTCCTTACAATTCATTTCCTTCTATACCATTTCTATCCTTTTTTGGATATTTTATTTGTACTTAAGCCTAGATTGGTTATAGTTGGGTTGTGCGTGAGCAGTTTGTTATGCTAAAAAGGGCTTTGGACTTGGACTCATCCTGGGTCTACATTGACATCCAGAAACACAGGGGTTCCTGGGCTAGCGCTTGCCTTTTCCAACCAAATATTGGCTTCTGAACTAATCCCAAGGGTTTTTCCTTGACGCTGTGGACTGAGAGCAGTAATAATGCTGCCTTAGAGAGATCCAGGAAGAAGTAGGGTTCATCTTTCCTTAACCTGCCTGGCCTTTGGTGAGTTTGAGAGTGTTGACAGAGTTCTGAGCCTTCTTGGCAGAGAAGGAAGGTCAGAAAGAGAGAAGTTCATGGGCAGGGGGCCAGGTCCTTACTTACCTTGTTGGCAGGGCACACCTAATCACAGACACCCAGCATTTCAACAGTTTGCAAAGGCAAGTGATAGGAAGGGACAGCTGCAAGTCAGCCACAACCTAGAGCTAAGGAGATCAAGCATTCATTTCACTTGGAAGAAATAGAGAAGAAAGGAAGCCGAGGGCTTAGCAGGGTAAGTTACTTTTCCATCAACCACTTTGCTTGTTTAGTTTATTGAGTAAAGCATTTATCACCCCAGGGAGTGTTAATCACTGATTAAGCAGCTGAATGTGTGAGTAATAGCAATGTTCCTAATGTATTTCTCCTTTTTCTCTCTCTTTTCTCAACCCCTTTTGAGGATCTGTAATGGCTACCAGCTTTATTCCTCTTCCTTAGTTCTCCAAAGACATTTTGTATGTGCTGGTGAATTAGAGAAAATTAGATGCGCTTTCCTGGTCAGCAGATGACCAGGAAAGATGAGTGTGGTGAGAAGATGAGTGTGGTTTAGGTGAAACTTAAGGCTTTTGGTGGTAAGGAAGGGTAAAGATAAGAGATCTAGGCCTGGGAATAGGCTAATATTTTAGGGAATTTGGAGTTGAAGGATAGGAGTTTTTCTAGGCTATCCAGTTCATGTCTCCTTTCCTCTACTTGGTTTTGGTATTTTCTCTTATATACTGGCAATAAATTAGAGCTCAAGTCACTGGGGATGGCCAGAAAAAAAGTTAAAATGATTCTCTTTCAAGATGGGGTAGACTCTGAACTCTGAAATTCTGAAAGCTTACTATATATAATTCTTCCCAATTTCTCTTTTATCCTGGTTTTTGCCTTTATGTCCCTCAATCTTTCTCCCACCCCACCTTGAACTTGGAAGATTTGGGGGCTCATTGTAGGGGCTTAACAACTAGGGAACCTCAGTCTGGGACTGATGTACGCAAACTCAGACATGAGCCTGACAATATCCCTAAATGCAAGTGCAAAGACTTGGCTCCTTATTCCTACCTTCTTACCTTCCTGCCAGCAAACTAACTTATTTGTATCATGAACCCACTCTAGACAGAGGAAACTGGCATTAGGGATTTCACCCTCACCACTCCTCTCCATGCTGTGTGATCCCTTGACTTCCAGCCAGTATAAGCAACCCCCGGAGAGTCAAGAGTTAAGCTTCCATTGGAAGAAGACCTCTCTTTGGAAAGGCAGATAAATAAGGCAGTATCTTTCTGGTCTTAATTGGCTCCCATTGCAGCATAAAGGCTTTTGGCTGAACATCAGGGAGGTATTATTACTCCTGGGATTTAAGACTCTTAAGTTGTCTCAAATCAAAAATACTTTTTCTCCCTACCTGTAAACAAAAGAGGAGTCCATGCTTTCAAGGTTTAAGGTATTATCTTGCATAAGGAGGCTGGGTAGATAGAGCAGATAAATGTTTCTAGAAATGCAATGATTATGTGTGGTTGAAAAATACAAGGAAGAGTCAGGTCAGTTGTTGGATATGGGATCAGAGGGTGAGAAGGCAATTCCATCCACCCTTTGTAAAAGGACATGACCCTTAAACCCTAAAATAATCTATCATTAGGTCAAATTTCTTCTTTATAACAATTTAGAAGATATGGTATGCAGATGAGATTAGCTATCTCTGTTCTGTAAACTCCGAAACCATTCACTGTGGGATAAGGGGAAAAGTTAAAGGGGTGGAATGAAAGGACGAGAAAAAGGAAAGTACAAAGGAAAATATAGATTCTTCATTAACCTGAGGACAGGTTTACAAGAGCCATATTGTAACATAATGGTTATTAGCTACATAATTCTAGGAGAATTTTTGTTTGTTTGTTCTGCCGCCTACATCTTATCTGAATGATGATTCTAGAGTTTTTTTCCAAATCTAATCTGGAAGGATTAAATGTCAGACCATCTTTGTAATAAAACATGATCCCTGATTTGAACTTTAATAGTTACCTCATTCACAGTAAAGCCAACCACTGTTAGTATATTTAGCCTCTCTTATTTACTTGTCCCCAGAAGCAGTTAATCTTAAAGTTAATATTGTATTAGTTTCTTAATTTCTATGGATACCTTTTTTTTAAACTGAGGTGAAATTCACATGAAATTAATCTTTTAAAAGTGAGCAGTTCAGTGGTATTTAGAACATTCATGTTGTATAACCACCACCTCTATCTAGTTCCAAAACATTTTCATGACCCCAAAAGAAAACCCCATAACCATTAAGTAGTTACTTTCCATTCTCCCTTACACCCAGCCCCTGGCAGACACAAATCTGTTTTGTCTCAGGATTTACCTATTCTTGATATCTTATATAAACGGAATCATGTAACTCATGACCTTTTGTTTCTGGCTTTTTTCACCAAGCATATAACGTTTTTGAGATTAATCCATGTTGTAGCATATATCAGTACTTCGTTCCTTTTTATGACTAATAATATTTTATTATATACATATCCCAATTTGTTCATCTGTTGGTGGACTTTTGGGTTGTTTCTACTTTTTGGCTATTGTGAATAATGGTGCTGTGAACACTTGTGTATAAGCATTTTTTTGAATACCTGTTTCATTTTGGGTATATACCTAGGAGTGAAATTGCTGGGTCATATGGTAATTTTATGTTTAACTTTTTGCAGTCACCATAATGTTTTCCATAGCACTGTACTATTTTACATGCCTATTATCATAACACAAAGGTTCCAATTTTTCCACATCTTCACCAACACTTATTTTTTTTATTTTTATTTTTTGATAAGAGCCATCCTAATGGGTGTGAAGTAGTATCTCATGGCTTTGATGTGCATTTACCTAATGATTAGTGATGTTAAACATCTTTTCATATGCTTTTTTTTTTTTTTGGCAATTTGAGTATTTTCTTTGGAGAAATGTCTGTTCAGATCTTTTGCCTGTTTTTAATTGGGTTGTTTGGTGGTGGTGTTGAGTTTTAGGAGTTCTTCACATGTTCAGGATATTAATCTTTCATAAGAAAAATGATTTGCCAATATTTTCTCCCATTCTATGGGTTTCATTTCACTCTATGATGCACAAAAGTTTTACATTTTGATGGAATCCAATTTATTTTCCTTTTGTTACTTTTACTTTTGGTGTCATATCCAAAGACTTGCTAATCCAATATCATGAAGCTTTTCCTCTATGTATTCTAATAAGACTTTGTAGTTTTAGCTCTTATATTTAGGTGTTTAGACTCAATAATCAAGCTCAACTTATTCTATTTCATTAATTTCCAGAATGTTCCCATCTACATTTCTATGCTCAAGCTCTTGTCTGTGTTTAGAATTTTGTTTTTCCTCTCTCTTTGTATTCAAATTAATACCATCTTTCATGGTCTATTCCGGCTGTTCCCTGCGGCAAAAAGTCTTCCTATTGATCACCAACTGAAAAGACTTTCTTCTTCTGATCTCCCATTATGTTTTAGTTTCACTTACAAGATTTATATGCTATCCTATACTACAGTTTACATTTATTCCCTCTATAAGATATTTAGATGTTAAGTATATTTTTCATAATTTTTCCATTATAGTGTTTTGCAAATGATTTTATCTGTTTATCAATAAATATTTATTAAATGAATGAATGTTTTTATTTTTCCCAGTATAGTCTCTTTTATTCACTCAGCCCTTGTGGAAGGAATGAGAGAGGCCAGAGAAAGAGGACATCACAGAGTTCCTGCTAGGTGTGGTGGGTGGGTGTAGACTTAGCTCTACTTCAAAACTCACTTCTTTAGGCAATTTTTCTCATTTGAATTACTTGCTTTGAATATATAACTCTTAGCATTGTTAACATTTTGTACTGCATTTAATTTCCATTTCTTGGTTTATTGCTTATATATGTGTTGTTAGGTCTTTTAAAGTGAATGTTTTACTTTCCCAACTAGATTAAATTGACTAATTCTCCAATTTGATGGAGTTTTGGGTGGCCAAAACTTCTGTTGCTTTTTCTTTTCTCTTAAGTTTTAAAATACACTAATAATATGTGAATATATTCTTTTGTATAAAAAAGTCAAACATTACAAGTAAGTCAAACGTCCCCTTTGACCTACTCAGTTCCTATCCCAGTGCCTTTTCCTCTCAGTTAATCACCGTTATTGGTTTTATATGAGCCCTGCCAGACCTTTTTCTGTGCATTACTTACATATATATTTATATTATATACAGAACTTCACGTATAATTATTTTCCCCATTTTTCACAACTGCCTGTAATGATCAGTAATCAGTAGATATGAAATAAGTTTTACTGATACCTGGGTCTGGAGAGACTGGTAATAGGTCAGACATGTGAAAACACACCATATATGTCCATCTTGCACAATTTCATTCCATATCTTGTCTACATATAGTCCCTAGGTATCAGTGGACAGGCCATGGCTCCACGGCCCCGGCGAAGAAGGCACAAGAAACCCACCTCATCGGTGGCTCCCATGGTTGTGACTCTGCCCACAGATGTGACCCCTGTGCCTCTGACCCTCTCAAAACCTGGCCCTAGCATTGATGCACTTGGCTTCTCCTCCTTGGAGAATAATGTTCCTGGCCTATCCCAGGTGATTCTTCAAAAGCTGAACATGAAAAGCTATGAAGAATACAAGTGAGTGACTAACTGTGGAAGAGCAGTACATTGTCTCTGGTACAAGTGATTTCAAAAGGTGGAGAGGGAGTATAACTTGGGGATTATGGGGTATTTGCAATGAGGGATTCTCTCATACTGACCTTTGCTAGTTTTATTTCTAGAAATCTAAGAACTATAATTTTTTTATAATTCTTGTTAGTGATAAATCATGGGAGTAGGAGACATGGGAGTAGATGGAAATATATAGGAGACAAGGTAGGGATCATGAGAAATTTGAGAGCTATTTTTCCTATTACCACTCCTTCCTCATGCTGTCTCTGCAGGTTGGTGGTAGATGGGGGTACTCCTGTATCAGGCTTTGGATTTCGATGCCTTCAAGAAATGTTTCAGAAGATGGAGGACACATTCAGATTCTGTGCTCACTGTAGAGCACTCCCTAGTGACCTTTCAGACTCCAAGGTCCTCCGGCACTGCAAGAGGTGACTAGTCAGAGGCTAATAGGAGTGATACCCAGAAATGATCCTGTAGGAGAAAAGGTCTGAGAATTTTCAGAATAACTTAATTCCCACTCCTCATTTTGTATTATCCAGACCACATAGAGATTATAAAAGGTTTGGGCTCTGGCTTATTTTTAGTGTTATAGAGAGGTCAGACAGAGACCACAGTACAATTCTATCTTTTTCGTCTTGAGAGGTTGGAGTTGAGCCATAACCATGATAAGAGGGCAGCCACAAACTGTTTTCTATAAGGGTTGTAAAAAGTGAGTCATTGCAATTAGGGTCACTCTGCAATTAGAGTCATTGCAGTATGAGGTGTCACTCTGACCCAAGAGAAAAATTACATTTCCAGTCTCTCCTGCCTCCTCTGCAAAATGGAGTCCCCAGATTTGGAGCATCAGCTGTCATTCCTCTCTCTACCTTTTTCACCCAGTAATCTTTCTTCCTACATGCAAGAATATCAGTTCCCTTCCCCAGATATCCCCCAATCACCTTTGACGTATAGGAACATCTATTTCTCGGACTCATTCTCTCAGGTGCAGAAATGTCTATTACTGTGGCCCCAAATGCCAAAGGTCAGACTGGCCAACACACCGGAAGGTTTGTCAAGAGCTGTGTCTTATAGCGGTGGACCGACTCATGGAATGGCTTCTGGTCACAGGTGGAGTGATGGGTATTGGGGAATTCGGCCATAATGGTCAAAGCTGGTCATACTTGAAGATGAAAACATGTTATTATGAGGAAAACATGAGCTGAGTGGGGAAGGGGAGTGAGGCATTCCTGGTCACAGGATGGGAGAGTGAACATAGAGGGAATATTGAAACTGGGGAAGGATTAGGTCACTTCTTGTTCCTTCTTTCCTGCAGGTGATTTTGTCCTACCCTCAGGACCTTGGCCACAGCTGACTGAAGTTGTGCAGGGCTGGGACACCTGGTTTTCTATGCGGCGTTTACAGCTAGATGCTACATTGGATGCTGTGCTGGGTAGTCATGCCATGACTACCTTGTGGGCCAGCGTAGGACGGCCAAGGCCAGACCCAGATGTCCTGCAGGGCTCTTTGAAGAGGCTGCTAACAGATGTCCTGTCACGGCCCTTGACACTGGGCCTTGGGCTTCGGGCCTTGGGGATAAATGTTAAAAAGATTGGAGGAAGCACACTGCATGTTGTTGGTGCTTCCCATGTGGAGACATTCCTCACTCGCCCTGGGGACTATGATGAGCTTGGTTACATGTTTCCTGGACACCTTGGCCTCCGTATAATCATGGTGGGTGTAGATGTAGCTGCTGGCTTTTCACAGAGTACCTCAAATTCACCCCTGGAACCTGGCACAGTTCAGCTTAGTGGCCATAAGGGCCTCTATCACAACTTCTGGGAGGAGCAGGTAGAGACTGGGCAGACTACCCATCCAGATTTGGTAGTAGCATTCCACCCAGGTAAGTCATTGGTCCAGGGGAATACTGGGTGTGTCCTTTGGGAATTTTCCATTCTCTTTAACGTATCTTCTGTCTTTGGAACCCCATTCATTTTGTCAAGTTAAACACAATATAATGATGACCTGCTGATCATTAGCCCTATGGGCTACATGTGGGTTCAGAATTTTTCAATGAAGACCCTGGAGTGAGTGATAGTGGTAAATAAGCATGAGCAGTGAGCAAGGCGAGGGTTTGGGTAGACACAATCAAAGAAATCTCTCTCTTGGGGTCTATCTTAGCATTTCCCCTCTCTATTCTCATGTCATTTTTTTCCTTCTCAATTTTTCTTCTATAGGTTTCCATGCTTCCCCAGATTTGATGGAGGCTTGGCTGCCCACCCTTCTACTACTTCGTGATTATGAGATCCCGACATTGATCACTGTTTACAGGTTTTAACATCTTTCTATTTGTGATACCTTCAGGGAGGTATTATATAGTTGAGCTTATTTCTCTCCCCCTTGCTTATCTTTTGCTTTCTGATGAGGATTTTCTTTCTTCTCACATTTGGCTTTCTCCTCCCCTTGGAACAAAGGTCTATGTTGGTTAATCAGATAATTAGTGAAACATTTGGGAGGGAGGGATAGCCCTTGTCTCGTCCAGCCTTAGGTAATTTTGGGGCTTGATGAGTTTAGAAATGTTAAGTTCTGAGCAATTTCTCTCCTTGCTCTCATAATTACCAGAGCAATTTTTCTTATCTGTCTCCCATAGCCATCAGGAGTTGGCAGCCTCTTTGCAGATCCTGGTGGACCTGGATACACACATCACTGCTTATGGAGCTAACCCTTTCATGTCTCTCAAACCTGAACAGGCCTATTCCAACCCTAACAAGCAGCCAGTATACTGTAGTGCCTACTATATCATGTTTCTTGGAAGCTCCTGCCAGCTGGATAAGAGGCAATTGGAAGAGAAAGTAGATGGTGGGGTTTAACTAGCTGAGCCAGATTCTGACTGGATGTCTAGAAAAGAGGGAGGTAGTGATGAAATTACTTTGCTGATGTCATGTCTTTTTATTGTCAACTTTGAAACTTACATTCACTTGTCCAGGTAAAGATTCTAAGCTGAATAGGAGCTCCTTTATGACGCGACTCATTTCTGTGATCTTAGCAAAGGTATCTTCTAGAGACAGGATTCTATATTTAATGCATGGCGAGAAGCTTTGGTATCAGTCTTTCCACAGCCTGGAGTCCCTAACAGTTTACTTTGTGAGAAAGTTATACCTTTTGACTTGAACCATATGGCACTGAGAAGAACGGTACCTTATTCTGAAAAAAGACTTCTTATCCAATAATTTGGGCTAAGAAATGGCGAGGTGTTAATGACTTGAAATGGTGCAAGAATGGGAAAATCAGAGAAGTGGTTGGGAACATGGAAAGGGGGTTGTGAGGATTGGCACACTATTTTTTCGAGATAAGTGTCTCATTTTCCTATTTTCTGTTGGGGACCTGCCAACCGTAGAGCAGCTTTTTGCCCTGGTGTTGTGTATTACGTACTCCAGGTTATATCAGACTTTACTTGAATATACTGGAGTTATTTGTTATCACCTATACCACAATAAACTCAGTTTGTGGCTTATTAAGTCACTTGCTTTATTTTCTATTCATTGGCAAATATTACTTGTCTACATACAATACCTCACATTGGAGGTTTCTCTGTTGTCAAAGGAGTGATTAACATCAGCTTTCTGTTTGGGCCTGACACCCTACCACCCCCTGTCTCACCTGTCCTTCTCATCACACTCTCTGGATTAAGATAGATATTCCTACAATCTTGCCATGACCTCAAAGCCCCACCCCCAACCCTATCACATACCTATACATTCTTATTGCCCACTCTAATAGAGGTAATGTTAGAATTCACTTATTCATTCAAAATATATAGTTAGTACCAACCATGTGAAAGGTACTGTATTAGGGCTTTGGAGAGATACAAAGTTGATGAGACATGGTCCTCCTTATCCTTAACCTAGGAAAGGAAATAACACATATACATAAATAGCTTTATTACAAAATGTAATATGGAATAAGAACCATAAGAGAGACTTATAATACTGAGGAAATAGAGTGAAAAGAGGGATCACTTTACTAAGTGAAAGTGAAGGTTTTGTGAATTAGAATTTTATGAAACAGATGGAGGGCAGAGCATTTCACATCCTTAGAACAATAGGAGCAGAAGTTTGCAGGCAGAAAAGCATAGGGGATATTTTAGGATACATTGGGAGATTAGCATAAATTAAGTCTGGGAGGTAGATTGGGACTAGATTGTAGAAGGAGCATAGCCAACTGATCAGCTTTAGATTTATATAGATTTGAGTACGAACCCTGGGGCAACCACTAATATTTTTGTGTCTTTGGGAAAGCTAAAAACTTTTAAGTTTCCTCAGTTTCCTCATTTGTAAAATGGAGGTAACATCAAGTATTCAGAGAATGTTTGCAAAGTCAGAGGATGCACACATCCCTATTTTGAAACCTACAAAGCAACAGTAATCAAGACAATGTGGTGTGGTAGCAAGGCCCGAACTAACGGTTTCCTAGGACGCTTCCCAGGATGTCTGAAAATTATTCACCTCCTCTACAGCCTGCCAACAAATCAAAATACACTTTCCTTGTATAGAAAGAACTTGCAAGTCTGTAACTATAAGGAAGTATAAGATGTGTATAAAAGGGAAAGCCCCTCTTCAATTGGGGCTAAGCCTTTGGATGTGAATCTGCTGAGCCAATGCCAGCACCAATAAACGCTACTTCCTGCTTATTGCCTCAGTGTCCTGTCTGAGTATCCTGCAACATTTCTGGGGACTTGTCCAGAACCAGAGATGGCAAGTTTTCACCTCTCTTGTCATCTAGGTTTGGCCCCCGGGACTCTGGGAGTAGCGGACTCCACCTGGCGACAGTGGACTTGTTGTCCGTAGGCAAAAACGACTTTTCCAGCAGGCCGGGACGGCAGCTCTGAGAGCACAACAGACCCTGGTGAGGCACAGGAACCAGTGCAGGAGCACTGCCCAACAGACTGGAGAGGACCCAGGTCTAGGTTTCTGACCTGCCCCTAAAGAGGCAGAAGGGGAGTCTGATCAGCTCCCAAAGTCACCTGAGTAGTCTCTCTCTGGAGGGAGATGAAAGCATGATCTCTCGGGTTTATTTGGGCAGAGGGTCATGTTTGAATGATGAGTGCTTGAGTGTGAATGAGATGTGGCCTTGCCGCAAAGTGAAGGTTGAGCCCTTATCTGCGGTTCGGTGGCGAACCTCATACGGCTTAGGGTGGTATCACCAGATCTCCATGAGGAATCTACTCGTGTTCTGAGTTGGAGTTTATACTGACACATCAATTGCTAAGAGGTACCTGAAATATCCCTGCAAAGGGAGCAGCCGGAGACAGACAAAGGGAGTCCCTAAACCCGTGTGCGTCACTGTCACATGGGTGGAATATGGGTGGACAAGAGAGTAAGCAGACCCCGTTAGGACATATGTTAAAGAATTTTAAGGAGGGCTTTTCAGGAGATTTTGGTGTGAAGCCCACCCCCCAGAAACTTTGTACTTTTTATGAGCTAGACTGGCCCTCATTTGATGTGGGGCGGTCATCAGAAGGATCCTTGGATAAGGCAGTCATAGCCAGGGTCTATCAGGTTATTGTAGGGAATCCCAGCCATTCAGATCAATTTCCTTAAGGTTGACAGGCTGTGGTCCTGACCCGACCCCCTTGGTTGAGAGCTTGTCTAGAAGAAAATTACAGAGTAATGTTGGCCTGGGCCACTGCGACCTCCAAATACTGACCTAAAGAAAAGAAACCAATCTAGCTGAGTGAGCCAGAGGATACCCCACCTCCATATGCTCCCATTTATCCACCCTTACAAAGGGCCCCAGAACAACTGGCTACCTTCCCGGAACCCTTGATTCCAAGTCCACATGAAAACAGCCTGGGATCTACTGACACCCCGTCCTCGTTGACCTCTGTAGATTCTCCGCCAACCCCTGTCCTGAACCCCTATGGCCCAACTGGAACCCAACCAAAAGCAGCAGTCTCTACAAGAGAGGCCCTCCAATTACCCCTGCATGAAACATGGGGCCCTATCTACTATAAAAATCATATTCCCTCCTTCACAGAGAAGCTCAGACCATGATAAGCCCACCTGGGCCAATAGCCGCCAGCTCCTCCTGACCCTACAGAGGAACGCAGGTGAGTCACCCAGGCTGCTTTAAAGTGGCTAGAGGAACATACCCCAGCAGGGACCTTAAACATTCAGGCCTATGCCCCAAACCAGTTCCTCGAGGAGGGCCCCTAATGGGACCCCAATGAGGACAGGGAATTCCAGATACTTGAACGCTATCAGGAGGCCCTCCTAGGTGGTCTAAAAGAAGGAAGAAAGCCATGAATAAGACCTCGGAGATAGTCCAGGGACCCGAGGAAAGCCCAAGGCAATTCTATGAGAGGCTATGTGAGGCATTTCACTTTTACAACCCCTTTGACCCAGAAGCAGCTGAAAACTAGAGGATGGTTAATGCGGCTTTTGTCAATCAGGCCCAGGGAGACATCTGGCGCAAACTGCAAAAATTGGAGGGCTTTGCTGGTATGAACACCAGTCAATTGTTAGAGGTGGCCCAACGGGAAGCAGACCGAAAAGTGCAACTCTAGGAGAACAATCACTCCCGGAGAGGTGCCCCTACAGGCTGGGGATGGGTCTAGAGGAGAAGGCGACCAGAAGAACTACCTTACTCAGAAATGAGGTTGGGGTGGGACCAGTGTGCTCAGTGCCACCAAAAGGGTCACTGGAAAAATGAGTGCCCCCAACAGTTGGGCAGTTACCAACCAGCCCGCTCCAAGCTCAAGAGGAAGAGGCCAAGTGTTCCAAGGATGGTACCAGCCAACATGGCCATCACCTGAAGCCCCAGAAGCTGGAGAGACTCATTAAGTATAAGATCCTTCAGCTATGCCCATTACCATGGAATATGCCTCTCCTACTGGTCCAAAAACCAGGGACCAACGATTATCAGTCATCCTGCACCCAGTCATCCCCAACCCGTACACCCTCCGAGGACTCATCCCCAGAGACGCAACCTTCTTCTCATGTCTGGATCTTAAGGATGCCTTTTTCAACATACACCTGGCCCCTCAGAGCCAGCTGATCTTCACCTTCCAGTGGGAAAATCCTGAGAACAGAGACAAAGGCCAGATAACTTGGACTAGATTGCCTCAAGGTTTTAAAAACTCTCCAACCATTTTCAGAACAGCACTAGCTTCTGACCTAAAAGCTTTCCCAGTGGACCAGAATGGCTGTGTTCTGCTCCAGTATGCAGACTATCTACTGCTGGCAGGGTAAACACAAAAATGTATGGAGGGAACACAAATGCTCCTCACCCTCTTATGGGAAGCTGGCTATAATGTTTACCTTGGCTTCCACGTATCTCAGGGGCAATACCAAGTTGGCCTGGAAAGAAAACAGGTTGTCTGTTCTATACTCATTCCATCTACCCAATGCCAAGTTTGCGAGTTTCACAATTGCATTGAAGTCATGGATGCAGGATATGCTGTGGTACCCTACATTCCACCATTGAGGCAAAACCTCTGCCAAGGGAACCCTCAGCCCAGAAAGCAGAGCTCATTGCACTGCCCAAGCCCTCCAGCTAGCAGCAGGAGTATGTGGGGCCTTATATGAAGAAAAAGGCCTAATTGACTTGGAGAAAAGACATAAAATATGGAAAGGAGACCCTTGAGCTTCTAGATGCTGTTTGGCCCCCTAAGAGGATGGCAGTCATGCATTGCTGAGGACATCAAAAAGAAGACACTGTGACTGCTCGGGGAAACTGCAAAGCGGATCGTGAAGCAGAGCTCGTGGCCTCTGAGAGGGTAACAGAACCAACAACTCTGACTGCCGACCTGTTCCCTAGTCCCTTCACAGCATGAGGATACCTGGTTTAAAACTGAAAATGTGAGTTACCTCCCTAGTGGATGGTGGAAGTTTGAAGTTGGGTGAATAGCAATTCCTGAGGCCCTAGCCCCAGCCTTTGTCAGACAATTCGATCAGAGGACCCATAGTGGCCAAACAGCTCTTGACACCACATTGGGCCAGCATTTCTCTCGAGTAGTGTGTGAACAATGTGAGGTATATGCTCGAAACAACCCATGATAGAACACGGGCCCCTCCTGTAGTCCAGAGTGTGGGAGGAACACCTTTTGAGGACCTGGAAGTAGGTTTTACTGAGATGCCCCAATCCCTGGGCTATAAGTAAGTCTTGGTCTTTGTGTGCTCATATTCCAGTTGGTTAGAGGCTTACCCGACCTGGACTGAGAAGGGCACTATTAAGAATCAGGTTGGCCCCAACCAATAAGACTGGGTTCTCTCCCTACGAGATCCTGTATGGGCAACCACTCTTGTTCATCAAGGGAATATGAGGAGACCTAAAGGAAATAGGTGAATTGACTCTGAGACAGCAGTTACAAGCCCTCAGTGCTACTTTGCAGGCTCTCAACCACTGGATTAGGGAAAGGCTGCCTGTTAATCTGACTACTGAGGCCCATTCCTTTAGGCCAGGAAATTTGGTGTGGGTGAAGAAATGGAATGTCCAACCCTTTAAGCCTCTTTGGAGGGGCCTGTTCATTGTTATCTTGTCCACCCCCAAAGTAGTAAAGGTTGCCAAGATAATGCCTTGGATTCACCATAGCAGGCTTAAGCCTGTGGCCACAGACTGGAAGTGCAGTTCAGACTCCACAGAGCCCCTCAGACTAATCCTCCGAAAAAAGACATTGACTGGACTTACAGATCGAAAGAACATTGGCCCTGCTTTGGTCACACCAGAAGCTGACCAATCTACACGCAGCAGAAGCCTAAGGACGGCGACACCCCACCAAGATGGCCAACATATCCCTAAGGACTCTGTGTTTCTCCTAAACTCATCCTTGAGTGTAACCCCTGATACTATAAATGTAAAGAGGGAATCAGGATAGGTAGTCAGGTCATACAGTATGGAAATATCAGCCCTTAGACCAAGAACAGGATGAAGATGAGGCTCTTTGACCCAATCTTGGGCCCATGCATCAAAGGGGGAATGTGGCAGCAAGGGCCGAGCTAACTGCTTCCTAGGACAGTTGAAAGTTATTTGCTTCCCCTTATGGCTGCCAACCAATCAAAATACACTTTCTTTATATAGAAAGAACATGCAACTCTATAACTATGAGGAAGTACAAGATGTGTATAAAAGGGAAAGCCCCAACACCAAAAATCAAATGATCCAATCAAAAAATGGGCAGAAGACCTGAGCAGACATTTCTCCCTAGAGGACAGACAGATGGTCAACAAATATATGAAAAGATACTCAACATCACTATTAGGGAATAGCTAATAGCTATTGGAAATCCCTTAGATAGCACTGCATTGGATTCCAACATATCCTTCTCTCAAGAGGTGAATCAGTTTTTCCTCCAGTATTGGAAATAAATCTTTGTTTAAATTGATTAAATGATGAAATAGTTGTCTTAGGGTTTGGGGGCCCTGTTGTAGTCAGTCAAATATTTATTAAACATTTATTACTAGATTAGAGATGTTTCTGTTCTCAAGGAACTTACATTCTAGCGGGGGTAAACAAACAGTAAACACACAGAATTTCAGATGCCTTTAAGTGTATCAAGAAAATTAAATAGGGTAATGAGTAGTGGTGTTGAAGAGATGGATGACATTTGAGATGATACATACAGTGGCAAACATTCAGAGTAGAAGCAATAACAAGTAAAAAGCTCCAGAGAATCTCTGGTGTGTTTGGGCACAAGCATAGTAGGTTTGGATGGAAGGCCACTTTGATTAGATTTAGTGATTGAAAAGGAAGGTGAAGAGGAATAAGATCAGAGAGAGGTAGGTAGGAGCCAGATTACTTAGTGCCTAATAGACCATGGCCAGGAATTGGGATTTTATTCTGGTTCCAATGGGAAGTTACTGAAGGAGTTTAATCAAGGGAATGACATGACCCAATTTATTCTTTAGAAAGATTACACAGAGTTTCTTAACCTCAAGACTATTTACATTTTGGGCTGAAAATCTTTGTTGTAGGGAACTGTCCAGTGCATTGTAGAATGTTTAGTACCATTCCTGGCCTCTACCCTTTTGATACTAGTAACATCTCCCTCATCCCTGCCCCCCACCTTGCCGCCAGTTGTAACAATCGAAAATGTCTTCAGACATTGCAAAATATCCCCGGGGGAAAAAATTACTGCTCTAATTGTACAAAAAGTAGACTGACAATGGAATGTTCGCATTAGGAGAAGCATAATGGCTTCTATTTCACATGAATTCTGGAGCATATGATGACCTTTAGAGGTATTTTATTTTTGCTAAGTTTATGTTGTTGAATATAGGTAAGTTAAATGCTCGTGTACTATGACTCCACTGTTAATTGTGCCACAGCAGACATCTATGAAAGGTTTAGTTGGGTGCAAAAAGGGAGCAATTAAGTCTACCTAAGGGAAAGAAAGGAAAAGCAGGAGATCAGGAAAAGTTTTTGGAGCAGGAAGGAGATAGGCAATCTCTGAATTGTCTTAATAGATGAATAATTGTCAAAAGGCAGGCAGTGCCTTCTAGGAAGAAGCATGAGGAATGGGCTTCTGATCATGTAGGGCCTTGTATGTCAGGAAAGAAGGGCAAATTGAAAAGTTGAAGTGGGAAATCCAGTGGTAGTGTCTGAACAGACCATTGAGTAGTTGGGCCTATAGCTCAGGAAAATGGGCTGGAAATAAGAGGTTAGGAAAATGGGCTGGAAATAAGAGGTTTGGAAAATACCCTCTTACGGTGATATTTAAGGCAGAGGGAGGGGTGGGGATGAGATCCCCAAAGGAGTAATGCAGAGTGAAGAGGAGTAAAGACAAGATTCTTAGCGAATGCTGAAATTCTGGAGGTCTCTGAAGGCAGATTGGACAGAAAGTCCTATTATTTGCCAGGTACACAAAACTAGTAGGAGCTAGAGAGTGGATGTTGAATACTCAAAGTGTTGTGCAGTTTTGTTTACGCTTGACAGTGACCTTCCTCAAGTCCCTTCTATTTCACTCATCTTTTGAGGACATGTATATCTTGCTCTTACCACTTAAAATTTTAATCCACTCTATCCCAATCCCTTCAGGAAGCTTTTGGGTAGAAAAGGATGTAGAGGAAAAGGTTGATGGTTCTCAAACTTAAGTGTGCATCAGAACCACCTAGAGGGCTTGTTAAACAGATTGTTGGGCTTCACCTCTAGAGTTCGATTCAGTTGATCTATCAAGTTTCCAGGTGATGTGGTCTGAGGGCCATACTTTGAGAAGCACTGTAAAAGGTGGCTGGTTTTTGCTCTAGAATACAAACTTTCTTAATGAGTTTAAGATATTGGTGTGGGTCTTTGAAATTGCTTCAAATGTTTAATGCTAGTTTAATGAAATTGCTTCAAATGTTTAGTGTGTGTGTGTGCGCGTGCGTGCGGGCGCGCGCGCCAAATGATAGGGCTGTGTGAGGGGAACCTAGAATCACCCAACGACTCCCTTCTGGAGTGGTGTATCTCGAGTTCTGACTATCGAGGAACTCCATTAAGTATTAATTCATTTCACAAAGGGCTAATAATAGTCCTTAGCAGATACCAGGGAGGACCGCAGAGCCTGCACCTGGCCTCCCAGTCTCAGCCCTGCGCCACTCACCACTGAAGGGGTCCGGGATTCCTCAGAACGTCTGCAACCTCCCAAATGACTTGCTTGGGAGCTCAAAAGGGCTTGGGCCTTGGTCCCTGGTATCGGGAAATGTGATAAAACTGTTTGCTCCGCCTGCAGGGAGCGTCTTTCCCGCAGGAAGAAATACGGGGCGGGGGCGCGGGGAAAGCCCGAGCCCGGGTCCTGGGCCGCGCCCTCCTGGGCCGCGCCCTCCTGGGCCGCGCCCTCCTGGGCCGCGCCCTCCTGGCCCAGCGGCGTCCCCGCCCCCCGGCGCCCCGCCCTCCCGGGCCCGCCCCCGGCTCCATCTTGCAGGAAATCGGGCTGGGCTGTGACGCTGCTCTTGGGCGTCAGGTGAGAAGCGGTTCCCTGCCCCCTTGCGCCCCTCGTCCCCCTCGGTTACCTCGCCCTGGCCCGCTCCTAGGCGCACGGTCCGGGAGCTGGCGGGCCCCGCGCGTGGCCCCGCGCCCGGGGCAGGTGGAGGGGCCTGTGGACTTCGCTCTGGTGCACGACTGGATGTCCGCATCTCAGGACCGCGGCTGACCGTGGGCGCGTTCGTGGGACCGGGAAGGCGGCGGGTCGGAAACGGGAAGGCCTTTTTGGGGGTTCTCTGTGCCGCTGGGCCGTCCGGAGAGAGGGAGCGGTTGAGGCCCCGCGCGCAGGCAGGTGGAGGGGACGGAGGCCGGAAGACGGCCCTGCTGAAGCGACCTCCGGGAAGGCTGAGCAGGGAAACCAGCGGGCAGCACCGAGAGCTGTCTGGCCGGTGACTAGACTTTCCGGTGACACAGCAAATTTAGGGAAACTTGGGAAATTTGTACTGTGCTCAGTGAACCTTAGGACACAGCGCGTAAGCCTAAAATTGTACTCTGGTTCAGGTTTATAGTTCTTGGAAACTGTTCTAGGAAGACCACTCTAGATTTGATTCCTGAACAACGGCGGACGTGTTCTGTTATCAGCCCATCCTGTGCGAACACTTCTCGTACAGAGGGATGGCTAATGTCTCCACCACGAAGTGACAGAAATGGAAAGAAGTCGTCCAACTGCTTTTTAAACTCCCCGATTTTGGCAACTGACAGGAAAATGATCTGTCAAACTCTCTAATTTTGCTAGCTGATAGGGAGGTGAACTGGTAATGTGTTCTAATTAGATAATGAGTGTAATGAGTTATCTGTTAGGGAAGGAGTTTCAAAACTAGATAGGCAGGTAGTAAAGTTAATTTCGAGCATTGCAAATTTAAGCTCTTGTTCAGTCTCTCCTCATTGGTGGTGACTGCCTAGCCTGTCCACGCAGAAGATAGCCATGCCTCCAGTTCTTTATCCAACGGCCCCCGCTGAGTGATTTAAATGGTCCTTCCCAACTAAGAGGCAGGTGTTGGAAGATTGTAGTATCTGCTGTTGGCCATCATCATTCACTCTTCCCGTTTCCTATTTGTTTCATAAATGTGTAACAGCTGCCTCTTCTGTTTCTGGGCTTCATGCCATTTATGAGGCTCTCATAGTGAGACCCACCCCTTTCAGTAACTGACTCACTGGGTGGAGATGGTTTGGAGAACCAAGATTGATTTTCTAGCCTTTTAAAAGTAGTTGGTAATGGAGAGTATTAAAAAATCTCTGGTTCACCACTGTAGTCTTATTGTGCCTTGGGCAAAGCTGAGTAATTTGTTGAGTCACCCCGGGGTTTATTTAAGCTTTTTATAAAAACTTTTTAAATCTACTTTTTGAATAGATGATACATCCACAATTCCAAAAGGGTTAAAGGTATATTGAAAATTAAGTCCCCTCATTATGCCCCAGCTCTCCTTCCTGGAGGCAGCCACTGTTTTTCTACTTCCTCCAGAATACTTCAGAGGTATTCTCTGCATATTCAAGCATATAAATGTATTTTTAAAACCTGTATGGTTGCAAAGTATCTACGCAGTTTTCCACCTTGTTTTTTCCACTTGATATGACTTAAGAGATATTTTCATATATGAGTAAAAAAAAGCTCATTTTTAATAACTTCATAATACTTCATTATATGACTATCCATAATCTATTTAACCTATCCCTTAATGACGGACTTTTAGATTGTTTTTAACCTTTTTCTATGGCCAGTTGTGCTGTAATGAATAGCCTCTTACCTATATATGTTGCATTTGTACAAGTATTTCTGTAATGTACAGCCCTTGAAATGGAACTGCGTTCCAGTCCTTTATATAATTATTCTTCAATATGTACCCAAATTCACTTAAAGTTGCTCTAAGTTTTCTCAAATGCAGATGGTCTTTGTTTTCATTCTGTTTTGAAACTCTTCTTGCTGTAATTCCTCTAGGCCCTTAAAGGTAAGCTTTAATATAGTAGCCAAAGAATGTAGAAATAGGACTTTGTCACTGAAATAGTTCCTGAGATTTAGACATTTAAATTGTTTATGTGGTCTGTGGTACTGTAACTACTTGTTGCCTTTAAAATTATTAATTTCTCTCATAAATTATTTTCAGATTTTTTCCCGTTTTTTTGACCCTGACTTCTTTTGATTTTGGTCTGTCTGACTGTTCTTAGATGTTGTCCTTCTTTACTCCTTATACCAACCAGGCTTAGAGACAAAGAAAACAAAAAAAATGATTCAGCTTCTTCCTGTTTTTACATCCAGGCCTTTGGATCCCAAATGCCTATTTTATAACTGACTGGATCTGTTTTCTTAATATCTTATTATCTTTCTTATTAACTTAAAACTTTGATTCAGTATATGCCCATTCATTCTCAATTTAGCAAATTTTTGCCTTCTATCCTGTACTTATGTCATAAGAGACACTATAACTTTATTATCTCATTTTCCTATACTGTATACAGGATACTTCCCCCTTCCCTCCATATTTCTGTTAGCCCCTAGGACAGTGCTTATATGTAATAGGATTTCGTAAATGCTGAATCGGATTTGTTTGGGGTCTTGATATTAAAAGAAATACAAATCATTTACAACCATATTGGAGAGAAGAGCCAAAACACATATTGAAAAAATTAGTAAATAAGATGTGAAATCCAGAAGTGTTAAAATATTCTAATACCAAAATTTGATTCATAGATCAGCAGCATCATTGTCATCTGGAAGCTTAGTTAGAAATGCAGAATTGCAGGCCCCATCTCAACTAGTGTAAGCAGAGTCTGCATTTTAACAAGATTCCCCAAGTGATTCACATACATGTTGAAGTTTAAGACGTACTGTTTCACCTAGTACATCATTTAAAGAAGGGAGAGAAAAGATTTAAGCTGGGTAAGTCAGGAGAGATGAGTGAGCCCAGGCTTGAAGGCCAGGTCAGTTAATGATAGCAGTGGCTTAAGCAAAGGCGTGTTGAGACTAGGTCAAGCAGTAGAGATTTTGCATCAGGAGTAAGGTGTTGGTAAGAATTATGTTCAGTAGGTAAATTGGGGCCCCAATTAAGGAGACCTGAATGTCAGGCTGTTGAATTTTCACTTAATAATCCAGCAGTAGTTATTGAGAAGTTTTGATGAAGGGTAATACACTGAAAGAGCAGCATTTTAGGAAAGTTTGTCTGGTGATAGTGCCTAGGAAAATTGGAAGTATGAGAGTATAATCAAGGCCATAGATAGAGAAGTAATTTTAGTAAAATAGGCATCAAATGATGAAAACCTGGTCTAAAGATTTGGCCATGAGAATAGAACTGACTGGAAGAATAGGAGAGGCATTTCAAAGAATGAAAAGAAAAATATGGGTTACTTACTATATTAGAGTAATAGATGATTTAAGTAGTGGTGATATTGATGATATGGAATATTAAGAATGATCTGGTGGGGAATGAGTATTTAATTCCACACTAATACTGAAGTCCTAACTGGCTTCTATCTTAAACTGCTCATTCTTGTTGTGTTTTGATGATAGTCTATCTTAAAATTATTTCCCACGGTTTTGCCTTGCACATGACATTGTTCTACTTTTCTGGCCGTGTGTCCATTACCTTTTAAAACCTAGTTTAAACCTTTGATAATTCATTTACTCTCCAGTGTTTTATGGTAGATACTAAATAAGTCATTATTGACTTTATATATATATGTATTGGCTAGGTGTATTACATCTAATAATAGTTTTTAAAATTTGATCAGACTAAGGGTATTCTTTCTAACGTGTTTTTCTCTATTGTTTATTTGCATTTATTTTAGGTTAGTGTTTTCAAATGCAAAAGCATATGAATAGAGTTGTTCCTGTTTTTTTGGTTCGCATTAGCTCTTTTTGTTTTACATGAGCTGTCTTATATTATTATGGAAAAATTTAACATGCCAAACTGGACAGAAAAGTGTAATGAATCCCATGTACTCATTGCTCAGCATAAACTGCTAACTGCTCATGACTCTACCACCCCACTTACCTACTTTTGCCATCAATCAGAGAAAGCACACTGATTTTAAAATTAGTCTAATAAAATTGGAACGATAAATCTAAAGTGCATTAGCAAATATTGGGAAAATATGTAGAGAGTTATCTGCACAATGCTATTCACTGCAGCTCTGTAAATGACTAAACAACTCAAATGTTTGCTAGTAAATAAACTATGCTACTTCTACACAGTGGAGTACTATACAGTTGTAAAAGGAATGTAGTAAGAGAAAGAAGCCAAGTTGAGAAATAGTCTATATATTGGCTACATATTATCTTAGAAAGGAGCAAGAAACATATATACATATCATGTTATATATTAAAAAAAAAAACAATGGTTATGTGTAGGCGGAGGGAAGGGACAAAGAAGCTGATATCTTTCTGAACATATCTTGTTCTATAGATTTGGCTTTGGACCAAGAAAATGTCTATATAATTATCAAACAAAACTAAATAGAAAAATTTAAATAATTCTTAAAAATCAAAAGCAAAATGAAACAGATGGACCAAATATGTATCAAATTGGTACATAACTACACAGGAATGATTTTAAATGTCTTTAAAACGCAGTAATTTCATCATGCATTTATAGTAGGATATATCACAAAGTAAAGGTCTGAATGTTTGTCATAGTCCCTCCCACCCCTAGCCAAATTTGTATTCTAAGCCATTCTAAACTGCAAAGATGATAATGTTAACAGGTGGGGCTTGGGAAGTGCTAAGGTCTTGAAAGTAGAGCCCTCATGAATGGAATTAGGGCCTTATAAAGGAGGCTCCAGAGGGATTCTTCCCTTCTGCCTGGTAAGGACACAGGACTAAGGCACTGGCAATGAACCAGGAAGAGGGCCCTCTCCAGAGAATTCAACCATGCTGCATCTTGACCTTGGTTTCCTAGCCTCCAGAACTGTGTTGTTTATAAGCTGCCCAGTTTATGTTATTTTGTTATAGCATCCTTTATAGACTAAGAGAAAGTAGAACAAAATAGCAAAAAATAATTTTTAATTGTTTTTAGTATCCTGTTGTCGATAACAGTGTAGGTATTTGTATGAATTTCCTATGGGTGCTATAACAAATTGTCAAAAACTTGATGGCCTAAAACAATAGAAATTTATTTTCTCAGTTCTGGAGGCCGGAAGTCCAAAATGTATATCACTGAGCCAAAGTCAAGGTGTTGGCAAGGTCGCACTCCCAGAGGATGTTCTAGGTGAGAATCTGTCCTGTGCCTCTTCCAGTTTCTGGTGGCTGCCAGTATTCTCCAGTATCTGCCTCCATGGCCATAGTGCCTTCTCTTCCACTAAGTCTCCCTCTGCCTCCCTTTTATAAGGATACGTGTGACTGCATTTAGGGCCCATCTGGATAACCTTCCTAGCGCAAGATCCTTAATCACATCATTTTCCAAGATAAGTTATATTCACAGATTCTAGAGATTAGGATCTGGATATCTATTGGGAGGCCATTATTCAGTCTACTACAGTGTTATAATTCTGAAACTCATAAATACAAGAGGATAAAGCAGATAGTTATGTTAATGTCATGAGGAACTAAATTTCATTGTAAGAGAAAATACATATAAATATAAAATCAAATCAGTTTAAAAAACCCTGTACTAATTTTGAAGCAGAAATATCAGTGAATATGTTTTCTTAAAAAAAAAAAAGATTACTAGCTCTGTCTCACACTGAAAAGGCCTACAAATAATGGTCAGCTCATAGAAATGAGCACCCCCAGTACTCAAATTGTCTTTCTAAACATTCATCATTTCCCAGTAAAAGTGATCAGGGTTTCTTGGGAGGTAGACTGATTGTAGGTCTGGGACAAGAAAAGTACAAGATGAGATTGGAATATCTTTTAAAAAAAAAATGGGAGGGGAACCATCAAAGATGTTTGAGATTGTATCAAATGACTCATTAGACAATATAAAGAGGCTGCCCTTGGCCAAAGATGGGAGAAATTGAACAGTAATAATAGTAGCAGTGGTGAAATATATCAAATATGTCTAAATTCTTGAATTCATAGTGATACTTCAAAAAATTTATTAATCATCTTGTGTGCTGTGAAACCAACTCATTTTGAAAACTGGTAAATGATGAGAAAAAATTCAAACATATCTTTCCTATATAGACTGTACTTCAGGAAAACCATTTAGTTGATAAGGGGAAATTTCTCAAGAAGTATTCCAGATAATAAATCAAAAAAGAATGATAGAATAAGATCTAGGTTGGCCATCAACCACAAAAAAGGGGAGACAGCCAGTCATTATGTGTTTCCTGATGTAAGTACTGTGCACAAAACTTATTGAGTATTCTTGCCAACAGGAGTAACCTAAATCTCATCAAGCTTGTAGATCTGACTACTAATTTATAGGAAATAACTGTTAAAGAATATTATGGAGATTCAATCAGCAAAATCCAGATAGTGAGAGATTTCAAAACAAACTGCCTGGTTTCTTCAACAAATAAACTGTAAGGGAAAAAGGAGAAGCTTATCGGCTAAAAGACTTAAAAGACATATGAACAAATTTTAAGGTAAAATATTGGTAAATGGCTATGGTTTAAAAGGGTCCTTATTTTTTTGTAGATAATATATTTAAGTACTTATGAGTAAAAGGATATGATGTCTGGGGATTGCTTTACGATAATCTGGGGAATGGTAGTTGTTGGGGTACAAATGAAATAGGATTAACGATGCCTTGATAGTTGTTGAAAGTAAACATGAAGGTTACATGGACATTCATTGTATTAGGTTGAACCACAAGAAATTTTTTTGTATGTTAAGAACAGTTGAGTTTTATTAATGCTATGTAGTTCAACCTACTACTTTTCTCTCTACTTTTAAATGTTTGAAATTTTCTATAATAAGTACAAAATAAAAAACAAAACAAAAATATTGAAAAGACAATTAGAAATTTTGACACTGCCACATTGATAATGTTACGGTTGTATGTTTTAAATGGACTTGTTAATTTTTAAAAAATTATGTTTTTATTTATACTGAAGTGTATATAGATTCAAATAATAGAATATCTGGGGTTTGCTTCAAAACAATCCATTGGAGTGGTGGGGAGTGAGTGAGAATATTGAAAAATTGACCATGAATTGGTAATTACTGCAGCTGGGTGAGGAATCTCTGGGGTTTCTTGTACTATTATCTTTACTTTTGAATAGTTTTAAATTTTTCATAATCAGAAGTTTGTGAAAATAAAGCCAGGTTTTAATCCAGGTATGCGTGACTACAGAATGTTAATTCTTAACCATTAATCCATTGCTTCCCATAATGTGGTCGTATCACCATATAAGGAGATTTCTGTGATACATGAAAAGTATTTATTTTAATATTTATATATTCCTTTTAATGTTACCTTCCGGTGGCAAGAAAACTATTGCAAGTTTGTCATTTATGGAAGTGATATAAAGCAAACTTTTAAAATAGATTTAAGTGAAAAACAAGTTGGCTTTAAGAAAAATATTCCATAAATAATAGTACCAGTAGTACACAGATATGACAAAAATTGTATGGTATGAGGAGAATGAAGTTGGAACATTTGCTATGCTATACTGACTCCATTGGTATGTGTGATGAAATGAAGCATTTTACAAGCTTTGCTTTTACCTGATACCCACATTTGAATGCCAGCCAGATTCTTTTGAAAGAAGATGTATTTTATGTAAAACCCTATGATATATAATCAAAGGCCAACCCTTATAAGAAATTACAGAGGACATTTTTTATATTTGTTACAGAATGTCATACCCAGGCTATCCTCCCACAGGCTACCCACCTTTCCCCGGATATCCTGTAAGTATTGCAACTTATAATACTAAAATAGCTTATGTCTTGGAACTGCTGTTAAATGCAGCAGTCCCCAACCTTTTTTGGCATCAGGAACCAGTACTCCAATGAGAATCTAATGCCTGATGATCTGAGGTGGAGCTGGGGTGTGGTGATGCTAACACTGGGAGCTGCTGCAAATACAGATGAAACTTGGCTCCCTCACCTGCCGCTCACCTCCTACTGTGTGGCCCTGTTCCTAACAGGCTGTGGACTGGTACTGGTCTTCAGCCTGGGAATTGGGAACCCTTGTTATATAGGACTAGCTCATGGCAGATCTTATAGATATGCTGAGCAGGGGTCATACACTCAAGTGCTCAGTGGTACTGAATAGAATGGGTGGAGGTGGGTGGGTATTATCGGGGAACTAGAGAACGCTTGCCTCACCTATGGAAAGCCAGCAGCTACTCAGCTGTAACCTGATGCGGCCTTGCTGGGAGGAAGACCCAATGTTGCTTTTCCTCAAGTAAAGCAAGAAATCTGGACTTTATGTGAACTTGCCCCAATTTTTAAAATTGGGAAATTAATATTTTGAAATGATAAATGCTGGATGAGTCAATAAAACTTGTGTAAACTAAATCATCTCTTGAGTCACTGGTTTTTCACCTTTGTGATAGAACATTTAAAATAGAAAGGCTTGACTCAGGTAACAAATTGCAGTGGGTTTAAAGGCCCTGGATTTGTAGTTCTGAGACTTAATATTTGAAGTACAGTTTATGAATATGTTACCAAGTTCTGCCTTGTTGATGTCTCTGCTACTCTGAGGACTAAGCTCATAGCTGAGGTTAAGTGAGAATCATGCATTTCAGTTTTACATTCACAAATATGTAGGGCTTCTTTCTAACTCTCAGAGAATAGAAAGGGGCCTACAGATTAAAGTGTATATATAACTCCTCTCTTGGATTGATCATAGGAGAGATGAGAATTAAGAATATGTTCCCAGATCCCTATGTACTAAATTGGACTCTGGAAAACATTTCAGTCAGTGTAGGCTAATTGCTGAAACAGACAACCCAGACATCCCAATGACTAACACAGTAAAAGCTCATTTCTTCTTTCCTTTAGTCTCCTGTAAGTCAGTGGGGGTGGGGCTGGGATGGGGGATGGCTTTGTTCCGTGTAGTCTTTCAGATGTCCAAGCTCCTTCCAGGTATTAGCTATACTGTCCTCTAGTACCTCAATTGAATCCTCTGATTCCAGCTGGCAAATGAAAGAAAAGAGGAGAGGATGAGAGAGTGTAGAATATTAGGGGGTTTTTAGAGGCCAGGCTGGAAGTGGTGTACATAACTCTATCTACATTGATTCACTAGTATTCAGTCATATGGTTCTATTTAACTACAAGGAGGTCTGGGAAATGTAGTTTAGCTTTGTGACTGGGGAGAAAGTTTAGTGAATGCATAATAATCTTTGCCACCCTTAGACATTGTCTAGTCTGAACTGACATCCAAAATTCCACAACCTATGTGTGACTCAGGTCACTCTTTTCTTTCTGTTTTGCAGCAGGTTCAGATACGTTGCAAGAGAACCATGAATTCCTTTCTTTAGGGTAGAGAGTAGCTCTTTCTCATATTTCTAGGTCCTAGGAAATTGAAGGAACTATTAAACTTTGTTACCTGTTTCTAAAGGTTTGAAAAGAGCATGCTTCTTACTCCCAAATAGAGAAATAGACCTGTCTTGCCTGACATGGGTATAATTAACAAACAAGTTTCCTGGCAAATATAGTATACTAATAAACTAGTATAAGATACCAAGACTTCTAATGGAGCTTTTAATATGTAAAAGTACAAGCTAAACCTTAACAATTATCTCTGTTCCTATTGTTAATTAGGTCATGTTTCTCTATGATTGCATTCATTTGAAATTTTTTCTGGTTTTTCAGCCTGCGGGTCAGGAGTCATCTTTTCCCCCTCCGGGTCAGTATCCTTATCCTAGCGGCTTTCCTCCAGTGGGAGGAGGTGCCTACCCACCAGTGCCAAGTAGTGGCTACCCAGGAGCCGGAGGCTATCCTGCTCCTGGTGGTTATGCAGCCCCTGGAGGCTATCCTGGTGCCCCACAGCCAGGGGGAGCTCCATCCTATCCTGGAGGTGAGTTATGGGTCATGGAATTCTTGATCATTTGGAGTTGCTACAGCACTTTTTCCTTCTCTCTTTTATCATCTTTGTTCCTGCTTGTTTTGTATGAGGTCAGAGTAGATCTTAGTCTTCTTTCTACCTTAAACAGTAAGGACATAGCTGGCAAGATAGGGGGATAAAAGTTCTCAAGGGACCTGAAAACTGGGAACAGTCTCAAAAATACTATTGTGAAAAGAGCTGGAAGAAATCTTTTGATAATAAAGGACCAATATATAATACTTTGGTTTTGGTAATCTTAAGAAATGATTACGGCATTTCAGTTAACATGGTTGTGATAGGATAGCTTTGTCCAAAGGTGAGAACAAACAAACCTTAGCACTTGTGTACTGTAAGTAAGGCAAATGATTGATGTAAAATTTTTAAATTTTTTAATGGGGAAGGAGTTGGTGAGTTGAATTTAGACCAAAAGGGACCAAAAGCATTAATAGCATAGTTTTTTCACTGTTGATAGTGGATATTTTTCTAAGGTTTTCTCTTCAATCACAAGAATGGTCACTAGAGCTTATTCTTTTCTGTAGTTCCTCCAGTCCAAGGATTTGGAACCCCACCAGGTGGAGCGGGCTTTTCTGGCTATCCACAGCCGCCCTCACAGTCTTATGGAGGTGGCCCAGCACAAGTCCCACTACCTGGTACGTACCAGCTGTCCAGAGAAAACAATAACATAGTATTTAAAATTTTTCAATTACCATTGAGAAAACTTAGTTTATGTTTGGGTTAGTTGTCAGTAAACGTTTATGCTAAGTACTTCTGTACATAATTTTAAACACATGGTTTCATGAAGTGTATTAATTTGATGGGAAAGTTTAATCAGTAAGATTCGAAGTAAGGACCCACTTTTTCAATTAAAAATGTAATGTCTTAAGTCAAAAGGCAAAATCTTCAGGAATCTCTGTCCTTGCTCCTATAATGCAAGTGAAACAACCCCCTGAACTATGACCCGGCATCAGAATTTACTCTGGTTCAAGTGTTAACTAAAAAAAAAAAATTATTTGTTAGGATATTATGTAGCATGTAGAATATTTTAAAAGGTTCTTATAACCAAAGTTGGTTATAGATTCAGTAAATTATATTAAAAAATTATCCTAGTGAATAACATAACGTAAATGTTCTTATGTTTCCATATTCATAATAATTAATACTGTTTTGAAAAATTATATAAGACCTGTTTGCTGTATGTTTTTTAACATGTAGGTGGATTTCCTGGAGGACAGATGCCTTCTCAGTATCCTGGAGGACAAACTCCTTACTCTAGTCAGGTATTTTTGTTCCTACCTTTTAAATTTAGTCTGGGTAAATGGATAATGCTAGAAAAGGGTACCACTCCTTTGCCGACATTAGAGATTTCTCTGAAGCAAAGGAAATGGTCTATAATATCACGTAAGACTTTAAACTTTGCTTCTGATAGACTTCATGCTCACTTTGGTCCATCTGCTTTAAATAGTGTTCTAATGACTTTGATAAGACAAACATAGGTCACTTCTCACAGGTGATGATACACAACTTTTTCATTTCAGTTCACTTGGGCTCTTAGCATGGGTTTTAGTTCTTTTTCCTCTTCCCTTGCCGGTAATTATAACTATGAACTTGGGTGACTGGGTGATTGGTATATCTAGCGATATTTTACGAAGTGTGATTCTGTTTTCCATTTTTACCTTTATAACTTTACATTCTTCTTTCAGATAAATACAGAATCCTTTCCTTCCTATCCTGTTTTCTCTCCTGTTTCTTTGGATTATAGCAGTGAAGTGAGTAAGGTTTTCTAATGTTCGCTAATAACTAGGTCCTCTACATGTGCCTTCATTGGTTTCTGATTTCTCATGTATTTGTCTCTCACCACTTCCTGGGTTCTCAACTGTATCTCTTTTTATGTCCTTGTAATGCTTGGCAGGGCTTTAAACATGGTAGCCAATTAATGTCTGTCTAATAGATTTCATAATAGCTGTAGAAGATCTCATATCCAGTCTTTGCCCCATTTCTGTACAGCTCCTTGTTTTAATATTAAGTCTTATTCTTTAATTGCCTTGTTAATTCTTTTATATCCTGTGTAAGTTACTAGGAGCATAAACAGTATACTTTTATGCTTACCTTTATCTTGATTTTCTCACTTTCATACTGTCTATTCTAAAAGATCTAGCATTTTCAAGCTTTTTAAAGGCTGGGGTGGGAGAGGGTTTACAGTACTGGAAGAGAAATACCTTAGTCATTTTCTGGCTTTCTTTCCTGATTTGAGGAATTTGAGTTTCAGAGAGATTAAGAAATTTGTCCAGGGCCACACAGCTAGTGAAAGACCAAGTTGAGAGTAGATTCTAGCTCTTTAGACTCCAAGACCAATGGTCTCTCTGCTGCTTTGTTGATACAGCAAATGATATTTCTCTAGAGCACATAGTAAATTGCTTTCAAGCCTTTTTTTACTGTTGAAGTTGATTGTTAGTCATGTAAATCTGTAGCTTTTTTAATAACTTGTTATGAGAATTTCGAGTTTAGTTGAAGCATGCATGTAATTTTAGAGACATCATTTTATGACTGAATATAAAAGATTCTAAAACATAAAATGCTAAAAGTAAAACACACATACACATGCAACTTATTTTGTGTAACAATCACTACTTTAAAATAGAACTAAAACCAATAAGTGGAAGTTAACAGAGTGGTAGGTTTTAGAAGGGCTTCTAGAAGGATGTGGAATAGGCAATGTTGTGAGGGGTGAGCTCCATGTCAACTGAAAGTCTTCCAATACAGGTTGGTGTGTGTAGGAAGATGTAAAGAAAATGTCTATCTTCGTTGGATGGTTGAGCCAGATGGCCTCTCCTGATTGACCCAATTCTAACACTATGGCAATTTTCAACAGGAAAATTGGAATCTAATGGATTTCAAAGGGTAGAAATTTTTGGTAACAGATGTTGTGGGCTTTGCCATGATGAGAAATCTCCCCTAGGTAGAGTTTTGACCTCAAGAACATGGACCCTGATTTCTTTGAATTTAGTATAATGCTTGGAAGATGATGGTATTCATAATGAAAATTCACTTCAAACCAGACTTTATCAACAAAAAATAAACAGAACCATTTTTCTCTATAGATGAAAAATGAAATAGATTTTTTTTGTTTATTTTATTTTTAAGAAGAGGGTGACAAAATGAGAATCATCAAACAATACATGATGAGGCTACTTTCTTTTACTGTCTAGTTCAGTGTATTATAAACAAAGCCATTTTCTCTACTTAGGATTTTAGCGACAGTAGTTATCTAAAAGGAAACTTTCTTAGCTTTTTGAATCATTAAAGCACATGTAAAAGCAATATGTTGAAAAATATTTGCTATAAGTAGAAGAAAACGTTGGTATAAGAGTGTAGATGAGTGGGAGGAATTACTGACTGTAAAAATATTTTCTGACTGATGACCTAGTCCCCTTCTCCACATTTACTTTGCCCCCAGAGGTGCTAGCATATTGCTGTATTCAGTGGGTGTAACTAATACAGTTTCAGTTGCCTAAAAAGCAATTGAATCATTTTATATCTTTAAATGATGTTGATTATATGTTTAAATGATATTTTGGAGATATTGGGTTAAATAAAATATATTATTTAAATTTTTAAAAATGTGGTCGGGATATTATTTCGCTTTATTCTTTCTCTCTTAAGCCCTGATTAGAAAACTATTGAATTGTCTCATAGCTTTATATTTTAAAATTTTATGACATGTAATTTTGAAATAATATCAGACTTACAGAAAAGTTGCAAAAAATGTACATTGAATTCTTGTATACCCTTTACTCAAATTCTCCAAATTTCTTACATAAATACAGTATAATGATCAATATCAAATTACACTGACATAAACTTATTATCCAACCTATAGACCTTCTTTAGATTTCACCAGTTTTCCCTATAATGTCTATTCCTGGTTCGGGATCAAATCCAGGATGAAATATTGCATTTATTGTCATGTCTCTTAAGTATCCTTTAATATGAAACGGTCTTTAGTCTTTGTCGTTCATGACCATGACATCGTTTTGTAGACTATACCTTAGTTTGGGTTTGTCCGATATTTCCTCGTGATTTAATTCAGGTTACGTCATTCGGGCAGGAATGCCACAAGAAATAATGTTGTGTCAGAAGACACTTACTGTTGACTTATTTTATTACTGGTGATAATTGATTTTGATCATTTGTTTAAGGTGGTGTAATGTTAAAAACTATGCAGAGTTTTCTGTTGTGATGTTTTAAACTGTGCAAATATCTTGGTTCTCATTGTACTTTTACCCACTAATTTTAGTATCCATTGATAAGTCTTGCCTGAAACAATTATTACTGTGGTATTTGTTATATGGCTATTTAAAAAATTTTCCTCATAAATTTGTAGTTTAAGTGTATAGTCCTTGTTTTGCTTTCTGGTTTATTTCCCTATAAAATCCATGAAGAATATTGTACCTCTTGGTACAATATTCTAATCATCACTTTTATTTTGTGCTTTTTTTTCCTTTTTTGTGCTTTTCTTAATATAAAATGCTTTCTTTCATGTCTAATAATCAGGCCCATAGAGGAAATGAAGAGATATTACCAAAATTATATTTTTGTTCAAAACCTCATTGGGCAACTCATGTTCTACTTTACTAAAGCCATTTTTATATTCTTGTCTTTATATCAAACACTGCCACTCATCTCACACTATCCAGGGATGATCTTTTTTTTTTTTTTTCCCCTATTCTACCTAGAAGGAATTCCAAGTGAAATTTGAAGGTTCTCAGTGTTCTTCTCTTCACAGTGAGATTCAAGGACTTATGTAACCCTTGATTATTCTTGGTCCTTTGCATCATCTTCTCCCATTCCTCCCTCTAAACATATTCTATGTTCCAGGGACTACCAAGTGGGGTTCAAGGTATAGAAAGGTTGTGATTAATTTCACAAGCTTGACTATCTTGTCTCCTGAAAGTTTGATGTCTGGCTGTCTCTTGGCAGCAGGACGATAGGTCTTTCCCACCTGTTCCAGAATGAGCCCTGATAATAAAATGCTCATATGCTTGTCCTAAAAGCCAAACAGTGGCCACTTTGCCTGAGAGTGTTGACTGGGGAAATCTTGAGTTGTCATTTTGTCAGCAGAGAATCCGGACTTGGATTCTTTTTAAATTTGTATTTCTTTTATTAAAGCAGTTGAAATATTTTTCATTTTTTTTTCAGTTTTATTGAGATATAATAGGTATATAACACTGTATTAGTTTTAAGTATGCAACATGATGATTTGGCATAGGTATATATTGTGAAATGATTACCATTATAACTGACTTGGATTTTATGCCTCTTGTTCTCAGCCTGCTGCGATGACTCAGGGAGTTCAAGGAACAATCCGACCAGCTGCCAACTTTGATGCTATGAGAGATGCAGAAATTCTTCGTAAAGCAATGAAGGGTTTTGGTAAGGAAAATAGATTTTCATCTTATTTGTAAGTTCAGATTATTGAATTGAAAGTAAAAATAGGCTTTATATCAAACCAAGTTTATGTGTCAGCTTGTGTGCACATTACTTCAATTTAATCTGGCACCAGATACCTTATAAGCATCTAAGAGATATCCTCAAGGAGCACCTAACATAGACTTTATCTTTACTCTAACATGTATGATTCTTCCAGGGACAGATGAACAGGCAATCGTGGATGTTGTGGCCAACCGTTCCAATGATCAAAGGCAAAAAATTAAAGCAGCTTTTAAGACCATGTATGGCAAGGTATTTTTTTCTTGAGTGAGCCTGTAGACCCTGCATTCATGTCAGGTTGAATGCTGTCTTTTTATTAGTATTGGCAGAACAAAGTAGAGAGACAGCTATTCTAATTCCAGAGTAGTTCGTGACCTCATAGTCACATGTTATACCATGTCTGGCGTGAGACAGACATTCAGCAGAAAGTAGCTTATGACCACAACCGTGATCTGTAGCTTGGTTTTTAATCTTTTCCATATAGTGGAATTCAAAGCCTTCTTATGTAGCCCCTGCTTATTCTTGCTCCTTTTTATCATCTTACACTCCTCTGCCTTCCTCTAAACATATCCCATATTTATGATTTTATGGAACTTCTTGCCATTTTCTGCACATACTATGATCTTTTATACTTCTGTGTTTGATTTATGTTGTTGTCTTGGCCTAGAACACTTCTTTTTTTGCATTGCAAACAACTTCACCGGGTTGTTACTTAAATTAGCTACTCTGTGGCATTTCTTTCATTGCTCTGGGCAGAATTTAGCTGCCTCTTCCACTGTGGTCCTATAGCGCTGTGTAAAACCTCTGCTATAACTGATATTACTGTCCGCCCCCCAAAACTGTTCTCCCCATTAGGCAAACCATATCAGTTGTCTTTGTATTTATAGCACCAAGTACAGGAACAATAACAAATATACACTTAATAAATGTTTGTTGAATGCATGATCTGTGACTAGATACAGCAAGATTCTATGGCTAAAAAGGGCCATTGCTACAAAGGGAAAACCTAGGTAGCATTCATTTACCATTTAACTTGGAATCCTAAAAATTTGCTAATATTCTCTGGATTCAGTTTATTTTTCTCAGAATGAGAGTAGAGATCCATTGGTTGGTCCCACCTTATCTATTCTATTCTGCTTTTCCTTCTCTGCAGCCCAGATCCACATCTTTAGTCTTAAGGCTAATTAAATGACACAGATTCTATATTTCTATAGAGCTTAATGGCAGACTCACTTGTCTCATAAAAGTATATTCCATATTATGAATTTCTGTAGTTCATAGACAGTTTGTGCTATGCTGTCCTGAATTTTCTTATATATCACTTGAGAATTAAAACTAAATTCACAGCCTATTTTCCTTATCCCCAGCTACCTTTTTTCTTAAATTTCTATTTAATAAAAATACTCTTTGTTTAGGCTGCCATGATCTTTTTTGATTCCTATTCTTCATCAGTTCAGTCAGTGAATATTTATTCAGTGCCTACTGTATGCCAGGCTCTGCTTTGTTCTAGCAACTGGTTATTGACTATGTCTTATTGATGTAATCCGTAAAAGGGCTCTTTGAAGATGTGTCTTCTGTCTCATTTTCCTCTTAACATTTCCATTGCTATTACGGAAGTTCAAGCCTTTATTCTTGCCTAGATATTCTGGTATCCTAAATGTTCTCATCTATAGCCTCTTTGTCATCATAGTCCATTGTTGCCACATCAATGCCATTTTCTTGCATAAAAATTTCCAAGGCTCCTCCCAGCATGTAAAATCAAATTCACTTTTTTTAGCTTGATATTCAAGGTAATAATCCAAGCATATAGTGACAACTTTGTTTTACTTATCTGTGAAAACATTATCCTTTAACAAATTGGTTGTCTTATTGTTCCATTGAACAAGCTTTATTAATTCTTGCCTCTATACTGGTGATTCTCAACCTTAGCTGATCATCATACTCTCCTTTAGAACTTATAAATGCATGTAGAATGTGAGTATTTGTCTTCAACGTTTTATTTTTTAAGGAAAAATTCAACAGATGATTTTAATGCATAGCCAAGGCTGGGAACCTTTTCGCCCGAAATACCTTCCTCCTCCTCCTTTGCTAATTTTTATATACTCTTCAAGATCTGTACTAAAAGCTTTCTCTGTGTCTGTAGCCCACTCTAATTTTTTCTGTTATTTGTTTCTGTGCTACTTATTCATCTGGTGCTATAGAACAAGCGGCCTTATTTCTTTTTAATTGTTTATCTTTGCAAATAAGAACATGATGATGATTTCTACTTCCTCATAGAACAAGAGCAGTTTCTTATACTAATTAGTATCTTTGATCATCTTATTCATTTGACTTACTCTTTATTTCATGTATATCTTGTCTTTGTACCTGGTATAGTGATGGAACTACAGTAAGAATTTATTAAGTGTTTGTTGATAGAATGAGTAGAATACATCTGCTTGAGTGTAGCAAACTTTAATTGTATATATTTATTTATTAGTAAATAATATTTAGATTTGAAATTTAGGTTTCATAAAGCAATTCAATACATTTTTTCCATACTTTCCTTTAAAAATATAAGCAACAAAATTTGGAGAGCACATATACTTAGTTCATACTTGTAATTAAACAGAATTTTTTTTTGGGGGGGTAATTAAACAGGATTTAATCAAAGATCTCAAATCAGAGTTAAGTGGAAATATGGAAGAATTGATCCTTGCCCTGTTCATGCCAACTACATATTACGATGCCTGGAGTTTACGGAATGCAATGAAGGTACTATATGTTATTTACTTTGACTATTTTATCTTATTTCAAAACTCCCACAAATCACAACAGTTCTGAATTTACAGTGACAGCTAAATCAGTACATTATTTCATATTGTCTGAATATATAGAGCTTTTTCAGCTGCAAAAGTCATAGAAATAGATGATAGAACAGTAAAATTTAATAACTTTCAGAGTTTGTTTTTCTTTTGTATAATTCTCCTTTATTCATTCACATAGGGAGCAGGAACTCAGGAACGTGTATTGATTGAAATTTTATGCACAAGAACTAATCAGGAAATCCGAGAAATTGTCAGTTGTTATCAATCGGAATTTGGACGAGACCTTGAAAAGGACATTAGGTCAGATACGTCAGGGCATTTTGAACGTTTACTTGTATCCATGTGCCAGGTGAGTAGAACATAAATGTTTGTGTCCTTGTGGAAGGAACATTCTTTACTGCCTGTGGCCAGTGAACATTCTTTCTTCTTTTTAATATTTAGCCTCCTTGAAATCTTGTAGGCTTAAGAGGGACAACACAGAACCCAATGTACAAATTGCTTTGTTGTCACTACTATGACTTATTTCTGTAGATCTGGCTCTGTGAGGAATCAGAAATTAACCTCTTTAAGATTGTATGGAATCACCTTGAGGCTGTGTCTTAGGATGGGGATGAATCTGTACTTTTAAGCTTAGCATTATACTGCCAGTTAAGTTGGGCCATCAACTGAAGATATGCAGGACTGCCATGGAAGTGCTATAGGAGGAGGGAACTGTGTGGGGAGAGCCACAGATGCGGAAGAATGTTTTAGAATTCACAGAAATATTGTGATTAGCATCTTCCTTATTCTGACTCCCCAAATATGCTGGAGAGGTGACAGAAAATTCTCCAAATAGGGTTTTTGGAATGATATTATAAACATAGAATGAGATGATGAGGGTATATTTGAAAGAGATACAAGACTAGCACACTGATTCAGTATCAGGAGTTATTGGCTATCCTGCTTGTACACAAGGTTGTATAGTCTTGAGGAATCTCAAAGCGGAAAAGAGGTTCTTCAGAGCAAAGGAGGGTAGTTGCAGAAAAGATAATACACCAGATTGAGTGGAGATGGAAATGAAAAAAGAAAGCAAATGAGTTGGAGGAAGCCGAGTTTACAGACAATGGCAAACAGCCGGGGAATTGGTTAGCATTTAAAAAGAACAAGAAAGAAACAGAAACAGAAATTTAATGCTAAAAAAATGATTATCGAAACTTTATATGAGATGCTGAGTCTCTTTATGCAGGATTCAAGGCCCAGCCATTTTATAAAGTAAAGGGACCTCTTCCAGGAAGTGAGCAGAAGAATGGCTTCCTAGGAAAATTGAACTGTATTATATGTTTGAATCTAAAAGCACTAATGTGGGAAGTTTTTCCTGAGCACCTTTTGCTGTGTTATATTCAGTTGTCTGTTCAGAATATGCTTCTAGATATTCCTTGTGCCCAGGACTCTTCAGAATACAATTTCCCACCTTCAAGGAACACCTCTCGATTTTGCTCCTCAGACAGACACTGAGACTCTAGAGGACAGCCTTTCCTTTGTTTGGGTTTGTGTTTCTATTTTTGAGAGAAAACAACTGCCCGCCTCAGCTTTACTCTTGTTCAGGCTCAGAGCTTCCTCTCTACCTCTCCTTCCCCTCTTCCTATCCCATGGGAGAGTTTGGTATACAAATTGGAACAGCTTATCAGAACTTGAATTATTTATAGTTTCTTCTAAAAAGCTCTGGCATCATTTTTTATACATTCATAATAAATACTTATATATTAAGATTACATTTGGACAAAAGGAAGGAAGTTCATGAAGCCTCCATATTATATGTGTCCCCCACTTAACTTAAATTTCTTGAGGGCAGAGATCTTGTCTGTCTTGAGTTTCTTCCATCTAGCACATTCTATTGGTTTTGTTTCTCTGGAGAACCTGACTAATACAGCCTGGCACAAAAAAATGCTCTATACCTTTTACTTTTTAGTTACATGAATGAATAAAAATGGAATTAAATGTAATGCATATTGATCTTAAATCCTAGCTAAGGATAATTAGAATTTCTTCAAAATTGGTAGTTTATATCTCCTAGTAGATATTTGTCTTTTTGTTTTTGTCGGGGGAAAGATGTATAAATCATGTAGATGTGTATGTAATTTTTTTTATGGAAACTTTTTCTGGTTTCATTTAGCTCTCAAAGCCCTGAAAACCTCTCATTTTAACATAACCTTATTAAACTATGATCATATATTATAAAATTCAAAGTTGGCAGTGTAATAAAGTACTAGTTACATTAGTGTAGTTTTCTTTGAAAATGACAAACTTTATGCATTAATCTTTAGTAAATTGTCCCTTTAAGTCCAAAAGTGACTAGATTGGAAACAAAAATTTTAAGATCTTGTATCATTTGCTTCCAATTCCTGCCTTCCTCTTTTGCAGGGAAATCGTGACGAGAACCAGAATGTTAACCACCAGTTGGCTCAGGAAGATGCTCAGCGTCTCTATCAAGCTGGTGAGGGGAGACTGGGGACAGATGAATCTTGCTTTAACATGATTCTTGCCACGAGAAGCTTTCCTCAGCTGAAAGCTACCATGGATGCCTATTCTAGGGTATGAGCTTTTCTTTTGAAGACTTGGCTTCTGTTTTAAGGGGTACAAGTATTTTAACTCCTATACTTTTTGTTTGCAGATGGCTAATAGAGATTTGTTAAGCAGTGTTGGCCGTGAGTTTTCCGGAAATGTTGAAAGTGGTTTGAAGACCATCTGTAAGATACTTTTGTGTTTTGCTCTGTTTTGTTTGTAAATGATTGAAGCTTTGAATAGTTGTTCCTATTAAATAATAATAATTAATGTGGCCTCCTTGGAATCTGCATAGGCAGAGGCTGAGCTAATCTTATGTTTTTATATGCAATTCCCTATAAATGATGGGTGGCGTGATCAATTAGGGTTGTTTTGGAATTATTTGATCTTTATTATAACTATATGCCCTTCTTGAGGCATATACAAGAATATATGACAGACTGTAGCATTTCCATTAAGGCGAATGGGACAGCACTAAGCAACTACGACTGCCACCACAGCGTCATTTTGGACCCCAACCCCCAAACACTTTTTAAGTATTTAGCCCAATGAGATTCTTTTCTCTTTTGAAATTAACCTAATTTCTGGTGTCCTGACATTCAAATGTCCAACAAAATGGAAATTTCATTCTCATGTAGCATGTAGGACTAAAAAGAGTATTAGTAACACATTGGTATTAGCAATGAAATGTCTTACAAATAGTACTATAGTAATTGTAGTTAAATTAATAACATACAGTTAGTATATCTCTTTCATTTATAGGAAGAGACTTTGCTAAGTTAATTTTCTGAAGAGAAAACGTCTCAGATTTCTTATTATCATTCTCAAGTCTGCTCAAATCTGTTTTCTTTATTATTTTGGAGTATATCATATCCTTTCTCAGGCAAATGATATATTTGACTTTTAGAATTCAGATTTTACTCATTATCCCTTTTAAGTAAGATAATACTATGGCACAGTTGCTACAGATATCATTATAAGGGTAAAAATGTACAGAATCTAAACTACTGCATCTATGGAGAAAAAATGATTTTGGGAGTGCCAGAGGAAATCTTCTAGAATTGAAAGTAGCCTGTCTGGTGCATCTAGAAAGGATGGATGTTGAGAAAAATCAACGGGGGAGGACATTATCAACTCACCTCAGATTTCTGAGATGATTACATAGAAAATGATCAGAGGCGGACTAGAAGTGATAAATAAAGCTAGAGCATGGACATGTTTGTCAAGTCATGATTCCATGTTTGAAGCATCTCTAACTTGCAGTGCAGTGTGCCTTGAACCGCTCTGCCTTCTTTGCTGAGAGGCTGTACTATTCTATGAAAGGTGCCGGCACAGATGACTCCACCCTGGTCAGGATTGTGGTCACTCGAAGTGAGGTGAGGCTTTCTCTTTTTGTCCGATCTTACTTGATTTTGAATGTTGATTTCTTAAACGTTCCTTAGTTGGTTGTTAGTCCCTCAGGAATGATGTTAAGAAAGAGCTGTCTTTGTCATTGCCTGTAGAGTTTGTAAAAAGCAGTGTTCACTTCCCTCATGCCATGATTGAGGCTTGCTTTAGTGAAACAGACCACTGTACTGTACCTCAGTAAATCCCCAGGGCCAAGAGATTTTCCTAGTTGAGGAAGTCTGTGAAGAATACTAGTTTATGGCAAGTTGGAAGATATTTATCTTTTCATTTTCATTTTGCTTTTGTAAATAATTATATGAAAGACCTATGTAGATTAATCCTATCAGATATAAAAATTATGGAAATTTAGTATACCTTGTTAATTATAGAACAATTTTTTTAAAAAAACTCATATTTATCTCTTTACCTAAATATAACCTCAAATGTCTTCCTTTCTTTGACATTTATGTTTATTGGATTTTTAAATTGAAAGATATATACTACTAAATTATACTAAAGAAGGTAAATTATTTTAAGAAGACAGCCAGAATATGGTGTTTCAGAAGAAACTTTTTGTGTATTTCTTCTTAGGCCTAAATTTTCTAAGCAGGATCTTTTTTTTCTAATTACAATACATTGGCATTGTTGTACAACCATCACCACCAGAATTCTTTCATTTCGTAAAGCTGAAAATCCATACTCATTAAACAGCAATTCACCATTCTCCCCCCTCAGCCCTTGGTAACCACCATTTTACTTCCTATTCCTACGTATTTGACTACTCCATGTACCTCATATAAGTGGAATCATACAGTATTTGCCCTTTTGTGACTGGCTTTTTCACTTAGCATAACATTTTCAAGGTTCATCCATGGTGTATCTTATGTCAGAATGTCCCTTTTAAGACTGAATAATATTCCATTGTATGTATACACTATCTTTATTTAATCCATTCATCCATCAGTGGACTCTTGGGTTGTTTCCACCTTTTGGCTGTTGTGAACAATGCTGCTTTGAGCATGGGTGTACAAATATTTGAGTTCCTGCTTGCCCTTTTGTGTACATAACCAGAAGTGGAATTGCTACATCATATAGTAGTTCTGTATTTTATTATTTTGAGGAATCACCATACCATTTTCCACAGTGGCTGCGCCATTTTACATTCCAACCACCAATACACAAGGGTTCCAGCTTCTCCATATCCTTGCGAACACTTGTTATTTTTGGTGTTTTTGATAATAGCCCTCTTATAAAATGTTTTTTAAATGTCTAATCTTTTTGGAATAATAGATGAAAGTGGTACTACTCTTATTCGGTATTTTTACAGAACTGTGAATCAGACCTTCATTGGGTGATTCTAGCACTAGTATGAATGCTAGCTATATAGCGTCAGTCATTTGAAAAAAGTCATTAGGTATTTTTCTCCCCTTGCTTTGATTATAATTAGGATCTTTTCACTATCAAAGAATAATTCTAATAAATACTAGTTTTCTTTTGACAGCCTTTTTCTAACATCACAAATATCATCTCTTGCATGCAGATTGATCTCGTACAAATAAAACAGATGTTCAATCAGATGTATCAGAAGACCCTCGGCACAATGATTGCAAGTGACACAAGTGGAGATTACCGAAGGCTTCTTCTGGCCATTATTGGTCAGTAGGAGGGATTTTTTTTAAATGAAGCTATTCAAAGCTTATTCTTCAAAGCAGTGACTGACCTGCATGCAGAAATATCAACAACCATCACCTAACCAAAAGAG
This sequence comes from Rousettus aegyptiacus, assembly GCF_014176215.1. Taxonomy (NCBI): domain Eukaryota; kingdom Metazoa; phylum Chordata; class Mammalia; order Chiroptera; family Pteropodidae; genus Rousettus; species Rousettus aegyptiacus. The sequence goes on from NW_023416309.1 coordinate 13,780,318, forward strand.
CTTTTTATTAGGGACTGTGTCAGGGTATTGTGCTTCGTTTGCACATGTGGTTATTGCCTTAATTCTGATGTTATTTTTTCTCTACATAAAATCAGTATAAAGCCATATCATAATGATGTAGTAATAATGCAATGTTTGTAAAGTGAAGTTTTCTCACTGCTCTTATTCTAATCAGGATACCAAATTGAATAAAAATCACAACAATCTCTAATTCTGTGTGATAATATTGAATTTTAAAAAAGGTTGTTGAAAACTCTGCCTTTCAAAGTCCTACTGGGTTCATTGGGCAGTTGTAGTTGGTGGTATATTAAAACTATATTACTTAAAAAAATTCAGCTCTTTTAACCTACATAAATTGAGATTCTGTATTTATAAACACTAATCTTTCCACACAGAAAATAGATTAGCATTGCCTGTAGCAACTTTTAAAAAAGGATTACATGTTTATGTGCCTAAAATACATAGCCTACTTTTATGCCTACTGAAAGATCTTTATTGGCCCTTGGTTTTTAAATTCACGAAAGACTTTAAAATTAGTTGCAGTTTAATCATGATTTCAGAAAGTGAAGCTTGACACATAAGAGGTATTCAATTAATGAGCAAATGAGGCTTAAATCAACTCCCTGGCAGAACTGAATGCTCCTAGCTCTTGTGTAATGTTTAACATACTCAGTAATAGCTTGGTACTAAGGATAAACCTGTATTTTGAAATCACCCTGCTGTATTACTAACTCAGCTCCTGAACCTAGTAGTTGAACCTAGTAGTTAAGGAGCTGAGTTAGTAATACAGCAGGATGATTTCAAAATACAGATTTATCCTTAGTACCAAGCAATTACTGAGTATGTTGAGCATTATAATAGGTAGTCAGGGAAAATACAATGGAAAAAGGTTTGTAATCTAGTGGGGTTTCTAAATAAAAAGATACAAAGAAACTGTAAATGTTAGATTATAAATTCTGCTGAGGATAAGAACCTTATTCTTTGTGCTGAGCTCCCTGGTACAAAGCTGATATTTAATATAGATTTGGTAAATGATTATACTAAAAATAGAGGGGAAGAATAGTAAATATCAAGTATAATTCATTGCACATTTGTGTAATTACCAAGGGGAATGGAAGATGGTGTAAGACACAGCTTTCCTCTTAGACCCATGTACAATTCCAATACAAAGCAAAAGCAAGATACATGGGTAGAAGGATAATGCGCCAAGATAGATGTAATTACTTTTTACAAGTTTTAAAAAGTTCAGTTTTGATCTAGGGTTGAAAAAGTAACAGCAATAGGATTTGGTAAAGATGAGAAAGAAGGGTAGGGTATTAAACTTTTAAACACTTGAGATATAATTCACATACCATTCATCCTTTTAAAGTAGTTTTTAGCATAATTTGAAATTTGTGCAACTACTAACACAATCAATTTTTGAATATTTTCACTACCCAAAAAGAAACCTTATATCCATTGCCAGTCACTCCTCATTCCCCCTCCTCCTGCCCAGCCCCTGGCAATCACTAATCTACTTTTGTCTATGGATTTGCCTATTTTTGGCTTTTCATATGAATGAAATTAATTAATGTATGGCCTTTTGTATCTGGCTTTTTTTCAATTACATTACTGTTAAGATTCAGTGGTGGTGTAGCATGAATCGATGCTTCAGGTTTTTTTTTTTTATGGCTGAATAATCCATTGTATGGATATGAATATACATTGTACATTTATCAATTAATGGACATTTGGGTGGTTTCCACCTTTTGGCTTGTACAAATAATGCTGCTATACACATTGATGTACAGATTTTTCTGCAGACACATGTTTTCGATTCTCTTGGCTACGGAACTAGGAATTTCTGGATCATATAATATCTTTGTGTTTAACTTTTTGAGGATCTGCCAAACTGTTCCAAAGCAGTGGCATCATTTTACCTACTAGCAATGAATGAGGTTTCTAATTTCTCCTTATCCTCACCAACACTATCTCTGTCTATGTGTTTGATTATAGCTATCCTAGTGGATACAAAGTGGCATCTTGCGGTTTTGATTTGTATTTCTCTAATTGCGAATGAACATATTTGCTTATGCTGATTGCCCATTTGCACATCCATTTTCGAAAAATGTCTATTCAAAAACTTTTGTCCATTTTTAATTTCGGTCATTTGTCTTTATTGTTGAGTTATAAAGGTTATTTATATATGCTGGATAGTAGACCCTTATCAGATAATGATTTTGTTTTATATACTTTTATGATATGGTCAGTCATGTGGACCCTGAGAAGAAATTTATCTACTGAGATGGACACCCCCATGGTCAACTAAGGGCCTAAATTTTAGGAATAAGTCTAGTGGTCATTTGCTGACAGAGGCTCCCTCCATACTCTGTATACCAGGAAGAACCTCAGACTTCCCTTACTATGTCCTGCTTCTTTACATAGGCTGAGTCAACCACTGCAAGGAAACCCTGGTTTCTTTTTTTATTACCAAGAACTGAGACCTGCCCTGTCCAATCAGAACTGCACAATTTGGATACCTCATTTACAAAAAATGGACCTACTTGAGAACCTGGGTGGGAACTTTTGCTATAAAAGGTGGCCTCCTCTTTGTTTTGGTGGAACACAGTTTGCTACCTGAATCTTTCTCCAGGCTGCAGCTCCTTTTGCTCAAATGAGTGCTTTTTATTCTTTATTATAATCTAAAATTAATTTTGGTTTATAGTCAGGTGTGGCCACAAAATGAGACACAGTAGAGGCTTGGGAAAATCATTATACTCAAATGTCATAGAGACAAGAAGCACTGCACACACAGGGCCACAAGAGAGAGACACCAGAGTGGTCAAGAGGCAAAAGACAGTTGGCTGAGGTGTGTGACTAGGCCATGGCCTTTTCTTGAGTTTCTGAGGGAAAGATAAGATAAGCAGGTAAAGCACTTTAGGGTTGACTAGTCCTAACAACTTTGGGTGGCCTTTAACTGCCTAGTACCTGGCCTTGGAGTGATAAAGGCAGAGAAATATTGCTTCCTAGGCTGTAGGGCCAGATATAGGAAGTATGGCTCTGAACTGGTTAGTTTACATATAAAAGGCATGCCCCTGGCTGGGCCCTTTGCTGTCTCTAAAAACTGGCTACCCAGGGTGGGGCAGTCTCTTCCAGCTAGAAAGTTTTGTTTTGTTTTTTTAATGTAAAAACTTTTAAAATTATATAGACACACAATACAGATTTACGAATATTTTCTCCCATTCTGTGGGTTGTCTTTTTCTTGATGGTGTCCTTGATGCACAAAACTCATATTTTTATGAAGTCTAATTTCTTTATTTTTTTTTTCTTTTTTGGTTGCTTGTGCTTTCAGGGTCATGTTTAAGAAACCATTGCCAAAATGCAAGTTCATGAGGATTTATCCCTATGTTTTCTTTTAAAACTTCTGTAGTTTTGTCTCTTAGATTTAGGTTGTTGACATCTTAGTTAATTTTCATGTATGGTGTGAAATAAGTGTCCAACTTCTTTCTTTTGCATTTGTATATCCAGTTGTCCCAGCTTTATTTGTTGAAAAGACCATCCTTTCCCCCATTGAATTGTTGTTGGTACTCTTGTCAAAAATCAACCATAAATATAAAGGTTTATTTCTGAACTCTCAATTCTATTCCATTTATCTATATGTCTATCCTTAAGCCTTGATTAGTGTACTTAATTACCTGATAACAGTAGTTTTATAATAAGTTAGAAAGTGTGAGTCTTCCAACTGTGTTCTTTTTCAATATTGTGTTGGCTTTTCTGAGTCCCTTGCATTTCAATATTAATTTTAGAAACAGCTTATCAATTTCTGCAAAAAAGTCATCTGGGATGTTTATGGTTAATACTTTGAATCTGTAGATCAATTTGAGGATGAGCAATACATTTGATTCTGTTATTGGATCTTGTCAAATAACTCGGCTTTGGAAATCAAAGATTAGCTAATTAGAAACAAGTCTTTTGGAATAATGAGAAAAGAGTGTTGAAATAGTATGTCATTTAGTGGAGGTCTTTGATACTCAGACTAAGAAATTTGAATTTTGTTACAGATTTTATAGCTTCCCCCCCCCAAAATTGGTTTGAATATGTAGATTTAATTCTGATTTTCATTACTGTCGTGTTTTTTATAGCACCAAACAGGGCCTTTTCTATGTTTTCCATATGCAAGTTGATGTTTTAAATCAGTCAAAAAACTAAGGACTATAGGAAATTCAGAGTGGCCACTAGTAAGCTCTCTAGAATAAAAGAACCTTGATACAGCTTTTTTACTCAGCCATCATACAGTCTAATGAGGATTAATTATGTTTTGAAAAGTGACACCTATTATCCTCGTTTGCCTGGGCCTTGAAACAAACAAAAAAATAATAATAAGTAGACTAAGATCATGAGAACAATTCCCTAGCAAAGACTTGGTCCTAATCCTAGCTTATTATGTAGAAAAAGCATATTGTGCTCTAAGTAAGATGTCTATCTCAATGCAGACTCACAGCTCTCACTTGGGAAAAAAATTCAGAGAGAAGTGCCTTCCTCGATAGTTCCATAGTTTTATTTTGAGAACCTTTTATTATAACACTGCAAGTTAAAATATTTTTCTTAATTTTTATAATTTTAATATTGTTGATGTGAGAAATGTCCAAACCTGTAGAGGATTTTTATGAGTTTATTTGAGCCAAACTGACAACAACTGTGAGGAAGCAAAATCTCAACGGATTGAGAAAATGCTCCAGAAAATGAGAGTTTTGTAGCTTGTTTTATACATCAGAATAAAAAGAGAAGACATAACGAAGATTACATGAAATCCATTGGTGGTAGATTAAGACAGCGGGAGAAAGCAAAGCAGGGAAATCTGAGTTTGGATAAAAAGTAAAATGGAAAGAAGAGGACTTTTACAATGGTGGGTAAAGGATAGTTAATATTTACAGCACAAAGAGATGGTATTCGAGAGGAAGGAACGATAACAATAAGGTTCTGTGGTCTTTTGTGCTCTGGCTAGTAGTGCCCTGAGGGGAGATTACTTTGACACATTTCAAAGGTATGTTATCTTAGATGTAAAACAATAGGCTCACTTAAGGTAAAGACTGACCTTTGTCAAGGAAGCTACAGACCTAGGATGTGACTACCTGCTATGACTTGATTTTAGTTAGGAATTTTTATGTTCAGACCGTCCTATGTGATTACTTTTGGTCTCTGAATGTTCACCATGCATGCATCCCCTGAGCTGGTCAGGTTTAGTATGTGGCCTCTTTTTTTTGTCCACAATATCTTTATTAGCAGAAATAAAACAATTTTAAAACTTGGCTCTGGTAATTCTGTATCCTAAGCATGGGGTTTAATGGAGAGTGATATGTATGTGTGTATAGCTTAAAGATTTGTCTTAAAATAATTTCAAATGTATAGAAAAGTTGCCAAAATATTGTGAAGAACTCCCTTGTTCCCATCACCCAGATTTTCAAGTAGTTAACATTGTATTGCCTCATTGCTCGCTCTGTGTATGTGTGTGCATGTGCATAGAACCCTTGTAATTAGCCTTTTTCCCGGACCTTTCAAGGTTTGAGAGGGCAAACTGCAGACGTGATGTCCCAGCACTCTTAAATAGCCCACCATGTATTTTCCACTGAACAGGGTCACTCCTACACGACAGCAAACAACCTTTCACATCAAGAAATAAATATGGTACAACACTACCATCCAGTCCATAAGGCCCATTCAAATTTCCCCTGCTGTCCCAACAATGTCTCTTTTCCTTTCTGGTCCAAAATGCTATACAGGAATACACATTGCATTTAGTTATCATGTATCTTGAGGCTCCTTTATGCTGGAAGAGTTCTGAGTCTTTCATGTCCTTGACAGTTTTAAAGAGTACAGGCCTTACTTTCTACATACGATTGCCCACAATCTGCGTCTCTTGGATGGCAGGAATACCTCTAAATGATACTTTGCTTTTCCCAGTAAGTTTCATCAGGAAGCATGCAATGTAGACTCCTCTCAACACTGGTGATGTTAACTTTGATCACCTGATCGTGTTAGCGTCTTCAGTAACCTAGTTTTCCCCTTCGTGATTGATCAGTATTCCAAAATCATGCCAATATTCTATACTGCATCAAACCTCTCCATCCATCAACCTTAGCATCCATTTAAGAAGCCTGTCTGAATCATCTGCCTTGGTAGTGGGTGCCAAATGGTAATTCTCTACTTCCATCATTCCCTCTCCATTATCGAGTTGGCATTCTCCAGTTAGAGCTTTCCTGTCTCTCCATTTATTTCTATCAGTGTGAACTTCTGTATTTCCTATTCTATAGTCAATGGGTTGTCATTCATTATCAGTTAATTTCGATGCTCAAATTGTCTCAGATTTGGCCAGTGGGAGCCCATTCAAGCTAGCTCTTAACATTACAATATTTTGAAGTATATATACTGTTAAGATTCTTCTATGTTATGAGTAGCTTTAGTTCCTTCATTTTGAGTGCTCTGTAATATGGTGTTTTGTGAATATCAGTTTATTCACCCGCTCTTCCCAAGTTGATGCACACGGGTTGTTTCCAGGTTTTTTACTATTGTAGTTTGCTATTCCAACTCTAATGTTGAATTTCATATGTGTTAAAATTTTTCATTAACATAATTTACTTCAAGTCTATTATATAAATATTGAGCACTGTTTTGCACTCTCACCAACACTGAGTCAAGCTCACTTTTACTTTTTTATTTTTATTATTTTTTAAATTAAGTTTACTAGGGTAACATTGATTAATACAATTATATAATTTTCAGATAGGCTCACTTTTAAAATACTGTCTTATCCGCGTTTTTCAAAGAGAAAGATTTAAACTTTTCAAAACCATTTAATAAAGGCATCATTTCACCGTTAAGTAAAATTTCTTTTTAGTTTTTCCCCTCTTATTTATGGAGGGATATTGAAAGAAAAGGGTCAAGAACGCAATATCAAAAGGTGGAAAACTTTGCACTTAACCAAAACTTCTGCCAAGGGAAAGTGCCACCTGAGTAATCATAAGGAAACCCGGGTAGGAGCGCAGGCGCAGAAACTCACTTTGCGGCCCGCTCCTTGTTGTTCGCTCCCAAAGCGTTATCGCGAGCCTTGGTAGAAACTTGTGGAGACTGAGGAAAGTAAGTTCTCGCGAGAGGTAATTCGTTGCTATAGTTGCGAAAAACATCTACGGCTGTCGCAGGTAAGACAGCTATCTCTCCTCGGAAAACCCTCTTTTTCCGGCCTCCCTAGCGCGGCCCTGCGGCCACACCCATTTACCTCCATCTCCGCTCCCGCAGCTATGGCCAGGCTGAAACGCACAGACCGCATCCCCGCAGGGCCGCCCTCCCTCCCGTACACACCTAAACGCTGCCACTCCGCCAAGCGCAGACGCTCACGCCTCCCAACCAAAGCCAGACTCCCTTCCCGCTTTGTGCCGAGATCCGCCGCAGTAAGCGCGACTGTGCCCTCGTCCCTAGACCGCACATCATCCCATGGTCTCCTTCATCTAACCTATTTCTAATTTGACTCAGCCTGGAGCGTCTCCTAAAAAGGTGACGAGAAATGCGTGCCTTGTTGGGAGTAACAGGAGCACCCGTCTGACCGTCTGGACCATAACTTGTAGTTAGGCAGATTTATTGCTTTCATTATTCAACAAATATGCTGCCTAATACCTCTTGCAGACAAGACGTGGTGCCAGGCCCTCAGAGGTTGTAAATATAACAGATTACTGTCTTTATGGGGGTAATTGAGCCTTCAGGAGAAGCAGTGCATTACTAATAATGCTATTTGTGCTTGCTTCATAGCTTAAGCAGTTTTGCTATTTTAGTGGTGTCGACCGAAAAATAATATTGACTAGGTGTTTGGTCACCAAAAAGGAGTTATTGGGGTGGAAGAGAGGAAGAAGGCGTTGCAATCCATTGCATGTAGACATGGCAAATCAGGTGTGCACTCTGGCCTCTATGCCAAGGTGGAGTGGTTATAGAAGGGAAAATGAAGTTAAAGGAAGGGGGAGTTAGAACCACAGATGTTTATTATAGAGTTCTTCCTGTAAGGTTCTCACATGTAGGGCTCTCATGATTACATAGAATGAGAAAACTTCCATAAATCCTACCTCCTCGTGTAGACCCTCCTGACTGACTGCTTAAAGTTTCAATTAGTCTTTATCAGTGGATATTCACAAGAAATGTGAAACAGGTCAGAAGGTTTTTTTTATCCATTTCACAGAAGGTAAAACTGAGTCTCAGAGAAGTTAGGCATTTGTCCAGGGTCAGGCTAGTGAAGGCCTAATTCATGTGGTACTATTGAAAAGAAAAGAAGGAAACTAATACAAAAGGTCATTTCAAATGTAAGCTTGATAAGAAAATTGGTGACCACTCAGATCTGAATGAGCCTAGCTGGAGTCATGGTGTTGAACACCTGAGACTTTTAGGTGACGGGAAAACGAGGGAGTATGTGGAAAGAGGCAATGTAATTACACAGTCTGGGGGCAGCAAGATATCTCCTGTTTTGAACCACTAGTCCTAGACACACTTAACATAGCCTAACTTAACGTTTGAATCATGTTAAGTTCCATTTTGAATCGAGTCGGAAAACATGATTTTTTTTAAAATATCTTGTTTATTTTTGAAATTGTCTTTAGTGTTGTAAAATAATTAGAAAATATCTTTGACTAAATAAGAGATATGTCAGGACTTTTCCCAGTGAACTAACCATTCTATGTGTCTGCTTCTTTCCCATTATTAAAATATATTTTTGTATAAATGGGAAATTAAATAACTATTGAGTGCACATTAAAACAAACAAACACCTACCAAAGAACATTACAAAGGGTGTGGGAAATGGGGACTTTAGAGAATGGCATATCTACCCTCTTTTTCTGTGATAATTTATGCTTCATAGGTTAGTTACATGTATAAGGATCTTTTCAGCACTAACCAATGGAATCATCCTCGTGACCGGCTCCCTAAAGCCCTGCCTGTCTAACAGCAAAGGTTAGAAAGGGCACAAATATTGCATTTCTCTAGGTTCACCCAAGTATTGGTTATGATGTAACGTGAGTACTTTCGCAGCTATGGTATGTGAAGGGACATGTTCATTCATTATGTTTACAGAAACCAGAGAAGACCAGAGGGACTTTGCCCAAGTTCCAATATGGAGCAGGTCTCATCAACAGGCAAACCTATACAGATCACCGTGACAGATGGATATGACTTGGTAAAGTTATTTTGGGAAATCCCTAGTTTATTCATACTTCTTGAAAGTACATTAGCCTTTGAATTCAGGTCTCCTTGTCAAACATCTACCCTGGTCAGGGGAAGATGTGTTGGGAGCATCACTGAGAGGAATGGAGTTTTACATCATCCTGTATCACCAAACCTGCTAGCTTTACATGGCAATGGCACTTCCTTCTTAGTGTTCCTTATTGATAGTGTAGAATCAGCAGTTCACATTACCGTGTGTGTAAAATACCTGGCAATTTGAATGCTAAATTTAATAGGTAAAACAAGAAGTGGTTTTTGTTTTCCTAGATAGCAGTTTCTTTTTTCTGAAAAGTATCTGAATTCTTTCAGAGTTTCTCTTGTGATTAACTTTATTTAATAATAAATTTAAATAATAAAACTACAATACCATTAAACTACTAGAAATTATAAGAATAATGAAATGGAAAAATATCCAATTTTGAGTCACAAAGGTATGTATATAAAGTATATATAAATATGTGTTCACATTTACACACATATACATATACACATATATATTCACAACAAAACACTAGAAAATATATTCTAAAATGTTAATAGTGCTTACATATTAGACCTTACAGGTAATTTGTTTTCCTGTGTGCTTTTCTCACTTTCCCAGATGTTCCACAATATAATTTTATAAACACAATAAGTGTTATTTTTCAAAACTCCAATATCATGGCATCTAAATACAATGTTAACTTAAACACCTCGTTTCTTGCATTAAATCCCTTTCTGCTTAAAATTAAAAAAGACACCAAGTAATATTTTTAAATAAATCCAAGTCATTAGGTTAAAAAATACAGTGTTGCATTTAGCTACAGCTAGTTTTGTTTCTACCTACCTCTTTTGTGTTTGTGACACAGCTTGATAGGAAAACATGGAAAATGCTATTTAGTACAAGTCAAAATGGGTTGCCAGATGTGTAGGAAAATTCTCTATTTGAGTATAATTGTAAAATAGTATGTTTCTGTCAACAGAAAGGTTTTAAAGGAGATACTCCAGTTACCTTTATTCGTGCAGAATTCAATCAGGTGGTCCTGGGAGACTCTGCAAAAATTACTGTTTCTCCAGAAGGAACTGCAAAATACAACTTCACTAGCACTTTAGAGTTCAATACTGAAGGAGGAATCACTTTAGATGACATCTCCCACAAACCTGTGTTCTGTAAGTCTTTGTGGTTCTAAAAATGTTAATTCTAAAAATGTTAATTATTTGAGTATGTTTTGAGGCAATTCTGAGGTATTTAGTACCTGTTCTTGGGACAGATGGACAAACCTTACCTTCTTAATCTTAAAGAATAACACGGTATAGTTTGAGTCCTACTTGCTTCTGGCAGCAGTCACCATGGCCTACAAATTTTAACTAGTTTGTGTCAAAAACTTTTTGACATTTGACTGAACTTTGCAGCCCTTATCTCCTAAGCAGAGTTGGAAGTTTTTCTTTGTATTCCTGTATTTAGGGTTGCCAGATTTAGGAAAACAAAAACAAAAACAAAAACAAAAAAAAAACAAAATTTGGGACATATACTAAAAAATTATTCATTGTTTATCTGAAATTCAAATTTTAAAATGGGCATCTTGTATTTTACTTGGCAACCCTCGCTGTACTTCTGTATACTCACCATACTGTATAGCAATTATTAATTTGCATCCCTTATTAATAGACACAGTTTTTGAAATCTGGGCTGTATCTTATTTATTTCAGAATTTCTACCACCTAGAAATATCTGGGACATAAAAGGGCTCAAAAAGTATTTGTTAAATGAATGAATGGATAAGTGGATAGATGGTTTCTATATCCATACTTTTAAAACTTCTAACTATACAGTGTTATTTCTGACATATTTTTTCCCCACACAATATACTAATCTAAGGCTTTTTTTTGTTTATTTTAATCCATACTCTGTATTTTTGTTTATATATATCAAAAATAATTATATGTATAAATGTATATTTATATGCATATATAAAATTTTTTTCTAGTTGCACATCTTCTGGGGTACCTGCCCAAAACCATGGATTCTAAGATCCCAAGCCCAGAAAGGTGGAACCTGGGAATCTATACAGTATTACAGAGCAATGCTTTCCAAACCTTTCCTTCTGTAGAAGTCACCTGAAGTTCTGGGAGAAAATAGTCTTCACAGTCCCACCATGAAACCATGAAACACCAAATTCAAAATTGCCAAGGGAACTGCACCTTGAAACAAAAATCTCAGGTGACTTCTGAGAAACACTGCTCCAGATAGATTCCTAGCTTAGACCTTGCTGGGAATCGGGCACCGTTGGAGGCGTTCATCTGACTCACAGCCTCTGGATATTCCATTTTGCTTTTTCTTTTTTGTGCTATGTGCTTTGCTGTCACTCTAAATAATGGGAGTGTCCTGTTTGCCTTCTTTCCCAGTATGTTTGATGGGAAAGGAAGAACGGGAACATTCTTTTAAGCATGTCACTGAACTCATGAGAAAGAAAGGGCAATGCCTTTGTTCCATAAGCAAAGCAGGGACTGAAAGCTAGAAAGAACTCTTGAACGGTTTCCATTGGTGTATGGTAGCATAGGAGGTTTTAATACTCTTATAGGTACAGAGACCTTGGGCTGCTGTAGATGGGGAGTTAAGATTGAAACTACCCCTCTCATCGTAAGCCAAGGTTCTCAAATGGAATGGACTAGGGAAAAAAAAAAATCCACTCACCTTCATATTTCTCTAGGCTCTGGGTAGAGGGAAAAAAGTCTTTCCTAAGAATTAGTAGTCATGCATTTATGCTAATCATTAAGTAATATATATTTTCTTAAAACACACAAAGAACATTTATATTATAAAAACTGGCTACATATGAGGCATAAAGCAGGTTCTGCCATGTACCAAAGAATCAAAAGCATACAGACCGAGTTTTCTGATCAAAATATAACAATCAACAAAATTAGAAATCAATAACAAAAAGATAGCAAAAAGAGAATTCATTTGGCAAATTTAAGGGACACTTATGAATATTTCATAGGACAAAGAAAAAATCATAATAAAAATTACAAAACATTTAGAATCAATCAATAGTAAACACCAAATATCAAAACTTATGGGTTATAACTAAAGTAGTACTTAGAGATACAGTATAAGCATCTGCCCTTATCCACAGAAGATACATTCCAAGACACCAGTGGATGTCTGAAACCATTTTAGGATTATTTGTTCTAGCTCTTTGAAAAATGCCATTGGTATTTTGATAGGGATTGCATTGAATCTGTAGATTGCTTTGGATAGTGTGGCCATTTTAACAATATTGATTCTTCCTACCCATGAACAGAGTATATACTTCCATTTATTTGTATCTTCAATTTCTTTTTTCAATGACATAATTTTCGGAAAATAAGTCTTCTACCTTTTTGGTTAATTTGATTCCCAGGTATTTTATAGCTTTAGATGCAATTGTAAATGGGATTGTTTTCTTAATTTCTCTTTCTGAAAGTTCATCATTGGCGTATAAAGATATCACAGACTTTTGAATATTGATTTTGTAACCTGCTACTGTACTGGATTCATTGATCAGTTCTAACAGTTTTTTGGTGGACTCTTTAGGGTTCTCTAATATAGTATTATGTCATTGGCAAATAACGAAAGTTTCGCTTCTTCCTTTCCAATTCGGATGCCATTTATTTCTCTTTCTTGTCTTATTGCTGTAGCTGAGACTTACAATACAATGTTGAAGAGGAGCAGTGGAAGTAGGCATCCTTGTTTTGTTTCTGACCTTAAGGAAAATGCTTTTAGCCTTTTCCCATTGAGTATGATGTTAGCTGTAGGTATGTCACATATGACCTTTATTATGTTGAGGTATGTTCCCTCTATTCCCACTTTGCTGAGAGTTTTTATCATAAATGGATGCTAGATTTTGTCGAACGTTTTGTTCTGCATCTATTGATACGATCATATGGTTTTTATCTTTCAATTTGTTAATGTGGTGTATCACATTAATTGATTTGTGGATATTGAACCAGCCTTGCATCCCAGGAATAAATCCAACTTGATCATGGCGTATGATATTTTTAATGTATTGCTGAATTTCATTTGCTAATGTTTTGTTGAGGATTTTTGCATCAATGTTCATAAGAGATATCAGCCTATAGCTTTCTTTCTTTTTTTGTAATGTCTTTGCTTGGTTTTGGAATCAAGGTAATGGTGGGCTCATAAAAAGAGTTAGAGAGCTTTCCCTCTTCTTGAATTTTTTGGAATAGTTTGAGAAGAATATGTGATAATTCTTCTTTGAATATTTGGTAAAATTTGCCTATGAAGCCATCTGGTCCAGGACTTGTGTTTTTTGGGAGGTTTTTGATGACTGATTTTATTTCATTGGTGATAATCGGTTGGTTCAGATTTTCTATTTCTTCTTGACTCAGTCTTGGGAGATTGTATGTTTCTAGGAATGTGTCCATTTCTTCCAGATTGTCCAATTTGTTGGTGTATAATTGCTCATAGTATTTTTTAAAAATTATTTTATTGGGGTAACATTGGTTAATACAATTATATAATTTTCAGGTGTACGTTATCATTTGACATCTATATATTCTATTATATATTTGCCACCCAAAGTCCAGTTTCCTTCAGCTACCATATATTTGATTCCCTTTACCCATGTCACCCCCCCATCTCCCTATATTTGACCCCCTTTACCCCATTAACCTCCCCCCTCCTCCCCCACCCCAGTAGTAACACTAGTCTATAGTCCATGTCTATGAGTCTCTGTTTGTTTGTCCTACTCATTCATTGCTTTTAGGTTTATATCCCACATATGAGTGATATCATTTGATTTTCAACTTTTTCTGTCTGGCTTATTTCACTTGACATCATTATCTTGAGGTCCATTCATGTTGTCGCAAGTGGCAGTATTTCATCTCCTCTTATGGCTGTATTTTCTTATGATCCATTGTATGAAATGGTTTCTTGAACACAAGCATTGTGATTTTGTGACAGTTGATCTAATTACTAAGTGCCTAATGGGGAAGTAGCATATACAGCACGGATATGCTGGACAAAGGGATGATTCACGTCCCAAATGGGATAGAACAGGATGGCATAAGATTTCATCATGCTGCTCAGAATGGCATGCAATTTAAAACTTACAAATTTTTATTTCTGGAATTTTTCATTTAATATTTTTAGACTGTAGTTGACCTCATGTCACTGAAACCATGGAGAGCAAAACCACAGATAAGGGAAGAACTACTGTATAACCTTAAACGCAATCATTCAAAATCAAAAAGAATTTAAGACAAATCTTCTGTTTCCAAGAAGATGGAGTAGATAGATATACTATTTCCTTTTCCTCTAAGTACAACTACAAACCTAGAGAATTATATATAAAGTACAACTACAAACTTTGGGCATTATATATAAAAAAAGCATGAGAGACTCTGAAAGATGAAGAGAAGGAAATTTGAGACCTGAGGAATAACACAGTGGTGAGATCCTTAGGTTTTCTTTTTGCTTCATATATCCCAGTCTTGATGCTGAAGAAGCCAGAAACCTAGAAAGCCTAGTGGGTCGAACCCAAAAAGCCCAACAAAGTCTGCTCTCTCTAACCAAAAGACCAGGATAGGTGCAGTCTAGAAAGACAGAAAACTTTTAGACAGTAACTGCTCTACTCCACCAAATACCACAAAAGAAACTGTGGCCCCACCCACAGCCAAGCTGAATGGGGAATCTAGACTTTTACTTTCTCAAAGCTGAAATTAGGTGCCCCAACACCCTAGCAAGGTGGTGTTACAGAAGACCAAGTAGTGACCCAGGACTTTTTGTGTCCTCTAGTAATGAGTCTCCTCTCTCTTTTGGCAGTTTTAGTGGAGACCACTTGGGGAGCCTGGACTTCTGCTCCAGTTTAGCAGTAGCAAGGTATCTATTCACTCCCTGCTGAGGTGTCAGAGTAGGCCTAGTGTAGAGTCAAGTCTTTCACCATCACCTAGTGGTAATGAGTCTACACCCACTGTGATATCAGTGAACAAGTACAGAACCAGAATTCCCATTCCCCCTCAAGTGTCAATGGATGCTGAGTAAGGAACCTAGACGTCTACCTACACCTGGTAATAATGAGGCAGTACCCCTCTTCTTTTTTTGTGGGAGTGATATCAGAAAAAGCCAACTACAACAGAAGATTTAAGGAAGACCCAGAGTTTCATAACATACAAAAAGTCCATGTTTCATTTGAAAAATCACTCATCATGCTAAGAACTGGAAGATCTCAAACTGAGTTTAAAAGATAATTAGATGGTGATAGATATATTAGAGTTATTAGACAAAGATTTTAAGGAAACCATGATAAAAATGCAGATATGCTGGAAACAAATGAAAAAATAGGAATATTCAGGAGAGAAATAGAAAGTCTCAGAAGGAATAGTAGATAAAAGAAAAACCTAATAACTTTTTTTTTATTTTTCAGTTTAAAAAATTTTATGCACAGAAAAATATAAGATTATCATTTCCTCACTTGGGACCTTCCTCAGAGCCTTTAAAAAGACTGCGTACACACCACATTTTTACTGTGGTCATGCACCTTTTTTGTGGTTTCTGCATTAAAAATTTTTCATACAATTTCAAACTTAGAGAAAAGCTACTTGTACAAGGTATTCTTGTATAAATTTTACCCAGATTAAAGAAGTTTGTTTTGCACCTTTTACTTTATCATTCTCTCTCCCCCTCCACATAACATGTGTGTGTATGTGTTTCTGAGTAATTTGAGTTTAATTTATAAATATTTTGCATCTAAACAAGTGAATACTTCAGTGCGTATTGCCTAGGAGGACATTTTATATTATCAGAGTTTTATAATCATGTAATTTAATGTTGGTAAGATGCTTTTATTTAATCTACAGCCCTCATTTAAATGTCATTATTCATTCTTATATTGTACATTGCTGTTTTTCTTGGTTTATAATCAAATCTAGACCTGCATATTGCATTTAGTTGTCTTTTTAAAAATTATTTTTTAATTTAGTTTCGAGTATACAGTACATTGGTTAGACATCTATATAGTTCATAAAACGACTCCCCAATTGCTCCCGCCCTCCTCTGACCCTCCACCTAGCCAACATACTAATGCTAACTGCATTCCCTATGCCATGCTCCCCATCCCTGTGACCATCCATCAGGTACTAATTTGTACTTATTTAGCTCTTCACTCCATTCTCCCATCCCCCTAAACCCCCCTCTCCTCTGTCTGACACCAAATTGTCCACTATATTTATGAGTCTGTTTTTGATTAGTTTGTTCTTTTTATTCTTTAGATTTCACATATAAATGAAATCATATAGTGTTTATCTTTCTCTGTCAGACTTAAATACCTTCTAGGTCCATCAAAGCAATATCTTTTTCCATTCCCTTCCTTTTCATGTGTGTAGGGATCTTGTTTTCTTATCCTTTCAGCCATTCTATCTTTTGGTTGGAGCACTTAATTCTTTTCCATTTAAGGCACTTATTGATAGGAATGTTGTTACCATTCTTTATTCCTGTTTTTGATACATGTTTTTTCTTCTTAAAGAAGTCCCTCCAACATTTCCTGTAATACTGGCTTGGTGGTGATAAATTCCTTTAGCTTATTTTTGTCTAGGAAGCTCTTTATCTGTCCTTCAACTCTAAATGATAACTTTGTTGGATAAATTATTCTTGGTTGTAGATCCTGGGTCTTCATCACATCGAATATTTTTTGCCAAGCCCTTCTGTTCTGAATAGTTTCTTTTGGGAAATCAGCTACCAGTCTTATGGGTGTTTCTTCATAAGTAATTATTTGTTTTTCTCTTGCTGCTTTTCATATTCTGTCTTTGTATTTTACCTTTGGCATTTTAATTATGATGCGTATTGGTGTGGGCCTCTTTGGATCCCCGATTTTTGGAATTCTCTGCGCTTTCTGGGGTTTTATGTCCATTTCCTTCACCAAGTTAAAGAAGTTTTCCATCATTATTTCTTCAAACAGCTGTTCAACATTTTGATTTTCTTTAGTTATGCTGATCAGATGGATATTTGGATCCTTAATAGTGTCCCATATTCTCCTTAAATTATTTTTATAGTCATGGCATCTTTTTTCTTGCCATTCTGATTGAGTGTCTTGATTGGCTTTCCTAACCTCTAGATAGGGCATTTGATCCTCTTCTTTATTCACTTTGTTTATTCCATTTAATATACTTCTCACCTCAGATAATGTGTTCTTCATTTCTGACTGGTTCTTTTTTACAATTTCCATTTCCATTTTTATGTTTTTTGTCTCTTTGTTTAAGTTCTCACTGAATTTATCTACACTTCCCAAAAGTTCATTGAGCATCTTTATAACCAGTGTTTTGAACTCTGTATCTGTTATATTGCTTGACTCCATTATTCCTGGATCTCCATTCTGTTCTCTCATATGGTTTCCACTTCTTTATCTTCCTATTTTGGCTGCCTTTCCGTGTCTTTTTCTATGTACTAAGCAAAGCTCCTAAGTCTCCAGGTCTTAATAGTGTGGATTTGTGTAGTAGGTGTCCAATGGTACAGTCCCAAGAGGAGTTCAGCTACAGGCCAAATTTAGCCCAAGTCTCTGTGTCTCTGGGCCACCTGTTAAGATTCAGCAAGCAATCCATAGACGCTGTGCTTATAGTTGCCTCAAAAGGCCACACCAGAAACTGAGGCTGCCTCCAGTGTGAATTTCAGTAAGGAGCATCAGACTTGCTGAGGATATATTTGGATGTGGCTTGGATGGGGCCGCAAGTTGGTGGAGGCGGGGTTTCAGGTAATCCTCTGGGCAGAGTGACCTTTATTATCCAGTTTGATGATGTCACGGTTATGGCGGCGCTGTGTCTGGCACACTGGTAGTGGAGGAGGGCTCAACAGGGAACAATGGGCATCGCTGGCACTTCTGTACCCTGAGAGACTTGCCTCAGCCCTCACTCTGACAATGTCTCCCTGTAAGTCCTTGGTATCCTCCACACGCAGCCTAATCAGCTCAGAGCGAGCTGGTCTGTCACCATGAAAATCAGCTCATGGACATGGCCTCTTAAAGAGGCTTCTGTCGCTGCTGCAACCTCCGTCTCACTCAGCAGCTTGGGACTGGGCAGCTGTGTCCTTGCCCCATTCTACCTTCTGCTCTGGCAAGGTGTTTTCTTAGACTTCTCCCTAGTTGTATGGGTTGTTCCTCTAGATCCCAGGTGATTTTTCGTTTTTTCTATCACAACTTCGATTTGATTGCCAGAGGGATGAGCAGAGCCTCTATCATTTGCACTATTTTTTTCCTCCTCTCTCTCTAATAGAAATTTCAGAACTGAAACATACTATAACAACTATGAAAAGCTTGGTGAATGGTCTCAGCAGCAGAATGGAAGAGGCAGGTGAAAGAATCAGTGACTGGAATATAGAACAACAGAAATTACCTAATTTGAGTAATGTAGAGGAACTAGACTAAAAAGTATGAACAAAACACAAGAGGCCTGTGAGACCATGATAAAATATCTAACAATGTAATTGGAGTCTTAGAGGAGAAGAGAAAGAAGGTGGATCTAAAAAAGTGTTCAAAGAAGAAAACTCCCCAAATTTGACAAGAGACATAAATGTACAGATTCAAGTTGAGCAAACTCTCAACAGGTTAAATCTAAAGAAATCCATACTAAGAAACATCATAATTAAACATCTGAAAACTAAAGACACAGAAAAAAATAGGAGAGCAGAGGAAAATTATTAGAACGGCATCAGTTTCTTATCAGAAACCATGGAGACCTGAAGGAAATGGCATAGTTTTTAAAGTGATAAATGAAAAGAACAGTTCACCCAGGATCCAATACCCAGAAAAGATATGAAGGGGTTATCAAGACATTCTTAGATGAAAGAAAACTAAGAATTTGTTGCCAGCAGACCTACCATAAAAGAATGACTGTACGATGTTCTTTAAACAGAAAGAAAGAATAGGAGCATCAGGAAATAAGAAAATATGGTAAGCAAAAAACTGGATAAATAAAGAAAGCTTTCCTTGAGTTTTCTAAATTGTATTCGACAGTTGAAACAAAGTATAACACTATCTAAAATGGTTGTAAATGTATAATGAGAAAATATTTTGGACAGTTATAAATAGGGAGGGCGAAGGGACATAAAAAGGGGTAAAGTTTTTGCGCTTCAGTCAAACTAGTGAAATGATGAAATGTAGACTGTAATATGTGTGTGTATTATAATACCTAGAACAATGTCTGTCAAGTCTATACAAAGGTATAAATTCAAAAGTATTATAGATAAAGCAAAATGGAATTCTAAAAAACATTCAAGTAATCCACAGAAAGTCAGAAAAAAGGAAACAAATGAAAAAGAGGATAAATAAAGCCCAGCAGATTTAAGCCCTAGTTTATTAATAATTACATTATTATCTCTACAGGATTGCTGACTAGATTAAAAAACATGACCCAACCATATGCTGTCTATAAGAAACTCAAAATAGAACCATAAGTCAGGTAAAAAGTAAAAGGATAGAAAAACTTATATTGTGCACATGTTAATCAAAATAAAGTAGAAGCGATTATATTAGCATCAGATAAAGTAAACAGCAAAAAAACAAAACAAAACAAAACAAAACAAACCCCGGAGATGCAGAAGTTCATTATATAATGGTAAAAGGGTTAATCCACAAGAAGATATAGCAATTCTACATAGGTATACACCAAACATCAGAGCTGCAAAATATGTGAAGCAAAAAGTAATAAAACTGAAGGGCAGACTAGACAAATCCACCCCTCTAATAACTTTTAGAATAACTAGATAGAAAATCAGCAAGGATATGGGATAACTCAACAACACCGTCAACCAACAAGATCTAATCAGTATTTATAGAACACCCAACAATAGCAGAATACACAACATTTTCAAAAGCCCTCAGTCTACATGCCAAAACCATATCCTGGGTCATAAACTTAACAAATTTAAATGAATGAAAATAATACCAAATATGTTCTCTGACAATAATAGTATCAAAGTAGAAATCAAGAACAGAAAGATAACAGGAAACTCTCCCGACACTTGAAAACTAAAAACACTTCTAAATAATCCAAGTGTCAAAGAAGAAGTCTCAAAGGAAATAAGAAAATACATTGAAAAAAATACTACATAGCAATGTTTGTTGGCCATAGCTAAAACACTGCTGAGAAAGTTTATAACACTAAATGTATACATTAGAAAAGAGAGAGAGTTCCAAATCAATAATCTAAGTCTTCAGTTCAAGAATCTAGAAAAAGAAGAGCAAAAGAAACCCCAAACAAACAGAAGGAATAAAATAATAAAAGCAGCAATCAATGAAATATAAAACAGAAAAATAGAGAAAATCAATGAAATAAATAGCTAGTTATTTGAAAACATTAAAATTAACAAATCTCTAAGAAGAGAGAGACCACAAAATATCAATATTGGGAATGAAATGGCATAACACTACAGACTCTGCAGATATTAAAAAGATAGTGAAGAAATATTATGACCAACTTTACGTACTTAAATTTGACAATGAAATGGACCAGTTTCTTGAAAAACACCACAACTCATCCTAAAGTTGCCCTGTAACTATGACGGAAATTGAATTCATAATTTGAAATTCATAATTTCAGAGCGAGGTATTTTCACTGGAGAATTCTACAAGTTTCTTTTCTCTTGCTACTTTTAAGGTTCCTTTCTTGGTTTTGATTTTTTTTGACAGTTTTGTTGTTGTGTGTCTCAGAGATCTTTTTGAGTTTGTTTGGTGACATATGAGGTTCATGAACTGGACATGTCCAAATCTTTCTCCAAATTTGGAAGCTCTCAGCCATTATTTCTTTTAAAAACCTTCCTGACCTTTCTCTCCCTCTCTTCTTCTGTAACTACAATATTTCACAAATTACTTCTTTTGATGGTATCCCATAGATTACATAGACTTTCTTCACTCTTTCTCATTCTTTTCTTTGTCCTCCTCTAACTGGTTAATTTCAAAGTTCCTGTTCTCTAACTCGTATTCTTTTTTTGCTTAATTTATTTTTCTGTTGATGCTCTCTATTACACTTTTCATTTTGTTCATTGTATTTTTTAGTTTCAGAATTTATGTTCATTGATTTCTGTTTTTTTGTTAAACTTTTAATTTTGTTCATGTATTCTTCTCTGGTTTCCTTATATTGTCATTTTGTATTTTCTTATAGCTCATTGAGTTTCCTTAAAATAGATATTTTAAATTCTTTTTTGGGTAATTTGCTGATCTACATATCTCTGGGATCAGTTACTGGCAGATTATTATGATCCTTTCAGACATTTTTCTTTGATTTTTTATATTCCCTGAGATTTTGCGTTGCAGTCTTTGCATTTGGAGTAATAGTCACCTCCTCCGGTCTTTACTTACTGCCTTCAGGAGAGAAATACCTTCTATTTGCCCCACTTGGGATTCTGATGCTTTCTCAGACCGTCTGTGGATATGCATGCTCCATGCTTCTTGCTCTCTCTCGTGGCAGAATTCTTAAACTTGTATGCATGCTATTGACACTGCAAACCACCAGGCTGAGTACTGACAGCCTTCCTTTCATTTTCTCAAGGGCTGTGCTAAAGTTCAAGTTTGTGGTCTCTCCCTGGGCCACACATGCAGGCCAACTTTTAACATGTACTCACTAACCATCTGCCACAGCTCACTCTTGCAACTGCTGTCAAGAGAACTCACAGGGAGCTAGCCACTGAATGGGTGTGTGTGTGGGTGAGGCATGTGGAATGCTGGAGGTGCCCATGGACTAGTTTGGGGGAATCCAAAGGTAAGGTATCCCCTACAGCTGATGGATGGGCTTCCTGATAGAGCCTGTGATGCAATTTGTAGGATTCATATCCTTTTAATGTCATCTGAGAATCCTATCTGACAGTCTTCCAGATTCTCTCCCCTACCCTTCCAACCCCAGTCATGCAGCTCTTGATTCAGCAGTCTGAATAAGGTGAGAGAGAAGTTGGCTGGGGTGGCAGCACCCTGCACAGATGGGGAAATGGGTGCTCATTCGCACACTCTCACCTTCCCCCATGGAAGAAATCATGAGTCAAGAAGATCTCTCTTGGCCTTGAGTGATGGGTGATGCAAGTTAAGACAAATTGTTATTCTTACCTCTCCAATGCATGCAGACTCACTTTTTTTGCTCCTGATGTGCTAGTACTTCTGTGCTGGAAACCGGTACTTCCACAAAGGCTCTCGTCTATGGGTGATTGTCTAAGACAGTGTTTTACAGGGGCTTCTGGACTGCAGGTGAGAGTGGCTGGAGCTGGTTCATGAGCCACTGCAGGGTTCATAGCTGTGAAACTAAGTCTTTATGCCTATTAATCACCTGACACATGGGTGTGTGATACTCTTCTGGGTCCTTTGGCTTATGGTGTTGGATCTCAGAGCTCCTACAAAGGATCTGTTGTCTGTAGATGGATGCCAAATTGTTTTTGTTGAGGGGGGAAACCATGAGGTATGTCTCATTCAACATTTTTGCTGATGTCACTCCTCTCACTTTCTCAAGATCTCAGTAAAGGTAAATACATAGGCAATTATAAAATCTAGTATTGTAACAGTGGTTTATAAGTACAATTTTTGTTTTGTACATGATTTAAGTGACTAATACATTTAAAGAAAAAAGCTTTATTAGTGTAAACAGTAGTATTACTGTAATTTTGCTTTGTAACTCCAAATCTTATTTTCTACATAATTTAAGAGACTGATGCATTTAAAAGAATTATTAGTTTATGTTTTGGGGTCCACAGTATGTAAAGATATAACTTTGTGACATAAATAACTTGAAAGGGGTGGGATGGAGGTATAAAAGAGCAGAGTTTTTGTATTTTATTGACATTAAGCTGCTATAAATTCAAATTAGAGTGTTATAACTTTAGGATGGTAAATGTAATCACCATGGTAACCACAAAGAAAATAGCTATAGAATATACAGAAAAGAAAATGAGAAAGGAATTTGAACATGTCACTTAAAAAAAAAAAACAACCAAACACAAAAGAAGACAGTAATGCAGGAAATGAGGGGCAAAAAACTATAAAGCATATATTAAATAAATTTGTTTTATTTTTGCATTATTACGCAATGACAGTAATTTAAGTGTAAGTTTATTAAACTGTCCAATGAGAAGACAGAGATTGGTAAAATGGGTAAAAACACAGGATCCAACTATATGCTGTCTAGAAGAGACTCACTTTAGATCCAAAGACACAAATATGTTGAAAGTGAAAAGATGGAAAAAGGTATTTCAGGCAAATCTTTTTTTAATGTATAATATCTTATTTTAACTCATAATTTTTTTGATCTAAAGTCCATTTTGTCTATCAGTGTCATACATCAAATCAACAGAATGAAGAAAAAGACCCTACATGTTCATCTTACTTGATATATATATCTTGATATATATATATATATATATATATATATATAAACTTGATATATAAACTTGATATGTATATATAAACTTGTTTGACAAAATTCAGCAGCCCTTTGTGGGGGGAAAAAAAAACACTCAAAAAACTAGAACTGGAGGAAAGCTACCACAACATGATAAAAGCCATAGATGAGAAACCTACAGTGAATATAAGACTGAAAAGACATTTTCTCTAAGATCAAGGACAAGGCAAGGATTTCTGTTTTACCAGTTCTTTTCAACATAATACTACAAGTTCCAGCCAGAGCAGTTAGGCAAGTAAAAGAAAGGCATTCAAATCAGAAAGGAAGCAAAATCATCTTCTGCAGGTTACATGGTTTTACATGTAGAATACCTTAAAGAGTCCACAAGAGAAAAACTGTTAGAATAAATGAATTCAGTCAAGTAGCAGGATGCAAATTCGATGTACAAAAATCAGTTGCATTTCTATGTACTAACAATGAACAATCTGAAAAATAAATTACACATTAATTTCAGTTACAATTGCATCAAAAGGAATAAAATATTTAGGAATTAACTTAAGTATTGAAAGATTTGTGCAATGAAAAAAATGAAAGACTTGTACAATAAAAACTAGAAAACATTGCTGAAAGAAATTAAGACACAAATAAATGGAAACATGCTCCGTATTCATGGGTTGGAAGACTTAATATTAAAATATAAGTATTACCTAAAGAAATATACAGATTCAATGCAGTCCCTATCAAAATGTCAATTTTTTTTTTTTACAGAAGTTGAAAAAGCCATTCTAAAATTCATATGGAATCTCAAGAGACCCCAAATAATCAAAAAAATCTTGAAAAAGTTGGAGGTCTCACACTTCTTGATTTAAAACATACTATAAATCTACAGTAATCAAAACAGTGTGGTATTGGTATAAAGAGAGACGTATAAAACAATGAAAGAGAATGGCCCAGAAATAAACCCTCACATATATGATCAAATGATTTTTGACAAGAGTGCCAAGACCGTTCAGTGGGGGAAAGGACAGTTTTTTCAATAAATGGTGCTAGGAAAACTGGACATCCACATGCAAAAGGATGAAGTTGGACCCTCATTTAAGACTATATTTTTAAAATTAACTAAAAATGGATCAAATACCTAAATGTGAGACCTAAAACAATAAATCTCTTAAAGTACAGGACAAATTTTCATGACATCTGATCTGGCAATCATTTCTTGGATATGATACCAAAGGCACAGGATAACAAAAGAAAAAATAGAGAAATCAAACTTACTGAAAATAAAAAATAAAATTATGCATTAAAAGACACTATTCATGGAGTAAAACCCCACAGGAGAAAATATTTGTCAGTTATCTAAGAAGGGATTAATATCCAAAATATGTAGAGAAATCCTAAAACTCAATAACAACAACAACATAAAACAAACAGCCTGATTTAAAAATGAGCAAATAAGTTGAATAGATATTTCTCCAAAGATCTACAAATAGTTGATAGGCACATGAAAAAATGTTCGACATCACTAATTGCTAGGAAATTGCAAACCCGCACTATAGTGAGATACTACCTCATACCCATTAGGATGGTTTAAAAAAAATAAAAACAGGTAAGGATGTGGACAAATTGGAACCCTGTGCATTTTTGGTGAGACTATCAAACAGCACAGTCACTATGGAAACTGGTAGTTCTTCAAAAAATGAAAAGTAGAATTACCATATGATCTGGCAATTCCACTTCTGGGAATAAATCCAAAAGAATTGATAGCAGTTCTCTGAGAGATATTTGTACACTCATGTTCATAGCAGCATTATTCACAAAAGGTAAAACATAGAAGCAACGTATGTGGTCCTCACTGGATGAATAGATAGGCAAAATGTGATATGTATGTACAATGGAATATTATTAAACCTTGAAAAGGAAAATTCTGAAATATGCTACAGCATGGATTAACTTTGAGGACATTATGTTAAGTGATATAAGCCAGTCACAAAAAGACAAATACTTTGTGATTCCACATATATAAGATACCTAGTATAGGAAAATATATAGGGACAGAAAGTATTATTCTCATGGTTGCCAGGAGGAGGGGAGAATGGGGAGTTACTGTTAGTGGGTATAGAGTTTTAATTTTAGAAGATGAAAAGAGTTATGGAGATGGATGGTGGTGATATATACTTAATATCTCTGGGCTATACACATAAAAATGGTTAGGATGCTAAGTTTTATGTAATGTGTATTTTGCCACAATTTAAAAAAGACATAAAGAACATTCTGCTATTACTTTTGAAAACTTAGGTCAAATGGAAAATTTTTTAGAAATATAAAAATAGGAAAAATCTAAAGAAAGGGAAGGGGAACCTGTAGAGTAAAAGAGACTTAAGAGATATCAACTAATCACTACCCGTGGACCTTATTTGGGTCCTGGTACAAACAAACTGTAAAGAAAATGCTATGGAGCAACATGAGGTAGAATAAAAGGAAAGGCATATCATGCTCAGCATCATAAAGATGTCATTTTACCTAAATTTATCTGTAAGTTTAATGTGATCTCTATAAATCTGCCAACATTATTATTATTATTATTATTACAGAAAATGTCACTGAGTTAGTCCACCAGAAGTATTTTCCACCAGAAATCACCATATAATGGTGCATTCTTGGGTTTCAAGTTCATTTCTCTTAATTTAAATTTCTTTGATAATGCTTTGCTTGTTGCACTTTGGTTATCTGATAGATGAGCTAGACATGTTCTCATTTTCTTTGTTTTGATTTTTCTAGTAACTATGACTGAAGTTTTACCAAAGGAAAAGAAACAGAAAGATGAGAAGACCTTAATTCTTGGTCAAGCTGTGGTGGACCTTCTTCCTTTATTGGAAGGTCAGATGTGTGATTCACACAAAAGCAGATATAATAAAGCTCATAAAATTTAACGACAGCGAAATGAAAAAATCAGCCTCATTGAACTTGAGAGATTTGATGAAAAGATGAACACATTTATCTTTGCCTAACTCTTCCTTTTTTTGACTTGACTTGGCCTTCTTTTTGCAGGAGAGATTTCATTTGAAACGATGGCGCCACTGCACCCTGTGCCAGGTTCACCGTTAGAGCCTGTTCGAGCAGGTGTTAAGGTAATCAGGATTTTAACTCACAACATTTTCACTTGCTATTCATTGTAACAAGTCTGTCTGGTATCAAAATTCAATTTGGTTGAGTCCAATTTATCAGTCACCTTCTTTTTACAGGTACATATAAGTGCAAGGTTCTGGGAAACAAATATAAATAAGGAAGTCTTACCTTAGGAGTCCATGGTCTATATATTATGGATTTTAACCCAGTGTGATTAAATGATGGGGCAGGGCACATGGGCACAGAGTAGGTATTGGTTACTTTGCCCAGGGGTAGAAGTAGGGAAGGCTTAAAACCATGGAAATGCCTCTTGAACTATGTCCTGATGGATTAAATTAAATAGTATATGAATGCACCTAACACACTTTCTGGCATGGTAGCCTGCTTCTGGTTATTGGAGGAGAAGACGCATGAATTGGTAGGCTGTGTCACTGATTTGTCTTCTGGACTGTTTCCCATTCCTCCTGGGGATCATTAGCTTCTTGGGACATTGTTTGCCATTCTGGTACAAGTGCACTCACTCTCAGCAGATACCATAGCCACCTTCTGTTTTGCACAAATAAAGGAAAGAGGAGGGACCAACGGACTCAACTGTTTTAATGCAGTTCCTAATTAATCATCACTGCAGGCCCCTTTCTGATTTTTGTTGATTTTGACCTTGGCGCTACCACAATCCACTCCTGCATCTGCTGTCGTCCTCTTCTCTTATTTTACAATGTGGTTGGTTTCTTCTGGCTTAGTTCTTTTGTAGATCTAATTTTTTTTCTATCTTTCAAGGGTTCCTGAAAATGTATAGTTTACTGATGGCATTTCTTGTTTTCCAGGATTATTACAGCATTATCCTTTAATTGGACATAAAGATAACATTTAATATCTTTTTGTCATTCCATGTTATTTGTACTGGAAAGAGGTATATATTTGAGCTCAGTCTGCTTTCCTTGTTTCAGTCTCACAGCTTATATACTGTTGATTTTCCCTTAGATATTGTAGAAGAAAAGTCAGTCAAATAGATTATCAGTTCCCATGATCTTTGCTCATAATATTCCTGTATTTACTTGTTTCACACACTCAAGGAACAGCATATGACAGCTAATTTCATTTGTTTGAGAATTCTCACTAATTTTATATTTAAGCATCAACAATGCTCATTCTCAAGACTCAGACTAAAATGATATAAATTGTACTTGGAAAGGAGGTTCCAGTTCATCGTCCAGTATTCCCTGTCTCGACATGAGTTAGAAATCTCAGGGACATTTATTTACCTTCTCCGAGACATTGACCAGAGGTGTCACATTCTTTATTTCCTCCTTCTTAAAAGCTTTCTTCCCTTTGCTGTTCTGATTTTCTACTTGTCGACTGTACCTTCTCAATGTCTTGCACCAAATATCTCCTCTGCCTGTCCCTTAAGTGTGAAAGTTCTATTCTTGGCCACCTTCTTTTCCTAGTCTGTGTTCGCATTCCTGGTTGGATGAGAGGGAGGTTGATCATCCATGAATTTAAAGTCACCACTATTGAAGACTTCTAATTCAACAGCTCCAGCCCAGACAGACACCTTTCCTTAATTTCAGAATGTCAGCCTTTACAACCACCTACTGAATTTCTCTGTAATGATATCCCATAGGTGCCTAAAATTCAACATTCCAAAACCAAACTCAGTATCCTCCCTCAAATTTACTCTTTCTTTTAATCTTAGTTATTTTGACTAGCAGCATCACCCATTTGTGAAATCACAGCACATACAAAGAACCTACATTACATCTGTGACTCTTCTGCTCAGACCCTAACTACAATCAATTCCAAAATCTGCCTTTCATCAAATTCAGCCTTTTCTGCCTCCTAAGTACCTTTGAACTCTCTCTTCATAGCTTTATTTCTATGCTTTATTGCCTTATAATTTTCTCACCTGGTACATTACAAGTAGACTTATAATTGCCTTTCCTCCATCCAGTTCATACTTCCCACTGCTTATAGAGTGACTTTAAAGTGAATATGATCACATCTCTTCCCTTGCTTGCTTCTGTGTGGTTCATATATTCACCTACTGCTTACATGCTAAGGTCCAATTTTCCTAGCAGGCATGCAACAACCTTTATGCTAGGAGCCTGTCACTAGTTCAATCTCATATCTCAGCACTTTCCTCCTTTGCTTTATGTTCTTAAAGTTCTGAACTATTTACTTACACGTGAACTGAATACACCACACTGTTTCAGTGCCCTTTTACATAAAACTCTTCCTTTTGTCCAAAATTATTTTCTCTTTTCTTCCAGTGCTTATCCAGATTCTAAACTTCTATTCATCTCGTAAAGTTAATTCAGATGTCACTATCTCTTACTCCTCTCCACACCAATAATTAATTATCCACTTCCTCCTTGGTGTTCCTTGACTAGTGCATTTTGTACAGGTCTCTTTTATAACATTTATCATAAGTCATGGGATTATAACATGAATTCCATGCTGAAAGAGGCCATGTCTTCTTCATCTTTATATTCTTAGTGCTATTGAAAAGTGCCTGGCATATAATCACACATTTTAAACCTACTTTTTATTGTATCCTCTATAAAAATATCAGATATGTATACATATATGGCTATATAGATAGGTATATAGATATGTATTTGAAAAAAATATTTCTTATTAAAAAACACTACATTTGCCAAATCAGAATTTCCGTTGGAGAAATAACTTGGGAGTTTTCCATTAGTAGGATACTTAATTCTTTAAAAACAATATTAATTATTCTTATTAATGTTGATTCTTTGTTGTTATTTATTGGAGTAACATTGGTTGATGCAATTACATAATTTCAGGTGTACATTATAATTTGACATCTATATATTCTATTGTGTGTTTACCACCCAAACTCATTTCCTTCAGCTACCATATATTTGATCCTCTTCACCCTCCCCCATCCCCCTATATTTGACCTCCTTAATGTTAAGAAATAGAATGAAATGAACACATTCTTGTTTCCTCTGTAATTAAAAAAAAAAAAAAACACTAGCTGTCTTGACTGCCTTACTTGGATATGTTACTACATCAAATCTTTGTCAGCCCTTCTAAAAAATGCATTCCTGGAGCTTACTCATGCTGCCAAAAACTTTTCATATTTGAGAAATAGAAATATATTAAATAATCTGATTTTCAAATATTTCAAATATTTAATAAAAACCTAATTTTTTAAGAAAGCACTATATTTAAATTATAAATTAATTATAAAATATAGACTAGCATAAAAGCACCTCAATCTCGCTCATGTGCAACCACTATTAACATTTCAGTACAGAACCTTTCAATACTCTTCTATATGTATTTATATACATACTTGACCTCAGTGTGGTATAGGGGAAGGGCTCTAGCTTAGGGATAAGTTCTCTTTTTGGCTCTATCTTTAACTCATGGGACCTAGAAAAAGTTATATGAATACTTCGTATAGAAATAAATGACCTTTCTACCTTGCACAGTGATATGACATTCACATAAAATTCAAATGATATTTAAATGAAAAAAAAAGGTGTCTGGTATTGTCAAAATGTTGCATAATTTTATTCTTTTCCAGCAGTGCAGTCTTGAAGTTAAAGTATCTGTGGCAGAGCCCTTATTGACCACAGCCCAGATCTTAGGAGGCAGTTTATTGAAGGTCACATTGGAAGCTGCCTACTCTGTGCCTGAATCCTTTATGCCAGTAGGGCCCCTGCAGAACTACATGGTTGGTCTGCAAGTTCCATCAATTGGAGAGGTAAAGCCCTACAGCCAGATATTTATATAGATTTAATGTGAGCATCTCTTCCTCACTTGCTAAGATTTCATTCAAAGCAAGCTCTGTTAATGACTCAGATTTATTTTAGGCTTTAAAAAATAAAGTTTACTTACGTTTTATAAATAGATGTTTATATTTATAGTTTATGTATTATAGATTACATAAAATTTATATCAGTGAATATATATTTATGGTGGAAAACATGTAAAACATTTTAAAATGAACAATGTTGAATGTATTTCTACAAAGATTATGCATGTTTTATGCATTTTGTATAATGCACTTTATTATACAAAACTTTCTCTTAATTCCAGATTATTTTCCTTGTCCAAATTTCTATAGAATGATTGTGTATTGTTTTTTTTTTTTTGAGGCTCTTGGTAAAGATTTCCAGATTGCTTGCTAAAAGAGTGTAATTAGTTAATACTTCTACTTGTTTTATTGCCATTTTACATTTTCAGTGTAGAACTCTCCAATTCCTCTTCACTATCTTACATTCCCAACAGCAGTGTACAAGGTTTTTAATTTCTCCACATCCTTGTAAATACGCGTTATTTTCTGGGGTTTTTTTTTTTTTGATAATATTCCAATAGGTGTGAAGTGGCATCTTCTTGTGGTTTTGTTTTTTCCCTGATGACTAATGTCATTGAGCATCTTTTCATGTGCTTATTGACCATTTGTATGTTTTCTTTGGAGAAATGTCTATCCTAGTCCTTTGCCCATTTTTGAATCAAGTGTTGTTGTTGTTGATGAGTTTTAGGAGTTCTCTATATTTTAGCTATTAATCCCTTATTGGATGTGTGATTTGCAAGTGTTTTCTCCTATTCTATGGATTGCCTTTTTATTCTGTTGCTAGTATCTTTTGATGCACAGAAGTTTTTAATTTTTGATGAAGTTCAATTCGTCCGTGTTTTCTTGTTCATAACCAAGAAATCATTGCTAAACCCAATGGCATGAGGCTTTTCCCCTATGTCCTTTTATATTTATAGTTTAGTTCTTAGGTTTAGGTCTTTGATCCATTTTGAGTTAATTTTTGTATACAGTGTTAGGTAAGGATCTAACTACTACACTCTTTTGCATGTGGATAACTGGTTTTTCTAGCACTATTTGTTAAGACTGTTCTGTCCCAATTAAATAGTGTTGACACCTTTAATTTTGACAATTTTTGCTAATATCTTTGTTGTTTATGGAAGAACAGATTTTCAGATGTCCTTATTGTGCCATCCCAGAAATGCCACTTCTTTGGAAAAGTTTTAAAACTTTACACATAGAACTAGAATAGTTGAGTTATATGGTATGCCAATTTTAAATTTTACTAGAGACTACAAAATCACTTTCGATATTTGTACCAATTTACACTTCCATCGGCTATGTAGAAGAATACCATTTCCTTCATAATATTAACAACACTTGATATTTTTAGACTCTTGCCAATCTGTGGTTTAAAATGTTATCTCATTGTTTTAATGTGCATTTCATGTATTATTAATAACTAGTATGTTTTTATTTAAATGTTAGATTTTCTAATTTCCCTGCCTATAAATTTCCTATTTATATCTTTACTAATTTTTTATTGCAAGTGTATTTTAGATAAATTATAGATATGAAAAGCCTATATTTTTAGGCCTTTGTCAAATTTAAGTTTGTTTTTTAAAAGATAGTTTTTAAAAAGTTACATTATGACCCTCATGTGCATATAAAATGACAAAAAGGGTTGAAACCAGTTCATAGGAAAATCTAAAGAAATGATCCATCTGTAAGCAATCAGGGATGTTGAAATGAATTTGCTAATAATTCAGAACTTGTCATTTACAGCCATGTCACCCTGAACAAGCCCAATCCCATCTGATCTCAGAAGCTAAGCAGAGTTGAGTCTGGTTAGTACTTGGATGGGAGACCACCTAGAAAGACCAGGTGCTGTAGGTGTAAAAAATAAAAAATAAGGGATCATACACTGACAAGATCCTTGCAATCTGTGAGATCAACCAAGAGTTGTCTCGCCTAAAAAAAAAAACAAACAAGAAAAACAAAATAAAACAAAAAACTTGTCATCAGTCACAGGGCAATAATCAGTTAATCTCCACTGGACAAAGTACATTTGCAAATTTGTGGACAAGAATAATTTGCATTGTTATCTATTTCCTATAAATCACAAAATTATAAAACAACACAAAGACAATGAAGGGCACAGGCTCCTCTACAGAATCAAATAATTGCAGAAGGATCTGTTAGATAATTCTCAGCATTCTACTGAAAAGACACTTCAGTAATCTTTTTTGCCTATCTCAAATTCTTTTACAAAATTTCCTACAATATGATATTTATTTCTGCAGAAAGATTATCCCATTTTATTCAAGAATGGAACTCTGAAGCTTGGAGGGGAAAGAGAACCTGTTCCCCGGCCCAAAAAATGGCCTATTGCTAACATTCTGGCTCCAGGAGCTAATAACATTCCTGATGCATTCATTGTTGGTGGGCCCTATGAAGAAGAAGATGGAGAACTCAACCATCCTGAGGTGAGAGTTATGCCATTTTTTGTGATAAACTCAGTGTGGTGACATAAGATAAAATTTTTGTGAATCACTGTAATTTATATATATTATTACCTATTAAAATAAAATAATTAAATTTCCAAAGAAAAGTTACCTAATTCTGATTGAAAGGCTTCCTCACTTCTTAAGTCCAGCAAATGAAATAATTAATTTAATTCAAATTTACTATTTATTTTATTTTAAATTTATTTATTTTTGAGTAGGTAATAACACAGTCACAGGTCAAACTAAGAATTGAGAGATATTCAGTTAAAGTCTTCCTTCTACTTTACGTCTCTTCCTCCTAATTCCTTACAACATCATCACCCTAGTAGCTACCTTTGTATTATTTCTTGTAGTTTCAGTAAAATCATTTGTAAGATGGGGATGGTTAAATTATTTTCAGTATCTGATACTAAATATTAAAAGTAGTAGAGATAAAGCTAAAATTTTTGAAAAACTTGTGCAATGTCTTTTCTCATCATTGTGCTTAGTGAAAATTGTTCTTAGATTTATATTTTCATTCAGATCAGATATTTTATTTTAGATATTTAGATTTTATGTTTAGTTTAAATCATTAGTTCTCAGCCCTGGTTGCTCATTAGAATCACCTGGAAGGCTTTTAAAAACACTAACAATGGGCCAAACCCTAACCCAGATCAATGACATAAGAATTTATTTTTAAAATGCACCAATATTCAGGTGTTGATTATTTTTTCAGAAGCTCCCAAATCAATGACATAAGAATTTATTTTTAAAATGCACCAATATTCAGGTGTTTATTATTTTTTCAGAAGCTCCCAAATAATTCTAATATGCATCTAGGGTTGAGAATAACTGATTGAGGTTATGTGAGTGAATATTTGGCAGTTAGTACTGGATCGATGTAAGGATAATATAAGTAATTTATCTTACGTACTTTATTAATAAAAAAGCACCCTAAAATTTACGATGGTGGTAGTATTTACAGTAGTAGTTATACTTATGGTAGTAATAGTAGAAATAATAAAAGTATTGTGATTAAATTCATTAAATGAATGCCTCACAGATTGAGCTGGATGAAGCCAGGTCACACCAAGAGAATAAAAGTTTCTATCTTATTATTTTACAGGATAGGGAATTTAGGAACCAATCAGAGTGCATAAAGAAAAGGATTATTTGGGACTTGGAAAGTCGCTGCTATCTTGATCCTACTGCAGTGGTGAGGTAGGAAGACAAAAGGAATATGTCTAAATAACAAAGACTGTAAGCTGAGAAAAATGTTACTTTTTAAAATTTTATCTATATTTGAGTTAAGGTAACCTGACAATCTCTTTCACCACATTCGTTAATAACAGAGGCTCCTAGTGATGGTGAATTAACCAAGGCAGGTTCTTATTTTTCTTTCATATAAAAGAAGTCCAGAGCTGGTATGTATTGTGGCTTCTCAGTGTTATTAGGTATCTGGGCTCAGTCTTGCTTTTTGCTCTGCCTTTTTTAACATGTGCCCTCTATTCATAAGGTTGTCTCACAGTCCAAAATGGCTGTTGGAGCTCCAGGCTGCACATTCACATTCCTGGCAGAAAGTTGGAAAAGGGGAGTGTTCTAGGTAAAAAAGTAAACATGCTGGTTGGCTTAGCCCCTCCTATAGAACCTTCCTGGAATCTGACAACTTCTGTTTATATCTCATTGGTCACCTCTAGAGGCAGAAGAAGCTAGGAAATAGTGTTTTTGTTAGACACCTTGTCCCCCAGATTAAATCAGGATTTAGATAGTAAAGAAGAACAGAACACTTAATATTGTATGGATAACTACGAGTCTCTGTCACAGTGACCTGGTGATTTCGGAGAGATGAGAAATATAGGCTTATCAATAAAAGTATAATTTGGATGAACTACTTTTTTTTTTTCAATTAGCAGACTATTTTTTTAGAATAGTTTTAGAATTTTCAAAAAATGGAGCAGGTGTTTCAGAGAATTCTTATATATCTCTGGTCCCCCACTTGATCGTGGTGTATAATATAAATATACATCATTGAATTTGATTTACTGTTTTTTTTTATAAAGGATACATTGTTACTATTACTTTGGATAAATAGTAATCGATTTGATCAATTAAAAATAAGAAAAATTTAAAAATTTTTCACTTTATTTTGTTCTGATTCTCTTCCTTTCTTCATGTAGATTCAGGTTTCTGACCCATACAATTTTTCTTTTCTCTGAAGACTTTTAGCATTTTTTGTAGGGCTGGTCTACTGGCCACAAATTCCCTCCATTTTTGTTTGAGAAAATCTTTATTTTTCCTTCACTTTTGAAAAATAATTCCACCAGTTACAGGATTCTAGATTGGTGGTTTGTTTCTTTCAAAACTTTAAATATTTCACTTAACTCTCTTCCTGCTTACATGGTTTCTGATGAGAAGTCCAATGTAATTCGTATTCTTGTTCCTCTGTAGAAAAGGTATGTTTTCCTTTGGCTTCTTTCAAGATTTTGATTTCTTCTTCGGTTTCCTGAAGTTTGAATATGATATACCTGGGTGTAGATTTTTTAGTATTTATCATTCTTGGCATTCTCCAAGCTTCCTGGATCTATGGTTTGGTGTCTGCCATTAATTTCATAAAATTCTCAGTCATTGTAACTTCAATTATTTCTTTTGTTCCTTTCTCACTTTTTTCTCTTTCCAGTATCCCTGTTACATCTTTTGTAATTATCTCATAATTCTTGAATTTCTGTTATGATTTTCATATTTTCCCCCTTTCCATTTCAGTTTGGAAAGTTTTTATTGACATATCTTCAAGCTCACGGATTCTTTTCTCAGCCATGTCTAGTCTACTGATAAGCCCATCAAATGAATTCTTCATTTTTATTGCAGTATTCTTGATGTCTGGTATTTTCTTTTGATTCCTTGAGTTTCTGCCTCCTGCTTACATGACCCACCTATTCTTTTTAAATTAAATTTATTGGGATGACATTGGTTAATTACCCCTGTATTCTTGCATGTTGTCTGCTTTTTCCATTAGAGACTTTGACATATTAATCATCAATATTTTAAATTCCCTTTCTGATCATTTCAAGATCTGTGTCATACCTAAGTCTAGTTCTTATGCTAGCTTTATCTCTTCAGACAGTATATATCTTGTCTTTAGCGTTCCTTGTCATTTTTTATTTGATTTATTTTTTGACATTTATGAACATGAAAAAGTATTTAATGACAATACTCTTGCCCTTGTAATTTTTTGTAGAAAGCTGGATATTGTGTACTGAGTAATAAGAAACAAGATAATTAGGTTTTTTAGTGTGAGGGTGTATATTTATCTGGCTAGGAGCTGGGCTGTGTTTAATGTTTGCAGTAGCTGTAGCTATAGGTGTTGAAACCTTTGATTTCCTTTTTCTTTTTTTCTTTTTTTGCTCCTCCCCTCTTCTCTTTGGGTTTGCCTAAGAACTTTCTTAAATAGGGTCTGTGTTTTGCAGTTTCTCAGTTGTAATCCACTGTTATACTAGACTCTATTTATGGCGAGGGAAAGTCTTCTTTAATCCTGTGATTAAATCTCAGTATTTTAATGGATTTGAGTCCCTGGGCTGTGACCTTCAGAAGTGTTTAATAACCTTTTTTTCTTTCTGTCTTTATATGAGATGGGAAGGCCAGATGGGGCTGGAGGTGTCTAACTGCCCTTCCCCTGGGTAAGATAAGGCTCTGTAGTTTCCCTTAGTAGGCCTTCATTATGGAGGACACTTTGGGCATATTTCAAAAATGGTTACTTTTCCCTTCTCTCTGCCTAAGAGGATTTTTATCCTGTCTTCACTATGAGAAAATTCTGGGGTTCCTTGATTTAAAACCCCAAAAAGTGTGGGGAACCCCTGAGACTGAGACCCTAGGAGTTTTTAACTCTTGGGGTCCACACTCAGCCTCCAGCAATTTGTCAAAATTACCATTAAAGTGTTTCTACCTGTTATAGACTCCAGGGGCTTCTGCTGCCTGTAAACTGATCTCAGTTGTAATGCTCTGTACTTAGCTGTCTCTCCAAATTTCAGTGCGGTGATTTGCCCTATGAACTTAATTCTTAGATTGATCTAAGAAAACTTGCTGATTTTCAGTTTCGTCAGCTTCTTTCTTGTTTTGAGGACAGTTGTGAGAACTTCTAAACTCTTAGCATGCCAGTCAGCTGACACTGGAACCCCTATTCTATTTTCACAGTAATTATAAATGTATTTTATACTATTTTTGCATATTTGTCTGATTATTTCTTTAGAATAAATGACTAGCAGTGGAATTTCTGGGCCAAAGATTATGAACATTTTAAGGCATTTGATTCATATTGCAAAATTGCTCTAAAAATGTACAATTTGCCTCTGTTAGAAGTACAGTAGAATTATTTTCAGAATTTTATAGATTTGAAAAGGTATAAAAACCCACTTACCTAATAAAAATTTTATATATGTGTATCCCATTACTTTTTAAAAGAGATGAATACTTCTCTTTAACCTAAATTATGCTAAGTCCATTTCACATGTAATGCTTGTGGGCTAATTCTTGATATTCAGTTTTCAGAAGCGAATTGCTGATTGCCGACTCTGGCCTGTAGAAATCACAAGAGTTCCTCTGATTACTGCACCCAAAGGAAAAGCTACCAGATTTGATAAGGTAAATTTCTTTACTTAAAAATATTTATATAAGAAATGCTGGCTCAGACCCAACCTGTTATTCTGCTTCTAATTCTAATACAATGGAGTATATGAATGGATGTGGCTGTTCCCTAGGGTGACCAACTGATTCTGATTTGCTGAATAGTTCTGAAAGTTTCATGTCTCAAGAAACTTCCATCCCTGGCAAATTAGGATAACTGGTCATCCTAGCTCCCTATTGTCCACTGAAAGTTATTTAGCTTTTATTCTCTGACATCATATTTCCCTTTAGCCCTTCATTACAGTTTTACCATAGATAAAACCATACAAAATAGATATTTTTATAGGTCAAAAGTAGTTAAATATTGGCAATATGGTTCAAACTAATACATTTTTCTGAATTTCCTTTAGACTTACCTACTTAAAATATTTTAGCCTACTAATTAGAGTAATAGGGTTCATAGATGTACTACTAGTCTGAAAAGATATAGCTTCGATGAGCCTAGAATATATTACTTGTGCATGTGTGGTCTTTTATGCTTGTTCATAAACTCCCTGAGGATAGGGCTCCTGTCTTTGACTGCTTTGTATTCTCCACAGTACCTAGCATGATTTATGACATATATCAGATACTTAACAAGTACCTAAATTATTTTATTGATTTTTAAAATAGGATTTTGCAGAATGAAAATACTACTACTGTCTTTCTACCTCTCTCTTTGCTTAGATTTCTAAACAACATAATGTTATCATATGAACATAGGACTTTAATTTCTAATTATTATTTTAATAGGCAAAATGAAAGAGATTACTTTTAGCCTTGTGAGAATTAAATGTTTTCCTTCACTCTTTTCCTTATAAAAGTTTCCTATGGTAAACCATATGGCCATTTAAAATGATGTTAAGATATATTTATTGACATATTCTTCATCTTTGTAATGAGAGTTTGGATGAGATTAGGGAAGACAAATACATAACAGCAGACTGTTATTCATCTTCCTTCATCAGTGGCCGGTAGCACTGATCTGTTAGAGCACTCTTCCCTTCTGAACCCAGATAAAGATACAGAATCTTTTTCAACACAGTACTCTAAGACACCTCTACCAATTGATTAAAATGTCGGCATCAGTTAAAACCTATTTGTCAACATTGGTTCAGATGATTTGTAAGACCCCTTTTATTCATGTGAATCTGTGATCGAAAGCTAAAAGCCACAGCTTCTGATATCTTTTAAGGTTTTGTTGTTGTTGTTGTTATTGTTGTTTTTCACAAAGTTGTTTTTTTCAAAGAAGCAACATGGCGAAATTGACTTTTTGGTTGAATTTATATTTTATCAATTAATTTGTGTATGTGTTGATCCAACTACTGCCTTTACTATTCACTAGCACTATTTTTATGCATTATCTCAGTGACTACTGTATATTAAGCTTATTTTAGAGATAAAGAAATAAGCCCTAAATGTCTATGTTAATGGCCCAAAGTCAGCTAGTTAAATAGCATAACTTGTCCCTAAAGCCAGGTCTTTAAACTGTTGAGGCAGAGCTCCATACCTTATGCTGCATTGCTCTATACCACTAATATCTCTCTGGTTTTATTCCTTTAGGCAGATGATGAAAGTCAGCTTTCATTTCATGGTGTGGCTTATGTTAATATGGTCCCATTGCTGTATCCAGGTGTAAAGAGAATTCGGGGAGCTTTTCATATTTATCCTTACCTAGACAGTACAGTCTTTGAAAAGGTAAGAAAAAATTGTGTAGAATGTATTATCCTAATTTATCTTTTATATACATGTTTACTTAACATCTGTAGCATATACATCTTTGCAATGGATATCTGGAGCCAGTTTTCATACTGGGATGTTAAATATAGAGGCTTGCTGTCATTCTGCCATTGAACCTCAAAAAATTAGAGCCAAAAACTGGAAACAATCCAAATCTCTATTAATAGGTGAACAGAGAAAGAAATTGTATGGTATATCTATACTACTTAGAAAAAAAGAGAAAGGAACCCTTGATACATGCAACATGGATGAGTCCCAAATGCATCATGCTAAGTGAAAGAAGCCAGACAAAAGAGAGTCCATACTTTATGGTTCTATTTACAATTCTAGAAAACTAACCTAAAGCCATAGAAAGCAGATCGGTGGTTGCTTGGGAACAGGAATAGAGGGAGGGATGGATTACAAAGGAATGCGAAGAAACTATGAGGGATGATGGAAATGTTGGTCATCTTGATTGTGGTGATGGTTTCACATGTGTATGTATATGCCAAAATTAATCAAACTGTATACTTTAGATATGTAATTTGTTACAATTTTACCTCAGTAAAGTTGGATACAAAATCTTTAGGATAATGAAAGAAATCTATTATGTTAATTGTGCAAAAATTTAAATCCATGTGCTGATGAATAAGCACATGGTTCTCTCAGTTTTCAGATGTTAAAAATGTTAAAATCATCCATTTGTCTAAATATAGAAAAAGAATATATATGTATATATTCAAGCAAAAGGTCAATTTAATCATATTGCTTCTAGGAGAAAGTGAGGCTTTGTAAAATACAATAATAAAAACATTTAATATATGTATTCATATACTATTTCATATACTATTCTATCATTATTAGGACAGCTATTTTTCAATAACAGAGTCATGAAAGACCCATTATCTATTTTCAAACCAACTGAGTAGCAAACTCTATATAAGTATCCTTTGAATCGGAAATTGCACTTACTGGGATTATTCTTAAATAATTTAATAGGGTTGCAACCCCTATATTCGTGAAAACTTTTGGGGATTTATAATAGCGAAACCAAAAAATAAGATTATGTGTCTAAAATATAAAAAGGCTTATTAAATTATTGTAAATAAAAATGATGGAATATTCATCCATTTAAAAAAATCATTAGTGTTGTGTAGATAGATAGTTAAATGGAAAAAACAATAGTGAAAATATCCATTACCCCCAGTGTTTTCTCGTGACCTTTCCTGTTATCCTCCTCTTCTATCTCTGTTTACTCCTCCCCTTTTTTGGGAGCAGGTGGCTGTTTTTTTTCACTCAGCATAAATTATATTTTGATTCATTCATGTTGTTTAATTTAAACATTTTTGTAAGGTTCTTTTACAGTGTTTATCTATAGTTTGAATTTCCCTGTGCAAAGTTTTTATTTTGATCCTTAAACTTGCCCTATTCTTCAAATCCTAATTGATGGGTTAGTAGTAATAAGATAATACTTCTTATACAGAAATAAATCCTACCACTTAAAGTTATTTGAAATTATGCATCAAGGATTGAAAGCTGTCTGATAACAAGTTATAAGATACCAAAATCAAGCCAGATTGAAAAGTCTCCCCTTGGGAATTTAAGTGATAGGGTGGGCAGCTAACTTTCTACAGTGGTTTTACCCATTCAACAAGTGTGGCAATGCAATGAAGTTTTTCACTTTCCTGAGCTCTCTTTGATCCTACAATGATGAAATTATCTAGAAGACTAAATGATATTAAGTAATAATTTGGGTTTCTTTTATTTGTCTATGATTCATTGCATCTTTTTGTTTTTTTGTTTGTTTTTTTTTTCAGACTAAGTGTTTATTTAGCTTGTTCCGGGATACTGGCCATCATTTGATTCAAAATAACAAAATAGGAGGAATTAATTCTCCATTGTCTAAACCAGTTATTTCTAAGAACCTGAAAGAAGAAAAAATAGTAAGAAACAGATAAAGGAAGGCCTATGCCTGGGGATGTGGTAGGTTGTTGAGAAAGTGATGATTTTGCTGGTTTTGTTGCATTCTGGAGGTTTGCACTGATTTCTTATTTTGTGAATTGCCTCAATTTAGTTTGTATTTTGGTGCAACATAATAATCATCATTCCTGCCATTATGAAGACCATGTAAGAATTCCATTTTTGAGGTGTGTTCATTTTCTTTCAGCAAGCGTCTAGTATAAAATCTCAGAGTTCAGATACTCCTTTGGAAATTGAACCCACTCTAAACCACAATCCAGAAGGACAGGTAACTATGAATAAAGAGTTGGAAAATTAAGTTTAAATTCATCAGTTCTTTATTGAGCAAGGTAGTATATGGTATAGTGAAAAA
Organism: Rousettus aegyptiacus; assembly: GCF_014176215.1. Classification (NCBI taxonomy): domain Eukaryota; kingdom Metazoa; phylum Chordata; class Mammalia; order Chiroptera; family Pteropodidae; genus Rousettus; species Rousettus aegyptiacus. The sequence goes on from NW_023416309.1 coordinate 13,822,007, forward strand.
TGCTCATTATTTGAGTTACCATCTCAGATTTCCAATAATTAGTTTATAACCTTGGACAAATTTCTTTGTTTTGTTGAGACTTTCTAAAATGAGGAGGTACCAGATTAACTTTGAGGTCCTTTCCAGCATTAAAATTATGTGTCTTTTATTACTCTACTATATTAAGTGCTATGAGGGATGCAAAGATGCATTATCTGCAGCACTTATTCATCTGCTCTCAGGACACTCAAGTCTGGTGGTTAAAACAGACTGGTACATAACTAATAGTAATATAGAATTTTGATGAATGCTATCCTAGTAGTACAAATAAAAGTGCTGTGTGGTCTCAGAGAAGACAGAGTAATAGCTACTAGGATAGGACAGTCTCAGAAGGCTTTGTGGAAGAGATGTCATTCAAGCTAAGTAGTGAAAGATGAAGAGAACCTTTTGCCAGATAAAGATAGAGGGAGAGGCATTTTATGGCCAGGGAACAGCTTGAGTCAAGGCACAATAAAAGATAGCTGAATTCTGAGTGCATCAATTACTTCAGTGTATGGTATAGAGAAATGAAAAGAAAGGAGAGATTCTAGAATAAAATGAGAAAGAAAAGAGAGGCTGAGTTGAGTTATAGAATGGTTTTGAGAGACTTACTAAAAAGTTTGGGCTTCAATCTATAGGGAACAAGGGACTCTTGAACCTCATCTTAGGGACTCACATTAAAGGTTTTTAAGCTATCTAGAAATAAGACCTCATATGTGTTTCAGGGTAGAACTCTTGCAAGGATGTGAAAAAGAGAAATTGAAATTGAGATAGGGGCTTTAGATATCAGTTTATAGGCTTTTCTTATAGTACGGATGAGTGTTGATGACAGTCTGATTTAGGGAAGGGGTTGTATTAAAGGAAGTCAGAAACTTGAAGAGGTAAAGTGTGAAATTGAGAAGCTTTAGGGTTGTCAAGGAAGAAAAGTTAAAGATAACTCAAGTTTCGAGCTTTACTTTCTGGAAGGGTGATGAAATCATTAAGAGAAAAGTCAAAAGAGAAGTTAATACAGGGGGAAATGAGAAGTTCGATTTTGGACATGGTATATGTACAATGCTGGGTAGAAATGTCCATCAGGTTGCAGTTGGTAGATGGTGGTGAGGAGACTGTGAGTGGGAATATCAGAAGGTTATGAAGAGAATATTTCTACAGGACTCATGAAAGAGCGTTAGTGGAAGAAATAATGGCATTCACTTAAAACAGTTTCAAGAAAAGTCTTGAACAAGTTAATAGGGCTTCAGCTAGGGTAAATATCTCCAAGAATTAAATTGAAAACCCTTTTCTGCAAGACATAACCACTGTTGCTATTTTTCTTTCTAGTTGTTTTTCTATGTAAAAAATATTTTAGCAGTCAAGATCACATTATATGTATAGTGATATATGCAGTTTTCTCACTTACATTGTGAACATTATCTTATGTTACTAAAATTTTTTCATAAATATCTTTTTCTGAAAAGAATAAATTAGAGAAAAATGTCTTTACAGCAATATGTAGAAGCAGGGACATACATCGTGTTGGAGATAGAGCTAGACAAAGCCTTGGTTCCAAAGCGAATGCCAGAGGAGCTAGCCGGACGGTATGTAGCAATGGTTCTCATATCTGTTTTGCAAAAACGATTTAGATATAAGTAAAAGAAAGTCAGTTTGTTCCCGTAAATGTAATTTCCCCTGGGATAAGCATCAATTTTCTGTTTTTCTTTTCAAATGAAGTTTCTTATGTTACTATTTTCTTATTACTAAAACAGTATATGCCTACTACAAAAATTTTGAGAAAATCAAGATTAGCAAGAAAACATGTAAAAACACTCAGATTTCTGCTTACCCAGTGATAACCACTTTTATCACCTTGGCATATATCCTTCTGAAGTTATTGTAAAGCCCCTATTATACAAACACACATCCCATGTCACATATGTATGTAATACATATATGTATTCTTTACAAACTAATTTATATTGTACTGTAGTGCTTGATTGTATTTCTAGGAAAATTGTCCATTTCATCTAGGTTATCCAATTTGTTGATGTACAGTTGTTCATGATATTCTTTTATTATTCTTTTTATCTTTGTAAAATGGGGAGCAATCTCCCAACTTTTATTTCTGATTTTAGTAATTGGAGTTTTTTCTTTTTTCTGAGTTCACCTACCTAAAGATTTATAAATTTTATTGGTCTTTTCAAAGAATTTCTGTTTTTTTTTTCCTATTTTATTTATATCAACTCTAATCTTTATTAGTTCCTTACTTCTGCTACCTTTGAGTTTAGTTTTTTCTCCTTTTCTAATTTTTTAAGGTATACAGTTAGTTTACTGATTTGCAAGCTTTCTTCTTTTTAATGTACGAGTTAGAGCTATAAATTTCTCTATGAACACTTCTTTCATATCATCCCATAAGTTTTTGTATGTTGTGTTTTTGTTCTCATTCGTCTCAATGTATTTTCTTATTTCCCTGTGTTTTTTTTTTTTTTGACATATTGTTTAAAAGTGTGTTGGTTAGATGATTGGATAAAGAAGTTATGGTTCATATATACAATGGAATATTACTCGGTCATTAAAAAATGGACCTAGAGGTTATTATGCTTAGTCAATAATAAACATAAGTTAGACAGAGAAAGATAAATACCATATGATTTCATTGATATGCAGAATCTAAAGAACAAAAAGAACAAACTAATAAAAAATAGACTCACAAATATATAGCACAATTTGGTGATAGATAGAGGGGAGGGGAGTTTGGTGGGCTGGGGTAAGGGGTGTAGGGTTAAAGAAGTACAAATTAGTGGTCGATAGATGGTCACAGGGATGAGGAGGAGAATAGCATAGAGAATGTAGTTAGCATTAATATATTGGCTAGGTGGAAAACCGGAGGAGAGAAGGAGCAATTAGGGGGATCATTTTATAAACAATATAAATGTCTAACTAATGTACTGTATACTTAAAACTAATTTTTAAAAAATGAGTTGCTTAATTTCCAGATTTTTGCAAATTTTTCAGTTTTCAGTTACCTTTGTTATTGATTTCTAATTTTTCCCATTGTAATTAGAAAAGATACTTTGTATGATTTCAGTCTTTTAGAATTTATTGAGATTATTTTGTGACCTATCATATGATCTGTCCTGCAGAATGTTTCCTGTGCACTTGAGAAGAATGTGTTTCTGTGTTGTTAGATGGAGCGTTCTGTAGATGTTCATAGGTAAAATTGGTTTATACTATTGTTTAAGTCCTCTATTTCCTTATGATCTTCTCTCTGGTTGTTCTATTATTGAAAGTGGGGTATTAAAGTTTTTATTGTTGAGGAGCTGCCTATTTCTCTCTTCAATTGTCTCGATTTTTGCTTGATTTATTTTAGGGCTCTGCTGTAAGGTACATTTATGTTTATGATTTTTATATCTCTTTGTCTCTTGTTATCTTTTTTGATTTAAAGTCTGTTTTCTCTGATGGTAATATAGCCACCCCAGCTCTGTTTGTGTTACTTTTTGCACAAAATATCTTTTTCTATCTTCCTACTTTCAACCTCTTCGTGTTTTTCTATCTAAAAGGACTATCTTGTAGACAACACATAGATGGATCCTGTTTTTTAAAAAAATCCAATCTGCCAATCTCTGCCTTTTAATAGGAAAGTTTAAGCCATTTAATGTGATTACTGAAGAAGGATTTACTTCTACCATATATCTATTTATCTCCTTCATCACTGCCTTTTATATATTTAATTGATTTTTAACAATGTATGATTTAGAGTCTCTTTCCTTTTATTTATATTTTTTAGTTATTTTCTTAGTGCTTACTTTGGGGATTACAATGATTATCTATAATCTATAACAACCTAGTTTGCGTATTACCAATTTAGCTTCAATATTATATACCCTATTCCTATACCTTTCTCTCTCCCCACCCCTGTCTTTATATCATTGTCACATATTTTTATACAAATATTTATAGTTATTATTTTAGGACTTTTTTTCTAAAAAAGAGATAAAGAGGAATTATAAACCAAAAGTACCAGAGTTTTTAATTTCTTTATTCGTCTTTGAATTATTGACCAGTGTCCGTTCATTTTAGCCAGGACTTCATTTAGTATTTCTTTTCTTTAAATTAATTAATTAGTTAAATAATTATTTTAATTCAAGAAATGATTTAAATTTTTTCTCCCATCTACCAATCCTCTCCCCCTACCCTCTGATAACCACTAGTACATTGTTCATATCCATGAGTCTCTGTTTGTTTCTCCTGTTCATTTGTTGCTTTTAGGTTTATATCCCACATATAAGTGATATCATGTGATTTTCAACTTTTTTTGTCTGCCTTATTTCACTCAGCATGATTATCTCGAGGTCCATCCATGTTGTTGCAAATGGTGGTATTAAATCTCTTCTTTTGACTGAGCAATATTCCATTGTATATATGTACCACAGTTTCTTTAGCCAGTCATCTATCGTAGGACACTTTGGTTGCTTCCATGTACTTGCCACTGTGAATAATGTTGCTATAAACATTGATGTACAAATATCTTTTTGGCTATGGATTTTCACCTCTTTGGGGTAAATACCCAGTAGAGGAATTGCTTGATCATATGGTAGATCAATTTTTAGCTTTTTGAGAAACCTCCATACTGTTTTCCATAGTGTAAGCCAGTCCCTTCTGTCCTGCAAAGTTTCTGTTGAGAAATCAGCTGATAGCAATATGGGAGCTTCGTTGTAGATAATTAACTGCTTTTCTCTTGCTGCTTTTAAGATTTTCTCTTTGTTTTAACCTTTGGCATTTTAATTATGATGTGCCTCGATGTGGGCCTTTTTGGGTTCATCTTGTTTGGGACTCTCTGCCCTTTCTAGACTTGTATATCTATATCCTTCACCAGGTTAGGAACATTTTCCATCATTATTTCTTGAAATAGTTTTTCAATTCCTTGCTCTCTCTGTTTTTTTTCTGCTACCCCATGATGCGAATTTTGTTGTGCTTGATGTTGTCCTAGAGGCTCCTATAAACTATCTTTATTTTTTAAATTCTTTTTCTTGTTTGCTGTTTTGATTAGGTGTTTTCTGCTACCCTGATTTTGCCTTCTGCTTCATCTAATCTTCTGGTTCCTTCTATTGTATTCTTTATTTTACTTATTATATACTTTATTTTTCTGACTGCTTATTTTTAATGGTTTCTATGCCTTTATTTAGGCTTACTATTTCTTTGCTGAAGTTCTCACTTAGTTCCTTGAGCATCCTTATAACCAGTGTTTCAAACTCTACATCTGCTAGATTGTTTGCCTCCATTTCATTTAGTTCTTTTTCTGGAGTTTTATTCTGTTCTTTCATTTGGGACATTGTTCCTTTGTTGAATTCTCCCCCTTCCCAGCCTGCAGGCACCATATCTGAGTCTCCATTAACCTGGCTAACACTGTTTGTTCCACCCTGGTGATTCCCTGAGACCTGTTCCACCCAACTTTTGGACCCATTCGAGACACTTTTGGTGGCTTTTTCATACAAATTACCTGTCTTAGCTTGTAATACAGAGTTTTCTAAAATCTCTCAAAGCTTTACAAACCCAAAACAAGCAGCATCTGGCCTCAGTGTGCTCTGTACCTCTTGCTAACCAGCCCCAAGCCTGGCACTAGTAACCAGCTAACCTCAGTTTGAAGCTTACCCTTTCCTAGGCACCTCTAATCCTAGCACAAGTGGCATTCATCAGCATATCACTTTTTAGGTCATGTCGGGTGACCCCATGGAAGTGCTGACCTTCGCCTGCACCAAAGCCCCTCCCAAGAGGCCCCAGAACCAACACACCAGCTTCAGACCACACCAAGAGCACCACCCAACCACTTCTACAAATGACACATTCAAAGGGCTGACTTGGGAGGCACCAGAGCCCTGATAGAGAATCCTGCTCTATGGGGGTCAGCCCCTGCACAACAGTTCCTTCACTGTTGTCACAGGCAGTCCTCACAGCCAATCAACTTGAGGGTCAGTCCCTCCCATTGATGTACCAACAGCAATCAAGGATCAACTACAACAGGAGGGTACCCAAGGGACACACCTGGAGCACATGGCCCAGGTGACTAGGGAGGCTATACCACTGAGCACCACAGGTCACCTACTACATAAAGCCACTTTATCAAGACCAGCAGATGTAGCACCTCTACTTAATACATAGAAACAAACACAGGGAGGCAGCCAAAATAAGTAATTTATACTTTTATTTCAAATATCTTTATTGAGATAGAATTCACATACCTTTCATTCCACCCATTTAAAGTATACAATTCAATGACTTTTAGGATACTCACAGAGTTGTACAGCCATCACTACAATCAACTTTATAATATTTTTATTACCTCTGAAAGAAACTTCATATAGATTAGCAGTCATTCTATATTTCCTCCCAACTCTTATGGCTACCTACTTCCCATCCGTTGGAAACCATTTATCTACTTTTTGTCTGTGTATATTTGCTAACTCTGGACATTTCATATAAATGGAACCACAGAACATGCGTTTCTTTTTTGTGACTAGTTTCTTTCATTTAACAATGCTATTAAGGTTCATTTATCAGTACTTCATATATCAGTACTTCATTTCTTTATTGCTGAATAATATTTCATAGTATAGATATATCACATTTTGTTTTTTCCTTCATGCGATGGGCATTTGGAAAATTTATTCTTAATTACAGTATTCAATAATAATTGTATTAAAATTGGAGTCAATTCAAGTAACTCTTATGCTCAGAAACTACCAGTGACTCCCCATCACACTCTGAGTAAAAATCAAAGTCCTTACAGCGGCTTTCAAGGGCCTACATGTTCTGTGCTTTTCCCTCTCTTTTTCAGTCCTGCCAAACTGGCCTCCCTGCTATCCTTCACACATGCCAGGAACACTGTTGCAGAAAGGCTTTTATACTTGTTGTTCCCTTTGCTTGTAACTTCCTTGCCCCTGATTTCTACACAACTTGTTTTTTCCTTCCCTCAGGTCTTCACTCAAATGTTATCATTTCAGGGAGTAAGGCTTTCTTTAGTGAAATACACTTTCCCACTTTACCACCCCAAACCCCAACATAACTCTGTCTGCCTTCCTGTGTTCTCTATGGCACATATCACTAACATATTTATCTTAATTATGTAACTTGTTTATTGTTTTTCTTTCCCCACTAGAGCATTTTTGTCCATTTTGTTTAATGCCCTTTCCCCAGAATCTAGAAAGGCACCTATTGGATAAGAGGCACTCAGTATATATGTTGAAAGAATGAATGGATGAGTAACATTGTCTCTGGAGTGAAACTGGGTAGCTGGAAAGCAAAGTTGGAAGAAGATAATTTATTACATATTGTTTCATATCTCTTAAGCTTTGAATAATATGATGAATATATTAACTATTAAATAATATTAAAATTAGAAATTACAGAGAGGTATATAATCACATAGGATCTACTAAAGAAAAACTGAAATTTTGAATTTTATAGTAAACTTTAAGGCAGTACAATATACTTCAGCAGGAATCTGAAACTATGAGGAGGAAAAGCTATAAATTAATTCCCTCTAGGTTCTTGTAAGGTCTCCTGAAAATGGAAGGTAGAAGTTTTGGCATAGTAGTTTGACAGTGACAAAATATATTTTCTTACCATAAAGTTGGATATCATCATTGTAATTTAATGTAGTCTTGTAAATTATAACCTAGATGGAAAGGAAAGGAAAGCTTTTACTTGCTTGCACCATTTAAATTTCCAAAGCTTTATGCTTTCAGAGACTCTACTGGGTGCACCTAAAATGCTAACACTCATTTTTTCTAACTCCCGAGTCAAACAATGGTTTAAAATACGTAAGGGTAAAACCAGGGATCAAATTAGCCAAAAGTACTACTTAGCTACTCTGAGTAGCGTCTTCTTTGCTTCCTTTCTATCTATACCTATGTCCATACCTATATATTATTCTGGGGTTCATGTCTAGGCTTTTTGATGAGAAAATAGCACAGCGCTCAAGGACAGTGGGAGAACAGATCCTAGATCCCCCTGACCCAGACTTTTTGTAGGTGGGAAATAAAGAGAACATAAATATGCAGATAATAAAGTTGTTATGTTTTCCTCATGCAGGGTAAAGGAAATGATTCCTCCAAGGCCACCTCTTACTCGTCGGACAGGAGGAGCTCAGAAGGCAAGTGACGAAGCCAAGATCCAACTATAAGGCATAAGGTGTTGAGTGTACTCATTTGAAAATAAGGCATGGATTTTCAATATGTTTTTCAAAAGGAGTGAGAAATGGTAGCTTTACATATTTTCCTTTCTGTGTCTATTTGTGACCAGTGCCTTATGGTGAATAGTATTTAGTGTTTAATCTTTTGCTGCTGGTCTCTGAGATGGGAAGAAAAGGATAATTTATACTTATAGTATTATTCAATGTAAAACCCAATCCAGTTTTCAGACTTCTATTCCACATCTTGACCTCTCTGAGGCCTCTATATCAGACATTTCATATTTTCCTAGGCGGTGAGTGACTACCACTTGCAGATCAAGAACATTTCTAGAGCCATTCTAGATGAGTATCACAGGATGTTTGGAAAACAGGTGGCCAAACTGGAGAGTGATGTAGATAGTGAGACCCTGGAGGAGCAGAAGTGCCAGCTCAACTATGAACTTAATTGCTCTGGAAAATACTTTGCTTTCAAAGAACAACTAAAGGTAAATATTTATTTATTTAATTATTCTGTGTGTTTCAGGAAGCATCTTCTCTACATACCCAGTTATATTTTTTTTTTGGCTATGTTTGACTATACTTTCATCTTTCTTTCTTGTTGATGCAGAGAGCTGTGTTCTCCATAATAGACTATTAAGAGAAGCTCCACTCTTGCTGAGCCTTGGAATGGTTCAGTATCCATCCTGAGCGTGAGCTTTTAAGAATTTAATTCTTTGCTTGAGGCTAGGTCAGATTTTGGGCCAGATTTCATGTTGCTCTAGCAAGCAGAAACTGTGTACCTGGTACAGATTCCATGACTATTATCGCTGTCTCTCATTACAAACTTTTCTCTAGGCCATAGAATCACTAAGATTTGTGAAAAATTTACTTAATAGTAATTTCCTAAATAATAATGGCTAACATTTTTTGAGTATTTGCTGTATGTTAGACAAAATTTCAAATGCTTCATGTCTTCACAACAACCCTATGAGGTAGGTACTCCCCATTTTACAGATAGAGAAATGCAACAATTGATTAAGTAATTTGTGGAAGGTCACAGAGCTAGTAAAGGTCAAAGGTAGGATTCAACTATAGGCAATCTGGCTCCAGAACTTGTTCTTTTTTTTTTTTTTTTTAAAGATTTTTATTAACATATAGCTAACATGCAATATTATATTAGTTTCAGGTATATACTATAGTTATTCAACATTTATATATCTAAAGGAGTGATCAGTATGGTAAGTGTAGCAACCATCTGACACTGTACAACACTATCACAATATTATTGACTATATTCCCTATGCTATACATTATATCCTTATAACTTATTTATTTTGTAGCTGGAAATTTGAATCTCTTATTTTCCTTCGCGTTTCCCCTCTTAAAATTTTTTTTTGATTACAGTTGACATTCAGTATTATTTTATATTAGTTTCAGGTGCAGAACTCATGTTATTAGCTGCTTCACTGCACTTCCTCTCTATGCACATTTACTATGTGCCTTGAACTATACTAAACAGATACACAAAGAAAGCACATGGAAGTAATAAAATAAAAAATAATAGATGCTCATAAAGGCAAGAGGCTATTCTCAGTAGGTGGCATAATCACATCTTGGTTTGATTCCTGATTCTACCATCACTATCTGGATGACCTTAGTCAAGTGACTTTACCTCTCTGAGCCTTGATTCCTTTGCCTAACAATGAGGGTTGATATTAATATTATCATATGGGGTCATTATGAGAATTAAATAAATATGCATTTAAATATGCATTCATGGAAAGTGTTTAGTACAAAACCTGGCAATGTTATTAGCTTAGGGGGAAAAAGAAGGAGGAGCCATCCTGGCTGTAGCAATATATTATTTGTATAGCATTTTAAGCTTCACTACCTGTTATTTCTCTTTGGCTTCTCAATAATCTGAAGTAAGAAAGTAATACAAGAAATTCATATTTATTTAACAGATAAGGAAACTGAGGTACCAATACCTCAAAAAATAATTTGTGAGGTTGTATAGTAGCAGGATAAGAACCAGAATTTTATTCTCCAGACTCTCAAATTTGGCCTTTCTCCCTTGAATCATATGACCACCGTGAGAGACATAATGTGTAAACCTAATGTTAACGTTTTCTTTGGCTTCATGACTCTCTTTACACAGTGTGAGTCCGGCATTGACCATATTAGTGATGATAGTGACATCAAGAAAATAAATCATACAGAGTATGTTGATTGGGGTAAAATCAGCGAGCCAACAGTTTAGTGGTCACCAAGGGAGAAATCAATCACCTTCTGAAGTTCTGATGAGCCTTTGACTGGAAGCTTAAGGGAGGCCTGTGCTGTCAGCATGGGGCTGGACTCTATTATCATATGCGACCTGTGTCTCTTACAGCATGCTGTGGTAAAGATTGTGAGAGAGAAATATTTGAAGACAACATCATTTGAAAGCCAGGAGGAACTTCAGACATTTATTAGTGAGCTCTATGTGTTCTTGGTGGATCAGATGCATGTGGCTTTAAACCAGGTAGGTACTCAACTCAGAGCCCTATAGAGTATCAGGGTTTCCCCTGAGTGATTCCTTCCTTGCTTGCATCCTTTATTCCTTAATTCTACAAACATTTATTGAGATATCTGCTCTATGCTAGGTGCTAAAAACAGATGATAGGAAACTGCTTAAGTTATAAGACTAATTTTAGGGAAAACGGGGTGTATATCTTCAACTTTCTAGAAAAATTAATTTCACAACTGTCAAATGTGATGGATAAAGAATATGTAAAACCAGCTATGTAAATTATGGAGCAAAAATTATCATTCTATTTATTCTGTAAATGCATGCAGTTTTCAATTTTTTCCTACAAGATTGACAATAAAACAAAGAAAAACTATGAATTTTCAGATAGTATACCTGAATGACAATGACATTTCAAAAATGCCTTTTCTATTCCTCCTCCTTGTCCATTTATATCTATTATTTGCACAGCTTGCATATTACTTTTATTTGCTCATTTTAAAATATATGCCTTTATGGTTTATTTTAATACAATGATGAAGTCAGTCTTTTTGTCTCCCTGATAGTCTGTCTCTGACCAGCTATGCCTCCTCAAAGCCTTTATTCTATTTGTCTCTTTTGCACTGTTTCCCACTCTCCCCCCACCCCCCACCCCCCACCCCCGTTTAATTGTCCCCTGCCTCCAACTTCTACCCTTGATCTTTGGATGTTGCCATTTTCCCCCTTAAGAACTGGATCTCTGAAGGCAGGGCATCTCCTCCCACATGCTCGTAGTGTGCACCCAGGGCCCGGTATCCCCGGGGGGGGGGGGGGAGGGCTGGTGCAACCCGGGCGCACAGGGCCTGGCTCACACAGGGGGCCTAGCACACCTGGGGTATGGTCCGTGGCTCCACCTGGGGCACGACCCCAGGACCTTCTGCCTGTAAAGCAAACATACTAACCACTACACTATGGAGTCACCCCTTCACTGTTTTTTCTTCTATGCCACCATCACTCTTCTTTCACCTTGTTCAGCCTTCCTGAAAGAAGTAGGAGAAGAGTGTTCAGTATCCTAGGATTAAGAGTGCAATTCTACATTGGGCACAGATGATTTGGATTATTTAATTTGGAAAGCAATTGAGTATGAGATGGTAATAACGATTGCCTTTTGTCCCTAAGGAGCCCCTGTCTAGTAGAGGAGACAGGCACAAAATACAAATAACTGCAGTAAAGTAGGGTAAGGGCTGTGATAGAGGTGTGTCAGTGGGTAGAGCAGGTTAGGGGATACCTAAAGGAAAAGTGATAAACTTCACTCTGAGACCTTTTAGGGAAGGATTCACAGAAGAGCTGTGACTTGAGTTGGGCCTTAAAGGCTAAAAAGAAGTTCTCCATGTGATATTTCAGAGCATTTTAGTTATAGAAAATATCCCAGATGCTGGAAGCTTGGAAGAATTTGGCATGTACAGAAACTGCATATATTTCAGGGGCAGAGGTTGAAGTGGTTGAGGGACAAAGAAGCAGATGAAGCCAGTTCCTGGTGTGGGAGTTGGGAGTGTTGGGGAGGCTTTGTACAGAAAAACACTCTGATAGCAGTATATGAGATGAGTTAGAGGCGATGAAACTGGTGATGTTAACTCATTATTACATAGCTGGGAGGAAAAGTCAAAGATTCTTAAGTTTAAGGCTCAGTGACTGGGGAGCTGGTTGCACCATTAGCTAGGACAAGAATTTACTACAACATCAGTAAATTTGGTGGAAGGCAACTGATTTTTAATTAAATTTTGAACATTGCCTCTAGTGGGGTTTTGCTCAAGAGAGAGATCTGAGTTGGAGATGAGATTTGGGGAGCCATGAGTATATAGATGCTAGTTAAACTATGATCATAGATGAAGCTGCCAAGAAAAACTTGAGTAGAGAGAGAAGCAAGCTGGTAGTGAAACCCTAGGAAACACCAAATTTAAAGGATAGATGAGTAAAAGAATTAATGAAAGAGATAAATGAATTGTTAAAAAGGCAAAAGAGCCAGAATAAGAAAATTTTAAGAAGAAAAAAGTGGTCAACATTGTCAAATACTCCTAGGAATTCAAGAAAATGAAAACCTTGGATGAGATCAAGGGAACTGGATGGAGAAAGGTGGTTAGAAGGTACAAACTTCCAGTTACAAGATAAATAAGTACTAGGGATGTGATAACAGTGTGATGGCTATAGTTAATACTTCTGTATGATATATAAGAATATTTATGTTAAGAGAGTAAATCCTAAGCATTCTTATCTCAAGGAGTGTTTTAATTTGGGAGTGTTTTAATTTGGGAGTTTTCAAGACAAGTGCAGAAGGATAAGGATACCTGGGACTTGAGTATGCTGCTCAGAGAGTAGTATGTGTGAATGGTCATGAGGTCCAAGCTTATCCACTTGAGAAGTGATAGGCATATTGGAAACGAAGGAAATGAAGTTAGCAGTTTTAAGAAGACTAAGTGACAACAACGCAGAAGGCTTGTAATGTGAGTTGTGAGAGTGGGATATTAGAGGTAAAGTATTTCTGATTTGGGTATGGAAATATGTTGCCAGAGGGATTTGGAGGTCAAAATCATCGAAATTAAAGAGGACTAAGAACAGAGTCATTAATCAATGACCAGAAGCTTTCTTTGGCCCATCTCAAATTTATCTTTCTTTCTTCTTCACATCACTTAGCAACTCATTGTTAAAGTCACTGATATTATTTTTACTTCTAATCAAAGAATTTTGGGGAGTCTTTCTTGGCCATAGCTTCTGACCTAGAAGATTATTCATTACACCAGACTTCTTTTCTATCTGGATATATAGGACATATTATTTTTCTGGATCTTCTCCTACCTTTCTGGCTATTTCTATAATATCTTCTTTGTATGGTATATCTCTCTAAATAGCCCACTAGAAGTATAGATGTAGCTTCCAAAGCTTTACTCTTAGTCTCATGTTTTCTAACTATTTGAAGACTCTAGCTATTACTTGTCAACCTTTTTCATGTCATGGCACATAAAAAAATTAAAATATTTATCCTATACTCTAGAGAAAATGAAGGAAGCTATTTGAGGTCAGAGGCAGCTTGCTTAGGGATCCTGAGGATGGAAGAGAGATCACTTCCATGAGCTCAGACTGTTGGTATTTAGGTAACAGAGCTTCTCTTTCACACTTGTTATTTCTCTCTTGGTTCACTCTCACTCTCTTACTATAGTGGCAAAACTGTGAGAAATCTCAATATCATTTTAGACCTCATGACTGGAGTCTCACATCTGGTTTATTCTTATAAAACATCTCTACTTGTAATTGCTTCATTTTGTCTGCCTCATGTTTTGCTATTTTTCAAGACCATGCCAGATGATGTTCAAGGTGCTGTCTCAACCATTTATACAAGCAGTGAACAGCTTCGGCTCTTTGCATTTGAAGCAGAAGTCAATGAGAACTTTGAAATGGCAGCAGTGTATTATGAAGAGGTAATTAAACATCTTTCCAGTTGTTGTTGTTTATTATTATTTGTACAAAATGGATATAATAAGTAGTAGTTTTTGATTATTCAAAATTCAACCACACTAGTGAAAGGATAGAAACATAGATCAATAAAACAGAGTCCAAAAATTGGTTAACACAAATAAAGCTATTATGTTTTTGACAAAGGTCTATAAGAAATTTTGTAGAAAAAGGACAGTCTTCAAAATAATGGTGTTAGAACTGTTTGTCATCATATGCAAAAATTGAACCTTGACCTAAACCTCAAATGCTGTATAAAAATCAGCTTAAAATGGATCATAGATCTGAATGTGAAACTATAAAAATTTTAGAAGAAAACAGAGGAGAAAAGTCTTCATGATCTAGAATTAGGTAAAGTGTCCTTAGCCATGACACCAAAGTATAATCCATCAAAGAAAAATTTGGTAAATGGAACTTCATCAAAATTAAAAACATATGTTCTGTGAAAGACACTGTTAGGAGAGAGAAGAGAAAAGATACAGTAGGAGAAAAGATCTGTAAAACATATATCTGACAAAGGATTTGTCCCCTGAATATTAAGAACTCTCAAAACTCAACAATAAAAAACTAAAAAAAATACAGATGGGTAAAGGATTTGAACAAACACTTTACTAAAAAGGACATGTGTCTGATAAATAAGAACATGGAAAGATGTTCAACATCATTAGCCATTAGAGAATGCAAATTAAAACTGGAATGAGTGACTACTGCACATGTATTAGAATAACTAAAGTGAAAAATACTGACAATACCAGGTACTGGTGAGGATACAAAACAACTAGGACCCTCATACTTTACTGGAGGAAATGCACAGTGATATAGCCACTCTGGAAAATAGTTTCACAGTTTCTTATGCATCTATCATATGACCCACTCATGGGTGTTTACCTTAAGTAAATGAAATCTTATATACTTGAATGTTTATAGAAGCTCCATTTATAACTACCCAAACCAAAAGAAACTCAGATGCTCTTCAAAGAGTGAATAGATAAACTATGGTCTATCCATATAATGAACTACTACTCAGCAATAAAAGAAATGAACTACTGATAAAGACAATTTGGATGAATCTCTCAGGCATTATACTGAGTGAAAGAAGCCAATGTCAATGTTTGCATACCGTATGGTTCCATTTATATGACATTCTTGAAAAGACAAAACTGTAATGATGGATAACAGATCACTGGTTGCCAGAGATTATGGGTGGGAGGAAGAGATGACAATGAAAGGATAGCATGAGAAACTTTTATGGGGTAGTGAAACTGTTCTGTATTTCACTTTTCTTGATGGTAACATAAAGGTATACATGTGTTAAAATTCATAGAACTGTATGCCAAAAGAAAAAAACATTAATTTATTATAAATAATCTTTTTTAAAAACCCCAATTCAACAAATCCAGCAAGCATTTACTGAGTCCTTACAATGCGTTGTGAATGACAGTCGAGTTCTCTAATTCTATTAGTGCCACCTATCACATGCATCATGAGCTGAATAAACTTATATGAAGAATGGTCTGAACCTTCATTTATATTTAATTATTGACATATAATTCACTGGCCATAATATCCACCTATTTAAAGTATACAGTATTTAGTATAATGTATTTACAGAGCTGTGCAGCCATCACCACAATCTAATTTTTTAATAGACTTTTTATATGTGCTGCCAAAGTGAGCACTTAATAGACTTTTTAAAAAGCAGTTTGGATTCACAGCAATACTAGAGTCTAAATTTAGAGCATTTGCATCATCCCAGAAAGAAACCCTGTACCTATTAATCGTCACTCCGCATTCCTCTTTACTTCAGTCTGAGGCAACCACAAATTTACTTTATATAGATTTGCGTATTGTAAACAGCTTATATAAATGGAATCATGCAATATGAGGTCTTTTGTGACTACATTCTTTTACTTATCATTATGCTGTTAAGGGTCATTCATGTTGTAGCATGTATTAGTACTTTATGCTTTTTAATGCTGAGTAACATTCCATTGTATAGATATGCCACATTTTGTTTCTTTACTCATTATAGATGGGTGTTTGACTGGTTTACACTTTTGGGCTATTGTGAATAATGCTGCTATGAACATTCATGTAATAGGGTGTGTAAGTTTTGATAGGGACATATGTTTTCAGTTCTCTCGAGTATATACTAAGGAGTGGCATTGCTGGGTCCTATGGTAAGTCTATGCTTAATTTTTTGAGGAACTGATAAACTTTTTTCCAAAAGGCTATACTAACATTCCCACTAGCAATGGATGAGGGTTCCATTTTTCTCCATATTCTAGCTAATGCTAGTTATCATCTATCTTTTTAAAAAAATTATTATAGCCATTCTAATGGGTGGAAGCGGTATCTCGTGGGGATTTTTTGTATTTTTCTAGTTATTTTTAACATCTTTTCACATTTATAATTTTTTCAAGAGGAAAATATGTTCCAATATCTAAATTAATCGACAGAGGACTATTTAAATTACAAAGTTTAAAATGTCAGTCTATATAAATAAATTGTTTTGCCCCTTTGTGACTGGCTTATTACTTAGCATATGTCCTTAAGGTTCATCTATGTCTCAGCATATGTCAGAATTTTCTTCCTTTTTAAGGCTAATGTTCCATTGTATGTATATACCACATTCATCTGTCAATGGGCGCCTGGGTGCTTGTACCTTTTAGCTGTTATGAATAATTCTACTATGAACATGGATGTACAAATATCTCTTTGAAACTCTGCTTTTAGTTCTTATGGCTATATACGCAGAAGTGGGATTGCTGTATCATATGATAATTCTATTTTTAAATTTTTTGAGGAACCACCTTCCTATTTTCCAAAGTGGCTGTACCATTTTATATACCCACATTGTACAAGAGTTCTAATTTCTTCATATCCTCATAAACAGTTGTTATTTTCTGTTTTGTTGATAGTGGCAACCCTTATGAGTGGGAGCTGGCATTTCATTATGGTTTGATTCCTTGATGATTAGTGATGTTGAGTCTCTTCCTATGCTTTTTGGCTGTTTGTAGATCTTTGGGAAAATATCTATTCAAATTCTTTGCCCATTTTTGAGTTGTTTAATATTTTGTTGTTGAATTTTAGGAATTCTCTTGATATAGTATTCTGAATATTAACCCCTTACCAGATAGATGGTTTGCAAATATTTTCTCCCATTTATCCCCAAACAACTATGAGAAACATTTTTATTTCGTTGATAGTTTTTTAAATAATATTTTTTATTTTTCAATTATAGTTGGCATACAATATTTATTAGTTTCAGGTGTACAACGTAGTGATCAGCCATCTATATAACTCACAAGGTGATCACCCCAATAAATCTAGTAACCATCTGACACCATACATAATTGTTACGATATTATTAACTATATTCCTTATGATATACTTTATATTTCCATGACTATTTTGTAACTACCGTTTTGTACTTATTTAATCCCTTCCCCCTTTTTAGCGTACCCTCCAGTCTCACTCCCATCTAATAACCCTCAAAATGTTGTCTGCATCTATGAGTTTATTTGTTTTATTTTGTTTGTTTTGTTCTTTAGATTCCACATGTATGTGAAATCATATGGCATTTATCTTTCTCTATCTGACTTATTCTATTCAGCACAATACCCTCCAGTTCCATCTTGAAATATCTTTTTTTTATCCCTTTCAGTCTGCGTGTGTCTTTTAATATGAAGTGAGTCTCTTGTAGGCAGCGTCTATGTAAGGGTCTTGTTTTCTTATTCATTCAGCTACCCTTTCTTCTGATTCTTTTTCATTTGAAGTACTTGTTGATAAATATGTAGTTATTGCCAGTCTTTATTCATATTATTGATATATATATATATTTTCTTCTTCTTCTTCTTCTTCTTCTTCTTCTTCTTCTTCTTCTTCTTCTTCTTCTTCTTCTTCTTCTTCTTTTTCTTTCTTCTTCTTTTTCTTTCTTCTTCTTCTTCTTCTTCTTCTTCTTCTTCTTCTTCTTCTTCTTCTTCTTCTTTCTTTCTTTCTTTCTTTCTTTCTTCTTTCTTCTTTCTTCTTTCTTCTTTCTTCTTCGCTCTTTGTCTGTCCTTCAATTCTAAATGATATCTTTGCTGGATAAAGTAATCTTGGCTGTAGGTCCTGGGTTTTCATCACATTAAAATTTTTGTGCCAAGCCCTTCTGGCCTGTTCTGTTGAGAAATCAACTGAAAGTCTTAGTTCTCCTTCTGGTACCCCTACGATGCAAATTTTGTTGTGCTTGATGTTATCCCAGAGACCCCTTAAGCTATTTTCATTTTTTTAAGATTCTTTTTTTCTTGTTGCTGTTATGATTGGGTGTCCTCTACAACCCCATCCTGTAAATCATTGATTTAGTCCTCTGCTTCATCCAAACTGTTGACTCCCTCTAATGTACTCTTCATCTCAGATATTGTATTCTTCATTTCTGACTGGTTCCCTTTTATGTTTTCCATCTCCATTTTTATGTTTTCTATCTCTTTGTTAAAGTTCTTCCTGAGTTCATCTACTCTTGCCCTAAGTACATTGAGCATCCTTATAACCAGTATTTTGAACTCAGCTTCTGGTAGATCGCTTATCTCCACTTTGTTTAGCTCTTTTTCTGGAGCTTCGTTCTGTTCTTTCGTGTAGGACATGTTTCTCTGTCTCCTCATTTTGGCTGTCTCCTTGTGTTTGTTTCTGTCTATTAGGCAGGGCTCCTAATTCTCTTGATCTTAGTAGAGTGGTTTTATATAGTAGATGTCTTGTGGGGCCCAGCAAGATGCTCAAGATATGTCCCTTGTGTAGGTCGTGTGTGCCTCCCTGATATAGTTGAGCCTTTGTTGCTATTTGCACTTCGGTGGGAGGGACTGACTCTTAAGCCAATTGGTTGTAAGGACTGGCTGGTGAGGGGCCGACCCCACAGAGCAGGATTTACTTTAGCACAGCTCTGGTGCCTTCCCAGTCTGCCCCTCGGGCGTGTCCTCCTCAGATGCAGGCCTGGGTGGTACTCTGGCTCCATCACTGATTGAAGCAGGCGTCTGGGTATGCCAAGCCAAGAGCTTTCTAGGAGCAGCCTAGCTATAGGCCAAAGTCACCTGCATCCTGTACACTTCTGGGACCACCTGGTAATAGTCACCAAGCAATCCTCAGATGGCTGCCACCTGTGCTGGGCTTCTAGGTGCCTGAAGAAGCCAAGTCAGAAACTGAGGCTGGCTGCTGCTAGTACGGGGCTTGAGGCTGTTCAGCAAGAGGTACAATGTACACCAAGGCCAGATGCTACTCCTTTGAGTTTTGTGAGCCTTTGAGAGATTTTGGGAAAGTTTACAGCATGAGCCAAGATAAGCCATTTATATGGAGTAAACCACTGGAGGCAGTTTATGTGGGCTCACAAGTTGAGAGAGGCGGAGTCACAAGGAATCACCTGGACAGAGCAACCTGTGTTATCCAGGTTGATGGAGACTCAGATATGGTGGCTGCCTGTATCCACATGGTGGGAGGATGGAAGGCCCAACCAAGGAATAATGGATACTGCTAACACTTCTGTCTGGGAGAACGATGCCCCTCCAGCCCTTACCCTGAAGCCCGACGACTCAGTGTCACTCATATGCCCCTGGCACTCCTCTAGCAGCTGCTGGAGCTCCAGAGTGAGTGAATCTGTCAGTGAGTAAGTTTGGGTGTGAGCCCTTTAATAGGAATGTCTGCAATTCCCACAGCCCTGTGTCACTCAGCCACAATCTCTGCTGGTTTTCACAGCCAGAAGTTATGTGAACTTCTCTTCCTAGCACTGGAACTCTGGGCTGGAGAGCCCAGTGTGGTTCCTCAGGGAGGGGAGGAGGCTCTGCAGCCAAGATAGCCCTCCTAGTTCTTCACAGCCACACATGTTTTATGTCTCCGCCCCTCCTACCAGCCCCAAGGTGACCTGTTATGTATGGCTCCGGTTGTATGACTTCTGTTCAGCCAGACCTCAGGCAGCTCTCAGTGATGGTTGCTTTATAGTTTCATTATAATTTTAATGTAGTCATGAGAGGAGGATTACACAATATCTATCTTCTACACCATCTTGGCCAGTCTCTCTTGATAATTTCTTTAGATGTACAAAAGTCTTTCATTTTTATTAAGTCCAATGTGTCTATTTTTTTTTTTTTTTTGTGGACTGTACCTTTGGTGTCATAGCTAAGAAATCATTGCCAAGTCCAATGTCATGAAGCTATTGTCCTATGTTTTCTTCTGAGCTTTATAGTTTTAGGTCCTGCGGTTAGTTAGGTCTTCGATCCACTTTGAGTTACTTTTTTGTATATAGTATCAGGTAAGGACCCAACATCATTCTTTTACACGTGGATATCCAGTTTTCCTAGCACCGTTCATTGAAAAAACTGTCCTTTCCTTATTGAATGGTCTTGGCACTTTTGTCAAAACTCATTTGACCATATGTGCAAAGGTTTACTTCTGGGCTCTCTATTCTATTCCTTCGGTCTATATCTATCTGTCTTTATACCAGTGCAACACTGATTACTGTAGCTTTGTAAGTTATGAAATCAAGAAGTGTGAGTCTTTTTAAAGATCGTTTTGGCTATTCAGATTTTCTTGACATTCTATATGAATTTTATGATGGATTTTTCTAATTCTGCAAAACATAGGGATTTTTTTTTAAGTGAGGCAACCCTTGGTTGACCTCACAGATTGCAAGGACCTTGTCAGCTTACAATCCCTTATTTTTTATTTTTTATGCCTATAGCACCTAATCTTCCTAGGTGGTCTCCCATCCAACTACTAATCAGGCCAGACCCTGCTTAGCTTCTGAGATCAGACGGGATCAAGAATCATTGGGATTTTGATAGTGATTGCACTGAATCTATAAATTGCTTTGGGTAGTATTGACATCTTAACGTATTAACTTTCAATCCATGAACATGGGGGGTGTTTCCATTTAGTTATGTCATCTTTAATTTCTTTAGCAATATTTTGCACTTTTCACTCATTATGAGGTGCCGGTTTTAGAGACTCGTAAATAAACTTATACTTGCCATCTCTAGACTATGACAGAAATGATTATATATGAATCATTAAAATGAACCATAAAATGAACCTTTAGATTATTTCAATTTAAATTATTATTATTATATCAATTTAGATTATTAAAGTCAAATAATTATTGACTTTATGGTAAGCCAGAACATTGACTGTGCTAGGTATTCAGAATTCAATGGCAGGCAAAAAAGAAGTCAAAGTGTTTGCTTTCATAGAGCTTTTAGTATTTATGGAGTGCTTCTGTGTGATGTTACATGCATAAATATATGACATGGTGTTACAATAACATTGGTCCTCCCAATGTTTCACATGGTAGAGGATAGTCCGTGAGCCCCAGAACCTGGAACACTGGCTGGACTATGGTGCCTTTTGCCTTCTAACTGAGGACAACATTAAAGCACAGGAGTGTTTTCGGAAGGCCCTTTCCCTCAACCAGAATCATATCCACAGGTATGGGTGAAGGGAGATGGGGAATGAGTAGAAGCAAATAAACTTCTATATGAAGTTGTCTTGATTTCATCACTGTGACATGTAACCATGTTGTTAATCATGTTGGTGGTGTCTTCTCAGCTTGTTGCTGTGTGGTGTCCTGGCTGTCCTGATGGAGAACTACGAGCAGGCAGAAATTTTCTTTGAGGATGCTACTTGCTTGGAACCAAGTAATGTTGTAGCCTGGACTTTGCTTGGTATGGTATTTTCCTGTGATCTGAATTATAAGATTCTCTTATTATAAGATTCTCTCTTTCTCTTTCCTCTCTTCAATGGCCCTTCATGTAGTTCTTAAACTTTGGTAAAAATGTGAGACATGTTGCAATTCTTCAGTAAATGATGATGGGAAATCAGTCACATTTATTTCAGCATCTTTCTTTCAGGTTTGTACTATGAAATTCAAAACAACGATATTCGAATGGAAATGGCATTTCATGAAGGCTTCAAACAGCTTCAGGCACGAGCGCTTCAGGCACAAGTAACAAAGCAGAAGAGTATGGGTACTATAGAGAATGTTGAAGAAGGAGGGAATGTAGAATCCAGTTTAGGCCCTTGGGGAGTCACTGATGGCTCCTCTACAACAGCAACTAAGGCAGAAGCCCCAGCAGGTACGACTGGGGAATAGAGATGATGAATGGCTATTGGGAAAATTACCAGCCTTATGAATAGTACCAAGCACATAATAGTTACGCAGCAAATATTTGTTAAATGAATGAATAGGTGGAGTTTTGAGTTGTTCTGGGCATACCAGGAAAAGACTTCTCCAAAAATTTCCTCATTCATATGATTGCAAGTTTGAAGCTTCTACTATTGTTATTCAGGTTTTCGAATTTTAGAGAATTTGCATTTCTGGTGGGAATGCCAAATGGTACAACCAATTGGAAAAACAGGCAGTTTTAAAATAAAGTTAAACATGTGCGTGCCAGCAATTTCACTCATAAGCATTGACCCAAGAGAATGGAAACATACATCCTTGCAAAGATTTGTATGCAAATGTTCACAACAGATTTATTTAAGGTAGACAAAAACTGGAAACAACCCAGTCACTTGTTGAATGGTTAATAAATTTTCATGTAACTGTACAATCAAAAACCACTCAGGAATAAAAAGAAACAAAATACTGATATGCACAACATGGATGAATCTCAAAAAACATTATGCTAAATGAATAAGCCAGATGCAAAAGGGTATAATACTGCATGATTCCATTTAAATTAAATTCTAGAAAAGGCAAAACTATATTGAGAGAAAGCAAATCAGTGGTTGCCTTCAGCTGGAAGTTGGGGACTAACTACAAAGAGAAGAAGAGAGCTCCTCAGGGCACTAGAAATCTTTTGTACATTGATTGTAGTAATAATTACCTAAATGTATATATTTGTTAAAATTCATTGAATTATGTACTTAAAAGCAAACACTTTTTAATATATAAATTATACCTCAGAAAAGCTGAATATTAACAATTTCTAAATATTAAGATCCTCACTTACTCAATGATCAGTCTGCAGGATTTAACCACTCTCCTTCCTGAAATACATCTTGGATTACCATCTTGAACTGTTTGGGTTTCCCTTGTTTGCTTCTCTTTCTTGTCACTGTCATTAGATATAATCAATTCTCACTTAACAGTTTTGCTTTTTAAGGGTTCGCTTACCCTCATAGTTTCCATTTCACTACTGATAACTCTTAAGTATCTGTCTTTAACCCAGACAACCCTCCAGAACCCAGCATCTGGATTATTCTACTAGTAAACTCAACTCCTTATCTCCCAAATTGACTTTCCATCACTATAGTAGACATCCAAGCTCATGATCTCAAAGTTATTCCTGTTTCTTCTTCCTTTCTTGCTTGAGTTTCCCCCATACCTATATCAGGTTTAATTCCCAAGACCAGTTGTTTCTCTTTCAAAATGTTCCTTGCATCTTTCCTTTAGATTTCCACTACTCCCCTTACCAAATATCCAGACTGTTGCACCAGCCTTATTACAGATCTGTTTGTCTCCATCCATACTTTTCTTCTCCTTGCTACATAGTACTGTTAGAGTAATCTTCATAAAATACCACTTTCATCATCTAATTTTTCTGCTCAATATTCTTCATTTTAACCCTATTCTTTTGCCTCTAGAAGAAAAATCCTAGCATTCAAATATCAATACAATGTAGCCCCAACCTACCTTTCTCTTAATTTTCTCAATGCAATCTTCAATACCCAATAAAATAAATTACCTCACTACTTCCATCCTTTTGCCAACAGCATGCACACAGCCTTGTATGCCTCTCTCTCTCCAATTTCTACCTATTTTTCAAAGCCACATCTTTTGCTCTAGCTGAGTGACCTCTTCTGATTCATATCCAGCTGGCGCTGCTCATTTCTTGCCTGGCATTACCTTTTATTTTTATTTGTCAAACATTTGTTTGCTTGAGAGGCAGCATGATACGTTTAAGAGCTTCAGCAAATTATTTAATTTCTCTGTGATTCACATGGTTTAAAGGAGCATAATAAATAAAATCTCATTATGTGAACAATAAATTATACATTAAAGTTCTTTGTACAATACTTGGCATATAGTCATGCTCAACTATGGCTACTTATGTTATTATTTATTATTATTATTATTATTAAACACTGAGATGATTAGAATTCTTGTCTTTCAGAGGTTTTAATATCATATAAAAATATATTAATCTTCTCATCTTGATTTTTGAGATTCTAGGTCTAGCAAATTATACTATCATGCTTTGGGCTAGCAGCAGGGTTGGACTAGGGGTTATAGTGATGGGAACTGTTATCAGTTTAGCTTGTACTCTTTAAGTTATACAGAAATGTAAAAAGTCTGCAAAATAAGACTGTCCACGTAGTAGTTCTGGAATATGTTTTGAAAATTGATTATATTTTATTTTCTGTAATAACTTTTCAATATTCAATGTAGGAAGGTTTTTTTTTTCTCATTAAAATTTAACCTATTTAGGACCAGGAACTCCGTTATCCATTCTAGATGGATTTCTTGAAGCATCCTCCAAACTGCAGTCTGATTCACAAGAACCCATTTTGTCTGTACAATCTCAGGATCCGGTAGAGCAAAAACCATCCAACCTACATGACAAGGAGATAACAGCAAAAAGAGGTAATCAGGAATAAAGATTTTCAAATGAAAGAGGGCATAAACAAACTAGACAGGATGAAAACTCCTATGAATACCAAATCAGTGATCTTAACACATTTGAACGTTGATTAGTTTATCTATCATTTTGCCTAACTGCCTTCATATGAGGCTAGGCTCTGAAATCCAAACTCAGTAGTACAACTCTTTCAATAAACAAGTATATTTAACTCAGAAAAGTAGCCAGCTGTTGACCTATGATTTTCTAATGATTCATTTTTAGAATATCTATAGATTATGTTTCACATTCAGGAAGATCTGAATACTTTTAAAAACCCATTCATTTGGTCGTGACTTGCATTTGGAACCATTAGTTGAATAACCTTGAGAACTTTTAAGATCTCCTCTTTGGGGACCATTGCTATAGAGCAATCTATTGCTTTCCAGATTATAATCTCTCTCATATATATTAGAATAATCTTGCTACATTAGTGTGTCTGAGGTTCATACATTTTTTTCTTTAACATCTAATCATCTGTTCTTTTAATATATTTTCAGAAGCATCAAAATGTCAAGATTCATCGACTTTTCTGCATCCCACTTCTTATGTTGTTTCCCAAATTCCTACCACCATTTTCATGGAAACCATACGGTTCTTGATGAAGTTCAATGCTGTGCAGGTCAGAATATTTGGAAAAGTACGAATAGATGGAAAGGTTTTAATGAACTACTTATTCTATTCATAATGGTATATTTTCAAGCTTAAATATGTATGGTAGAGAAATCAAATATGCTTTTGAGAGCACATGGTAAGCCTAATGGGATGAATATCCAAGCGTGAACCACTTTCTGCAGGGAGCCTCAGAAGACCTCACTGCAAGTCTGCTCCCTGTAGAATACCGGCAGAGCAAATGAAGACTCTAATTTATATGCAGCCTGATGTCACTTTATTATGGGAACTCATGCGAGTGTTGGGGTTTCACAGGAACCTAATTATACCCTTTTTTCCTTTCAGGATAAAAATATTAAATTTTTTTATTGGTAAAACTGGGCTGGAGATGTGACTGGTCCTAGATTTAACTTAACATATGCTGTCACAGGTAGCACATCTGGAGAATTGTAGCCTCCTCCCAGAGAAGAGTATTCTACAAGGTCTACCTACCACATGGGAAACAGAAGTAGATTCATGAAACAAGCAGTAGGAGAGAGAGCAAGATCCAGGAGCCAAGAGAATTGGCCCCAATCCTGCACTGTGCATGTTTCACTTGAGGGTGGCCAAGTTCAAGAGAGGGCAAAAATTATGAACCGGGTGGAAGTGGGCCACATCAAACCTTTCCCAATAGAAAAATGGGCTCTCTGTCTTCCTGATTAAATAAGTCACTATCCCTCCATGTCAAAGCCAGAATGCAGGTAGAGGGAACAGCTACAGAGCCTCCCCTCAGCATTTTCCTAAGAAGATATAAATTTTAGTGGAAGTTTCTACCATATAAGCTGAGATGGGAACAGAGGGAAAAGAAGGGTTTCCCCCTCTGCTTAGCAAGTACCTGTGACTCTAGTGAAAAAAACAAATATTTGAGAGTATGTCACAAATAAATACACTGTTTCCATCTGGAGTCTAGAATTTTAGAAAGGGAGGTTTTTGCTCACTGTAAGTTTCCTTGTAATTATGGCTGCCTGAAAATGTTACCTTCTGTGTAAATGTAAGTGCCTTTATCTCCTGCGTAACAAATACAGGCTAAAACCCATCTAATATGTTGACCAGCAAGACCCGAATTGTGCAAAACTGTATTCACTTGGGAACATCTACATTTGGTGACTAAGTAATAGTTGGTAATGTAACCATGATATACTCAGTGTTTATAATTCACCTCTAACCTTTTGAAGTTCATAATCATTTCACTCTATAATATGTTACTTATTGTTTATGATCAGAGATAGAATCTTCAACCATGATAGCTATAGAACTAACATAATGAGGTCATTTACATGTTCCTTATAATCTGATTTTTCCTTGCAGTATGTGCACAGGGTGCTTGCACATGAGCTATTATGCCCTCAAGGAGGCCCCAGCTGTGAGTATTATTTGGTACTGGCCCAGACATACCTCCTCAAGAAGGACTTTGCCAAGGCAGAGGCATACCTTCAACAAGCAGCCCAGATGGACTACCTGGTAATAACTTTTGCTAGAGCCTCTTGGGTTTAATTTGGAGAAGGAGTGAGCAGACTTTCTTAAAGGTGGTTATGCCATATCACAGGTAGATTTCTGGTTACCAGAGATGGTAATCATTAGCTGTCAGTTAGGTCATATACCTATTTCCTTCCTTTTTTTTCTTCTTAAGCACTTCTGAGTTTTGCTAAGGGCAGAGAGAAGGATAAGGACAGCTCTTTAATAGATAGCTTATCTATTTCAAGTTTTCTGGGCTTCTGTTTTTCTTATTGTGAACACTATCTGGCTATACTTGAATGTCTTTATTAATACTTATCCCAAAGACAAAACAGCTTTGAAGAATGCAGGAAAGAAATGAGAGGGAAACTGAATGGCCCTGTTTCTAACTGAGTGCTATTAGAAAAAGAAAGCAGGTGATTTTAACATTTACGTTTAAGTGTTAAACAAAGATCATTAATGTACTTTTAAACACCACCTCATCCCACGTACTACTTGTTCTTCACTTTCTCAGAACCCTAACGTTTGGGGTGTGAAGGGCCATCTCTACTTTCTGAGTGGAAATCATGCTGAGGCCAAGGCATGCTATGAGCGAACCATTAGTTTTGTAGTAGATGCTTCTGAGATGCACTTCATCTTCCTGCGACTGGGGCACATCTATCTGGAAGAGAAAGAGGTGAGAGATAGAGAACGGGGTGTAACCATGGAAATCAGGTTATGGTCTGGGACCTGATTACAGTCAAGCATTGACATTCATGTAGACTAGAAGTAGTAATATGATCATGATATTTGTATATGCAAAGATAAAGTGACTTGCCCAACATCAGATAACCAGTAATTAATAGAAGCAGGATATAAATCCAGGTAGTCTCATATTAGAGTCTGTGGTTTTAACCATCATATTACTAAAAAGTTATTAAGAACTCAATAAATTTTATTTTAGCTATTATGTTAGCTATTTTTCTTTTATCAGCAGAAGTAGAAATATTCTTAGCTTGCCTTAACTAATGGAAAGTGTTATGGGCTTCAAAATTCTCCAAACTTCCTCCGCAGCACAAAGGATTACATTTAATTCAGCTGAGGCTGATGGCATCCCACAGAGCACTCTGACCTGACCCTTCCACAATTCCTTTCCTTATTTTAGGAAACACACCAAAGCCTCCTAAAAGAAGCTTTCTCTTATGGAAACTTTCAGAGAATATAAAGTAAACAGAATAGTAGAATGAACCAATCATCCAACTTCAACAATTATCAGCATTTTCCCAAAGGCCTTTTGACTCATGCTTTTGATTTGACTTCATTCTATTTCTCCCCACAGAACACCCAATTTTCTTTCTATTTAAAAATAAAACAGCAGCAACAAGAAGTTACAATGCCTTATAATTTAAGTAGGAAAGCTCACATAGGCTTGAAAGAGAAAAATCACTATCTCATTACAGTAAAGTAGATAAGAAAAAGTTTTTCTTTTTGATGTTATCGCAGTCTGCATCTTCACAGAGCTGCTAACTTTTGCAGTCACCAGGCAATGAGTTCATAGCCCATTTGCCGAGGCTCAGCTATAGTTTCATCTCTCACGCTGGAGATATAAGACAAGAGTGGTCCCTTGAGGAATAATTCTTTTAGAACTTTTTTTTTGTGTGTGAATTTTTATAAATGTCTCCTGTACTGCTGAGAACTTCTAAGACCTTTTATAACAAGGGAACAGACTCTCAGAAAGAGGTTCTATCAAATATACCCCTTAGTTCAGAGATTCTATATCTGTCATCCTACCACATGTCACTTTTAAGTAAAAAAGGTGATCAATTCATAGAGTCTAGGTGGAATTCAGATAATCATTGTGGTCACCCAGAACTTTCAATGTAACTCCTTGCCTCACCTCTTAAAAAGACTATAAATGTCTTTGGAACTGCGTTCACATCAAAATCTGCCCTCTAATTTGGTCTATCCTTCTCTCACCAGCTTTCTTTCAACAGCTCCCTGAAAATAGACATAAAATACAATCCAAGACCATAATAGCCAACATAATATTAAAAAAGAAGAGCAAAGGTAGAGGACTGACTCCCTACTGCTACAAGACTTAACTATAAAATTAACAATAATCAAGACAGTGTGGTATCATTGAAAGAATAGGCAAATAGGTCATGGAACAAAATAGAGAGCTCAGAAATAAATCCATATAAATATAGTCAACTAATCTTTGACAAGGAGCAAAAGAAATACAATGGAGCAAAGAAAATACTTTTAATAAATGGTGGTAGAACAACTGGATATCCATACGCAAAAGAGTAAATCCAGACACCTTTAAAAATAAACTCAAAAGGGATCATAGAACTGAATGTAAAATGCAAAACTATAAAACTTCTAGAAGATAATATAGAAGAAAACCTATATGGCATTGAGTATAATGATGACTTTTTAGACATACCACCAAAGGCATCACACAGGAAAGAAAAAATTTATAAGTTAGATTTCATTGACATGGAAAACTTATGCTCTGCAAAAGACAATGTGAAAAGAATGAGAAGCCAAGCCACAAATTGGGTGAAAATATTTGCAAAAGTCACACCTAAAAGGACTAGTATCTAAAATACGCAAAGAACTCTTTAAAAAACTCAATAAAAAGAAAACAATTTGATTTTAAAATAGGCCAAAGACCTTAACAGATACTTTGGCGAAGAAGATATACAAATAGCAAATAAATGTATGAAATGATGCTCCACATCATATGTCATCAGGGAAATGCAAATTAAAACAATGACGAGATATCACTACACACTACAATCTGGTCAAAATCTAGAACACTGACACCCTCAAATCCTGAAAAGGATGTGGAGCAGCAGGAGCTCTCATTCATTGCTCTTGGGAATGCAAAATGGTACAGCTGCTTTAGATGACAGTTTGACAATTTCTTACAAAACTAAAAATATTCATACCATACTATGCAGTGAGTGTGCTCCTTAATATTTACCCAAAGAGCTGAAAACTTATATCCACACAAAAACTTGCACGCGGATGTTTAAAATAGCTTTTTTCGTAATGACCAAAACTTGGAAGCAACAAGGATTTCCTTCAGTAGGTGGATGGATGACCTGTAATATATCCAGACAATAGAATATTCCTTAAAGCTAAAAGGAAATAAAGCTCTCAAATCATGAAAAAAACACAAAGGAAGCTTAAATGCATGTTACTAAGTGAAAGATGCCAATCTGAGAGGGCTACATTCTTCATGATTCCAACTGTATGACAGTCCATAAAAGGAAAAACTGTGGTGATAGTAAAGAGATCAGTGGTTTCCAGGGGTTGGCGAAGGGGAGTGATGAATAGACAGAGTACAGGGAATTTTTTTTTTTTTTTTTTGGAGTACAGGAAATTTTTAGGGCAGGGAAATACTCTAATGAGGAATACGTGTCATTATACATTTGTCTAAACCCATGGAATGTACACCAAGAGTGAACCCTAAGGTAAATTATGGACTTTGAGTAATGATGAAGTATCAATGTAGGTTCATCAGTTCTAACAAAAGTACCACTCTGGTGGGGGATGTTGATAGTGAGAGAGGCTATACATGGGTGGGGGCAGGGAGTACTCATACAGGAAATCTCTGTAATTTCTTCTCAATTTTGCTGTGAACCTAAAACTCCAAAAAAATTAGGTTTAAAAGAAACATATAACTCAAGGACTCATTTAACTTAGATTTGTCTGGAGTGCAGTTGAAGAAACACCATGATTATTCTAGTAATGCAGTGTTCGAAGATTCCAAAAGAACAATGGCTTAGTGGTACTTTTTTTGCAGTATGAAAAGGCAAAGAAAACCTACCTGCAAGCCTGTAAGAGATCACCTTCATGCCTTACGTGGCTAGGACTAGGAATTGCCTGTTATCGGGTAAGAGAATAAGGGCTTGAGACTAAGTCCATGTATATAGCTGACCTTGATTCCTTGATCTTTCAAGTACCCTGAGAGTTTCTAATGACAGTAGGATGGTAATCAGGGAAGTCTTCTCTAATGAAAAGTTGCTCTTCAATGTTGTTTAGTAAACTGAAGGTCAATCTGAACTAGAAAAATAAAACATTCTTTAAAAACCCCACAGGAGATTTCACTTTGGGTGGTGAACACACAATGCAATGTACATATAATGTATTATTGAACTGTACACTTTAAACCTATATAATTTTATTAACCAATGTTACCCCAATAAATTTAATTTTTAAAATCCTGCAAAAATTTGAACCAGGAAGCTATAAAATTAAAAATTTCATGATTTTTGGTACATACGCTCATAATTTTATGATGTTATCTATAAGAAAAATGTGACCTGGGATATCAAGATTAACCTAAATAAATTAAAGAAATTGATTGATATTTATTAAGCTCTGTGGCCCTTCTGTATTCAGGAGTTGCTGCTACAGCTTCTGGTAGACCTTATGCTTTATCACCCATAAAAACTCTCTAGTCACCCTTCCCTCCTCTGTTCTAATCTTTGAAAGAGGCATGCATCCTGCTGTTCTTTTCTAATATTTTACACATATTGTTGATTCCAACCCTCTCCTTTTCTCCTAATACCTTACTTTCTTAATTTTTTCTTTCTCTTTGATTTAAATTTTTAACCTTTCCTTTTCAGTCAGCTTTCCCCACACTTTCCCCCTCTTATTAAGCAACAGTGATAACAACAACAACCTTCCTGATTGTTACCCTTTAACCAAAAGAGCTGTCTACATTTCTTGTCTCCTCTTCCTCATTGCTGTTTTTTAACCATAAAGGTAATATATGTTTATTATAGAAAATTTGGAAGATACAGAATATGAAGAAGACATAAATGTATTCATAATCCCGTCACTCAGTAATAATCACTGTTAACATTGAATACATTTTTCTCCAGTCTTTTTTCATATATATATGAAAGCAATTTTAATATATAAAATTGTAAATAATGTATTTACTGCTTTGTAATCTTTTGTCTACTTAACTATATAGCATTGGTATCTTCTCATATCACCAAATACTTTAAAATATGAGTTTTGATGACTACACGGTGCTCCCAGGTTTCGATGCATAAATAAGGTGATCATGTAATTCATCATACAAACCAAGACACTTCTAAGAATGAAAAGGGTGTTATTAATAATTACACTGGGACGCAGAGACTGTCCAGGCCAATTGAGACGTATGATCACTTATACATAAGCAAATACCATGTTAACTCTCCTACTTAAATCCTTCAATGGCTACCCCTTGTTTCAGAATAAAATTCAAATTCCTTTAAATTAATATGTATGATCTGGTCTCTGCTGAACTCTTTAGTCTTATCACTTCCCTTATTTTCCCTTTTCTCCCTTTCTTTTCTTCAGTCACACAGGCATACTTGAGATTCCTGAGCATGCCATGCTATCTTATGCCTCCATGCCTTTGTATATAATATTCCTTTTATTTAGACTTCCTTTCTTAACCTTGTGCAGCTAACAAATTCCTGTTTATCTTTCAAGATTTACTTTAGCAACGTTTCTTCTCAGAGGCCGTCCTCCAATCTCAGGGTAGAATTATTATTATTTTCCTTTACTCTCCATTAGATCATATATATGCTTTTATTATAGAAATGTTTATTCTGTATTGGAACTATTTATATGTGTGAGTTTTATTTTTCCTTTTTTCTAAAAACATATCTGTCAGTGAACTCTTTGAGGGCAGGAGTTGTATTTTACCTTTTTATTCCCAGTATCTAGAATACTTCTTGACACATTAATTACTTAGCAAATACAGGCTGATTTGCTAAGGATAATGAATCAATATCTCAGAGACATTTAAAATGTAGACCACGTTCTATGGCCATGCTACCCTGAACAAGCCCAATCCTGTCTGATCTCAGAAGCTAAGCAGGGTCAGTTCTGGTTAGTACTTAGATGGGAGACCACCTAGGAAGACCAGGGCTTTAGGCATAAAAAATAAAAAAAATAAATAAAGGATTGTAAATTGACAAGGTCCTTGCAATCTGTGAGGTCAACCAAGGGTTACCTCGCCTAAAAAAAAATAAAGTGTAGGCCAAGGTATGGGCATTGCTGAAAAGTCATTCTTTATATTGTTGAGCCTAGAAATCCATTATTTTCTAAAATAGAAAAAAATGGAGAGCTGCTTTATTGGAGAAGAGTGCCTTATTTTTTTCCTTGGTGGTCTTTTGGAAGATTTAACAAAGCAAACTCAGTTTTAGAAAGTAGCTATGATATCCATGTAACCAGAGTTCAGGAAGCACCCTAGATCTTTGACTATTGTATTAATTGCTCAAGATTGTGCTGTTAACTAACTTTAGGGGAAAGAAAGCTTTCTGAACAACAATATTTTGACAGGCGCATAGGACTTTAACCCTAAGAAAGGAATTCACAATGTAAAGGAAAAAACCACAAATGTATCTGACAGCCATTGCATATGGGGAAATAACTAAAGGATGCACAACAGTGTGCCATCTGAAGCTTGATGGTTCATGGCTGCATTTGGGACTGCTGTAGAGGGAAAGACAAAGAGAGGGGTATAAGTTGAGAGCCTAGCAGAGAGGATTCCAGATTCCCCCACCTGGCTTTTTAATCAGAGCAGTTCTACTTTTAGCTGGTTCATATATTGGGCCACCATGTAAGAATTTTTTTGAAGAAAAAGTTCTACTAAAAAACAAAAAGTTGAAAGATGTTGGTATGGTCATGTACAGGACCAGTGTTATTTGGAAGTAGTGTTTACAGCTAAGCTGACTCCAGCTGACTTAAGTGAAAACAAAATTGACTTAACTCACATGTCTTCTTTTTTGTCAAGCTGGAGGAGATCACTGAGGCAGAGGATGCTCTCTCTGAAGCCAATGCATTGAGCAATTACAATGCTGAAGTATGGGCATATCTGGCTCTGGTCAGCCTGAAAGTGAGTGTTTACTATCCTTACACAATGCCCTTTTAGGGCAAAAGGTAAGGAACCAAGAAAGCAAGAGATAGCAGGATGGCCATTAATGTATGATATTTGAGGTTTGATGATACTCAGATTTTGTCGTTATATAAATGATGAAGGAGGGGCTGAGTCTGGGAAGCCTTGACTTGGAATGTGCTCTAAAATCATTTACTCAGGTGTGTTTGTCTGAAAAGAAAATTCTAAAAGTGGGAGTGAGCCATTTGGGCTTGGTGGTCATGGGTACACAGGAGTCAGGTGGGCCAGAGCAAACTGCCATCTGGGGTTCTGGGTGGGGCGGGCTCCCTGCAGCACCTTTGAGCTACTCTACAGGCCAGCCTAGGTGGCGCTGACCAAGCCCAGTCCAATGCGTGCCCTGCCTCAAGATGAAGGAGGATGTAGGCATCAGAGCCTGGCCTAGAGTTGGGGTTATGAACACTGAATGGAGAGCTGTGCAAGGGTGGTGACCGACAGTGCAGTCCGATGGCAGATTAGACTTGGGGGTGGTGAGTGGTTCTCCTTTTGCTCTCCTGAGTGCCTCTTCCTGCATTTAGGAGCTCAAGCCTGAGACAATGGTGAGTGATCCTTACATAGTCATTCCAATTATGCTCTGGATCTACAAAAAAAATACTGGAGCTAGATATATACCCTCTCATTTCCCCTTTTGTAAGTTACATATGGCCTAGAAAAGCTATGTAAGACTCCAATTATAAAATAAAGGCAAAGTAGGCTATAAAGGTACAGATATAAATGGATTACCAACAAATAACCAATAGATATCTCTGATAGACTGCAGTGATTTTCCCAAAAGATCTCATTGTTTTAAAAATGGAACTGATACTATAAAGCATCTTCTTCGTAATTGCCTCTGAGTTTTTCTTTGAGACTAGAATTTGGGATAGTTTAGATAGTTACCTGATACTAATTAGGAAATACATGGTATTTATTTATCTTTAAAATTTATTTAGTTACATTTAATGATCTTATTCCTCAGTTCCTTTTTTATTAGTTTTCATTTCAAAAAAATAATAAAATTTTTAAATGGAAGTGCTATTATATCAGAATATAGACAAAGTCAAATACCAGTGAAGGAGATGCTCTACTAGTCTTTTTGAATCATTCCTTCCTGTTGAACTGCTGTCTGAGGGTGCTTATCCTTGATAATAGATGGGAAATTAGATGGGGGGTATTGTGGGAGATTGTAATAAAGAAGCGGTGGTACATATATACAATAAAATATTATCCATAAAAAAGAATTAAATCTTACCATTTGTGACAACATGGATGGGCCTAGAGGGTATTATGCTAAGTGAAATAAGTCAGAGAAAGACAAATACCATATGATATCACTTATATGCGGGATCCAAAGAACAAAATAAATTAACAAACAAAACAAATGAAACAGACTCATAGATACAGAGAACAAACTGATGGTTGCCAGATGGAAGGGAGGTTAGTGGGCTGGGTGAAAAAGGTGAAGGTATTAAGTACAAATTGGTAGTTACAAAATAGTCACAGAATGTTAAGTATAGCATTGGGAATATAGTCAATAATATTGTAATAAACATGTCTGTTGCCTGGTGGATACTAGACTTATCAAGGTGATCACTTTGCAGATTATATAAGTGTGTAGCTACTATGCTATACACCTGAAACTAAAAGAAAATAATTGAATGTCAACTGTAATTGAAAAGTAAAAAATATGTATGTTTATTTAATAAACAGTTTTTTAAGTAAAGAAAACAAGGACATGATAGAGAGGATTAACAGAATCATAAACTGCCTTTTTCTTTGGTAAGATTAGTAAATAGACAAACCTCTTGCATAACTGATTAAGACTTTAAAAAGAGAAGGCACAGATCATGAATACTACAACAAAATAGAGGCTGTACTTCAGGAAATTTCTGTCTAAAATTCAACTCACTCATGACTTCTGAAAGTCAAGCAAACTAGCTTTTTTAAAATCTGAAAATGTATCTTCTAAAATCTATGCTATTATATAAAATTTCTTTGGAGTCAGGAACAAGACAAGGATACCTGCTATCATCATCATCATTTCTACTCAACACTATACTGGAAGTTCCACCAAGGCAATAACACACATACACACAGAAAAGAAAAAGGAGGAAAAAGATTAGGAAGGAACCAAGCAAATATACAAACAAACTGAAAGATATAAAAAAGTTTCAAAACTTAAAGGGTAGACGAAAATAAGTAATGATGGTTAGTGGTGGGGGAAGGCATTGGGGAACAGAGTAGATAAGGATTTTTTAATGATATATATGTATTGTCTATTAAATAAGTATTAACTCAGAAGTAGGATCAGTAAGGTTGCTGGATAAAAGATTAATATAAAAAATATCATCAAAATCAGAAATCATCAGGAATACCAACTTGAAAGTCTAATTTTAAAAAGTCACAGTCAAGAGTTGTTAGATAAAATTATAAAACTTTATTAACAGGCATATAAGAAGATCTGATAGAGATACCATGTTCAAGGACAGGAAGTTTCAATACATAAAGATGAAAATTTCCCCCAAATATTCAATTTGAATTAAATTTTAATAAAAATCACAGTTTTTGAGGAACTTAATATGTGAACTTAATCCTAAAGTTCACATTAGTGCAAGGTTTTATATAATATACCACCTTTTGTATAAGAAATAAGGAAAAAATTACATGCAGATTTATTCATTTATGTAAAATAAAAGTACAGGAAGGAAAAATCAAAAATTATCTAGAGTGGGTCCTATAGGACATGGGCAGGCATAGTGTCTGAGGAAGGGAGGGAGTGAAAGGGTAACACTCTATAATTGTTCTTTTTTTTGTACAGATCTGGCTTTTGGTACCATATTAATGTTTCATATATTTTTAAAAGAAAAGCAACAAGAAATGAGATCATATAATTCATATCATAAACAAAGAAAAACAATAACACTGAAGGTATGAAAAAGAGAACTAACTCAAGATACTTAAAACCTCTGTACAAATATTGGACTCTAGTTAGTAGTCTTTTTTTCAGAGTCACGAGTTAGCAGTTATAAAGTTACTAAGTATTCTATGATTTACCAAATAAGTAATTATAGATACTGGGAGCAAAGTTTCTCACTATCAGAGAAGTTATAAACATGGAAACAGGGAAGATGAAATGACGTTGTGGTGAATTGAATTGGAGATTTCGATATGAGCTCATGATTTGATAGATTTTACATATATGTATATGTACATATACATATATATATATGTAAAACATATATTATATAAAGTGGTAGGGGCATGAGTACACCTAGTGCTAAGGACTTCATTTCTAAATTCATGAAAAAGAAGTAGGGCATTTGTCCAATTTAAAGGAAATAAAGGAATCAGAGGCTCCTTGGAAAATGGCTGATTTTAGAATTGGGACAGGGAAATACAATATGAGTCTGGAATATTTTGCTGAACAAAATAAAAAGTACTCAAAGAAAGACTGAGATATCCAAAACACACAAGGGAAAACAAAAGACAAAGGAACTAGCTTAAAGAGGGGGGGCCCTACCGGCCCTACCTGGGACAATTTGAGCATCAAAATAAATAATTATAGTTAAGGATTACAAATGAGAAACTATGAGCCCACAGTGATATAATTAAACAAATAATCGTAGATGAGGAAAGCTTACAGTAGAAGGCCAACTGTTAAATGTATAAGGAATCATGGAATTAGAAAATCACCATTTGTAAACCACCATAATTATAATTAATTCGGGGAGCAGTCATCCAATGTATGCTGAAACTATGGCTGAATGTTTAAGGAGTAGGAAGATATTTACATAGAATCAAAGTATATCCCTACAGATATTTATTAATTGCAAAGGGGAACAGAGTAATGTTATAGTAGAAAAAACCTGGCCAATAACAAACTAAACAAAAGATCAAAGTTACCATCACCAGTATTGGGATAAATACCATGTGTCTCTTGATAAGATGCACTGAGAACATATCATTTTTGTGGTATTCCTGCCAAAAATTCTAACCTGACATGAAGACAAATCAGGTAAAAATTGTGGAATACCTTACAAAATAACTCTCGTATACTCTTCTGAAATGCTGATGTCGTGAAACATAAAATCTTAAGAATTGTTCCAGACTAAAAGAAACTGAAAACATGAATACTGAATGTAAGGCATGATCCTAGATTTTCTTTTGTTGTAAAAGACATGGGATATTCAGAAAAATCAGAATGAG
The DNA here is from genome assembly GCF_014176215.1 of Rousettus aegyptiacus. Lineage (NCBI taxonomy): Eukaryota > Metazoa > Chordata > Mammalia > Chiroptera > Pteropodidae > Rousettus > Rousettus aegyptiacus. Next base: position 13,860,046 of record NW_023416309.1, read on the forward strand.
GTCTATAGATAGATAATAGTATTGTATTTTTACTAGTCTCGATTTTGAACATTGTACTGTGGTTATGTAAGAGAATGTCCTTAATTTTAGAAAACACTTACTGAAGTCAAATTGTATCAGGTGTCCAATTTACTCTCAAGTGGTTCAGGAAAAGTTAAAATATATACGTGTGTGTGTGTGTGTGTGTGTGTGTGTGTGTGTGTGTGTGTGTAGAGAAACAGAACTATTCTTGCAACTTTTCTTTAATCTGGAATTAAGCCAAAAAATTTAAAAGATAATTCCTTAAGATAATGCAAATTAACACCACAGTGCACACTCACTAGAACAGCTTAAATCAAAAAGACTGACAATACCAAGTATTGACAAGGATGTAGAGAAACTGGAACCCTCACCTGTTGCTGGCAGGGTTGCAGATTAGTACAACCACTTTGGAAAACAGTTTGGCAGACCTTAAAAAAGTTAACCTGTACTTACTATACATCCTAGCCATTTCACTTCTTGGTATCTAGTCAAGAAAAGTGAAAACATATGTCCACACAAACATTTCCCCATTTCATTGCAGAATGTAATAAGAGTCAAAGACTGGGAACGTTCTGAAAGTCTGTCAGTGAATGGATAAACAAAATGTGTGATATTACCACAAATGGAATACTACTCAGCAATAAAAATGAAAATCTGATTTATGCAACAATATAGATGAGCCTCAAAAAAAATTATGCTAAGTGAAAAGCAAGGCACAGAAGAGTACATATTATATAATTCCATTTACATGAAGTTAAGAAAACTATGAGACAAAAATAGATCAGTTTGTTCCCTAGGGCAGAAGGTGAGAATGGGGATTGACTACAAACAGACATGAAGGAACTTTTGGGGAGTAACAGAAATCTTATAAAACTAGACTCTGGTGATGCTTGCACAACTGAACCTTAAAATTAGTGAATTTGTGGTATGTAAATTATACCTAATAAAGCTATTTTTTAAAGACTGTATAGCGCCCCCCCACACACACACAAGTGAGGAACATATGGACTATTTAATAAATAGTGGTAGAGTAACTGGCTATCCCTACGAAAAAAAAATTAGTTCCTTACCTCATAACACCAGACACACACACAATTTCAACTGGTTTAAAGACCTAAATCTTTTTTTAACATATTAGATGACCGGTTTACTACAAAAAGTTATAACTCAGGAACAGCCAGATGGAAGAGATGCATAAGGCAGTGAGTGTGGGAAAGGGTGCAGAACTTCCATGTTAAAGACTTAAATCTTAAAACTTTAAACTGTTTAGAAGAAAATATAGAGAACAGTTCTATGCCCTCAGAGTATACAAGGTTTCTTGTGAATGTAATAGCACAAAGCAAAAATAAAATGTCAATCAATTAACAACTTTAAAATTAGAAACTCATGTATAACAAAAGACACTGAAAGCTTAAGGACTGTGTTATAAATACTTGCAACATTTATGACTAAGAAAGGATTAATTAGTATCCAGATTATATAAATAGCTACTTAGAAAAAACCCTACAATCAATCTGATTGAAATATACAATTTGCTTAAGTGGGTATTGTAAATGTCAATAAATGTAGGAAAAGTTCTACCTCATTAGTAATGATGAAAATGCAGCTTAAAATACTGTGACAAATTCACACCCATCAGGTTGGCAAAAAATATTCTGACATTACCAACATTTATAAGGATTTTTATATTTGCTAGTGAATGCAAATTGGTATAACTACTTTGCGGTACATATGGCACTATGTGGTCACATTCATGTGTACAACTTAGCAACTTTATATTTAGGTACCTTCCTTAGAAAAATACCAGAAGACGCATATATGAATGTTTACTGCAGCATTTTCCATAATAGCAAAAAAAATTTATCATTCTTTTTCAAAATTATTTTGGCTATTCTGGATCCTCACGTCACTTGGGCCTCTGCCTTCCTAAGGTAGGAGTAAAAGGTAATAGTGACAGGAAAGAAAGATGTGCTGGAAAATGGCCCTGGAATTCAGTGAACTTCAGGTGTGAAAACTTCAAAGTGTAGATACTATAGGAAAGTCTTTTGGGTAATGAAACTTTTGTGAACTAGTAAAAATTTACCATGGACTAGCACTGATCAGGAAATTGAACTAGATATTCTCTTAAGTTCCCTTCTAGTTTGAACATTTTGTGGTTCTCATATTTATGTATTTAAGCTTTCCCAAGTGACTCTGCATACTCTAATTTGTTATGCACAAACTTGTGAAATAGAATAGTAAATTCATATTATTTTCATTGAACTCCTTCATGCAAGGAGTAACTAGGAGTAGTAATGGTCTCATCTCATATCCAGATCTACATGAAAGAAAGTCCATTATCTGCTTTTTCTAATACATAGGGACAAGATAAAGGCAAAAAGACTTGGGTGCCAGACTGCATTGTTTTAAAACCTGGCTCCTCCCCTTATTAGTTTCATAACCCTCGCAAGATATTTATCCTTTCTGTGCCTAGGTTTTTCTATCTATGAACTGGGAATTATAAACAGGTATCTCCTAGGGTTGTCTTGAGGACTAAGAATGAAAGTATGAAAAGCACTTAAAACAATGTAAAACAATTAAAAAAATGAAACTACAAAGAAAGTACCATGAGTGTTAGCTGTTATTAACAGAATGGCTTCAATCCTGAGAAGCAAAAAGAGGCCAGGTTATTTTTAAGCTTTTTGAAATCAAGGAGGGATATATATATGCTTTTCCCTACCACATTTCATTTTCCTGCTTCACCTTTGAATTTAGTTTCTTAACTAAGGTTTGGAATCTTCTGCTTTAGGTAGAAACGTTTGCGGCAATGTACTTTCCTACCATAATGTTTATATCATCATCACCAGCTGCTCTTTTTTTCAGGCTGGACGTCAATTGGAAGCTGAGCAAGCCTACAAGTACACAATGAAGGTATGATACAGATGCCTCCGCTGTTTTTCTACACTGTTCCAGGTTGGGATACTGGAAGGTTATTTGCTTAATTCAGGACTTCACAAGCACATCATGATGTGAATAATTTTCTAGAGGCTTTTCTTGCCATTATGCAATTATCATGGGGCTGCTGAGTTTGGAATAACAACCCACATAGTACCATGGGGGATGTTTTTTATACATCTTGATAGAGAATACAACTTAATAGAAAGTCAGATGGTCTGGGAGTCAGTAGTTAGACCTGACTTATGCTCCTAGTTTTGACATCAACTTAACTTTGTTAACCTCTGGGCCTCATTTTCCTTATGTGTAAAATAAAGATGGTGGTCTAGTCCAGGAGTCAACAAACTTTTTCTGCAAAGGGAAAAACGGAAATATTTTTGGCTTTGTGGGTGAAATGGTCTTGATCGCAACTACTACACTCTGCCCTTGCAGTAAAAAAGCAGCCATAGATAATACAAAAAACAAATGAGTATAGTTGTTTCAAATAAAACTTTGCTTACAAAAATAGAGTGCTGGATTTGGCTCTTGAGCAGTGGTTTGCCAACCCCTGGTCTGTTCTATCAGTTATGAGTTTTAAGTAATTTGACTTGAAAAGACAGTGGCTTAAACAAATTAGGAGTTTTATTTTTCTCATCAACTGAAGAGTCCAGGGCTGGTACAACAGCTCCACAATGTCATCAGAGACCCAAACTCTATCAGCCATTGTAGCTCCAGCCATCATACCCATGTTTCAGGCACAATAAAAACAAAAGAAGGGAAAGGACAAAAAGTCATGCTAGCTATTTCACCTCCCTTTAATGAGCAATGATTATAACTTGCATTTCATTGGCCACGTGGTCTTAAGATTACCCCTAGTTGCAAGGGATTCATGAAATATGGCTTTTTAGTTGGCTGCATTGCTACATTGCAAAGAAATGATTTTTTTTTTTTTTTTTTTTTTTAGTTTAAAGGAGGGACAGGGTATTTAGTAGGCAACTAGATATCTCTATTACCCATCTAGATTCTAAAATTGAATTCAGGTCTAATGTCTTTGATTCCTTTCCATCATTTCCCAAATAAGGATAGTATTTATTAATCAAGATATATTGGGTGATAACATGAATGTTTTAAAAATCAACTTTATAAAGTTATTGTATAAAAAATGTAAATTGTGAATGTTCAGATGAATTTTCTTAAAGTAAACCTATCCATGTAACCAGCACAATGTTCTGAGGTCTTTTAATAGAAGTTATATGAAATAGGAAATATAGCCAATACCACTCCAAGGAACTATGTTCTTTAGCTGTGGCCCCACAAATTAGGGGTCTCCACATAAGTATATCAGCTATGACATGTGTCCACTTTCTTTCTTCCTCTCTTGCAGCTGAAATTGAAAGATGAGGCTCTGCTTGCAGAGATCCACATGGTACAGGAGATGGTTGGCTTTGGCAATCCATCTTTCTGACAGCCTTCTAGCTGAAGAATTTTCTGAATTCTTTCCCTTCCCAGAAGAATTAAACTCTGGACGCTTCATTCACCAGATGAGACCCAAGGATGTAGAACAAAAGACTCTTTGCCATAAATAAAAACCCATTCATTTATTTCCATTGGCTATCTTACTGGATAGCTGTTATGGTTCTTTGACTAGTTCACAGTAAACTGGATGACAATACAAATTGGAAATGAGATTCAAAATTCATCAGTGTGGTTCTGGAGTTAAAGTATACTAAGGTATACATAAGTAAGGAAATATATATAAAATTAAGGTATAGTGGGATCATTATTAGGGTTTCTGGTCAAAGTTAATTACGATCAGTCCTGGAGGAAGTCAACTGAAGTCCCTGCCCAGGTTCACTTACTGGGACTTGGGAATTAAGGCATCATTTTCTAAGGTGGAACTAAAGGAAGAAAGGTATGCTGGGTCACTGTATTAGGGCAAAGCGCCTATTGTGGCCAGGCCCTTTGGATCCAACAATGAACAGAGAACTAGAAAGATCCTTACTTAAGTTGGAAGTACCGACTCCCTCTGACCCACAGGTATCTTAACAGATCTAAAGCACACGGGCTACACAAAATGTCCATTACCCTATAATTGATGCAAAACTCCTGACAACTGAGGCCATTATTCTAGGGCTAAAGATGACAAAGAACCCCTGTCGTCCTAGACCACTGCACAGCAAAACTAGGAATAGGGCTCCCCCTCCTTTATTTTTTCCCAGGAGGAGGTGGAGAGAGCAGGAGACATATTAGTAAACTCTATACCATTTGTAGACCTTTTCTAGTCGGCCCTATATCTCCTTTATGAAGTCTTCCGGAGGCAACAAGGAAATATATCAGGTTCGGCTTCTCCTCTGCTTCCCCGGGACTGTATACTGACCACCCCTAGTTACTCTGGTGTAACCTCACAGTCTCCCTACCACACTGTGAGCTTCCTGGGGGCAGCGACAGGGCCCTTTTATCTCTTGCGTTCTCAGCACTGTGCGTTGGCCTAATAGGCGCTCAAAAAACGTTTGCTAAAACGATGGATTTGTGGAGCAGTTCGACGCTTCCTTTACCCGCTCCCGGGATACTCCCAATACTCCTCACTCCACCACGGACTCACAGGCTAATAAATAATAAAGGGCAGAAGCGCTCCCACGGTTCGGCTTGCCCTGCTATCTCTGGTATGCAAACACCAACGCGCCTGTTTTGCGGCAGTTTAAGAAAGTACGTTAGGGTTCACCGTGTTGCATTGTGGGAAATGGAGTGCGGAGAACGGAAGGGGCGGGGCTAGTAGGCGATTTTCTTCCAGCCGGGAGGACCTAGGTCTTGGCTCGCGGTAGCGTCCAGGTCCCCTTACAGCAGCGTTGACTCTTCGCGTCCGTCCTTCATCCGGCGCGAGGCAATCCTTGCGGGCGGCGGGACGTTCTGCGGCGCCACAAGTGGTAACGGGCCTCGGCATACGCCGGCTGCACCATGGTTCACCTCAGTGAGTGAGAGGGGCCCTGACAGACCTTCCGGGCTGTCACGGGAACTCGGGGGTATGGGACCGTGTGGAGCAGCGCTTTCCTAGGCCAGGTGGAAGCAACCCAAACCTGAAACAGCCACAGTGCTTTATGTTGAGTCTCCCTTCAGTTTTTCTCACTTAATCCACCTGGAAAGCCTATGAAATAAATGACATTCATTTTATCGATAAGACAGCTGAGGCTCTGGCCTCAGCTGTCTTGTGCTGATTGGATTGGGAGATGAAGAGGAAGTCATTTCTAACTGGAGCGCGTAAAGTTTAACAAGACGGAGGTTGGAAGTAAGGACTTTTCCCTGGAGGAAAGGGATTGTTTCATCTACCTCATTTTGTCCATTTTGTGCCCTCGATTCTTTTGTCTTAACCACTCATTTCTCTGCAGCGACTGTCCTCTGGAAGTCCTACCAGCGAGGTCACTTAACCATCCGTCTTGCCCTAAGTGGCTGTACCAACCGGCCTTTCTATCGCATCGTTGCTGCTCACAACAAGTGTTCCAGGGACTGCCGTTTTGTGGAGCAGCTTGGCTCCTATGATCCGCTGCCTAACACTCATGGAGAGAAACTCGTTGCTCTCAACCTGGACCGTATCCGGCATTGGATTGGCTGTGGGGCTCACCTCTCTAAACCTGTGGAAAAGCTGCTGGGTAACTGGGCTCTAGCCATACTTCATTGAGGGGATTTTAGATTGAAGTCAGTTCCAGGGTGATGAGAATTAAGAAGGATTTTTATTACTTCTGGGCTGTTTGGGACTAGAGTGAGACGTGAAGTTGTGATCTAATTGCCATTTTGAATCTGGAGACCCCTTTTGTGGACTCCTTTATGAGCCTTTTGGGCTACGAGATTTTATGCTAAAAATGGGAATAGTGTGTTTTGAATGGCTGTCAGTTTATCCTTTTTTCAAGTAAGGAAAATATTGTTAGGAGGTTGACAACATCAATTGTCTTGTAGTAAATGGAGGGGAGGGAGTTGGGGGAAGAGGTAACAGTATGGAAAGTGAAGAGCATGTTTTAAATCCATTCTATAGGTCAGGTCTCTGTTAAACTTCAGTTCTGTGAGGCTGAGATCCCCAAGACACATTTACTTGTGTTGTGTTATAATGAATGAAAATCCTATTGCTTTTAGGTCTTTCTGGCTTTTTCCCCCTGCATCCCATGATGATCACAAATGCTGAGAGGCTGCGACGGAAACGGGCACGCGAGGTCCTCTTAGCATCTCAGAAAACAGATACAGAGGCTACAGAAACAAAAGCAAGCTGACTTCAATGAGCATAGCAGTGGAGACAAGGTCAAAGTCCTCTTAAAACACGTGTGCAGAGTTTATAGTTTTGTTAGAGGTCAATAAATGGAATTTTCTCTGTCACTCATGCTCTTTTGGCCTGGCCTGAGCAGGGCCCTGGGAAAAATTTGTTCTTATCAATTACAGAGCTGGTTCTAGGTACTAATTAGCTTTTTTAGCTTTCATCTGGGAAAACACAGTGGCTGTGGGATGGGTTGGACTTGGGGGTTGGGCCCTAGGTCTCTTGGACAGCTTTACAGTCTGCTGCCTTCCAAGACTTCTGTGTTTCAAAGCCACTAACCAGAACTTGTCCAAGTAATTCCTTCCTTAATCATTAAGGGTCATCCCACCAGTTGAAGAACATAATTACTTTACTTGTTACATTTGTAATTGCAGATTTATATTACCTTTCATAACATAATCTCAATTCACAAGTAATGAGTTTTGGGGCTGTAATGGTCTATTTTTAAGAATAGAAACTGGAAGAAAGCTAATATTGTAAAGCACCTTTGTTCATCTAGGCCCTTTACATGCAAGGTTATTTGTGAGACATAAGGTATCATGAAAACAGGTAGGATTATTTCCATTTTATAGACCAGTAAGCTCAGGTTCAGAGGTGAGAACTTGCCCATAGCCACAGTTTTAATATTGGCAGAGCTAAAATTTAGATCCCAATGTGTCTACCTGGAGAGCCTTTTTCAACTTGTATTATCCGTAGCTGGGAGGGGAAATGAGCAAGTGTTGTGAAGGGCTTTTCAAATGTCCGCTTAAAAAGTCAATGACAGAATCAGGTTTAGGTATCATGAATTTAGTAATTTAAATGACTGGCTATGCAAAAAAAAAAAAAAAAAAAAAAAAATCACATTATCTACTCCACCCTAACCTCAGGTTTCTATAATCACAGGCATGGATTAGGTGGTTATAATGTACACTCTGGGTAATACAGATTTCAAATTCTGGCGTAAGGCTAGGATGAAGATTTATAGAGGCAATTCTAAAGCCCAGTCAATATACCAACTTATTTTATTCTCTAGGTTTTATGTTCCCAGAACAGTTAGCAGCCACCTCAAATTCTGAGTGTTATCGAGGCTTCCCCAGGGTTGTTACTGATTGGCCTCCCTTTCTTTGAGGGACTTCGAAGTGCAGGCAGAGAGGTACTGACTTTACTTGGGTTTGATCGTGGATATGGGAAAACAAAATAATTTGAAAACAAGAATGCTGTAAATTTAAAAGATACTACCCTGGAGAGTTTAGGTCTTGGGAGAAGTTTTCATTGGTCGGGCAGGAGAGAATGTGATTCTGAAAAGTATTGATCAGTGAGGGGAACTGATGTGAAATAGGTTAAGGTAAGGTATTATTTTGAGGTACTGAATTTCTGCTAACTTAGGTATTCACTTTGTCACCTTCTCTGTCCTTTGTCCAAGATCTATATACACTTATTTTCCTGTGAAAGCTCATCCAATAACAAAAAACTTTTGCTTTGGCAGCATATATTATTAAGATGACGGTTTGGGTCATGTTATTACCACCAAGGTTGAAGGTGATTCAGGAGAAGGTGAATGGGCGTGACTCTGAATTAAATTTCAAACCTATGAATCCTATGAGATAAAATTTTTTTAAAAGACCGGTATTTTGTGCTTTTTGTTTAATATATTTTTTCTGGTAGGGCTCAAGGGAAAGAAGCTACCCAGCAGACCCACCCCATAGGTTGCAAAGTTATTTGGGCCTTAGGGCTCTATGTCTTCTCATCAGGATCATGTCTGAGAAAAAATAAATCTTTTTAACCAACGTTCTTTGGAAATAAACATGTATATGAACCATGTGAAATTGCCAAATATCGATGTTATGCTGTTTTTACTTAAAAAAGAAAAAAAAAAGCAGTATATAGGTTCAGCCTAATATGGACATTCCATGTATTATTGAAAAAGGTTCTGCGCTGGGATATGGAGGAGAAGCTAGACGCCGGAGTTCCCAAGTACGCGGAGGAGAGCCTAGAGGGGTGGGGCGTGGAGGCTACCGGGATAGTTCCGTTCCTCGCCGAAGGAGGGTCCGGCGCTAGGAGAGCTTTCGCACCACTGCTCGTTCTACTCGACTTCAATCCTGGCACACACTAGCTTTTCCACGCCCCACTTTGCAGCCGCCGTAAAGTGCGGCGTCGTGGCCGCGTCTATTGTGACGCAGGCGCCTTGGGTTTTTTGCGCGGGAAAAGGGAAGCAATTCGGACTTCTAACCAGTGTTCCAGAGAGTCGCTTTTCGTGGAGTCCGCCTTCAGCTCCGCACCTCCGCCCCTCCGCCAGCCATGAGGCTGCTGGAGCTGTGCGAGGAAGTGTTCGGCACAGCCGACCTTTACCAAGTGTTGGGTGTGCGGCGTGAGGCCTCGGACGGCGAGGTCCGACGCGGCTACCACAAGGTGTCCCTGCGGGTACACCCGGACCGGGTAGGCGAGAGCGGCAAGGAGGACGCCACCCGCCGCTTCCAGGTACGCAAGTGCCCACGCCGCCTACGCCTGGGCTTCTGATTGGCCTCGCCCGGGTGGAGTGCGGGGCACCTGGCGTTTTCTAATCTTTATTTCTTACCGTGGGGTTTCTATGAGAGGGGCAGGAGTGACTTGCAGGCTCTTTCCCCCGCAGATCCTCGGGAAAGTCTATTCCGTTTTGAGTGACAAAGAGCAGAGAGCAGTGTACGATGAGCAGGGAACAGTGGACGAGGATTCTGATGTGCTCAATCAAGATCGAGACTGGGAAACGTATTGGAGGTTACTGTTTAAAAAGGTAGAGAACTCCGGAGACGACTTTGTGACTGTTGTCATTCATTAAACAAACGTTTATTGAATGCCTCTGAAGTCTTGCATTTTGTGTTGTGTAGGAATGAGGAATTTCTGTTTGGTCTCTAAATAGAACACTGGCGTTTCTCAGGAGATAATATACTGTAATCTTTGAAGAAAAATGATTTAAACCTTAGGTTGAACCATGTGTTTTCGTATGTTCACACACATTTATTGAAATGGGTCTTTAATTACCTATTGATTTAGAGTGATTATAGTGAAAAGGGGGGATTTAATTTTTTACAACATGTGGTATATTTTACATATCCAAATGTAAGTCCTGAGTGTTTTTCTGCATCCTTTCCCATCTTTGGAAACTCCACTTAAATTTTCCTGGTCCGTGGTTTAGCAGTTGTGAAGGTTGGACTAGGGAGAATTCTGGAAAAGCTTTGGCAGAGAAACGCTGATTTCTTGCAACTATTTCAAGTCAAGCAGCTGTTGTATTTGGGAAGAAATATTTCAACCCCTAAGTCTAGTTTTACTAGTATACATTTTATTTAAAATAAAATTATCAAAGTTAAAGCATATATCTCTTATTTAGATATCTTTAGAAGACATTCAAGCTTTTGAAAAGACATACAAAGGTTCTGAAGAAGAGCTAGCTGATGTTAAACAGGCCTATCTGGACTTCAAGGGAGACATGGATCAGATCATGGAGTCTGTGCTATGTGTACAGTATACAGAAGAACCCAGGATAAGGAACATTCTTCAGCAGGCCATCGATGCCGGAGAGATCCCATCATATAATGCCTTTGTCAAAGAATCGAAGCAAAAGATGAATGCAAGGAAAAGGAGGGTAAGATTTTGAATGCTATTTATTATTTATATCTTGAATGCTTCCAAAAAGAATTTGAGGATATTTGCAATAATGGAAATATAGACAAGATTGCTGAAATAAGGAGAAAGATTAATTTGCTATGTAGTTCTCATCTAATAAAATGAGCATACGCTCATCAAGAGAAACTTTTTTTATCCTAGTATGTTGTGCTCAAGAGGATTTGTCTGTGTAGATTATTTAAATAATATCATTTTCAAGTAACACTGAAATAGTCTTCACATGGGCCAATTCTTGTAGCTTTGCCTGAGGCATTTCTCAGGAGATAATGTAGTTGAGATACATAGGCTAGACAGTGGTTCTCACTTAGTTAAGTGGTGAGAAGGTGAGAGACTGTCTTTTTTTAAAAAAAGCTGTGTCTTGATACTACAGGTTACTTTGCTCTTGCCCAGTTTCTTGAGTTGGGCCCAGATTATACATTTTTTAAACCTAGTTTATTTTCATTGTGTCTTTTAAAATACACTTTGAGGGAAACCTTTTCTGGAGAATCAGGATTGAGGCCTGTGTGCCCTTTACCTGCATATTAAACTGTGGAGTTGGTTGGGGTAAGGATGATGGCAGGAGATAGGAGCTTAAGGACAGCTGGGGTTCTGGGAGGAAGTAGATTCAAAGTAGGAAACATCTGTGCCTCTGATCAATGGTTACTGGTACCGAAGTAACCATTGCCTCAACCTGGCTTTCATAATGAGAGCTCCATGGAGAGCAGACGGTGTAAGATTTTAGACCTTTGATTGGTACCTGAGGTGAACACCTTATTTTATATGGCTGAATTGGGAGTGGAAGTAGCTCTATAGCTTTTAGATATAAGATGCATGCAAGGGAAAGCTGATGTGTGTTTAGTTGAGAGAAGTGGATTGTGTATCAGGATCATCATTTGGATTCATAAGCTACATCTGATTAGATTCAAACTGGCAGTTTAAGTTGGTAATCATTTTCTCAGGTGAAACTGAGCACAGCTATATTCTGTATTCGGATATTAGCTTGAGAAACTTCCCTAGAGTATTGGCAAAGAGATTTTAGAAAATTCTCTGGGGGTTAGGGCCTTTTAATAGTCTTAGTTGTTGCCCTGAAAGAATAAAATGAACTTACTAACCTTTCCCAAGGTATCCTTGTGGTATTTTGGCATCAGTGCTCTAGGAAAATTTGGTAAAAGAAGGCAGCTTTGAAATCAGGTAAAGAAAGGTTAAAACTGAATTTGCTAGTGTTTATTCTGATTACTTAGGTGGAATTTTCAACCAGGTTTGCTTTCAAGGCTGCCACCAGTTACATGTAGTAAATTGGGTTTCCAGAGGAGGAATCTGAGGTGCCTCTATTCTGGAAATATTTTTGAGACCATCCTTGGTTGTGACCTTTCTTAACTCCCCTTGCATTTTATTTTCCTTCCTTTTAACCACGTGGTTTATTAATACCAAACAATATGCTACCCCTAGCAAGTAGTAATGGCAAAAACTCAGAAATGCTTATTGGAATCAGAGCATATATTGCTTGCATTCAGCAATTTTGCTTTTTAATGAATGACATATTTGTGTAATTTTATCCTTTTTATCTGTATAAACCTCAAATTGAAAGGGTCTTGTCATAGATTTGTTTTTGGCAAAGAGGGTGTATTTTTATCATTTGCTAGGTTGCCGTCGAGTCTCATATGAGTTTCTCGTTTAGGCGCAGGAAGAGGCTAAAGAAGCAGAAATGAGCAGGAAGGAGTTGGGACTTGATGAAGGAGGAGTAGATAACTTGAAAGCAGTCATTCAGGTAAACTTGGCACACTGTAAAGGTTGCCGCCATTTCTTTCTTGTTCTGATTATTACTGCCAATGTTTTCTTTGGAGTATGTGTATGGTGTTGTGGCGGTTTTTTTTGTTTTTTGTTTTTCATTTAAGACAGTCGTCCCCGACCTTTTTGGCACCAGGGACAGGTGCTCCTATGAGAATCTAATCCCTGATTATCTGAGGTGGAACTGAGGCGGTGATGCTAGCACTGGGGAGCGGCTGCACATACAGATAAAGCTTCGCTGGCTCGCTCATTGCTCGTCTCCTGTTGTGCAGCCTGGTTCCTATCAGGCCATGCACCAGTACTGGTTGGGGACCCCTGTTTTAAGACATAATTCACGTACCATATGTTCATCTTTTTAAAGTGTACAATTCATTGGTTTTCAGTATATTCATCAAGTTGTGCAGCCATCAGCATTATCTGATTCCAGAATATTTCATTACCCTAAAAAGAAACCCCTTACCCATTAGCAGTCAGTTCCCCATTCTCCCTTCCCATCAGCCCCTGGCAACGACTAAGTAATTTTGTGTCTGTGGATAGTCTTGTGTTTTGAAAGCTTGTGTTTTAACTCTCAAACAGAGCAGACAAAAGGATCGACAAAAGGAAATGGACAATTTTCTGGCTCAGATGGAAGCAAAGTACTGCAAGCCTTCCAAACGAGGAGGGAAAAAAACAGCTCTCAAGAAAGAAAAGAAATAATGGAACTTTCTCTTCAAAAGTCATTAGGTGTTATTTGGTGCCGTTATAGGCAAGGTACAGTCAAGATTTGAAGACAAAAGTCAATCCAACCCTTGAGAAGAGTTGTCTTTCCTGCTTAAATTATTCAGACTTATTATGTAACCCAGAATCTCTTAACCTGTTCTTAGTATATTCTAGAAATTCCCAACTTTCTGTGAAGTCCTCAAAGGAAAGAATTTGGTGGTGATCATTGAGGGAAGAGGAGGAGGTTGGTATACTTCCAGACAGCACTTCTTTCTGTGGATCTTCTGTACAAGAAACTCTTATCTAGAACGCTGGTCTGTCCTTTACCAGTTGTCATTTTGCCACACAGGAGTGAGCTGCCAAGTATTCAGAGTGATGTGCATATTTATTAGGACAGGTACTGTACCTAGTTAGAATGCCTTTAAAACACTGGCTGGACATCTGTCTTCCAAATACTTGACAGTTTGCTTTAAGTCTTACTGTTATTGAATATACCCTCTGTCCTTTTTGTTTTACTCAACTAGGCTCTGTACTCTTTGCTTGAAATACAAAACAAATAGGTGTTCACATTACTTCAGGCATCTTTATAAGACTTATACATGATTAAATAAACAAGTAAAAAAATGACAAGTTTTAAATTATCATTGGTATACTTCATTTGTAAAATTTAATAATAAAAATAGCCCACTGATCATTTAAAATGTGATCTAGAAAAAATATGAATGGTGGTTAGAGAAGAGAAGAAAAGAAGGCCTAGTCAGCATTACAGGAGTTAGCCCAGTTTAAGTAGCATAAAGAGATGTTGTAATCCTTCCTGAATGTCATTAGGCAGGTCAGTGAACTTGTTGGAACTGTTTTCTCATCTGTGAAAGGGTTGAGAGATTTTGGGTAAATGACTTCTTAGAGGCCCTTTCCGACTCTTAACTCTAACTTTGAAAGGCGAGCCATCTTGATCCAGTAGTTTTTTTTATTGCGCACACATGGCATTGATTTTTAAGAATAGTACATAGATTTTCACTTAACATTTAATTGAATTGGTATTTATTCATTACAATATATGAAAGTTTTGTAGGGACTATTCAATTTAAAATCTGATTTGTAGGCTAATATATTCAATACCATATCCACACTAAGCTTTATGTATCAATTTATCTGAGGTAAGCATGTGACATGTTTTCAGTCTATGATTACAAACAGGTTAAAAAATACTCTTCAGTTGTATTAAAAATATAATGCAGGTTGCTTGAAGCATCCGTCTTCATATGATAGCATTAGCACACTTTGGTATAATAGAAAATTACCCCAATTTATGATCATTTGAATTTATCTACTCTCACGATTAACAATAAGATCTAAAACTGGTATGATCATCAGAAAGTTCAGTGACATTTAAATAAATTTAAGCCATAGTTAAAACCATTATGAGTACACTCAGGAAAAGATCCAAGGTAAAATCAGAAGAACGCCAAAGTTCTCTACTTCTGCTCTTAGGATGTGTTCATACTGGACTAGGGTTTCTGGGTTTCAGAAAATTTAAGGAATTGCATCTGGCTCACTAGTAGAAAGATTCTATAAATTTTTTAATTGACTTTCTTAGAACTGCAGGAGAAAACTGGCAAGTTGAGTTTAATATTTGTACAAAAAATATGACCACTAAAAGGTACTTAAAGAAAAAAAGCATAACCTGATATCAAGCAGGCCATTGTGAAGTTGAGCTGGCACAGCCGAAAAAAATATATGCATGATTTTACATGTTATTTTACACCAGTGTTCAACATTTATGTTTTTAGTTATCCCTTCCACATCTATCTGCCTGTGTGTTGGATATCTAAAGAGAAAGCTTTAGGAATGACATCTGTTTGATGAGTAGCTCAGATTTTTAACAGCACTATCTCTTAAAAATGAGTTAAAACTGAGTACAACTCCCCGATATTAATACAAGCAGAAGTATTCAAAAGCCAGTGATAACTTAATGTTATCAATCATTTGCTGCTTTTTGTGTATGTATAGTCTCATAGAATCACATAATGATTGAACTGATCATTGTTAACAGACAACATGAGCAGTGATTTGGGGGTAATTATTCATTTGTTAAATCTTTGGGTACAAACTTACTGTCCAGTGGAATAGGTTCACAGTAACTGGAGATAGAAACAGTACCCATGTAATCTTTGGTGGATACTCTTGTCTTCTCAGTCAATTGTACCAAAATAACTCTTCATGAAGATGGTTTCAGATTGTTTCTTGTATGTAAGCTCTGCATCACACATGAGTGAACACTGATTCATCAAATCTTCCCATGTGTCCCCTGCAGCCTGAAGCAGATTCTTCTCATTTGCCCTATGGTCCCTGCCTGGTTCTAGAGACTGGTCCACCTCTGTTTTGAGATTTTGTAGACCCATGTAACTGAGGACCTGTCAGGCAAAGATGACATTATAGAGTAATATTAATAGTCTAGATTTGGTAATCTCAAATTCTTACCTTAAGGGCTTTTTTCTCCAATAATCAGTTGGACTTTAAATTTGGAGACCGGGACTAAGTCGTAGAATGTATTTACCAAGGCAATAAAAAACCTTAGATATTTTACGTAAAAACAAATCATATTAAGATGAAAGCAGTAACCTAGTTTTAGAGAAAAACCCACTAATTGAAAAGGACGAAAATATTTGTTTCATTTCACTAAATGTTGCACTAGTTTTACCTGACCATCAAGATGGCCAAGTGTAATATCTAGCTCAGAGAAAGGATTGCTTCTCTTCCAAGAACAGAAAGCATTCAAAAACTACTAAACTGCTGTTAGGAGGTGAACTAAGAGAATTCACTTGGACCACAGAGATAGGTTTGAGACCGATTACTTTTTAATGTACTTGCTGATAATTCTTATTAACAGGAAGCATATCAACTACTCAGTACTTTTAAATTTCACCTACAACAGAATGATTCTGATGGTGGTGGGAATGATTCTGATGGTAGGAAGAATTAAAATATACATAATTTTCTTCTATCCTATGAAAATAGAAGCTATAGAATATAACTTAGAACTCAAAAAACTAAATGGGATAGAATTGGATCCAGCATATCTGGACATTTTATAATTTCTTTTGTTTTACCTTGGCCTAGCAGGTTAACTGACTAAAGCAGCTTATAGCAATATGGATTTTGCCTACATAATAATAAAACGTTTGAATGTTACGAATATGACCTCTTTGGCTGAAATTTAAGTACTGTCTACTTTGCCAGAGAGGTGAAAGGTTAGTTATATAAGAGAAAACAAATCTGGAACTTTTTGGCTCTGAGCCCAAACAGAGGTCTCTATCTTTTTATTATATACCATCTTCCAAAATGAACTTAAGGTGACTTACAAAGATTCAAGAAAACAAAACATAATAAAGTCTGAAGAAAGGGAAAATAAGCATAGGAAAAAAAAAAAAGGGAGGATCTTAAAATATCCATACAGTAGTAAAACAAGAGTCATGGCCCCACCTGTCCCTGCAGGTCCCCTACCAGGTCGGGCCTGATGAGGATACTCAACAGCATATGAATGACAATACTGTGTGTCTGGCTGAAAAAGAAAAGAGACATTTCTTAAAATGCAGTACCTCCCGAAGGATAATATGTTAGTAGTTTTACAAGGGAAAACCTGAAAATTTGAAAAAAAACACCGAAAATTATATCATCCGCCAATCTGAGGGCCAGGTTGGCAGAGTGCACTCTGGTATGTGCCAAGGGAAAAATCCCAAGCCAGAGGCCCACAAAGCCTTTTGTTAACATAAAATTTGCAAGTTCTACAACTTTATTAATATGCCTTTAAGAAAATTTTAGCATTTACAAATCTGTATGGTTCAATATTTCTAAATATTTGTAATTGGCTGCCAAGGGAATTTTGTCTGATTTCTGTTGCCTACTGACTGTTAAAACAGCAGAACAGCCTTTCAGCAGCACTGAAACACCCATGACTTTATCTCCCTACTTGTAACTCTCAATATGAAACTCAAACATTTCAAAATCACCTCAAGGATTTTAAAGATTTTAAGATATGACTAAAATATTAAAATGCAAAATATATTTTTAAAAAGCTATCAATGCTGTCTTGCTGGCATTTCTGGAATAAAAAACATCCTTTTCACTTCCCTGTCAGAGCACTAGAATTGAGACTTCAGGAATTTTTTTCTGGTGAAGCCCATGTTTTTAATCGAGGATCAGCAAATGTAATTTGTAGAGGGCCAGAAGAGTAACTATTTTAGGCTTTATGGTTCAGACTGCCATTGTTGCAGCTCTGCAACTCTGCTGTTGTACTGGGAAAGCAGCCATAGACAGTATAAGATTGAGCGTGGTGCCTTTTCCTTAATAAAATTTTATTTACAAAAGCAGGTAGTAAGCCAGATGGTCCATGAACCATAGTTTGCCAACTCCCATCCTAGACGAGAACACCAAGGAGCAGAGTGCTAGTCTGGCAGTGCCAGGCCCAGGACTCCGCTCTAGTGCTCTTAGCTACATTGACTACACGCTCATCTCTCTTTTCATGACAGCAAATTGGGAGAGAAATGGCTATACTAAGACATTTTTACTTTTGTTATAAACTGAAAAAGAAGAAACTTTGAAATATTTTCATGTGTTCAGTTTTACTCAGGCAATCAAAAAATCAATATTTGATAGAGAATCTAGCTATAGAATATCATCAAACACTGCTTAATAAATGTCCTAGATCAAATTAAGAGAAGACAAATTTAATAAAGGTATTCAAACTTTCTAGGGTTCACACTAAGACTCAAATGGTCGCCTTTTCCCTTTTTTGACCATGTTTTGGGTGAATCTCGCCCTAAATCAAGCCTCTTGAGGTCTGTTTATGTCCACCTGGAACCTGTGAATGTGGCTTTATTTGGAAGTAGTATCTATGCAGTTGGAATCCAGTCAAGATGAAGTCATACTGGATTAGGGTGGGTCCTAAATTCAATGACTGGTATCTTTGTAGGAGGGAAATTTGGACACAGAAACTTTGCTAAGGCCATGTGAAGGTAGAGGCCAAAATGGGAGTGATGGAGCTGCAAGCCAGGGAATACCGAGGATTGCTGGCAACCACCAGAAGCTAGGAAAAGGCAAGAAAAGATTCTTCCCTAGAGTCTGCAGAAGGAACATGGCTGTCTCCTAGCACCTTGATTCTGGACTTCTAGGCTCTGGAACAAAGAAGAAATTTCTATTGTTACAAGCCACTTAGTGGTAAATTGTTAACGCCAGCCCTCGGACACTAATATAGTATGCCATTCATTAAATCACGCTATTCTAGTAGGGGAAAATCTAGTGGTACTTTAGGCTGTAATATTTCAAGGGTTATGAGTTGGGATAAGTGGGCTGCAAACACCATTATCCTGAAAACTGATATAGGTTGTACAACGCCTGATTCCTGGGCACTGGGTTTGGCCCCAGTCACTACTCCAGGCTCTCCAAACCCTTTCGCCAAAAAGCAAATGAGGTAGGGCTGAGCTCATGGCCTACAATTGGGGAAAGTCAATGCATGATCTCCATTCTCCTAACCAGGTGTTTTCTATCTTAGAAGTAAAGGGGCTGGTAAATGTACAAAAAAATTAGAAAAGAAAAAATCTTAGCTTGATCATATGCCAAACCACATCATAATCTGACACCACTATTGGTATAACTCCATGAGAGCAGCATTAGAGAATGAAGTTATGCTGACCTGATATGCACTGGGGTTTAACATTATTATTATTATTTATTTATTTGTTTTTGTTTATTCTCAGAAATATCTAAATTGTTTAGAATTTGTAACTTATGTATAAGGCATTTGGTATGTTAGGTGCCGCTGAGTCAGTTCTGACTCCTGGCGACCGTGAATGAGTGTCGTCCACAATGTCCTGTCCTCGATAGCCCTCCTCAGCCTCTGTGGACTCATGCCTATTGCTTTTATTATGGAGTCAATTCATCTCATATTTTATCTTTCTCTTTTCCTGCTGCTTTCTATTTTTCCCAGCATTACTGTCTTTTCCAAAGACCCTTGCCTTCTCATGGGCCCGAAGTAGGACAGCTTTAGTTTTGTCATTTTTGCCTCCAGTGATGTTTCAGGATTAATTTGCATTTTATCTTATTCTTTTTACAAGTTAAAAGAACTAGGGGCAGAGACCAGTTAGAATTTCAACAAAACGTACTTACAACACTACTTTTATCTTTAGAACCTCAACTTTTATTCTCAGAGTTGATTAACCACTATATAAAGTCTTAAGTATACCAAACTATTTATTTTTTCCTCCCGCTCTTCTCCCTCCCTGCCCCACCCCCACACCCCCGAATGTCAAGATCATAGAGGAAATAGGTCACTCTACCAAAAATGACTGAGTTGTGTTGGGCCTGGAGAAAAAGTCAGGTAAAAGGAGCTTCTCCTGGGGCAGCTGATGGTTAGGTTCATCCACCACTGCACTTCGAGCTCGATTGGTATCGCCAAGGCTTTTCTGTGAAGGGGATTAAATTACAGAAACGGTTAAAACAATTTGTAGAGGGATCTGTGCATGTCCTACATCTACCCCAGCATGTATAGTAACTGCAGGACAAGTACCTCCAATTCCATTGTTAAAAATAGAATTCTGTATGTACTTTTAACAAAATATAAATTAAGACCATAGCATTGATCCTGCAGAATTACTGTCCATGAAGTTTTATAAACACATGGAAAGACATACCATTTGCCTTTGTGATCCCACAGTGTTCAAGTGTTCCACTTCAGCTGTGCCAATAGGTGGCAGCAGATTATTTCGACTCAGGGGCATTGGTGAAGGAGAAGAGAGAGAGTCGGCCGCCACTGGACTGCAGGTCCCATCAGTGAACAAGTCACAAAAACAAAGTTATAACAATATAAGCAAACTGATTAGAATCAAATAAATGATGATAGAGGAGTTTAATGTCATGCATGGAAAGCTTTAAGCGGACTAATTTTTAAAAGAACACTCAAAAGATTTTGGAAAATTAAGAGTTGGGGGTTTTTTCAGAGTATTTTATGATTTTTGTTGAAAGTTCATCCTGGACACACAGCAGGAATTGACCCTTCACAGAGAACTGGAATAAAGCAGTTTTCCCCATCTGGTATTGCACTTCTCTACCATAAATGGATTTGTAATTTCATATCTAATGGAATTCTCTACTGTTCTAGGTATTCTGGTTGTCCATTTCACTAATAACTATAATTCCCAGGTAAAGTTCCTAAACTCAATTTCTTCCATGGAATTTGGAGCAGTTTACAGTATGACTCATACCCAAGACAATAATTGAAACTGAAGGATACTTTCATGTCCCAGAAGAAAAAGCAACTTATTTTTCCACTTTGAAAAAAGAACTGTCAGAAGAAATGAGATTAATTATACATCAAGACCATTTATCCCCCAAATGAATGAATCTATAAGCCATGTTAGTATAGATGTAACCACATCAACATTATAAAATAGTGAACCCTGGTGTCCTAACAAAGATTTTTGGTGGTTTTGGACATCTTAGTCTATTGGGATTAATTATAACAAATTGAAAAATGAAAATCAAATAACATGTTGGGAGAGAAGTATAGTGATATGTGCTTAATTTAGAAGCTGAATTCAAAAGAGTCATGGCATTATTATCTCATACCCTTGGTCATAGTGTTAGAAATGAACCACCTAAGATGTTTTGCGAATCAACTAGTAAAATTTATTTAAAAAATTGACTTCTCGGTATTTTTTTTGCACAATGAAGATCAGTGTCTAGTGAATGAAGGGTATGAAAATGGAAAATACTATGTTTAGTGTTATTTCCTAAGAAGTGCTAAGGGAATATATATATTCCCTTAGTATAAAGCAACCACTTCTCTGACATTTTCATTGTCAATGGAATAAGCATTTCTCAATGGCAGAGAAGAATATTAAAGGATAATTATTATTTTGGCATGCATTTCACTGAGCATGTTCCCACTAAGAAAAATGTTTAATAAAATACATATATCTTTTATTCCTTTGGTAAGTGTGACTGAAGTATTCTAACCAATATTTTATTGTAGAAACAGAAATCTTTAGTTAAACCAACAGAAAGACCCAGTACCTGTATTTAATTCAAGTTTAAACTCATTTTTTTTTTTTCTGTAGTGGATTTAAACCAGTCTTTAATAAAAATGAGCAATGATTAGTTTATAGGCATATATTTCAATCTTATATTTAAATTTGTTCTATATGTAAAAGCCTTCATTAGTTATACAACAGCTTCCAGAAGTTCTGCTTTTGAAACCTACACTCGGGATCCTCTGAGGATTTCTTCCACAGGTCTTGGTGTTCCAGCACGTGAATGGCTTGTACTGATGGGATGAAGAGTTCGTGGTGGGGGGTTGCGTCTCCTGGTGGACTGCAGTGTATATGACAGAGATGATGTACAAAGGTCCAGGGCTCGATTTGCCCAATTTCGGGTTGAAAGGATGGTACTGGACCTGGGCCTCATAAGTAGCTTGTCATCAATATCTCTAGTGGCCAAATCAAAAACCCACAGTGAAATCAAGGTTTCTCTGTACTGGAGACAAGACTCAAAAGAGTAAAAAGCCTTAGACTATAAAATACATTTGAGGTAGAAAACAAAAGTAAAACACCATTAAATCAGTAACCTAATTTCTAAAAATTATATAATCTGACTTAGGTATGAGAATGTGTTCTTAAATATCACTGCACACATACACACAATTTACTAGAATGGGGATTTAGGAAACCAAGTCCCTTATATTCACCTGCCATCACAGTCACTTCAGTTACCAGTGAAGGCTAACCTGAAGGGTACCTCCTCCAAAATATTACCCAAAAGTTTACCTCAGGGACTGAGATTCCTACCATATTTGAGGCATTCTTTTGTGCTGAAAGAATGTCACCAGAAAGACAACAGAATGGCAAATATTGCTGCTTGGGAGTTATGTGGTACCAATGTGGCTCTCACTGTGGCTCTCACTGTGGCTTTTAAAATGCTGAGCTATTTGGAGCCTGCAGGGGTAGGAGTGTGGGTCCTTTGGAAAGCTAGGAGCAGGCAGTGTGAAATCCCTTGAGTGTGAAATCTTCAAGGTAACTGATTCTTTTCTTTTTGTAGAATTTGATTTCTTTTATAATATCTCCTGATATATTGGATTCCTTTCTCATCCTTTGCTACAACTTGAGTGTGTAGACCCTTAGCAGCTTATGCTTGAACTCCTGCATTAGATTCCTTACTTTCAGTTCCTCCTGCTGCAATCCAGTCTATGTTCTTCTGTGAAATTTATCTTTCAAATTCCTGATTTAAATATATGTGCTCCCTAACTGAAACTCATACATTACTGGTGGGAGTGTAAAATGGTACAATTACTTTGGAAAATTGTATGACATTTTCACTTCTAGATATTGACTCAAGAAAATGAGACTGTAGATCTACAAAAAAGATCTGTGCAAGAATATATTTAGTGCCTTTATGCATAACTAACTGTCCCTATCTAGAAACAGCCCAAGTATTCATTAATAGAAGAATGGATAAACAAATTATATATTCTTAGAATAGAATGCTACTTGGCAATAAAGGAGAAGGTAACATGCAACAACATGGGTGGATCTCAAAAACATGACATTTAATACCCTCCAGTCATGGCCTAATTTAATTCTAGAAGATTGTCAATAATCTTTGGTCAGAAGCATTAAAGTTCTGACCTATCTCTTATCCTATTATAGCAAAAATGGTTTTTCTCTCTTACATATTTTGTGTTTTCCCATCTCCAAACCTTTTTCCACCCCATTTCTCCTACCTAGAATAAATAGCCTTACTGCTCTTCTCTGCTTATGCAAACTCTTATCTTTCATGGGCAAGTTCAAAATCCATACTTACCCAGCAAAATGCCTCCCTTCTTTGGGGCTGCTATAGCACTCACTCTGGGTGCCATCCACTTGGCATTCAGTCACAAAAATGCCCTGTATGGTTAGGTCTCTTTCTACCTGTGTGTGTCTTCTCTTTCTAGTTATATTATTGGCTCTTTGAGGGTGAAGACCATTTCCCTTAGATGCTTGTTAGCTATTCAATATGTGCATGATTGACTGACTGTCCTATTCTCAGTGATCTACATAAGCTCTATAGTCTTTTAAAATTTTATACTTCTTACAGGAGTTTGTCCATTAGGGAGAGATTTCTTGGCTGTAGAGGCATCCCATGAACCAAGAGACCATTCACATTTGGCTGATGACCACTTGCTGCTTGACAGAGACTCATCTATATGTTAAAAGAAGATGTTACTCATTATTGGTTGGTGAAGATACCTGCTTAGTTTCCCAACTTTGCCAAAAGTTATTTCCAAATTAGGTCATTTATACATTTTTCTCATATGCTTTAAATTTTGTAATGTTTTGGCCAATAGCCCAGCTGGGACCCTAAGTTCACTGTCAAGATGGCAGGGTCATAGTCCTTTCCTCTCTATTCCTAAGTGAAAGCAGGTGGGGTAAGCCTGATCACTCTAGATGAAAGCGCTTAATATCCACTGTCACAGAGAGAAGACCTTTATTAATTTTGTTACATTATATTAGAAAAGAAAACCTAAAAAGAAAAAACAAATATGGAACAAAAATGGAAAAATGAGGGTAAGTTCTAACAATCTCACATAGTCCTCCACTCTATAGAAACTAATCCTTTCTCCACTACCGCTGGAGTAGTCAGCTCTCACTGATAACCTAAATTCTGAAGACTTTTATTAGAAGGTGTTAATCTTATTTGTTCAAATGTTAGTGGGATTTACTCTTATTTGGACTGACATCACCACCTCAGTGTCCTCTTTGTTTTCTCTCTCAAGTCATCAGTTTGGCTGTCTTCTTTGCCATGCATTTGCCTCCTACTTTCTCTGAAGAATGTTTGGATTAACACTTCTTTGTATGATTAACAAAGCCATTTAACTGTTCAGGACTTAGTTTTCTTAAACCATAGCCAAACCAGTTCAACATGTAGAAGTATTTTATTACAACCAAAGGAACATTAGTTCACCTGGTTCATCCTTTAATGTGATATGGCATGGGCCTTATTTTAAATAGCTCATTTATAAGTCCAGCTTCACAATATCTGGCCACTATATCAACAAAGCAAATATTAGATCTGGTAGTAGAATCCATGGCTGAAGCGCATGGTCCAAGGATTAGAGTCCTTATTCTCTCTTTTTTTCCCTCCCTACTACTCTCCAACTCTTTTGCCACAAATAACAATGGGAAATTAACATGTAGGAATTGGCGCTACATAAGTCATTACATGGGGAAGAGACCAGGCAGGTGCATCAGCAGGGTCATTAACCTGTAAGAAATGGCCATCTTTATGCTTGTTCATAGACTTAATTAAGACTCTTTCTTCTCTCTCTGGTTTGCCTTTTACACCTAGGTTATGAGTGCTGAACATCCAAAAGTCAAAAAAGTCAACAGATTCAAATATTTAAAAAACAAAGACTAGGTAAGCAGAGGTAAGAGAAAAAGGAAGGAGTCAGAAAGTAAAAGGGCAGAATGTTAAGGCCATAAAAAATCTGAGAATTGGTCCCTCTTTTCATCATATCCTTCATTCCAGAACAGTTAGGCTCACCACACAGTTGATTCTACATTGCACAGCTTATAGATGCCTTTTAAAAGAAATAACTATAATTTGCTATTAATTTTTTAAACAAATTAAATTTGTCAACACAGAGTCCCTGAATTACCATGATAAACACGTAACTTTACTGAAAAAAAAATTGGGTCATAAATAATACAACTAAGGCAAATAACTCTGAGCAAACTTCCTCTGGCAAAAACAGTCCTAGGTTCTTCAGTATATTCCCCTGTGGGGCTTACCGGATTTGAGGTGATGGACAGCACCTTAGACTGTGGCACTCGAGGTAAGACCAAAGGTTGTGGTTCACTCAACACGCAGGGGCTTTGTGAAGCTGATCTGGTGATTGCAATATTACTCTCATCATCTGAGCAAAGGAATAGAATCTATTATCCATGGATATCTCCAGACCCACAGTATTATGAAAAAAAAAATCTCCCCTCAGATCTGGTAGTCTCAAGCTAGGCTTCACTCATATTAGCAGCCCAATTTCATACAGCATGCATGATTCCAAAACAAACAAACCAACAAAATACCTCAAAGCAAGAATTTCATTTAAAGCAGGCTGGCAATGCCTATTGGTACCTGGCAGAAGGAAAAGCAAAGATCTCTAGAGCAAAGCTCGCGCAAGAATATTTGCAGTCGATAGATATGTTCTACATATGTATTGTCCAATATAGTAGCCTCAAGCCACATGTGGCTACAGAGCACTTAAAATTTGGTTTGCTTGAGGAACAGGATGTTAAATTTAATAGTCACATGTGACTACTACAATGGACAAAGTAGTCCTAGGGGAACCTTCAGATTGTTAATCCAGGCTTCAAAGAATTTCCACATAAAGTTATAAGATTAAAACCCACTGTTAAAAATCACATGATCCAAGAGGAAACAAAACACCTTAAGAAAAAGCAAGCAGAAACACACAATCAGGTCAGCAAAGACTTCTGAAATTGGAGTGATCAGGTTCGAAATGTAAAACAAATGAAGCAATTAAAACTATGAAGAGTAAGACATAACATAGTCCTAGGTACATTTTGCTGTATGTAAATTATACTTAATTTTTTAAATGGTGAAATAAAACCACAATGAAACACCCTTTTATACATCGACAAAAAATTGATTAGTAACTATTGATGAGATTGTGAGCACAGGAACTCATGTACTGTTAGTGGATATATATAGAACTGGTACAATCACTTTGGGCAATTGGGCATTATCTAGTGAAGTTGAAGATGCATTTCTCTATGAGCTAGCAACTCCATATGATGGTGTATACCCTAGGGGAACTCTTGTGCATGTGTACCAGAAGACTGCTCAAGAATGTTCATAGCTTCATTAATCATAATCAAAATACTGGATTTTGGCATTTCCAAAAACCTGGGATTTTAGCACTTCTCACCATCAATTTTGGCTCCCAAACTGAACTCAAGATGAGGAATCGTGTTTTTGAGTAGAATTAATATGAACTCTTGGTTGTCATTGTTTCTAAATTGTTTCCATCATCATCTTATTACTGCTTCATTCAGAGAAAGTGTACCTTTTCTAGACAAAAATGTCCAGTGAAGTTTGTTTTCCCATTAGCAAATTAGGGTTAAAGATAATTTATAAATATTATTCCATAATTTGGATTTTAAAACTGGCCTGATTAAAAATTAAAATAGTTGTTTAAAAAGTTATAAAATAAATTATTACATTCAGTTTTATAAACTTTTCAGTTATAGTTGATAAACCTTAAAATACCACAAGGTGTCATGTGGTGTTTTAAAAAATCTTATTGTAGCAAGATATATATGAAATTTACTATTTTAACCATTTTAAAGTATACAGTTAAGTGGCATTAAATACATGCATGGTGTTGTGTAACCTTCACCACTATCTATTCCATAACTTTTTCACCACCCCAGAGGGAAACCTTATGCCTGTTACCACCATCTGTGTTTTCAACAGTTGCTTGTGTATTCTTGTCATACAGAACCCTGTTGTAAGAATGTATCACATTCTACTAGAGGGATACTTGGGCAGTTTCCAGTTTATGTCTTCCAGCACAGTGTAGTTATGTACCTTCTTATATTTGTCTTTGGTGAACATACATACTAAGTATATAAGAGTGCACATGGATATATCCACTCATTCATATATTGTTTATGGCAGTTTTCAAGGGCAGAGTTGAGTAATTTTAAGAGAGACTGGATGGCTGGCAAAGACTAAAGTATTTACTACTTGGTTCTTTATGCACAAAATTGGGTGATCCCCATTTTAGGGAATTTCAATCAACCCACTAAACCAGTTAGAGATCCTTCGACGCCATTTCAAGATCAGTGTCTTTAAGACTTTAATTCTAAAAATCATAGTGACTATGAAATGACGTAAATTATATATGCACAGAAAAATAAGCTAAAAGCATATTAATTCACAGCCCAACATTGGTAAATCGTGATAGGCAAAATCAATGTTTTCTCTGATATTTCAGTGGTTGATACTGAAAACCAAAGGAGTTCCTTTATCTCCAGCATTTGTTACTAAGTTTGACTGTGGACTTTATCATCTGTCCTCTCTCCAAAAACTTAACCTCACATAATATAAACCAGTTAGTTTTTAAAAGGATATTAGTTCTATTCTCCAATACCAGCTTAAAAAGAGAACTTACATATATATACAAGAGTGGCTTTAAAAAAGAAACCACAGTATCAACTGGCCAATGTGTGAAGCAACTGTCGAAAATGTGGAGCAACTGGAATTCTAAAATACTGGTGAGAGTGTAAATAGGTGCAGCCACTTTGGAAAAATTTATGGCAGTATTCACTGACATCGGAATAGCATATCCTGTGACCCAGCAATGCCACTCTTCTGTATCTAGTACATATGTTTACCAAAAGACACATACAAGAATGTTCATAACTGCACTCTATGTAGACAAACAAACCGGAAACTACCTAAATGTCCATCTACAGTAAAATATGATATAGTCACACAATTGAAAACTATTACAATGAAAATAAACTCTTGTTACAAGCAAAACTGTTGAATCTAACGATGTTGAGTTTAAAAGCCAGGTGAAGGGCACATACTATACAGATGTGTTTTTACAAAGTTTTAATACAGGTACAATTACTCTGTGGTGTTATGTCAGAAAAGGGTTATTTTAGGGAGGTAGTTTAGTAACTGAAAGAAAGCATGAGAAGGGCTTCTAAAGTGTGGTAATGTTCTGTCATACAAATGGATTCAGAGTGGCATTGCTGGGTCACAGGATATGCTATTCCGATGTCAGTGTAAACTTATTTTGTGATTTTCTATATATATATATACTTTAATAAAAAGTTTAAAAATTTTGCTGGACTTCTGCTTACAGCCAAGATGGAATAACAGACTGGCTTTACTCTCCTGCTTCAAACAATAAATCTATGAGACTGGAAATCGGGTAATGAAAGAATGGATCATAAGACGGTAAACCAATGAGGCTAGCCCTACAATTACCTTGAAAGAGTTTCCAAGACATGACACAAAGAGGGAGAACAGAGGTAGACCCTGGTGGACGCTCCGATTTGAGAGTCCAGAGAGACCAAGAGAACTAGAGTTCATAGGACAGTACCAGAGAGGAGGAAAGTGAACAGAACGAGAATCCAGGATATCTACAGAGGGTAGGGTGTTACTTTAGTGTTCAAAAGAGTACTGATAAGTGCATGTGTGAGAAAAAATACCTGAGGCTAGGAAAGACAATCAACTGAAAGAATTAGAGGGAACAGTGCCTGCTGCTTATACAAGATCAGAAAAATTCCCTGCTCCCACTAGCCATACTAGAAAAACTCATAATTCATGGGTAACTGGAAGATCTTGCTTTGGTAGCTGGGGAATAATTAACTCTATACTGAGCATTGCTCCAGACCTGCCTAACAAATCATAAAAGCAAGACCAGAAAGGACAGAACTTATTCCAAGTAACTGCATCCCAGAAAAAGACCAGGAAAATATATATGGATAAAAAAACTTCAACCCCCAATAGGATAAAATTCATAATTTCTAGCACCCAAAGATTACCAGGCAGGAAAACACAACTCAGAATGAGGAGAATGTCAATCATTGAAACCAACCCAGATGTCGAATTATTCCACATTTTTCAAAAAATTAGCAACATGGGAGATATTAACATCACTCATATTTCATAGAAAACAATGAGTAGAAAAATCCACTGGACAAGCTAAACATCAGATTCAACATCACAGAAAAAAAGATCAATGAACTTGAAGGCACAATAATAGAAACTATCCAAAATGAAATATACGGGGGCAGGGGGAATGTATCTGAGGGAATCAGTGATCACATGGACTAAAATATGAGTAACTAGAACCCTAAGGGATGTGGGGGGGGGGACAGAAAATATCTGAAGAAATAATTGCTGAAAACTTTCTAAACAAAACATAAATGCATAGATCTAAATAGTTCAACAAACTCCAAGCAGAAGTAACATGAAGAAAACTGTACTGAGGCACATCGTAATCAGATTGCTCAAAAGCAGTAATACAGAGAAAATCTTAAAAGCAGCCAAAGAAAAAAAGACATGTATACAAGAACAAAGAAAAGGATGATATCAGATCATGTCACAAACAATGCAGGTGAGAAGAGAGTGGACAACATCTTTCAAGTACTGAGAGAAAAACTGACCACCTAGAATTCCATACCCTGAAAAATTGTTTTGAAAAAGAATCAAAATAAAGAAATTTTCCTATCTACAAAAGAAAGAATTCATCATCAACAAACACATATAAGAAATGTTAGAAGACGTCCTTCAGGTTGGAAGAATTTTTAAAAATTTTAATGAGAAAAAATCTACATAACATAAAATTCACCATTTTAAACCATTTCATAATATACAATTAAGTGGTTTTCAAAAATTATATTCACATCGTTGTGCAACAACCACCACTATTTAATTCAGAAAATTTCCCTCATTCCAAAAAATCCCATATTTCCCAATTCCCCTCTTCCTCCATCCCCTGGCAACCACTAAACTACTTTCCGTCTCTATAGATCTTCCTGTTCTGGACATTTCATTTTAATGGAATCATTAGATCATATAATATATGGCACTTTGTGTCTGGCTGCTTTCTCTTAGCATAATATTTTCAAGGTTCATTCGTGTCATAGCATGAATCGTTACTTAACTCTTTATATGGATGAATAATATTCCATTACATGGTCTATTAGTTACTCAGGCTACCATAACAAAATACCACAGACTGGACAGCTTAACAGAAATTCATTTTCTCACAGTTATGTAGCCTAGAAGTCTAAGATCAAGGTGCTGTCAGGGTTGGTTTGTGGTGAGACCTCTCTTCCTTGCAGGCAGCTGCCTTTTCACTGTGTCCTTGCATGATTTCTTTTCTGTGTGTCCACAGAAAAAGAGAGCTCTAATGTCTCTTCCTCTTTGTATGAGGATACCAACCCTATAGGATTAGAGCCCCATCCTTATGACCTCATTTAACCTTAATTAACACCCTAAAGGCCCTATCTCCAAACACACTCACATTGAAGGTTAAAGGCTTCGACATATAAGTTTTGAGGGGGACACAATTTAGTTCATAGCACATGGATATACCAAATTTTCTTTATCCATTCATCAGTTCGTGGATATTTGGGTTGGTTCCACTTTCTGATTATTAAAAATAATGCTGCTATAAACATTCATGCACAAGGTTTTTTGTGGATATATTTCTCCAATTCTTTTGGTTATATACCTTCAAGTGGAATTGCTGAGTAATATGGTAATTTTATATTTAACCTTTTGAGGAACCATCAAACTTTCCAGTACAGCAATACCTGTACTACTTTACATTCCCACTAGCAATATATGAAGGTCCCATATCTCCACTTACTTACTGTCCTTAAAACACACACACACACACGCACGCACGCACACACACACACACAGCCATCTTAGCAGATACGAAGTGGTATCTCATTGTGGTTTTGGTTTCGATTTGCATTTCTCTAATGAATAATGATGTTGTTATAAATGATTTTTTCATTTACTTATTAGTCATTTGTATATCTTTGGAGAAAATCTATCCAAGTTATTTGCCCATTTTTTAACTGGGTTGTTTATCCTTTTGTTGAGTTGTAGTTCTTTACGTATTGTGGATACTAAATTCTTATGAGGTATATGATTTGCACATATTTTCTTCCATTCTGTAGGTGTTTTTTTTTTGACTTTATGATAACGTCCTTTGATACACGAAGATTATTATTACTTTTCCTCATTCCTTCTCATGACTTCATTTATTTATTTATTTTGTATGGTGACACTGGTTAACAAAATCCAATAAGTTTCAGCTGTACACTTTAACAGTAAAGCATATATATATATATTTACATTGTGTGTTCACCTCCCATAGTTAGACTTCTTTTTGTCACCACATATTTCACCCACTTTACCTTGTCTACATCCCCCCTATGCCAACCCCCTACCCTCTGGTAACTACTAGTCTATCATCCATATCCATGAGTCTCTGTTTGTCCTGTTCCTTTGTTGCTTTTAGGTTTATATCCAACATATAAGTTTATCATGTGATTTTCAACTTTTTCTGTCTGCCTTATTTCACTTAGCATGATTATCTTGAGGTCCATCCATGTTGTCACCAATAGCAGTATTTCATCTCTTCTTATGGCCAAGTAGTATTCCATTGTATATATGTACCACAGCTTCTTTAGCCAATCATCTATTGTAGGACACTTTGGTTGCTTCCATGTCCAGGCCACTGTTAATAATGCTGCTATGAACGTTGAGTGTGCAAATGTTTTGGATAATAACTATTCTAACAGATGTGAGATGGTATCTCATCATGGTTTTGATTTGCATTTCCCTAATAACTGGCGATCTTGAGCATCTTTTCATATATTTGTTAGCCATTTGTATGTCCTCTGGGGAGAAGTGTCTGTTCAGATCCTCTGCACAATTTTTTATTAGATCATTTGTTTTTTCGTTGTTATCAATCGTATGAGTCCTTTGTATGTTTTGGATATTAGGCCCTTATTGGAGGCGCTGCTGGTACGTATATTTTCCCGTTCTGATGGTTGTCTCTTTACCATGTCGACAATTTCTTTTGCTGAGCAGAAGCTGTTTAGTTTGATGCAGTCTCATTCATTTAGTTTTGCTTTTACTTCCCTTGCCTTTGAGGTCAAATTCATAAAATCTTCTTTAAGTCCAAGGTCCTTGAGTTTCATTCCTATGGTTTCTTCCATGCATTTTATTGTTTCAGGTCTTATTCAGGTCCTTAATCCATTTTGAGTTAATTTTGGTATGTAGTGATAGACAACAGTCTAGTTTCATTCTTTTGCAGGTGACATTGCAGTTTTCCCAGCACTATCTATAGAAGAGGCTTTCCTTTCTCCACTGTATGTTTTTGGCCGCTTCGTCAAAAATTATTTGCCCATATAAATATGGGTTTACTTCTGGA
The DNA here is from genome assembly GCF_014176215.1 of Rousettus aegyptiacus. Lineage (NCBI taxonomy): Eukaryota > Metazoa > Chordata > Mammalia > Chiroptera > Pteropodidae > Rousettus > Rousettus aegyptiacus. The sequence continues at coordinate 13,892,409 of NW_023416309.1, forward strand.
CTCCCGATTCTGTTCCACTGGTCCATGTGTCTGTTTTGCTGCCGATACCATGCCGTTTTGATTACTGTGGCTTTGTAGCATAATTTGAAGTTGGGCAGAGTGATGCCTCCAGCCTCGTTCTTTTTTCTCAGGATGGCTTTGGCAGTTCGGGGTGTTTTGTGTTCCCATACAAATCTGATGATCTTTTGTTCTATTTCTTCAAAAAATGCCAATGAGATTCTGATGGGGATTGCATTAAATCTGTATAATGCTTTAGGTAATAAGGTCACTTTAACTATGTTGATTCTTTCAATCAAAAAACATGGAATATCTTTTCATTTCTTTTAGTAAGGTCTTATATCTTCGATTTCTTTTAGTAAGGTCTTATAGTTCATTACACAGGTCCTTCACATGTTTCATTAGATTTATTCCTAGGTCTTTTATTCTTTTTGTCGCAATTGCAAAAGGAATTATTTTTTCCATTACTTTTTCTGACACTTTGTCGTTAGAGTATAGGAACGCTATGGATTTTTGAATGTTGATTTTGTAACCAGAAACTTTACTGTATTTGCTTGTTGTTTCCAGTAGTGTTCTTGTGGAGTCTCAGGGTTTTCTATATAGAGAATCATGCCATCTTCAAATAGCGACAGTTTGACTTCTTCATTTCCTATTTGGATGCCTTTTATAATTTTCTCTTGTCTGACTGAACTTGCTAGGGCCTCCAATGTTATATTGAATAACAGTGGTGATAGTGGACAGCCTTGTCTTGTTCCTGATCTTAGAGGGAAGGCTTTAGTATTTCACCATGAAGTATAATGTTGACTGAGGGTTTGTCATAGATGGCCTTCATTATGTTAAGGTACGTTCCTTCTATACTGATTTTGTGAAGTGTTTTGATCACAAACGGATGCTGTATCTTGTCGAAGGCTTTTTCTGCATCTATTGATACGATTGTATGATTCTCGTTTTTTAATGTTTATGTGGTGTATCACATTAATAAATTTGAATATGTTGAACGATTCCTGTGCCCCTGGGATGAAGCCCACATGATTGTACTGCTTCCTCTGTGATTTTTTGGAAGAGTTTGAGGAGAACAGGTATTAAATCTTCTTTGAATGTTTGGTAGAATTCACTGGTGAAGCCATCTGGTCCTGGACTTTTACTTTTTGATAGGCTTTTGATGATTGTTTCAATTTCCATACTGCTGATCGTCCTATTTAGATTTTCTAGTTATTCTTCAATATTCGGTCTAGGAAGTTTGTATTTTTCCAAGTACTGGTCCATTTCTTCTATGTTATTATATACTTTTTCATAGTATTCTTGTATGATCCTTTGTATTTCTGCGATATCAGTCGTAATTTCCTCTCTTTCATCCCTGATTTTGTTTATTTGTGTCCTTTCTCTTTTTTCTTTAGTGAGTCTAGCCAGGGGGTTGTCAGTTTTATTAACCTTTTTCAAAGAACCAGCTCTTTGTTGCATTTATTTTTTCCTGTTGTTTTTGTTTGTTTTCAATTTCATTTATTTCTGCTCTAATTTTGATTATTTCTTTCCTTTGGCTGACTTTAGGCTTCATTTGTTCTTCCTTTTCTAGTTTTTTAAGATGAAGCATTAGGTTGTTTATTGGGGCTCGTTCTTGTTTTTGGAGTTAGGCCTGTAATGATATGAACTTTCCTCACATGACTGCTTTTGTCATGTCCCAAAAGCATGGATATGTTGTACTATCATTATCATTCGATCTCTCTTTATAGTTGTTCTTTGAACCAGTTAATCTTCAGTACTATGCGGTTTAATCTTCATGTATTTGTGGTTCTTCCTGCTTTCTTTTTGCAGTTAATCTCTACTTTCAAAGCATTATGATCAGAGACTAGGATCAGAGAATATGGTTGGTATGATTTCAACCCTCTTATATTTGTTGAGACTATCTCTGTGTCCCAGTATGTGGTCAATCCTTGAGAATGTTCCATGTGCCCTAGAGAAGAATGTATAAGCAGTTGTTTTGGGATGAAAGGGTCTATAAATGGCGATTATGTCCAGTTAATCTAATGTGTCATTTAAGGATGTTATTTCCTTAAAGGATTTTCTGTTTGGATGATCTGCCCATATCTGACAGCGGGGTATTTAGGTCCTTTACTTTGAAAGTGTTTTAGTCTGTTTCTCCCTTTAGTTCTGTTTGTAATTGCTTTATATATTTAAGGGGTCCCTCAGTGAGAACATAGATATTCATAAGTGTCGTGTCTTCTTGGTGCATGATTCCCTTTATCATTAGGAAGTGTCCCTCAGTATCTTTCTTTACCTTTTTTATTTTGAAGCCTATTTCACTTAGTATTAGTACTGCTACTCCCATTTTTCTCTGAATAGCATTTGCTTGAAACATCATTTTCTACCCTTTCACTTTGGGTCTATATTTGTCTTTGGAACTGAGCTGTGTCTCCTGCAGCTAGCACACGGGTTGTTTTGTTTTGTTTTGTTTTGTTTTATCCATTCTGCAACTCTGTGCTTTTTAATTGGCGATTACTGAAATATGAAGTCTTCTTATAGCCATTTTATCTTTTGCTTTCTGGGAGCTCGGTGTTTCCATAGTTTCCTCGTCCTTATGTTTCTGTTTTCTTTTTTTGGTTGGCTTTTGTATGTTTTCCCTCTGGTCCTTCTTCCGAATCTTTGGTGTGTGGTTCATTTACGAATATATAAAGGACAGTTATATATGTATATACATATATATATATACGGTCATGCATTTTCTTCTGTGAGTGCCTTATCTCCATTCCCCTTTGTGGATTTGGATCCTAAAATCCTCTCCTTTTCAGTCATTGTTGTCTTGGTTTGTCCCTATGTGTGCTAAATGTTTATTACTATCTTGCCATAGCAAATCACTTCTTCTTGTTCAAGCTTATAATGCCCTGTTCTTAGAATGGGTTGCATCCTTTGCTTCTATCTGCCTGAGAGTCACCTTACTCCTAATTATGTTTTTTGTTTTTTTTTTTTATCATTTAGTTTTAAGTGAGCTGACCCTTTTCAGTATTTCCTGTAGTGCAGGCCTCGTAGTGAATTCCCTCAATTTTCATATGTCTGTAAAGGTCTTTAGTTTACCTTCATATCTAAAGGAGAGCTTAGCTTGATACATGATTCGATGCTGGTAGTTCCTTTCACTTAATAGTCTGAATATTTGATTCCACTCTTTCTGTCATATGAGGTTTGTGCTGAGAAGTCTGACAATAATCTAACGGGTTCTCCTTTACAGGTTACCGTCTTCTTTTCCTTGGCTGCACTGAGATCTGTCTTTGTCATTGATTTTTGATAATTTTAATACAATGTGCCTTGTTGAAGACCTATCTGGGTATTCTATTGACTTCTCACATTCCAAGCTCCAGCTCATTCCTTAGATTTGGGAAATTCTCATCAACTCTGTCTGAAAATGCTTTCTAGTCCCTGCTCCTTTTTCTCCTCTTCGAGAACTCTCATTATTTTTATGTGTCCTCTCCTGATAGTATCAGCTAGTTCTTGTATTTCTCTTTCATTATTTTTCATTCTTCGGTTTCTCTCTTCTTCCTTCTGATTTATTTCTAGATTTCTGTCTTCGGTATCACTGATCCATTTCTCCATTTGTCCACTCTATTCCCCAACCTTCCTATTTCATTTTTCAACTCTTGCTATGTTTATTTTTTTAAATCTCCAGAAGTTCTATTCTGTTCTTTTTGAAGGTTTCAGTCTCCTGGCTAAAGAACTCATTCTCCTCATCTAGTTGTTTTTTCCATTCCAGCAATTGTTGATATGACTCATTTTGGATTTCACTGAGTTTTTTCAGAACTATCATCCTGAATTCTCTGTCATTTAAGTCACATATTTCTATGTCTGTACACTTATTTTCTGGAGATTTTTCTCTTTCTTTCTGAAAAACCTTGTCACCTTGGTTGTTCATGTTGTTTAATGGACATTTATTTATCTGCCTGGGCATTAATGGAAGTATAGTCTGCTTTTTTTTCCAGAAAAATTTATTATATAATGATTTCTCTTAAGCCTGTTGCAAAGTAGGAGCTTTTGGTTTCCAGTAGGTGGCGTGTAAGCCTCTTGGATCCCTGCTTTATATAAAGCCTTATTAATGCCTTTTTATTTTCTTGTAGATATTTAATCAGGCTTGTTACCTTCAGTCTCAGTCCCTGTCAGTGTTCGGTCACAGAGGGTATGGGGAGATGGGCCCTCTGAGTTGGGGGATGGGGGCTGCAGCTCAGCCTCAGTTTTACAACCGTGGCTAGTATAACAATTAACTGTTGTTTCTCTATCGTCTGGCTTCTCTGCTTTCTTCCCTGATGAGTAGGCCGTACCGTCAGCCATGTGGAGCTCACAACTCTCCCAGGCATGGTTGCTCAGAGAAGTTGCTGCGTCTTCTCTCCTGCCCCTCCTCCTACAGGGAACACCAGTGGCTTGAGAGGCGGAATCTTTATTTCTCCCAGTCTACTGCCTGACACCTGGGGTTCTGACCTGTGGTAGCTCTTATGTGAAGATCCCATGCTCAGATCTGTTGAGTTTTAGATGTTCATCTTATTGTTGTTTCATGGGGACATCTCTCACTCTTCCATGTTTCTCCAAGCTACCTTCCAAAGTTTGTTATTTTGATAAAGTCCACTTTATCTATTTTTTCTTTTGTAGTTAGTAGACTTGGTGTCATATCTGAGTTCACTGCCAAACAAAACAATAAATCCTCAGATCCAAATAGCTTCACAAACTCCAAGTAGAAGTAACATGAAGAAAATTACATCAAGACACAAGCTCATCAAGATATACTCCAACCTTTTAAGAGTTTTATAGTTTTAGTTCTTAAATGTGTGTCTTTTTTTCCATTTTGAGTTGCTATTTTGTAGATGGTGTCAAGTAAGGTTCCAACTTCCTTCTTTTGCATGTTACTCTCTAGTTATTCCTGCATCGTTTGTTGAATGGTGTTGGCTCCTTTGTTGAAAATCAATTGGGAATAGATGTGTGAATTTATTTCTGGACTTTTGATTGTATTACATTGATCTACATGTCTGTCCTATGCCAGCAGCACACTGTTTCGTTTACTGTAGCATTGTATTAAGTTTTAAAATTGGGAAGTATGAATCCTCCAACTCTGTTCTTTTTCAAATTGTTTTGGATATTAAGATTACATTGCATTTCCATAGGAATTTCACGATCGGCTTGTCCATTTCTGCAAAAAAGGCAGTTGGAATTTTCATAAGGATTGCACTGCACTCGATCTATTTGGGGAATATTGCCATCTTAACATTAAGTCTTTCAACCTACAACACAGATGTCTCCATTCCTTTAGGTCTTTTCTAATTTCTTTTAATAATGTTTTGTAGTTTTCAGTGTTCAAGTCTTGTACTTCCTTGATTAAGTTTATTCCTAACTATTTTATTCTTTTTGATGTTATAAGGGAATTACTTTCTTAATTTCATTTTCAATTGTTCATTGATAAAGGCTAGAAGAATTCTGAGAAGCGAGATAAAGAAGGCATAAATTGCCTTGAACAGACTTAGTAGAAATCTAGATTTGGCAAACTCTGTAGGGGAAGGCTCAGAAGGAAATGAGGAACCTTTTATTAGAAAATAGAAGAAGGGAGATGCTTGTTATTTGGTGGCAGAAAGGTTAGTGAAATGGTCTCCTGTGATCATCACTAGAACTTTCTAGTGATGATCCTGGTGATATAGCTAAGGAGATTTCCAGTCAAGTGTTGAAGATGAGGCCTGATTTTTTTCTTGCTGCTTATGATAAAACATGAGATGAGAAAGATAAATTTAGGGAAAACTATTAAACATGAAGAAATCAGGATTTGATGATTTTGGAAATTTTCAGTTTCTCTAGATGGCAAAATATTTATATGACAAAAGGATATTGGACTCTCCTTCCCTAAATTATACTGGCAGGAAGCAGCCTTATAAAACCACTTAGCTGCAAACATGTTCTAACTTTTGTGAAAAAGGAAGGCTGACTCAAAGGGTGAAACCAGAGGGTGGAGCAGATAGCTGAGAGGATTATTTCCAGGCCTTGAAATTTAATGAAGGAATTCCTAGTATTTTCCTGGCAGGATTTCAGAATTGACATGGGCCCTTTTTACCTTCCATCCTCCCGCCCCCTTTCTTTTTAACTGGAATGTCTATGACTATTATCCTTTCCCTGGCCCGCTGTTGTATGTTGGGTGTTGGGTCACATTATTTGTCTCTAGGAGTGGAATGGCTGGATTATATAGTTAGATGTTTATATACCTGTGTATATAACCTTTAGTTTCACAGGTTTATAGATGGAAAAGAATTGTGCCCCAGTAACTTTACTTACTGTATTACATCTAATAACTTCATTCATACAAGGACCTGATTTAGATGAGATTTTGGACTTCTGAGGCAATGGCTATAATAGGATAGTCTCCTGGAAAGCTTGGGATTTGAATGTATTTTGCATGTGGAAGTACAAGAATGATTGGGGTTCAGGGGAGGACTGTAGTGGACAAGCTAAGGTGGCTCCCCTGTGATTCTTACCTCTTCGTGTTCACACCTTTGTGTAATTCCCTCCTTTGTGGGCAGGACCTATGAATATTTTCAGATCAAGAAATGATGGTAAAATTGATTGGATGTCACTGCCATTATTATGTTATGTTATATAAGTTTCTGTCTTGCTAGCAGACTCAGTTTTTCTTGCTGGTTTTGAAAAAGAAAGTTGACATGACTATTACAGCTACAAAAACTGGATGCTTCCAGAAACGCAGAAGGGGAAGTGGATCCTTTCCTAGTTGAGCTTCTACACGAGAACCCAGCCCTAACCAACACCTTGACTGCAGCCTTTTGACTAGCTAAGCAGTTCCTGAACTTCTGACTCATAGATCTTTGAAATAATAAACGTGTGTTGTTTGAAGGTGCTATGTTTGTGAAAATTTTTGTGCCACAAAGAAGACCAATACAAACAATTCTTTAAAAGTTAAAGATACATTTAACCATATAATCCAGACATTCTTCTCCTAGAAATTTACCCAGAATAAAAGGAAATGTATGTCCAAAAAATTCTTGTACACTAGTGTTCATAACATCTTTACATGTAATAATTCAAAACTGAAAACAATCCAAATGCCCATCAATAGATAAATGGATAAATTATGGAACAATGGAATACTACTCAGCAATCAAAAGGAATCAATTATTGATGTAAACAAGAACATGGATAAATCTCAAAATGATCATGCTGAGTAAAAGAAGCTGATAAAAGAAGAGTAAATACCATATGGTTCCATTTATATGAAATGCTACAAAATAAAAAAGTAATCTATAGTGACAGAAAGCAGATTAGTTGTCGTTTGGGGATGGTGGGTCACGCAGGGGTAGGAGGGACGAATTACAAAGGTCATTTTGGGGGTGATGGATATGTTCATTGTATTGGCTGTTTCATGGGCATATACATAGGTCAACTTATCAAACTGTATACTTTATGTATGGTTTATTTTATATCAGTTAGTCAATAAACAGTTTAAAAATATATTTGCCACTTGCACAGGCTTTTTTTCTCACAAATAATTATATTCAAAGAAGCAGGACAATCTCTGTCTAGTCATCATAGACTAGGTCTTGTTACTCATCCACTCAATCTCAAATATTTTCTAAATATCTCTTAGTTGCTGTGGGAAATACAAATATGAGTCTTTTGTACTAATGAAGCATGTAATCTAATAGAATGGGTAGGGTTTGAAAATCCTAAGTTATTTTTTTACATTGTTTTCACAAAGATCCTTACCAGAAGCAAATCCTTCCCAGTGACTACGTGTCAGATGCTCCATACAGCTCAGGACCTTGCTCCATACGTCATCAAATACATAAGCAAGGACATCCTCTTTCATGCAGTAAAAGGGAGCAATGGGAGGGTACCCTAATTTCTGTTTCTCCGTAGTTGCTTCTGATTTCTTTCCAGGAAACCCCTCTTCCCTGTAACAGAAGAAGATGGAAAGACTTCATGGTTCTTCTTTCTTTTTTAAAAAATTATTTTCAAGTATACAGAATTTTGGTTAGACAGTTATATTGTTCATAAAACGATCCCCCCAATTGCTCCCTCCCTCCCCTGGCCCTCTACTTAGTCATCATATTAATGCTAATTGCATTCCCTATGCCATGTTCCCTATCCCCGTGACCAACTATCAACTACTAATTTGTTCTTCTTTAACCCTTCACCCCATTCTCCCAGCCTCTCAACTCCCTCTCCTCTATAGATCACCAAATTGTTCACTGTATTTGAGAATCTGTTTTCTCATGGCTATTCTTCACTGAATGTTCATCACTGTTCTTTGTGCTTCTTAGGCGTGTAATTTGTGCCCCACCCCCAACCTCCCTGCCCAGCATATGTAGCATATGTATTAAGCGGCCTTGTGAACTAAGGGAGATTTCAACAGAGGAGACTCTGCATTTCCCTCTGCAACCCCACCCCACCCCACTACCCTCCCAAACGATATGCCACAAAATAGAACAAGGAAAAGACATTGTCATCTGAGTAACAGCTTTGACAATTCAGCATGAAGCAACATTTTTTGTAATAACTGGATAATATTTAGGTTAATATTAATGTGACACGTTTAACCGATGTAACTGATGTAACAAGCAGTTACAGTGGATGTTACTGATTATGCTACATTATAATTTAAGGTAATGATTCATTAGAGAAACAGTCCACATAGATTATTAAAATACTTTTGCTAATCCATATAAACATTTAGTGATTGGCTAGAAAGGAAAAGGACGGGTACCCAACAGCACAGGAAGCTACTCTGAGGCTCATCTGGAGATCGTGAATCTGTAGCCCAGAAACTCCTAGTTAGCAAAGTCTATCTTTCTTCTGGCAGGGAGTGCCAATAGCCCCAGGATTCTGAGGGAGAAAAACTAGCTAATAGATGTGTTTACATATGATGGATGTATTATAAACTAAGACAAAATAAATTCTGGAATTGGCTTGCAATAGGGAGAAATATCTCCCAGCCTCTACCATGACAGTTACCTAGGGTAGCAGAGGTCTCAAGAACTAAATAGGAAACTAGGCAGGAAAGAAGGAGACTAAGAGTTTTACACAGGGCAGCCAAAGACTCTTTGCTGCTCCCTTCCTAAGGAAGAGCTGGCCTGGCTTATGTGGTGAGGATGATTGATTAGTAGTAATTGTGTTTTTCTTTTTCTTTTTAGAGGAGATAAGACATTCTTATGATGAAAAAATTCAAATTATACAGAATGAAATGTACGTATGTAGTGAAAAATAAGTCTCCTACGTCTATGTCCCCCAGTGCCCATTCCCAGAAGTAAACATTATATATAAGTCCAGAGAAATAGGTACATTATACACTGTACTGCACCTTACTCTTTTATTTACAAATATACCTAGGCCCTGGATCCCTATCAATACATATGAATTCGCTTCTTTTAAAAAATAGATATATTCTATGGGATATACTGTAGTATAATATATCTAGCCAGTTATCGATCAATGTTTTGCTCTTCTTGTCAGCACTATAATTAATACCCTTGTATCTAGTTCTTTAGCTACATGGGTGTTATATCTGTAAGATAAATTCCTATAAGTAGAATTATTAAGTCAAGGCTATATGCATTTCAATTTGAGAGATATCGCCCACTTTCCTCTAAGGAGGTAGTATAATTCTCTAGTGAAAGAATATGCCAGTTTTCCCATCTAAGGCATTATCAAACTATCTTTTGTTCTTTGCCAGTCTGACAGATAAAATTCATATATGTAAAATTCATTTTCTTTTTATGTGAACTATTCATGTGCTTTGCCTGTTTTGTCCTTAGTCTTTGCTTTATTGATGTACATATTAAGGATATGAAGTCTTTTTGTAGGAACTGCAAATGTTTTTGCCAGTTGGTCATTTGTCTTTTGACTTTAAAAGTTTTTTCTATGCAGAAATTTCATTTTATGTAGTTTTTAAAATATATATATAATTTATGAAGTGACCCTCCCTTAATACTCTAGCACCCATCTGGCATTACATGCAGCCACTGCAATAATTTTGACTATACTCCCTATGTGTATTCTAGAGGTATTATGCTGAATGAAATAAATCAGACAGAGAAAGATAAACACCATATGATTTCACTTACATGAGGAATCTAAGGACCATAGATAGAAACAAATTAAACAAAAACAGACTCACAGATACAGAGAAACTGGTGATTTCCAGAGAGTAGGGGATGGGAGACTGGTTAAAAAAGGTGAAGGGATGAAGTACAAATTAGTAGTTACAAAACAGTCACAGGAATTTATGTAGTTATTTTTAAGAATTTCTTAAATGACTTGTAGATTTTGTGCTATGGTTAGAAAGGCCTTCCTTATTCCCAAATTATTTTTTAAAAATAATCTTTCAAAATTAATTTTCTTCTAAACTTATATGATTTCATCTGTCACCTTTAAATTTTTTATATATGCAAAATGTATTTTATGTAAAGAGTAAGTTAGGAACCTTTTTTTTCCAGATGGTTTTTCCATGTTGTACCAAAATCATTTGCTGAAATTACTGTATATATTTTGATTTATTTCTGGGTCTTCAATATTTTAAATTACGACCATTCTAAAGGTTTAACTATGCTGTTATTTTTCAGTCAATATCTCATTGATATCTCTAAACTGAATGCTGCCTTTCTAAAAATCTTCCCTCTATTACCTGAACATTTATTTGGGTTTACTATGAGGAAAAGGGAAAGAGATGCCCTAAGAGGACACCTATAAGCTGTTTACATCACATTTTAAATTAGTTAAATCAGCTTCAGTTTTATAAGCTAAAACCAAGGAAGAAGACTTATTCAAGGAAAAAGGAAGAGAAAACAGAAATGATTTGACATAGGCCAGATGAAGTAAAGGGAATGGGGGCAGTGTCTGAAAAACCACAAGAACCTAATTATGATTCCCTTGTAACAGAGAGCTAGCTCAGTGGTGTTATGTATAGAAATCTGGGTTATGTTTAGGTGACCCAAGGATGTATACATGGAGCACATGAGTAAGCATGGCTCTGCAGGAAATATGATGGGAAGAAGAGAAGTCTGGAATCATTTGACATAATACTAACTAAACCGAATTATACCCTCATATCCTAAAATGAAATTCTCACTTCCAGATGTGCTGCTGTGACAATCAATTCTGGACCTTTTAAAGGCTTAAAGGAATAGTTTAGGAGGTTAATGTTTCAGAAAGGTAGCACAGAATAGAGCCAGATTTAGAATTAGATAAGGTTTTTTGTTTTAGCTTTACCTCAGACAAATCACTTAACTATCTGATTCTCACCTGTCCTGTAAAGGGGGCAAATAATATCTATGTCACAGGACTATTGTCAGAATACAGTAAGTATAGATATAAAGAAGTACTAAGTATAAAGTCTGTGCTGAGTATAAGGTTTTTATATAAACTGTATATATATTTTTCAAACAGGATTTATGTAAATGAAGTTCACACATCTGCTTTTATTAAAAGTTTCAGTGTTTCCCGGAGCTCCCGGTGATAATTTACAAAAGGTAAATCAAATTATGTGCAGAAAAAATTTAACTCATTTAAAAACGGTTAATCTCAGGAAGAGGCAGATGATGTGCAGGAAGAAATTTACACAAGGAAGTCTGGTATGTGAAAGCAATAGGAATTTATATCAACTAAGCACGTGAACTCTGGATACCTGAGAAGTAACAGAAAATCCTAACAGAAAGTAATATAAATCTAATTATAGGTAATATTGGCAGTATACTTTAGAAAACATAGTTATTAATACATAAAATAGGCAAGGAGTAAAAAGTTTAAAAGACATAATACTCACATATCTGTTTGATCGAATGCCAGATATTCCTCTATTATTCCTTCAGAGAAGATTACACAGTCTTCCTCTTCTTTTTCCATAGAACACAAGCTAGGGGATTTGGCAATGGAAGATGCTTTAGGAACATAAGAAGTTGAAAAATGTAACTTCTTTCCTCTAATACCAAATCTGGGAGAGAAAAAAAAGCAAATATTCATTATGTACAACATAAACAGTTCTTATAGCAACTTAGTCACATGAGTTTCAGCTCAAAGTCCCTTGCCCTGGTGACACCTTCATGGGCTACTCTAAGTTTTAATGCCTGTTAGTTCTCAGGACAGGAGGAATAAATACTAGCCATAGACCTACTCTGCTTAGGTGTAGTATACAGTATTGAATGCTGCTTGCTATCTTTTCAAATGCAACAGCTATGGCTATAAAATAAAATAAAAAAATTAAATCTAAGAATATTTACATTCATAATTACATCCTTAAAGGCACCTCAATAACTTATTTTAATAACTTCATCGTTCATAATGAATGCTCCTTGAAGGCAGGGGATCTGGCTCTCCTTCGCTAGCTCAGCTGGTAGAGCGGAGGACTGTAAAGGCAGGGGATCTTCTCTTATTTATTTTTAAATTTCTTTTCCAACCCAGGTATCGATGAATATGTGATGACTCCTTCATTTCAGCAGGTTTACTTTGGAGAAAGCCAGTCAAATCTGAGCAATACAATTTTTAAAAACTGCTCTTGGTTTAACTAAATATCAAATATAACCAATGTATACTTTCTGTTATTGTTTATACTTTTTTTGTACCTTAAGTATTTTATTTAATGGGGAATAAGGAATAAACCTTTGGCACTTTTCAGCAAGACTAGTGGGAAAATCTTACTGGGAGACATTTTGGAAATGTATATTTGAAGCCTTAAAATAAATATACCCATAATTCGGTGGTTTCATTTGTAGGGATTTTCTTAAAGGATATGCCCTACAAGATTTGGCTATAAAAATTATCATCACAGAATTATTTATAATTGCCAAAAATTAAAACTAGCCCAACTGTTTCAAAATACAGCATTGGAGGTTGGATGTTCAATTAATGGTATATTAATGTAATGAAATACTATGAGCTCATTAAATTAATGTGGGAGAAAATGTAAGATGCACATAATAAAATGGTAAGTATAAAAAGATAATAAAACATGTAATATCATAAAATTATGCATATATGTTGCAGAGAATGCTAGATACCCCCCAATATCCATTCTCTCCTTTCCTAGTAAATCATGTCATTTTAATTCAGGAGAGCAATGCACCCACCTCAAAGACTACATTTCCCACTACCTTGCAGCCAGATGTAGCCAACAGATATCAGTAGAATTGGTAAGTGGGATTCTGGGAAGGCCATTTAAAAAGAACTGACTTGGCTTTATGGGGTGCCCTTTTGCCTTTCTGTCTGTCCTTTTTTTCTACCTAGAAAGTGAATGTTGTGTTTGGAACTCTATCAGCCATCTTGGACCATAAAAAAATCTTCAGGAAACACATCCTCAGCTTGCATAGTGTCACAAAAAGATGAAAGGAGTGTAGGACTCTGAAAACACCATGCCACCACTGTGCTATTTTTAGATACCCTTCCTCCATACCTATTTTAAAGTAGAAATAATAAACTCTGTAATGGAAGCCATTAAAGAAAGTGTAGGGTTCATAGGAAGTGGCTGGAAAGATATGATGAGGCCGGACTGTGAAGTACTTTGTGTAGTAACTTGGACTAATTGATAATAATGAAAACTAATTAATTACTTTTCGTAGTGATGAAAAGTAAAGTTTTTAATAAGGGGAATGACAGGATCCTTGCTTTAGAAGATCACTGTAATGATGATGAAGAGGATGATGTGGTTAGGAGGCTACTGCAAAAAATGAAGCAAGAGCTGGTGAGCTGATGAGAACCTGGACTACGTATGGCAGGAGGCATGGGGATGGAAGGACGGTAAGAGGAGAGAAACGGTTTGGAGTACCGACAGATCTAAATCAGCAGGTATTAACATTTATAAAAGCCTCTAAATTTGAGAGGGTTTTTTAAGTCTCTGAAAATTCTGAAATAGTGATTTCCAAATTCCAGTCAACAGACTTATACCAGTCCATGACAAAATTTTTACTGATCCACACCAAAATGAGCAAAATAAGGACAGATGCCCAGTGGGACTGCTAAATATCTTTAATGGAAAAGGGCTGTCCTTATTTTGAGATTATGTACTTCGCGCATTTTAATGTCAATATCTCTTTTCTTTTATAAAATAGAGGTGTTAGTAGTTCTTCTTTTAACCAAAGCATGACAAAATTAAAAGCTGTAAAGCCATGTCAAACACTCTATACCCAGCATTCCACGTTACTGTGCTATTGCATCATTCCATTTGCATTGTCAACCAGTCATCTCTTTAATCAGGAATAGCTAATGGAATTATTTGCTTTGGAAAAAAAAGGTCTTTCTAACAAAGAATAGGCCTTTCTTGTAGTAAAAAAATTTAAGTTGGATGTGAAGGAAAATGTTCCATTTTCCCAAAACCTTCGACAACAACAAAATAGTATTCTATATCATAAAACCTGTTATTTCTAACAAAGGAATCTAAAATTATCAGATTCCAGAGATTACCATGTCTGGAAAACAACTTTTAACTTCTGAAATGTTGTGATTCTTTTACTAGAAGAATAACAGTGGTCTTACCTAATAACGTATTGCCCTGGTAGTAATATTTAAGGTGAGATCTTTCTTGTGAGAGGAAAAAAAATCATTGGCACTTTCTTCTTCTCTCACATGCATGGAGGATAAAATGACTTTGCTAAACTTCTTATTTAAACAAAGAGTTTAATTTGGAGCCGGCTCATCCAGGTGGAGGTGTTAGGAGGTGGAATTCTGCAGCATTCCTGGAGGTGATCACTGCAAGGACCTCTAGGGTGGTTGGGAGGAACAAATGGCCAAGAGTTCTCCTTCCTGACTAGGAGCTGAAAAGTACAATTAACCACTCTCAACTCCATTTCAGATCAAACTTATGTCCCAGTGACCCCTAGAAATAACTGAAATAGAGGAAATTTACATGAAGATGTGATCTCATGATGCCAAAAAGTAAGAAAACATAACATAGTACTGTGCAATGGAAAGGGAATATGAGTGTGGATGGCCCTACCAGAACAACTGAAAGAGAATATCTCCATGGCTTTGGAGAGCTTCGGAAAGCTCTTTATGTCTAAAAAAAAAAAAAAAAAATCTGATTTGTAGTTAGCTTGGTTGGCTCTTGCATTTAAGATAGTTGTAACACCAAAAAAAAAAAAAAAAAAAATCAAAGGAAAGGGTATAATTTGCAATGAGTGAGGAGGTGTGCAAACAGCAGCCATGCCATATCGCTTTAATGATTTTTTAAATTGTGGTAAAAAAATATAACATTAAGTTTACCATATAAACCATTTTAAACTGTACACTTCAGTAGTGTTAAGCATATTCACATCATTTTGCAATAGATCTCTAGAATTTTTTCACCTTACAAAACTGAAACTCTAATACTCATTAAATACTAAGTGCCCTGCCCTCTTCCCCCTTCTCTCTTGACAATCACCTTTCTACATTTGTTTCTATGATCTTGACTACCTTAGATACAGTAGTCCCCCCTTATCCATGGTTTCACTTTCCATGGTCTCAGTTACTCAAGTCAATGGTGGTCTGACAATATTAAATGGAAAATTCCAGAAATAAACAATTCATAAGTTTTAAATTGCATGCTGTTCTGAGTAACTTAATGAAAGTTCTCATCCTCCAGTGCCACCTTGCTCCTGTCCTGCCCAGACATGAATCATCCCTTAGGCCAGTGTATCCACGTTGTATACACTACCTACCCTTTAGTCACTTAGTAGCCATCTCCATTATCAATCAGATCAACTGCTGTGGGATTGCAGAGTTTGTATTCAAGTAATCCTTTACTTAAAAATGGTTCCAAAATGCAAGAGTAGTGATGCTGGCAATTCAGACATGCCAAAGAGAAGCTGTAAAGTGCTTGTTCTGTATTGTCAGAAGGTCAAAAATAGCCTAACACTACGTCACAATGCCTATGTCATTCACCTCATTTAATCTCATGTAGGCATTTTGTCTCACATCATAAGAAGGTGATTATAGTACAATTAGATATTTTGAGAGACCAGACCACATTCACATAACTTTTACTTCAATATATTGTTATAATTGTTCTATTTTATTATTATTGTTGTTAATCTCTTCATGTGCCTAATTTATAAATTAAACTTTATCATAGCTATGTATGCATAGGAAAAAAACAGTATATATATAGGTTTTGGTACTATCAGTGGTTTCAGGCCCACTAGGGGTCTTGGAACATATTCTCTGCAGTTAAGGGGGTACTACTGCACTTAATATGAGTGCAATCTTACTGGGTTTGTTCTTTTATGATTGGCTTGTTTTGCTTAGCATAAGCTCTTTGAGATTTATCCATATTATTGTAACGTGACCGGATTTCCTTATTTTTAAAGGTTGCATATAATATATTGTATTACCATATTTTCTTTACCCACTTATCTGTTGGTGGACATTTGGGTTGCTTCTGCCTCTTGGCTATTGTGAATAATGCTGCAATAAACATGTGTGTGCAAATATCTCTTTGTGATCCTGCTTTCAATTTTATATACATATATATATATATATACATATCCAAGAGTGGGATTGCTGGATAGTATGAAAATTCTATGTTTAATTTTTTAAGGAACTTCTATCCTGTTTTCCATAATTCTTGAACCATTTTACATTCTCACCAATAGTGCACAGGATTCTGATTTCTATGCATTTTTCTAACACTTGTTTTCTGTTCTTTTGATAGTGGTCATTCTAATGGGTGTGAGGTGGTATCTCATTGTGGTTTTGATTTGCATTTCTCTTCTGATTAGATATGTTGAGCATCTTTTCATATGTTTGTTGGTCATCTGTATATCTTTGGAGAATTGTCTGTTCTAGCTCTTTGTTCATTTTTAATTGGGTATTTCCTTTTTTATTGTTGAGTTATACAAATTCATTAAATATTCTGGATGTTAACTCCTTATCAGATATGTGATTTATAAATATTTTCTTCTATTCCACAGATTTCCTTTTCACTTTTGATTATTTCTTTTCTTTGCACAGAAATTTTAAATTTGATGTAGTCCCATTTGTCTTTGGCTTTTGTTGCCTGTGCTTTTGGTATCATATGCAATAAAGTATTGGCAAAATCCAATACCCTTAAGCTTTCTCGTTATGTTTTATTTTAGGAGTTTTATAGTTTTAGGTCCTAAATCCATTTTCCGTTAATTTCTATATATAGTGTAAGGTAAAGGTCCAACTTCATTCTTTTGCACGTTGATGTCCAGTTTTCCTCATACCATTCGTTAAGAGACTGTCCTTTCCCCTTTGTGTAGTTTTGTCACCCTTGTTGAAAATTATTTAGCCATATATGCAAAGGTTTATTTCTAGGCTCTCTGTTCTTTCAATGATTTTTAAGGGTTATAATTTTGCATATAGTCATATACTTTAGCAACGTATTAGATATTATTGAATATTTTTAAGTAGGAGACAGAAAGGATCAATCCCAAATTTTAAAAGAAAGTATGATATAATGGGAGGGGCAAGAATGGATATAATTTGAAATGTTATTTTTGTAGAAAGTCTCAGTATTTGATAAACCTCATATTTTATGGTAATCTGAATTGTCAAACTGAAAAAATAAAAATGAATTCATAACACATTTTCTCATACCTCTTACAACAAAAAGTGGCAACATAGCATCAGTACCACCAACTTATATACCCATACTGCCGAGATTTTGTTCTCAAATACTATTAGCCTTTCAAAGGAATTAGGTCTCCTTGAATTTCAACTGATTCTTTTTTATTTCTTTTAAATTAAGTTAATTGGGATAACATTCGTTGATGCAAATATATAATTTTCAGGTGTATATTATAATTTAACATCTGTATGTTCTATTGTGTGTTTACCACCCAAAGTCTAGTTTCCTTCAGCCACCATATATTTGTTCTTTTACCCACTTCACTGTCTCCCTACCCCTCTATATTTGCAAGCCCCTTTACTCCATATACCTCCCCACTCCTCCCCCCACCACCTACCCTCTGGTAACCAATAGTCTACAGTCCATGTCCTTGAGTCTCTGTTTGTTTGTCCTGTTCCTTTTTTGCTTTTAGGTTTATATCCCACATATAAGTGATAACATGTGATTTTCAACTTTTTCTGTCTGCCTTATTTCACTTAGCATGATTATCTCGAGGTCCATCCATGCTGTCGCAAACAGCTGTATTTCATCTCTTCTTATGGCTGAGTAATATTCCATTGTATATATGTACCACAGCTTCTTTAGCCAATCATCTATTGTAGGATGCTTTGGTTGCTTCCATGTCCTGGCCACCGTCAATAATGCTAGGAACATCGGTGTGCAAATATTTTTTCAGATATTAGTTTTCAAGTCTTTGGGGTAAATACCCAGTAGAGGGATTGCTGGATTATATGGTAGATCAATTCTTAGTTTTTTGAGGAACCTCTACACTGTTTTCCATAGTGGCTGTACCAATTTGCAGTCCCATCAGCAGTGTATGAGGGTTCCTTTTTCTCTGCATCCTCTGCAGCACATGTTATTACTTGTCCTGTTAATTATAACTATTATAACAGATGTGAGATGGTATCTCATCGTGGTTTTGATTTGCATTTCCCTAATAACTGGCGATCTTGAGCATCTTTTCATATATTTGTTAGCCATTTGTATGTCCTCTGGGGAGAAGTGTCTGTTCAGATCCTCTGCACAATTTTTTATTAGATCATTTGTTTTTTTCGTTGTTATCAATCGTATGAGTCCTTTGTATGTTTTGGATATTAGGCCCTTATTGGAGGCGCTGCTGGTACGTATATTTTCCCATTCTGATGGTTGTCTCTTTACCATGTCGACAATTTCTTTTGCTGAGCAGAAGCTGTTTAGTTTGATGCAGTCTCATTCATTTAGTTTTGCTTTTACTTCCATTGCCTTTGAGGTCAAATTCATAAAATCTTCTTTAAGTCCAAGGTCCTTGAGTTTCATTCCTATGGTTTCTTCCATGCATTTTATTGTTTCAGGTCTTATTCAGGTCCTTAATCCATTTTGAGTTAATTTTGGTATGTAGTGATAGACAACAGTCTAGTTTCATTCTTTTGCAGGTGACATTGCAGTTTTCCCAGCACTATCTATAGAAGAGGCTTTCCTTTCTCCACTGTATGTTTTTGGCCGCTTCGTCAAAAATTATTTGCCCATATAAATATGGGTTTACTTCTGGACTCCCGATTCTGTTCCACTGGTCCATGTGTCTGTTTTGCTGCCGATACCATGCCGTTTTGATTACTGTGGCTTTGTAGCATAATTTGAAGTTGGGCAGAGTGATGCCTCCAGCCTCGTTCTTTTTTCTCAAGATGGCTTTGGCAGTTCGGGGTGTTTTGTGTTCCCATACAAATCTGATGATCTTTTGTTCTATTTCTTCAAAAAATGCCAATGAGATTCTGATGGGGATTGCATTAAATCTGTATAATGCTTTAGGTAATAAGGTTACTTTAACTATGTTGATTCTTTCCATCAAAAAACACGGAATATCTTTTCATTTCTTTTAGTAAGGTCTTATATCTTCGATTTCTTTTAGTAAGGTCTTATAGTTCATTACACAGGTCCTTCACATGTTTCATTAGATTTATTTCTAGGTCTTTTATTCTTTTTGTCGCAATTGCAAAAGGAACTATTTTTTCCACTACGTTTTCTGACAGTTTGTCGTTAGAGTATAGGAACGCTATGGATTTTTGAATGTTGATTTTGTAACCAGAAACTTTACTGTATTTGCTTGTTGTTTCCAGTAGTGTTCTTGTGGAGTCTTAGGGTTTTCTATATAGAGAATCATGCCATCTTCAAATAGTGACAGTTTGACTTCTTCATTTCCTATTTGGATGCCTTTTATAATTTTCTCTTGTCTGACTGCACTTGCTAGGACCTCCAATGTTATATTGAATAACAGTAGCGATAGTGGACAGCCTTGTCTTGTTCCTGATCTTAGAGAGAAGGCTTTAGTTTTTCACCATGAAGTATAATGTTGACTGAGGGTTTGTCATAGATGGCCTTCATTATGTTAAGGTATGTTCCTTCTATACTGATTTTGTGAAGTGTTTTGATCGCAAATGGATGCTGTATCTTGTCGAAGGCTTTTTCTGCATCTATTGATATGATCATATGATTCCTGTTTTTTATTGTTTATGTGGTGTATCACATTAATAAATTTGAATATGTTGAACGATTCCTGTGCCCCTGGGATGAAGCCCACATGATTGTACTACTTCCTCTGTGATTTTTTGGAAGAGTTTGAGGAGAACAGGTATTATATCTTCTTTGAATGTTTGGTAGAATTCACTGGTGAAGCCATCTGGTCCTGGACTTTTACTTTTTGATAGGCTTTTGATGATTGTTTCAATTTCCATACTGCTGATCGTCCTATTTAGATTTTCTAGTTATTCTTCAATATTCAGTCTAGGAAGTTTGTATTTTTCCAAGTACTGGTCCATTTCTTCTATGTTATTATATACTTTTTCATAGTATTCTTGTATGATCCTTCGTATTTCTGCTATATCAGTCGTAATTTCCTCTCTTTCATCCCTAATTTTGTTTATTTGTGTCCTTTCTCTTTTTTCTTTAGTGAGTCTAGCCAGGGGGTTGTCAGTTTTATTAACCTTTTTCAAAGAATCAGCTCTTTGTTGCATTTATTTTTTCCTATTGTTTTTGTTTGTTTGTTTGTTTTCAATTTCATTTATTTCTGCTCTAATTTTGATTATTTCTTTCCTTTGGCTGACTTTAGGCTTCATTTGTTCTTCCTTTTCTAGTTTTTTAAGATGAAGCATTAGGTTGTTTATTGGGGCTCGTTCTTGTTTTTGGAGTTAGGCCTGTAATGATATGAACTTTCCTCACATGACTGCTTTTGTCATGTCCCAAAAGCATGGATATGTTGTACTATCATTATCATTCGATCTCTCTTTATAGTTCTTCTTTGAACCAGTTAATCTTCAGTACTATGCGGTTTAATCTTCATGTATTTGTGGTTCTTCCTGCTTTCTTTTTGCAGTTAATCTCTAGTTTCAAAGCATTATGATAAGAGACTATGATTAGAGAATATGGCTGGTATGATTTCATCTCTCTTATATTTGTTGAGACTATCTCTGTGTCCCAGTATGTGGTCAATCCTTGAGAATGTTCCATGTGCCCTAGAGAAGAACGTATAAGCAGTTGTTTTGGGATGAAAGGGTCTATAAATGGCGATTATGTCCAGTTAATCTAATGTGTCATTTAAGGATGTTATTTCCTTATTGATTTTCTGTTTGGATGATCTGCCCATATCTGACAGCGGGGTATTTAGGTCCTTTACTTTGAAAGTGTTTTAGTCTGTTTCTCCCTTTAGTTCTGTTTGTAATTGCTTTATATATTTAAGGGGTCCCTCAGTGAGAACATAGATATTCATAAGTGTCGTGTCTTCTTGGTGCATGATTCCCTTTATCATTAGGAAGTGTCCCTCAGTATCTTTCTTTACCTTTTTTATTTTGAAGTCTATTTCACTTAGTATTAGTACTGCTACTCCCACTTTTCTCTGAATAGCATTTGCTTGAAACATCATTTTCTACCCTTTCACTTTGGGTCTATATTTGTCTTTGGAACTGAGCTGTGTCTCCTGCAGCTAGCACACGGGTTGTTTTGTTTTGTTTTGTTTTGTTTTATCCATTCTGCAACTCTGTGCTTTTTAATTGGTGAGTTCAGTCCATTTACATTAGGGCGATCATTGAAATATGAAGTCTTCGTATAGCCATTTTATCTTTTGCTTTCTGGGAGCTCGGTGTTTCCATAGCTTCCTCGTCCTTATGTTTCTGTTTTCTTTTTTTGGTTGGCTTTTGTATGTTTTCCCTCTGGTCCTTCTTCCGAATCTTTGGTGTGTGGTTCATTTACGAATATATAAAGGACAGTTATATATGTGTGTGTGTATATATATATATATGGTCATGCATTTTCTTCTGTGAGTGCCTTATCTCCATTCCCCTTTGTGGATTTGGATCCTAAAATCCTCTCCTTTTCAGTCATTGTTGTCTTGGTTTGTCCCTATGTGTGCTAAATGTTTATTACTATCTTGCTATAGCAAATCACTTCTTCTTGTTTAGGCTCATAATGCCCTGTTCTTAGAATGGGTTGCACCCTTTGCTTCTATCTGCCTGATAGTTACCTTACTCCTAATTATGTTTTTTTTTTTTTTTTTATCATTTAGTTTTAAGTGAGCTGACCCTTTTCAGTATTTCCTGTAGTGCAGGCCTCGTAGTGAATTCCCTCAATTTTCATATGTCTGTAAAGGTCTTTAGTTTACCTTCATATCTAAAGGAGAGCTTAGCTTGATACATGATTCAATGCTGGTAGTTCCTTTCACTTAATAGTTTGAATATTTGATTCCACTCTTTCTGGCTTATAAAGTTTGTGCTGAGAAGTCTGACAATAATCTAACGGGTTCTCCTTTACAGATTACCGTCTTCTTTTCCCTGGCTGTGCTGAGATCTGTCTTTGTCATTGATTTTCGATAATTTTAATACAATGTGCCTTTGTGAAGGCCTAACTGGGTATTCTATTGACTTCTCACATTCCAAGCTCCAGCTCATTCCTTAGATCTGGGAAATTCTCGTCAACTCTTTGTCTGAAAATGCTTTCTGGTCCCTGCTCCTTTTTCTCCCCTTCGAGAACTCCCATTATTTTTATGTTTCCTCTCCTGATGGTATCAGCTAGTTCTTGTATTTCTCTTTCATTATTTTTCATTCTTTAGTTTCTCTCTTTTTCCTTCTGATGCATTTCCAGATTTCTATTTTCTGATATCACTGATCCTTTCCTCCATTTGGTCTACTCTATTTCTGAAGCTTCCTATTTCATTTTTCGACTCTTGCAGTGTCTTCTTCATCTCCAGAAGTACTATTTCGTTCTTTCTGAGGGATTTCAATCGCCTTGCTCTGCTCATCTGGTCGTTTTTTCAATTTCTGAAATTGTTGATATGATTTGTTTTTACTCTTTGAGTTTTTCCAGAAGTACCATCAAATTCTCTGTCATTTAAGTCACATATTTCTATGTCTGTAAGCTTATTTTCTGGAGATTTTTCTCTTTCTTTCTGAGATACCTCATCACCGTGGTTGTTCATGGTGTTTAATGGACTATTTCTCTACCTGGGCAATTATGGAAGTGTATGTGCTGTTTTCCAGTAAGAGGGTTTATTATATAAAGATCTGTCTGTAGTCTGTTTCAAAGAAGGCGCTCTTCTTTTGGTTTCCAGTGTAGCGTCTAAGCCTCTTGGACCCCTGCTTTATATAATGCCTTAAAGTACCTGTGGTAATTCTTATGTGCAGATCCCATACTCAGACATGCTGGTGTGCAGTATGGAGTACGGGTGTTTTTTGTTGAGTTTTAAATGTTCAGCTTATTGTCATTTCAAGGACGTCTCTCACTCAGCCATGTTTTCCGTTGAAATGTGGCTCATAGCACTTGTTGCCTGCTGGGTATTGAAATGTAGCTTACAGGGTTGGCTCCTTTTGCTGCCTTTGGAAAGGCCACTCACAAGGATGGCCACCCAGCTGTGAACAGTTGGTCCTGAATCACTCAGACTGAGTTTGGCAGCAAGCCAATAACAGCGCCTGGGGCAGTCTGCAGGTTGGGTGGGTGGGGTCTCAGAGAGATAGTAGTAGTCAGATCAATACAGCCTTAGTCTTTCTGCAAATTTAGTAACTGTTGTGAATTCCCACATAAGACCCAGGTCACAGCAAGACCAGCTGCTGTCTGAGACTGGCCCACAGATCCTCGGTATCTGCCCAAGTTCGTGATGGCGGCAGCGATTTGCCTACCCCTACCGGTGAAGTGCAGGTCACAGCACTGGTCACCTGCTGGGAATGGATATGTAGCTTATAGGGCTGGCCGCTTTTGCTGCGATTGGAAAGGCCACTCTCAACAATGGCCGCCCCACTGTGAACACTTGGTTCTGATTCACTTGGAGCTGAGCTTGGCGGCAATTCAATAATACCTGGGCAGTCTGCAGGGTGGGTGGGGTGGGGTCTCAGAGCAACAATGGCTGTCAGATCAAAATAGCCTCAGTCTTGCTGGAAATTTGGAAACTATTGTAAGTTCCCGCAGATGACCCAGATCACAAAAGACCAACTGCTATCTGGGACTAGCCCACAAGTCCTCGATATCTGCCCATATTCATGTTGGCAGCAGCGATCTGCCTGACCTTATCTCTGAAATGGGTTGCCAATGTTGCTGGGATCAGAAACGCTGCTCACAACAATGGCGCCCTGCTGTGAATACTTTACTCAGAATCATTTAACTCAGGGCTTGGCAGCTGACCATAAACAACTGCTCCCGGCAGTCTGTAGGTTAAGCTGGATGGGCTGATCCCCTTTGACTAGCATCTCCTAATGGCTCTGTGGGAGAGGTCTACATAATCAAGCTGGCTGGTCTGTAGGGAGCTGGACTAAAGCACAATGGTAGCTGCCTTTTCAGCCCTCATTCTGACGCTAGGTAATGGAGACTTTTTCAGAATGTATCTTGCATGAGCCTCAGATCCACTGCTGATGTCCCGGCTGAGGGTCCGCAGGTTAGAAAGCCTTTGCGAGTCCTTCAAAGGGACATCTAGGGGCTCTGTCACCTTCCATCTCACCCAGACGGCCAGAATCCCCTCTAGTTTCTACAGTCAGAGTTATTGGAATCTCCTCTTCCCTGGGCTGGGACTCTGGGCTGGGGAACCCCAGATGTGACCAGGAACCCCCTTCCCTCCAGAAGAGCCTCTGCAGCTTTGCTCTCCCTTCTGGTGATCCTCCACCACCTGTGGGTGTGGTTCCAGCCCAATTCGGGACTTTGCCCCTCCTACTGGCTTCGCTGTGGCTTGTTTATATTATTAGATGTAGGTATTATGATCAGCTGGACTTCAGGTGATTCTCCACGTTGATTATTTTATAATTTGTTGTAATTTCAATGCGGTCCTGGGAGGAGACAAACCCTTTTACCCGTTCTACCATCTTCTGCAATCTATCAACTTTCTGTTGTTTTAAACCACCAAGTTTGTGGTAATTTGTTACAGCAGCCACAGGAAACTAATATAGTCAAGTTTTGCTGCCAAATGACTTATGAAAAAAATGCTGACTTTTTAGTTATTTTGAATTTGGGAACTGCAAATAAGAGATTGTGAACCTATATCTAGGACTAGCACTCAAGTATCTTTCCTAATTCCATGTTTTAAAGAAAAAAATTAGGATGGGCCTGGAACATCCTATTGTAACCAGAAAGCAAAGATACATTTAAGACAAAGGAACTAGTTTGACATGGCCCAGTTGTTACAATTGAAGCATCAATAATAATTATGTTTAACTAAAACATGAAAATATTTTGAAATTCTATAAATTCATAATGGTACTCCAGAGAGAAAATATCAAACAAAGTAGTAGTTACATGAAAAATATCATGGATCATTTTTAATTTGTTAAATTGCTTTCTACAGTAGTAGTATGCAAATATAGCTGGGTAATTTGTTTCATCTAAGTATATATCTGGATATAAAGCATAGATAGGTGTTTGTTTTATCTGTACTATAGTAAAGAAAAGCAATTACTAAGAATTTTAAGTCTAAAAGCCCAGAAAAGCAGAACCCAAAATAAGAAGGGCCAATGAGCAGGGATGGTAGCATGTACATTGGAAAATAATGATTTAGCCCCTTGGAGGAACTAACTGCTCAGACTTGATTCTTCATTTCCTTGGAGATGAAACCTCCAAATGGAACTACTATTTACAGTTATAAAATAATAAGGTGCATATAAAGTTTATACTAACAAATCAGGGAAATGTATCTTAATGATAGCACATAAATTACACAATTTTGATCAGTGAGAATTAAAGAATGAGACATTAGTTTGTAAAAATCTGAAATTTATATAAATTAATATAAATTATATAAAGACTATGATCAGTCTTATGGAGTTTGCTGTGCTCTATTAAATACCAGTAAGTAAGAAGAAATGTTTTAATACCTTCGGATACTGGTAGAATATAATACTTGGACATTTGGATACATAAATACTTACATATTAGAATACTTACATAGTAGAATCTCTTTCTTGAGACAAGGTTGCCTCATGTGAAGTTGAAATAGCAGAAGAGGATCTAGGATACAGTTCATAACCTTCACTTGGAGTAATTATCTGCTTACCCAGAATCCTTCAAAATGAACATAAAAAGAATTAAGCACCTTCACTTGACATACATACAAAATGTAGATATTTTTGGAACAAATTTGATGGCTCTACATAGAAGTCCAGTATATACTTAGTCTGATACTGATTAAGAATAATTCATAACACGAGAGTTCTTTCTGTGTCATGTGAGGACACAATAAGGAAGTAGCCATCTCCAGGCCAGAAAGAGATCCCTTACTGGAATCTGACTATGCTAGCACTCTGATCTCAGACTTTTAGCCTCCAGAACTGTGAGAAATACATTTCTGTTGTTTAAGCAAAAGATAAAAGAAAAAAAGAAAATATTCTTAAGAGAAAATGTGAATACAGAGCCTTATTATATCTTTCTTCTATAGAATAGACATGGAAAATATAAAGCTATAGCACCCCCAAAAATATTTGTGATTTGCCCTCCATTCTCTATAATCTTCATTAAATCGGCCCAAATGGGTGAGAAACAGGCCAAATTAGTGAAAACCTTGAATTATATTCTTAAGAACAGGAAGCTTTATAAATTTTAAGTATGCACAGTAAATGCAGGAATGCAGTTTCTAAGAGAAGATTCCTAACAGCTTATGTCCACTTTCAACTTTCCATAAGAATACATTTTCTGACCTTCTTGTCCAAAAGAAGGGCTCTTTGAACATCCATAATACACAGATCTCAGATATTGGTATAGAAATTAGAGTGACATATTGGTAGTTATGAAAACTCTGAGAAACTTCCATCGATTTGAGTTTTTTTCTCAACTGAGGCTTTCCACTGCATGGCCTTATTTACATTCATTAAACCCATGCTCATAAAGATTCAGAATACAAGCTTTTTTAGAAATTTGCTTTTCAAATTTTAGTATTAGCCATGAACACAAATTAACCCTAGAGTGTTAATACCTGAGATGAGGAAAACTACATGTCCACTGTTGGCACTCTTCTCGTAGACTCTTAGTATGTACACTCAACCTCTGCTCATACAAGAGCTCGTCAATGGCTGTGAACATTGCCTGGACTTTTTCAGTAGCATTTTGATCAAGTTCCTAGAAGAAAATAATACCCCAAAATATTTAGGTGAACTTCAGTCTCTGTTAAAAATCATAGAGGTTGAAAGCAATCAGATCTTGCTTTGTTTTTACTATTTGGTCCATTTAAAATACTGTTGAATTTCCATGAAAGAAAAGTTAAATTGGTGTTTTTGGATCTTAGAGTATTCAGATGTGTTCTCTATTTCTATTTAAAGAAATTTATAGAAATATCTACTTTTTAAAGTAAAGTTTTCTTTATAATAAAAATACTGTATTGCAATCATTTTTAAAAATCCAGAAAAGTATAAAGAGATAATAAAAATTACCAATAATTCTACCATTCAAAGATAATGATTGCTAATTTTATTATAGCTTGCTTGGTGCCATACCAGCATTTTTTTTAGAGCAAAGTAAAATATATACGTTACTTAGGAGTCTGCACTTTTTTCACTTGACAGTTTAGGTTATATCATTGTCCTCTATAATCTACCCTTTAGCAACAGCAAAAGGCATGGCTATAAAATATGAACCTGATCATGTTATCATGTTATCTGATTTTCTGCTTACTCTCTACTTCATCTGAATTTACACGCACTTTTACATTCAGGTGTAAGAAAAGTTTTACATTCTTTTAAAAGTATAAGATGAGAAATATGTATTTTCACTTCAAGAATGAAAGTTAGCTTCTACCAAATATAAAAAGGGCTTGCTAGGTAGATATGAAGGTTAACTGTAAAGACAACACAAATATATATTTTTAAATTTCTTATTATTTTCAAACTCCTGGGATAGAGTGAAATTAGACTTTCCTAGTCCCAGTGAACTTTGTTACTCTTTACTGTTAAATATTTATCTACTTACATTCTACTTACATCAGCTTTCTTTTGCTGGTATTTACCTGTTATAACTTTTCCCATCCCTTAATTTTCAACATTTGGGTGTCTTTTTGTTTTTGACATCTTTAAATAGCATGTAGCTGGATTTTTAAAATCCAATTTCAGAGTCTTTATCTTGTATTAATATGTAAATTTTATCCACTTATAATTATTATAATGTGCACTATCTGGACTTATTTTTACCAGTTATTTTGTTTTTATTTAACCTTTTTCTTCTGTTTTTATTCTCTTTCCCTTCTGTTACACTGAGTTTTCCTTATCCTCCCTATAAATTTGGAAGTTATTCATTATATTTATATTATTTTAGTAGTTATACTTAAAATCTTAGCATCCATAATCCCTTATTTTCATAAAAAAAAAGTTTAAAGTTTTTCAATATTTCAGTCCTCCACTGAAACAGAGCAAGAACTCTGAACACTTTATAATATATATACATAGGAAATCATTATGTTCTATACCTAAAACTAACACAATGTTATATGTAAATTTTACTTCTATTTAAAAAATAAAGAAAAGGAAAACAAAGATACAAGACACATTGTGAGGACAAAGTCCACAGAACTTGATTACTTATTAGATAAGAGAGGTGGCTGTGAATATAAATCCAAGCCTTCTATTCTGAGTGATAGAAAGGAAGATACTAGTAATAATAGTGAACATTTAGCAAATAAACTATTCTTAACTGAGAAGATCTCAAAGGTCTTCTTACTTATTAATCAATTTCTATCATATCTTTTGTCATTTAACTTGTTATTTTGACCCTAATTTTAGACTTAGTATCATATACCACTCATTAAAGCAGGACAGGTAAACACTTAGGACTTCTAGGAAACACTCTTACCAGTGTTTTTCAAACTTTAGGACCATGTGGATCATGAAATCAATTTAAGGAATCATATAATATGTGGCCTTTTATGTCCGGCTTCTTTCACTTAGCATGATTTGAAGGTTCGTCCATAGTGTAGCTCATATTAGTACTTCTTTTTCTTTTTATGGCTGAATAATATTCCATTATATAAATATACCTCATTTACAACTGATTTTTGTAAATTGATCTGATACACTGTGACTTTCCTGAACTCATTTCTTAGTTCTAGTAGATTTGGGAGAGGGGTAAAGAGTGTGAATTTTATAGGATTTTCTACATCATGTCATCTGTGAATGAAGATAGTTTTAATTATTCCTTTCCAATGTGGATGCCTTTAATTTAATTTCATGCTATTGCACTGACTATAACCCCCAGTGCAATGCCGAATAAAAGTGATAAGAGTATGCATCCTTACATTGTTCCTGATTTTAAGAGAAAAATATTCAGTCTTCCCATTACATACATTGTTAGTTGGAAGGTTTTTTTAGATGCCCTTTGTCAAAAGGTTGATGAAGTTCCCCTTTATTTTCAGTTTTTTTTTCTGAGAGTTTTAATACATGAATGTTGGATTTTGTCAAATACTTTTTGTATGTCTATTGAGACGATCGTGTCATTTTGTCCTTTATTCCATTACTATGATGTATTAAATTAACTTTCTAACATTGAGCCAGCTGTGCATTCACTAGGGCAAATAATCACTTTAGGTTGCTAGATTTGGTTTGCTAATGATTTAGTTTTGTGTCTAATTTCAGGAAGGATATTAACTTGTAGTTTTCTCTTCTTGCAATATCTTTGTCTGACTTCAGTATCAGGGTAATAATACTGGCCTCATAGAATGAGTTAGGAACTGTTCCCTATTTTCTGAAAAATTGGTATTGCTTCTTCTTTAAATATTTAAGTGTATATAGAAATAGTTGATTTTTTAAAAATATACATTTGCCTTCTTATGTCCTCGTGGTGAATTGTGTTATGTATTGAATTGTATCATCCCCAAATTCATATGAATTCATATATTGAAGTTCTAATGCACAATGTGATTATATTGGAGATAGAGCCTTTATGGAGAAAATTATGTTAAATGAGGTCATATGGGTGGGGCCCTAATTTGATAGGATTGCTGTTCTTATAAAAGGAAAGATGCCAGATCTCTCTCTACCTGAGCACATGACCAGGGGAAAGGCCATGTGAGAACACAACCAGCCAGAAAGAAGGGCCTCACCAGAAACTAAGCCTGACGGCTCCTATGCAGAAGCTAATATTATCCTAGAACTCAGTTCCTCGAAAAAATAGGTACTCTATATCTATATACCAGCAACAACCAGATTAAAAATATAGTTTTTAACATTATACCATGCATGGTACCTAAGAATAAATCTTCAACAAATGTACATTACTTTTATGGATAAAATTATAAAAAATTATTTTAAAATATTAAAGAAATTGATATTAAATGGAAATATTTATATATCAAATCCATGAACAGAAGAACTCAGCATCATAAAGATGGCAGTTCTCCCCAAAATGACCTAGGCAATTTAACAATCAAATGCTAACATATATGAAAAGGATTGGCCAAGTCAATTATGAACAATACAATAAGACTTCCCTACCAGATATTATGGATTATTATTAAGCTATAGTTGAATTGAAACCAGTTGTATTAGCATGATTTTAGGATAGAACAGTTTAGAGAGCCCAGGAACAGACCCTCTCATTTTTTAAAACTTAATCTAAAGCAGAGGGAACATAGCAGATCAGTGGGGAAGGATGCAATAATTCTACTGGAAATTATAACACCTTCTATACTCGAAGTTGGAAATGTGTGTGTGCATTTTTAGTGATCAAAAGGACTAGGAGGTACTATAGGTATTTAATAGTAAGGGATCATGAATATTAAACGCCCTGCTACAATGGGACATTTCTGTGCAATAGCCACACCCAAAATGTCCAAAATGCCCCTGCTTGGAAATCCTGAACTAGTCACTAAATAATGCTGAAACAATTCATTATCCATATGGAAAAATTAAAATCATGTTCCTGCTACATATTATATACAAAAAAAAATAATTCCAGGTGGATTAAACACTTAACTGTGAAAATTGTGGAAGTATTAAAAGCCACATACCAGGAAAGATATTTGTGATGCATTTAACAAAGGGTGAGTGTATTAGAGATTAATTGTATTTGGTTACTACTAACAAAAACAATAACAGTGGCTTAAGTAGGATAAAAGTTTATTTTTCTCTCATAAAAATGTTAGTCTAGGGGTAGGCATTAAAAAGCTGATATGGTGGTCCGCTGATATCAAGGACTCAATGTCTTATATCTTTTCCATCCTCAGTGACGGTTCATGGTCCAAGATGACTGCTGTACCTTTAGCTATAGTTCCATGTTCCAAGCAGTAATTAGGAGAAAAGGGTAAATGAAAAAAATAGCATTCAAGAAAGCCCCATCTCCTGACTTTTGTGTACAACTCTACCTCTACCTATAACACAGGCTGGGAAATAAATTTTCAACTAGGTACAATATCCAAAATTCTATAGTTCTATAGGGAGAATGGATATAATATAGGTATCTACAGCCTCTGTATTAAGTATCTATAACAGCAAAAGGGCCAGTGAAACAAATCTGGCCCACAGCCTGTTTTATAAATAAAGTTTTATTGAAGTATGCCTATTTATTTACACATTGTCTATTGCTGTCTTCTCATTACAGTGACAGAGTTTTGAGGGTCCTGACAGAGCTGGCAAAGCCTAAAATGTTTACTATCTTGCCCTTTACAGAGACTGTATACCCGCACCTAATCTAAAAGATAAAGAACTCCTACTAATTAATGAGAACAATAAACAGATCAAAGAATAAATGAATATGATATATAAACAGGCAATTTACAGACTATAAATATGTGTAACATCATGTATGAACTCTCTAAACATTGTTGAGCAAAAGAAACCAGATACAAAGATTACATACTATATGATTCTATTTATATGAAGAGCAAGAATAAGCAAAACTGATGATAGAGGTCAGAATAGCTTTTTTAAAAAAAGTCTGGCAAAGATTAAAAACTTCAATAATTCACTGTTCTGGTCAAGCGTGCAGGAAAACAGCCCCTTCCATATGTTGTTGGTGAGACTGCAGATGGTAATAACTTCTACAGAGGTCAACTTGACAACAGCTTTCAAAATTACAAAAGCACGTATCTTTTGACCAGCTATTCCACCTCTAGAAATTTATCCTCTCATATATATTCATATTTATGTAATATCTTATATGTACAGGGTATAAATGCGGCATTTTTTTTTTTGGTAATAGCAATGGCTGTGCAGCCATTTAAGAACAAGGAATTTTTAAATAATACGGATATTCTTCAAAATATATTTTTAAGTGAAAAAACAAATGGCACTGAACAGAGTGTATAATGACAAACTATGTAAAAATAAAAATGATTAAAATGTACAAAGTCAGCAAAGAAATCAATTAAATTTGTTAAGGAACTCCTGTCTGCTTCCTTATTTTAATTAAAAAAACTTTAGTGTTTTGCCATTTAAAGCGGTATTCACTATTTAACTGGCAAATAGTCATTATCAGGTTTTAGGGGTTTCCTTCTCCTATCTTACTGAAAATTTTTATAGGGAATGGCTTTTGAATTTTATCAAATACGTTTTCATATTTTTGATCATATTTTTTTCTTTGAATTACTGATGTTAAACATCTTAAGATATTTGCAGATATTTATCCATCTTTGTTTTCCTAGAATAAACCTTACTTGATTTTTTTAAATCAAGCCAGAGCGCATAAAACTAGAATAGAACAGAATTGGGTGAGCTATTTTTATGATCGTTGGCTATACAATTTTAAATAATAGATACAGTTAGAGTAAAAAAGTAGTCGTCCTTCACATCATTATATTAGTTTTGAATTTTAAAATACTATTTCAAAAGAATTAAACCTAAGAATATAAACACCAGAGTGATTATAAGTAATAAACAAATTTAGGAAAGTACTTGTCCATTAAGTTGGGATTAGAAAACCATATTCCTACAGACCAGTGATAGTTCAAAAACACTACGTTCAAAAGTAAGTAAAATGTAGAATTATATAGCAAATTCAACTTTAATATCACTTGTAACTTACAAGAGATTTACTCAAAGTAAATAATAAAATGATAAACAGAACTAAAGATAGATCTAATTAAAAGAACTATATTTCTGGCTAGAATACTCAGTTCAGTTAAGATGACAAATGATTGAAATATGTATATAAAGTACTTAGCACAGTGCCTCGAATCTACCAAATATTCAAAAAAATTTAGTTTTCTCTATACCTTCCTGAATTTAATGTAAAGTTATGATTCAATACCAATTAAATCCCTGATGAATACTTTATAAAATTTGATAGAAGTGAAAATAATATTTACCTGAAAGAGTAAAGAGTACACAAATACTAAATAATGCATGTTGTTTAATGAACACTGGTAGATTTGCCCTAAAGATTTTAAAAATCTCATGAAAACCACATGATATTAAGTCAAATATAGAAAAGTGGTTCAAACAAACCAGGTTCAACAGCATTAGAACAATTCATACCTCACACCATATGTTATAAATAAGTCTGGTGATTTAAAAAGCTAAACATGCAAAATTCTATTAAGGTATGAAGAAGAATATTATATTTCATCCTGCTAAAGATAAAATCCTGACTAGTAAAGAAACGAAGGTTGATAGTGAGATGGTTATATTCAAGTATTTTTTTTTTAAATCTGTTACACAATAAATACCAAAGGAAAGCAAGAGAATAGGAAACATTTATGTGACAATCATAACTTATAAAGAGATTATAATATAGTATAGAACATACTTAGCATAGTGCCTGGCATCTACTAATTATAATATAGAGACAACTGATGGAAATACATAGTACACTAAAACCTCACAATAAGTAATCAAATTCATTCATTCATTCTCTTTGGATAAAGTTTAAATTCTTTACTATGGCCTACATTGGCTAATATGATCTAGTTCTGCCTACCATTCTGACCTCATTTGTGCTTTGCTCTCCCTTGCACACTATCCTCCAATCACCCTGACCTTTTTTAGTTCCAGTAATGTTCCAAACACCTTCTTTAGAAACATAGGCTCTTTTCTTCCTCAGGGCTTTTGCGTCTGCTGCTGGTTACCTGTCTGGAAAGCTCTTTTCTTCACTCTTCACATGGTTAACTCTTGCATCTTCAAGTCCCAGATCTACTCAACCTAATAGCTCTATCTAAAGTGAATCCCCTTTATAATGTTCTATTTCAGCACCTTTGTCATCTTCTTTGGAGTTCTTAAAACCTTACTTTGTTTATTTGCTTCTGTCATTCCTCCTTATTAGACTATTAAATCATATCTCACTCACCCCATATCCCCAAGTACAGTGTCTGACAATAAATGTACTCAATAAATATTTGTTGAATGAATGAAGAAAAACTGAAAATCCAAGTATCAGATGATAAGGGAAAGCTCAATTATGATACATTAAAACAAGTAAATGTTATATATCTATATATAACTATTTAAACTGACAGGTATGGAAGTAGTAAAAGATGTCTATATGAAATAACAGTGAATGAAAAATTGGACCACAAAACAGGAGGCACATATATCATACAACTATGTAAGGAAAGTATATATATATATATCCAAATTTAAATGACTGGAAAATAATTCATGATGTTGATAAGTTTTAACGATTAGCAGAGTTTTGGTAAAGAAAGCAGGTAGTTGCTAACAACAATATTGTATAAAGTCAGTGTTTTGGAAAAGTGCTTACGAAATAATAAGTAAAAAAATAGAGCATAATTCTGTATGTACACCACGATTATAGCTAGGCCAAATTAAATACAGATTTAAAGAGGATATGGAAAAATATTTATTGCATCGAGATGATAGACATGCATAAAATTTGACTTCTAAAATTTTCTTTTAAGGTTGTTGGTTTTTAAAAAATATTTTATAGTGGTGACAGAAAGAAATCTAACTATGGGCAGTGAACACACAATGCAATGTATATATATGCCTTACTGTTGAATTGTATGCCTGAAATGTACTGGATTTTGTTAACCAATGTCACTATAATAAATTTTTTTTTTTTTTTTACAATGGAAGATAGCCATAAACAAACAAATGAATGAAGAAATCAGTCTATCTCAACACTCAACGATGACTGAATAACATTTTGGGTAAACACTTTAGTCTCTTTTTCTAATATATAAGCAAATAATATATGTAAAGTAAAATTATAACCACACTATACATATTCTTTTTAGCTTGCTTATTTCCATTTAACAATATATTATAAACATTTTACCAGTGATAATGGCTTAATAAACTTTCAAATACATTTTAAACAAGGTAACATTAGTGTTACATTGATGGAGAGAAACTTCAGGGGACTGAGCACAGCAAAAGAAGTAAATCCAGGGCCCAGATCCAACCTAACCTGCAATTGTTAAAGTCAAACACTAAGTATCTCTAAAATAATCAACTACTATATCTATCAAACAAAGCAAATACCAAAAGAATGAAGATGGATGCTTCTTAATAACAATTATAATATATGGTAAATTTAAGTATTAAAATGTAAAGAAACGATGTAGAAGAAAGAATGAAAAATACTGTCAAAATGGACAAATCCTAATTCCCAGAATAGTCTCCCAAGTGCTCCATCAGACCAACAGCATACAACTCACACCATATCCCCAGGAGAAGTCTGAGCTGCCTTCAGTAGAGATTCCCGTGCCTGTATAACTTGGAAAAGCAGACCTTGAATTTCCAGTGTCAGCTGATGTAAAAGGTGATTCTTGTGTGATGTCAGACTCACTAAATGCACAATTTGGAAGGAGAGAAAAACAGAAAACTTCTTATGTTTCCTCAAGTTTCTATAGCATTAACTACTCAACAATTTAGTAGATGATAACCATGTGTATAAATATATCCGCAGAAGCAAAAATAAATGAAGAACTTGAAATTTAAGTATCTTGGAAAACTCCTACCTTATTCCTATAGAATTGAGGGCAGTCACTGTACATAATTCTAGTCACAGTTTATAATGAATACTTTAACATTCCACCTATAATATATACCCTTGACAACTAAAGACATTTCAGAAATATTGGTAGTATCTGAATTTGTATGGCATTTGCACAGTTTACCAAGCACTTTTACAAATATTAATCCCACTTTATCCTCACAACAACCTAGTGATACAGAACTTAATTAACTCTGTTTAAAGACAAAGAATCTAAGATTTAGTTCTAGGTTTTGAAGCTAAGTTTTATGGCACTAATTTTTTCTAGGATACCACATTGTTTCTCAGGACACTCTTTGAAGTTATAGTCTCCTGTGTTCTATTTCTTAAAATAATACATGCAACTAATATTTATTCAGCATATATTATATGGCAAGCATCGTGCCAAATTTTGCATATTTTATCTCATTTATAGTCGCAACACCCTCTAAGAGATACTGTTCTCAGGTGGGTAACTTATGTAATTTTACTCTGCTAATAAATGGCAGAACCAGGATCAAAAATCAGATCTGCTGGATCCTTCCCAAGTATGCTTTTAACTACTTTATAACACTACTTTTCAAAGGTTATAAAAATAAGTATGATGTTATTTCCATTAGTTGTTCTAGACTGAAGCTGAATGGTACCGAAAATGATAAAAATTTTATTTCATTAGTACAAGGCTTGATACAAATCCTAAACCAAAAAACAAATCTTTTGCCATTATCAGGTATAATAAGCAAAGAAGTACACTTTGTGTTATTACCTTTGGGAACTTGTGTCTTTTTCATTGCTGTCATTTGTAGAGGAAATTTCATCCAGTTGCTCTGGAAGAGGATGATGATCAAGAGCATCTTTTGTTATTCCTTTCCTGTGAAAAATAAAAAAGAAAGTTAACAAAAAGATTTATACTTTTCAGAAACTTGGTCTCAGAGTTAGTCACCTACTTTTTGCTGCTCTAGAAATGCACAATCCAGTACCTTAGCCACTAGCAGTAAAAATGTGGTTACTCAGAAATGAGATGCACAAATGCACGTTGGGTAAAACACAAGATTTTGAACTCTTAGTAGAATAAAAGTGTATAGGTATCTCATTAATTATTTTATCTTGATTATATATTATAGTGATGTTTAGATATATTGAGCTAAAAATATTCTTAAAATGAATTTCACTGCAAATTGAAAATATAATGAGGTATAACCATACACTTATTAGAACAGCTTAAATAAAATACAGTGATAACATAAAATACAGGTGAAGATATGGAGAAACTGAATGTCTCAGATGTTGCTGGTGGGAATATAAAATGGTACAGTGACTCTGGAATAGTTTCAGTTTCAACTAAACACATGCATTTACCGTAAGACCTAGCCATTGCACTCTTGGGCACTGATCCCAGAGAAATAAAAACATGTTCACATTAAAAATCAAATATGTACAGCAACTTTATTTATAATTAAAAAACAAAAACTGGAAACAACTGAAATGTCCTTTGACAGGTGAATGGTTAAAGTCTGGTATAGCCACACAATGAAATATGATCCAGCAATAAAAAGGAGTGAACTATTGATATAGGTAACAAGTTGGATGGATTTTAAGGATATCATGCTTTGTTTAAAAGGAACAATTTCAAAAGATTACCTAATATATGATTCCATTTATATAGCCTTTACAAATGACAAAACTTTTTTTTTGTAATGGATATCAGAAGATGGAGAAAGGCATGGATGTAACTAGAAAGGGGCATACAAGAAAGTTTCTTGATGGTGATGAAACAGCTCTTTATATTGATTGTACTGGTGGTTACACAAATCTGTAAATGCGACCAAACTGTATAGAAAGAAGCGGATATAAAAACTGAAAACTGAATAAGGTCTATAGTCTAGTTAACAGTATTGTACCAATGTCACTTTCCTGGCTTTGAAATTATATGACAGTTACATAAAATATCATCTTTGGGGGAAGCTAGGTAAAGGGTTCATGGATCTCTATGTTCTATTTTTCTAACTTCCTGTTAGTCTATAATTATTTCAAAATAAAACGGTAAAAAATTTAATTTCACCTGTTTTAATTTTTTAAATATGACTACCTAAAAATTTTAAATTACATGTGGCTTGTATTATATTTTTGTTACACAGTGCTGCTGTAGAGAGTTCAACACGTTCATGAGAACAAACTATGGGGTCCATTATTAAATGTTCCAGTCCTGATCACCTACAGATTTTCCTTCTCCACAAAATTCCGTAGTCAAATAAATTTAGAAAACATGATAGGTTAAACAGAGTTACAAAGGTTTCTCTATAAGAGGCCTTCCCAGGGCCTTTAATATGCAAATATTATTATAAATCTTTAATCCTCTTATTTTACTGGAAGGGAAACCAAGGCACAGAGGCATTAATTCCTAGCCATAATTCATATGGCTAGGAATTAACGGAGCCAAGATTCAAATCTAAGTAGTCTGGCTCTCAGGCCTCTCAGAGCAAATGGATAGTTTGAGATTTTAGTGAACTGTACCATTTTTGTATATAATATAAAGCTAGGGGTCCAGTCAGTGGAACTTGTACTTTAAACTATTTCTCAAATGGTGGGGATGGACTTGTGTGGAGCTATCTGTACTTCTCTCATTTAGTGATCCTACAAACAAAAGCTTGTCTTTGAGACAGTGTAGGGTCAGAAATGTGGATCCCAGCTATAAAATAGAAATGTAATTAGGGCACTTTTTAGTCTGTCAGAGAAATAGGACTATGAAGTGACAATTAGATAATACCAAAGAAATATTAAATTTGATAACAGCACATTGAAGTATATAGGGGTAAAACGACAGTGTCTGTGGTTTTGCTTCCCTATTTCACAGATGAACAGAGAAGCTGAAAAAAGAATAGATGAAGCAAATATATTTAAATTTCATAAACAATTGAATATAGGTGATTCATTATATTATTATATATTTATATTTGAAATTTATCATTAAAAATGTTAAGCTGTATGTTGAAAATCCAAACTCTTCAACATCTATAATATGGAAGTGTTAGGAAGAAAACTAAAGTTACTGCTTCAAAGCAAATTATTATAACACTTAAAGAAAAATTGCTTTTAATTTATGGTCATTTATATGCATGACCATATAATTTTCTTTATCTTGATTATTCAGATCGCCCTGACTCCTCTAGAGAATTATCTTTTAGGGGAGTTATCTTTAGGGAGTATAAAATTAACATTAGAGAACAAGTAATATAACTATATTGGGTGAATAATTCTGGCCTATCAATTTTTTTCCATTAAAGATTAATGTTTACTCTTAGAATGATCATAGTTTATTATAAAAACAGATTTTTAGCTAAGCTTTG
Source organism: Rousettus aegyptiacus (assembly GCF_014176215.1). Taxonomy (NCBI): domain Eukaryota; kingdom Metazoa; phylum Chordata; class Mammalia; order Chiroptera; family Pteropodidae; genus Rousettus; species Rousettus aegyptiacus. The sequence goes on from NW_023416309.1 coordinate 13,931,679, forward strand.
TTTGCTTTTTAGGAAATGACTTTCCTGTTCCTAGTGTCTAAAAAGCTTATCTGAATTGCTTTATGTAGATATCCTATTACTTAGTAGATATTAAGCTTCTGAAAGGCAAGATGAGATTACAGACCTATCTTTGTATGGATGGCTATTGTACCAAGTAAAGGTAGGAACAAGGAAATTACTATTTTCTGAGGACCAACTATGTGTCAAACTCTGCCATCACTATAAATATGCTTTTAAATAAATTCTTATTCCTATATTACAGAATTGAAGGATCAAAAATTTAGTAATTTGCCTAAAAGTCACGTGGATAAAAAAGATCTTAGCCAAAAATCCCGATGTGACTGAAAAATAACAAGCTCGCTATTATCATGTATAGTTAATACTAACAAACAAATGGTTTCTAAAATTACATAGTTCAGTGGAGAAAGTAAGGGGTCTGGGGGAGACTCAGAGTTAAAAAGCCCAAGCTCAAAACCTATATTGGTTATATAATCTTAAGATGTGTAACCTCTTCTGATATTTCATCTTCTGGAAAACTGAGTTGTTACAAGGATCATGATGTGAAAGTCTTTTTGAAAATGTAAAGCATTAATAAATGTGCGATATTATCATTACTTGCTAAATTATCATTACTGCATTAGGGTTGGAAGGTGAGTCTTTTAGCTAGAAATATTTGTTCTCTAAAGTCTCAAAACAAAATTGATCCTTAAGGATAGTACTTAATTGCAGAGAGGGAGAGGTAGTTCGTGTAATGGTTATCATTACAGGCTTCAGAATCAGATAGACACCAGGTTTGTACATCAGCTCCACCACTTGGAGTGTTAATCTTTCTTTGGCATGCTAAAATCTTTAAATCTGGGATCTTTATCTGCAGAATGTGCAAAATAGTCCCCATCTACTATCCTTGTTGATAGAATAAAGTGAGTTAATACATGTAAGCAGCTTTGCACGGTGCCTGGCACAACATATATTCAACTTTATTGTAGCACTCAGCTATTAATAACTTCTTGAGTCGTCAATGGCCATTGACAGTGGGGCCTGAAGCACTGCGGAAACTACAAATGACTCTGGAGAGCCAGTCCCTGAGTTCGGGAAGTGCAGCCTAAAAGGACCAAGTCCTGGGATAGCACTGGTCACACACCCTGGAGATGCAGGTAGAAGGGGCAGCGTCCGGCAAGGCTGAGAGGAGAAAATTCCGAAGAAAATTTTCTTCCTCCTGCCCTGGAAAAGGAAAGGAGCGAGGGACTGGACTGGTCATGGAGGGTCCCCAGAGCACCTGCGCCCCACCTCGACCTCCCCTGTACGCGGCCAGGATGGTTGAGCAGTGCACTCACAGCTCCAAGCTCTGTGGCACCGCCTTCCGAGTGTATCTGGAAATCATCCTCCTCTTTCTTCTCAATTGCGGCCGGGGAGGGCACACCAGGGTCGGGGCCTCCAGGCCTGGCCCTACCGCCGGCTCCTGCCTGGCTCCCTCACTCCCGGTCGCCTAGACTCCGGACCGCCACCTCTCCAGGTTCCCCACCCCTCCAGGTCTCCACCCTCCCTGCTTCCCCGCGGGGCCGGAAGTGACGAAGGCATCGGAGCACCAGCCTAATGCTCCCGCCGACGCGCAGCAGTGAAGACGCTGCGGGTTTCCGGAGCTGAATGGGCTTTTGACTTTCTCTCAGAGGTTCGGCTGGCCTCAGGTTCTAGGCACGCGTCTGGACGGAGTCTGGGTCAGACTTTGGCGTCTGCTGGCAATTCCCGACAAGCTCGCGCGGTGAGGAGGGGCGGCCGAGGAAAGGTGCCGCAGCTGAGACGTGTCGGTGATGCCCTAGAACCGTAAGAGGAATTGGCTTCATTTTGTCAGATAGAAGGAGGGAGCCTATCTTGAGTGAAGAACAATAGACACCCAAATTAGGCCTCTGGGCCTACGTCAACTCTTTCCGTGCCCCTGGTTTTCTCATCTGTACAGTGAAGAGTTAGCTTGAGTGAACTCAAAGTCACTAAATTTAGTTCTGACGCAAGATTCTTCATAACGTGCTTGGTCTTATGGGATGGGTAGATCGGTAGAATTATTGTCTCTCCGTCTGTATTGAAAGGCCAAATCGTGATTCGGACAGCCTGTGGTGAATGGGTGTCTGGATAGAAGATGCAGATTCCTCTCGACTTTCTCTTAATCCCTTAGAAGGCCGAGTAAACATAAAAATCGAACTGCTGCCTTAGAGTGGGCTATCCAGTGCAGTGCCTTTCTTTATCCAGCATCACCTGGCAGCAATAATAAAATAGTACTTTTGTTTGTAAGAGAAACCCTTGGAGAAGTACCTACCACCTCTTAGTGTATCAGAGTTGTGTCCCCCTGAGATCTATAAAAGGGACAAGTTTAGGACAAATAGTTGTAGGATCAAGAACTATGAGCAAAGTGTTTTGGGATGAGATGATACATGACATTTTTTTTGGTATTAAATTCTTTTATGCCATATACTGTTTATAAAAGCGAGAGACTAAAATTCTACATAGGAAGATAGATTGCTCTAACGAGTGTTTAAATAATAAAAATTTAAACCAGAGAAGGATTCTAGAGATGGTAGAATAACATTCTAATTCTACAATTAAAGAAAAAGCCCCAGAAAGAGAAAATGAAGTGTCCCAAATGGCACAACTAATTAGTGACAGAACTGGGACTTCTAATAGTATTTAAACAGTATGTTGGTGCAGTGTTCTCAAAGTGTGTTACACCAATGCAACTACAGGGCAATTTTTTTTAACATAATTATTAATTTTGGAATGCAATGCTAGATTTCCATTTGTTGAATTAAATCAAAAGTTTCTTTAACATAATTTAAAAGTATAAAGAACATAATTTTAAGTACAAACATGCCATTAAAAGAACATTAAATGTTACTATGGTTGGTACGTGATCAAAGCAAAAATCATGGTCTGTGCATAAATGAATTTTGAAAAACAATGTTAATGGAATCACCTAGAATAGTTCAGGGAATGGGATATATGTCTACATTGTTCTATATAGTTTATATTATTGAAACTTTAAATATAGTTTTTAAAGAAGAATGGAGGAAAATAAGAAGCTTGCTACAGTGGAAGACACTGTGGAATACCGCCTGTTCCTGATACCAAATGAACCAAGGGACTCAGAAAAACACAAAGAGATTCTTCAAAAATATATTGAGAGAATAATGACCCACTTTGCACCTATGCTAGTCCCTTATATCTGGCAGAATCAGCCTTTCAATCTCAAATATAAACCTGGAAAAGGTAAGGAAGACTCTTCTACTTATTTTGATTTGATATATGTGGCTTTTAATGTTATTCTGACAACAGCGATGTATAACAAATAGTCCATAGCTTATTCAATGTTGTCAGGTTTATATTCTGAACTTTTTAGTGATGTTTGCCTATATTCAGTTAAGCCCTTAAATTTTTTTTCACATCGATGAAAACTTTCTAATAGTCATTACCTTAGTAGCTAACGTATATCAACATTATGAAACTCATGGCTATTCTTTTGAATTTTACCTTTCTATGCCATAACGTTTCTAGGTACCTGTATTAAACAGGTTGGCATCTTTAGCTATTACTCCTAATTTCTCTCTATTGATGATGTATACAGGAGGCTGCCTTGTTTCACATAGTCGATTTGGTGGAGATCTAAGAGAGGATCTGCCTGACTCATAAAAAGAAATAGTTTGACTTTATGACCATTTCTTGCCATTCAGAATCATTTTGAGGTTCCTTTACTGTCTTACCTGTATCATTGGTTTTTGAGACCTGACCAAATATGTCACTTTGTTCTATGATTTCTTTAGCTTTACTAAAGAAATAAACATGGATAGGTGACCAAGGCTCTACTCATGTAGTGACTTTTATGAGGTCTTATTTTGGATAAGGAACCTGACATCTTGTGATACCATCAGTATGGCTTTCAATCTAGTGCTTATCTAACAGTTGCCAAATGTCTTCCCTACTGTTAATATTATTGAACACCTGTTCACTGAAATACATGTGATAGTTATTGGCAAGAACACTCACGTTAGTGCAGGATATCCAAAACCAACTCTTATCTTTTCCTAGAAAATAATTTTTACTCCTTGTTTTCTTATCTTGCTAAATGTCATTGCCATCCACCTAGTTATGTCCCAGCCAGTAATTCAGAATCATACTCAACTCCTCACTTTATCATGTTCATTTAGGTACTAAATCCTGGTGTGATTACTTCTAAAATGTGACTCCTTCTCTACATCTGTTTGGCTGCAATTTAGGCGCTCTATATTTCTTTATCTGGAAGATTATAATAATCACGTAACTAACTTCTCTGGTGCTAATGTCTCCAGTTCCTCACACTATTAAATTTACCTTTGAAAAACACAAATTTGATCATGGCACTCTCCTGCCTAACATCCTTGAACAGTTCCCCATTGCTTCTGGATGAAGTTCAAATTGAAGTTTAATATGTAAGATAGATAAAAATAGATACTCTAATGGGAGCTTCTCTAGTTTCAAAAACTTGGGAGATCTGGGATGGGAAGAAGAATTGATTGGGCTCGTCCTCTTCACCCTCGTTTTGTTTGTTTGTTTGTTTGTTTGTTTGTTTGCCATGGCACCTCTTGAGACAGTCCATAATGCATTTATTTGACTTTCATTCTGTTAATATAGTATATTGCATTGATTGATTTTCAAAATATGTTGTACTGTCCTTGCATTTCATGGTCATGGTGTACAATCCTTTTAATGTGTTATTGAATTCAGTTTACTAGTTTTGTTTTGTTGTTTTTTTTTTACTAAATACGCAGCCTTTTATTTTTCTTCAAATTCAGAATTTTTGCATTTTAGTTATATAAAGACAAGAAGTCAATTTTGTAACCTAAAATATTTACTTATTAAAACTATATTAATATTTTGATAAACTCTGCAAAAAGATGAGACAAACATGTTTATTTATAGAACTGAATGTCACTCATACCAGATCCCTGTGAGAGATTTCCCAGCATGACCTCATTTGTCTGTGAGGGCACAGAGCAGTCTTTGTTTAGACATACACATTCATCTACTGGTCCAGTCTGGTCAGCCCTCCATCACTTGATGGTTTGCTTCTGCTATGAATGTACAAGTCCAGTTGTCTGCTTCTTTCATCAGACATTTACCTTCCTCATTTACTAGCCATTGGAGGAGGATTAGGACCATACAGATGATTAATTTGACCCATACTTCTAGGGGGTGGGTTCCTGGGAGCCTTATTCCATTATCATATCTGGAATCAGATGAATTTCTGTAGCCTCTTTTTCACATCTTGCTGAAACAGAGTTTTGAAAAACAAAACGATAAACTCAGCTATTCCCCAGAAGAAATCCATTATTGAAGATAATCTCTATTGGGACCGATGCCAGCTATCCAACACTTGTCCATTTAAGTTGTAAACCATCTTTCTGCTTGTTCCCCACCTCTGGAGCCTCAGTTTGCTAACACTGGATTTCTGCATCAGCATTCATTAGGAATATTGGTCCTAGTTTTCTTATATTGACTTTGTCTGGCTTTTTATTAGGGTAATGCTGGCCTCATAAAATGAGTTGGGAGTGTTCCTTCCTCTTCAGTGTTTTTCATAAGAGTTTGAGGAGTGTTAAAGTTACTTCTCTTTAAATGGTTGGTAGAATTCTCTAGTGGAGTCATCTGGTTCTGGGCTTTTTTTTGTTGTTGAGAAATTTTGATTACTGATTGAATTTCCTTACTAGTTATAGGTCTGTTCAAATTTTCTATTCTTAGTCCAGTTTTGATAGGTTGTATGTTTCTAGGAATTTTCCCTTATCTTCTAGGTTATCCAATTTGTTGTTGTACGGGTCACAATATGCTGTTATAGTCCTTTCTATTTCTGTAGACTAGAAATAATAGTCTAAAATCATTTCTGATTTTAGTTGTGTTTTCTCTCTTTTTTCTTAGTTATTCCAGTGTTTTGTCAATTTTGTTGATCTTCTATCCAAACCAATTCAATTTAATTTTGTTCTGTTTTTATGTTTTCTTATTTTTTTTTATCTCTGCTTAAATCTTCATTTTTTTTCTTTCTGCTAGCTTTGCATTTTGTTTATTCTTTTTCTAGGCCCTTCAGATGTAAAGTTAGGTGGTTAGTAAGAGATCTGTAACTATAAAGTTTCCTTTTAGCACTGCTTTCACTGTATCACATAAGTTTTGGTATGTTTTGTTTTTGTTTTTGTTTTTTTTCTCAAGATATTTTCTAATTTCTCTTGTGACTTCTTCTTTGACCCATTGGTTGTTTAAGAGTGTCTTGTTTAATTTCTACATATTTTTGGATAATGTACCTGTTCGAATTCTACTCCTACTAAATCTCTCTTCTTGATATTCCCAGAAAACTCAATTGACTGTCATGCCTCTTTGCATATACTATTCTCTCTTTCTAGAAAGCCTATTTCTGATCAATCCTCCAGATGACTATAGCTCAACTATCACATCCTTGATGTTCACATAGTCCTCAGTGCATACCTCTGTACATCATCTTGTTTTGAGATGGCCTAGTTGTCTATCTCCTGTTGTGTAGATTCTCAGCTACTCAAGAGTAGGCTTCTTGTATCTTTTTTAGGATTGTAACCCCAGTTCCCAGTACAATACTTAGAACATAGTCAGTGAATGTTTATTTAATTGAATTATTACTTGTATTTTTATTTACGCTGACACATTTATTTGTATATGTGATCGTCTTTCTCTTATTTTTAGATGATGTTCCTGCTCATATATTTGGCATGACAAAGTTTGGGGATAACATTGAGGATGAATGGTTTATTGTTTATGTAGTAAAGCAAATTACGAAAGAATTTCCAGAATTGGTAGCAAGGTACTATAGTTATTTTAATAATTCTAAAGGAATTCTATTCTTGACATTTTTATCTAATTTTTTTTTTTTTGCAGTCTGGTGGAAATTGTACAAATTTGGGACATAGATTTTAAGTGACTCCTGTGTTTTCTTTTTCTTGTGACTTCCTTTTCTTGAAGAAGATTTAAAGTATTGGAGAGTTCAATTTCCAAAAAGTTTCAAAAAAAAGCAGCTTGTTTTAGCTTTTCTTTTTTTAAATTCTCATTATGAAAAACAAATACACATGGTAAACAAAATTCAAACAATACAGAGTGTACTGCCTTGACTTCTCAGAAGTAATCATAATCAAATTTCTTGTGGATTAAAAGGAAATTCCATACACACACATATTTCACAGATTTCTTTACTACGTTTTACTCTGTTACACCATTGCTATATTTTTTTTGAGGAATAATATACAGAAGAAATTTAAAGTGAAATCAGTGGACATTTGTTTAGGAGCAAAGTAAATTCTAATTCAGTTTTAAAAATGGGACTAATAGTTCTCTGTACTTACCAAATTTTGCCAGCAGAGGGCATTTCACCCACTTACCATTTGTTGTTCTAGTTTCCCTAGTTAGCCCGCAAATTCTGATCTTTTTCTACCCGCCCAACCTCTTCCCCAGCAGAAAAAAAAGAAAAACAACAGCTTTGAAAACTTATATCGAAATTTCAAACATATATAAAAGTAGAGAAAATGAAACCGTGTGTACCTATCACCCAGCTTCAACAATTATCACCTCATGGTCATTCTTATTTACTATACCCACCCCCTACATCCCCATCACTTAGCAAGATTATTTCAAAGTGCATCTCCAGTACTTTGCCATTTAATCTTTGAATACTTTAGGATGTAAATCTAAGTAGTAAGAACTCTTATTTTACACACTTGTGTTACCACACCTAAAAATAATTAGCAATAATTTCTTAATAAATGATAGAATTTTAAATGAACAAACACAAAAATATTAGTTTCTGTCTTAACAAGTATAATAAGGAAGGGGCAATACCTTTTGTATGCTGATTCTGATGTTTATATAGTGATGGTTGATACCTACACACCAGGCCTATAAAAGCTCTTAAGATAACAGGCATCTACTGTCTTGTAAATTTTAAAAAATTAGAAAAGGAAAGAAGGTCTTCCTCTCTGTCTCTGCGTTAATCTTCCTAAGGTAGAGCTCTAACCATTTAACTACCCTACTCTAAAACCTTTCATTCTTTTTGTCTATAAAACTAAGCTCATTCACATTGATTCTGCCAACATTTAAAGCTTATCATAAAATTATATAGCTATGCTTCTCTAGTCTTGTTCCTTACTAGTTGTCATTCTCAAAATATCCACTTTCAGTTGCAACCTCCATGGTTTTGCTTATGTTTTTCCCTCTCCCAAGAACATCTCTCCTTTTCTCCCTACATTTCTACCCATGGAAAGTGAAAAAAAGCAGTGTATATAATATGTTACCTTTTGTGTGACAAGAGGAGAAAATAAGAATTTATATTCCCATTAGCTAGATGGGGTAGGAGCTAGGCACATAAGGACAAAAGTAGGAAGAACATTTTTCATTGTGTAACATTTTATGTATTTAAATTTTTTTAATCATTTGACTTTATTATAATCTATTAAGAAATTTAAATTTAAGAAAAATAATGCAAAACAAAATTATCTTTCAAGGCCCAAATAACTCCTCTTCCATAAAGACTTTCCTAATTTTTGCTATATGTGATTTTTTTCTTTTGAAACTCTATAGTACTAGGTATATTTTTATGTTTTTGTCTACTGTTATTTGTGTACTTTTTTCTCTAACTCCTTCATACAATCTTATAGCCTCCTTCAGTACTTATGGTATCTTAAACATTTGCTTTATTATAGCAATTTATACATGGTACATACTCAGATATTTACTAAGATGAATAGAAAAAATATTACAATAAATCTGTTTTTGCTATGTGCTATTTGAATGTAAAACTAGAACTTCTTTTGCATTAGGATTGAAGACAATGATGGTGAATTCTTGTTAATAGAAGCTGCTGATTTTCTCCCTAAATGGTTGGATCCTGATAATAGTGCCAATAGGGTAAGTATACCCAAGTATGGAAAATTTACAGAAAGAAATCATGTTGCAACATTTTTCATATGTACCTAGAATTTATCAGTGCCTAATATGAAAATTAAAATGTGTCATTTTAACACACAATAGACTATACAGATGTCAAATTATGATGTACACCTGAAAATTATATAATTGTATTAACCAATGTTACCCCAATAAACTTAATTAAAAAAAACCTGTGGGGACTTCGACTGCATTGATTTTATGATGTTACCTATAGGTTGTAAGTAAGTAAATAAATAAATAAAAGCTTCTGAAAGCCAAAAATAAAAAATAAATAAAATGTATCATTTTGTAGGTGTTTTTCTACCAGGGGGAGTTGTGCATTATTCCTGCACCAAGAAAATCTGAAGCGGTATCCTGGTTACCCACCGGACCTCCAACAATCCCACAGGCACTGAATATAATCTCAACACACCCTGAAAAAATTTTGGCTTCAGAATCTATCCAAGCTGCTGTGAATAGGCGCATCACAGGGTAAAAAAACAAATACTACTTTCATTGCTAATTGAGGAGCCTTATGCTTTAGTGCAGCTCAAGTCTTCCATTGAATGTATAATTTCTTTCACCTATATTAATGCTAATTTTTATTCTGTCTTCATCTATCATGAAATTGACTGACAAATTATACTTCTGTATTTTAAAATCAAAAAACAGATATGTCTTTTAATTCCCATTTAAAAGTGTTATAATCCAGTCTCAATATTTTTGCATTTATTTACCTTAGATTTTGTGGTTATTAGATATTATCTATATCCATAGATAAAAATTTCGAAACCTTTATAAATGAAAACTTAAGGGAGCACAGTGTGCTCAGGTTTTTTCTGTGGTCCTTGGGTTATATATGGGCTTCTTTGACCCATGTGGAGCACTTTAGCATCTATTCAGAAGAGAAGGCCTTAGCCTGATAACCCATTAGCTCAACCATTCAAATTTGAGTACTTATTAAATAGTTAGCACCATTTATATCTTAACAATATCCAAAATCTTTTAGCTTTGTTTCAGTATACTTTGTACCGTTTTTTTAGAGGAATAAACTCAGACTTTATCCTATTCCAAAGTATAGTAAATTTTTGTTTTGTTATTATCGAACCACCTTAATCCCTTTTTTAAATTTCCCATTTCTTCCCGCTTTTTCTTTTACTGTTTTCTTTCCTGCAGTCTTTAGTACATACAGTATCTTTATCTTCACCTCTCTTGTCACTCTCTACATCTCACTCTTGATGACCAAGATAGGATAAAATGTTAAGGGGGAAGTAAATGGTATAAGAATTCTAGGTTTTTACATATTATAAAATAAAAGTAATTATTTTATTTTAACTGTCACAGATACCCAGAAAAAGTTCAAGCCTCCCTTCATCGAGCACACTGCTTCCTTCCAGCTGGTATTGTAGCAGTGCTAAAGCAGCACCCCAGATTAGTGGCTGCAGGGGTCCAGGCATTTTACCTACGGGACCCCATTGACCTGCGAGCCTGTCGTATTTTCAAGACATTCTTGCCTGAAACACGAATAATGACATCGGTAAGATATCTCCCTTGGTTATTTAATTTCCCTGACTGGAAAGTTGTAGGTTATTTTAATTGTTCACTAGAAAAAATTGGAAATATTCTCTTTCCTCATAGCAAGTTAATATACATTTTTCTCTTTTCTTCCATCCAGTGAAGGAAGGTTTCAAGAGACCTGACTCCCTGTTTTTATATCTCCATGTTTCTTAGCTATTTCGGGCCATATTCTTTCCTGTTTGAATAAAAAAAAATTTCTTAACATATAAAACATTTCGTTTCTCTCAGAGAATTAAGAATTACTTTTTATCTTCTACTCATCAAAATTGTAATGATATAACTAATGATAAGAATTCCATTAATGATAACTAAAAAGTAGACAGTGCAGTTAAATTTTATGGTATGTGAATTATATCACAATAAAGCTGGTACTAAGAAATATAGATAGTGAATTGTTTGGAACTTCTTTGCTTTTTACATGGATATAAAGATCATAAATGAAATTATTGTTATTAACTATGAAATGATAATCAGATTTTTATTTCAAGAAAAGACTCATGTCTTTTGTGTCCCAATGTCCAGGTTACCTTCACTAAATGTCTGTATGCACAGTTGATGCAACAAAGGTTTATGCCAGATAGGCGAAGTGGATACAAGCTACCCCCTCCATCTCATCCCCAGTACCGAGCCCATGAACTGGGCATGAAGTTGGTAATGTTGAACCAGAAAATTTTATGTTCTTCCTTTACATGAAAGGGTTCTTAACAATAATGGCACAGTATAGAAAGTCTAGAAATACTCCCTATTTATGTGAAAATATAGTAAAATGTGAGATTTCAAATAAGGTAAAATGGATTATTCAAGAAATACCAATAGAACAACTGTGAAGCCATCTGAAGATTAAAGTTGATCCCTTCACACTTATTCCAAAATAAATTCCAGTTGGACCACATATTTAAGTGAAAAAATTAAAACCATAAAATTTGAAAGAAAACACAGAACTTTTGATAATCAGAGTAGGAAAGCCCTTTCTAAGCATGACTTAAAACCAGAAGCTCTAAAAGAAAAGATTGATAAATTTGATTATGTAAAAATTAAACATTTTTGTATAGGAAAGAAGAACCCCATAAATAAAGTCAAAAGGAAGTAAACATGCAGAAAGCATTGTATTTTCAATTTAAATGACAAAGAGCTGTTTTCTCTAGTATATAGAGTTCCTACAAATGAATATGAAAAAAATACAATTTAGTAATAAATGTTCAGAAACCATGAAAAGTAGTCTACAGAAAAGAAAATACAACTGATTTTTAATCTAAACATATGGGATATGTTGACCCTTGCTCATATAATAAAATAAATACAGTTTAAAGCTACAAAATAGTATTTTCAATAGTATTGGCAAGTATCAGTAAATTTGATAATGTATAGTGGATTGGCAAAAATATGTACAGAAAGAAATAGTACTCTCAAACATTAGTGGAATATAAATTGATTCAGTCTCTTAGAACAATTTTCCAACATCCATCAACATTTAAAATGCACAAACCTTTCTACTCAGCATCTTCACTTGTAGAAACTTATCCTTTATGTTTTACATGTACACAAGACATACTAGGATACCCGTGACAGCATTGTTTTTAGTAGTAAAAGCTTGAAAACCACCTAAATGTCTATTTGTAGGGAAATAGATAAATTATAGTCTATATATGAAGTGAGATAGATAAACTTGTGTGTGCTTATATAAAATGATCTCCAGGGCATATGACTAAGTGAAAAAGCAAAGTTCAGAACATTGTGTATGTTGCTATTTAGTGACAAAAGGGATAGAGTAGATAGAATATACATTCACAGAAACAAAGGTATCTTCTTGAGTACATAGACTACTTCTGAAGAGATGTGCAAGAAATTGGTAACAGTAGTTTCCTTTGAAATGATCAGGGAAGCTCTCTGAATTATTTTACCATGTGCATTTATTATATTTTTTAATCAAAGAACTCTTAGAATGAAGTAATTTCCTCTCTTTACTATGTCTGAAACCATCCTCAATTCATTTGTAATTTCTGTTAGGCAAGAAACCTTCTGCAAGCCTTGTTTAAGCAATAAGAAGTATAAATTTCTGTTTGTATAATTAGCAAGAAAAGAAATCTCTTTGAATAGAACAGCAATCCTTATTTTGTATTATTTGCTCTCCCTTTATAATTTTTAGTAATCTACAGAAATTAAGAAACTTTGAAATAAAGCCAGATTTTTCATAAAACGTGAAGTGTTATAAATGTCCACATGCCCATATGTCTAGTCACCTAACTTTGGAGTGTAGCTAAATGGAAAGAAAGTAACCTAATAATAAAAATTTTATCTATTTCATTTAGGCTCATGGATTTGAGATTCTATGCTCCAAATGTAGCCCACATTTTTCTTACTCCAAAAAATCCCCTGTGATTACCTCACCACTTTGGGCTGGTTTTCTTGAAAGTCTGAAAAAAAAAGATTACTTTAAGGTAAGACTTGCAATGCATGTTTTAAATTGTACTATCTAGGGAAAACAAGCTAGTGATTTAAAGTCCTATGGTCCATATTTAATGTGTAACATAATTATAGGAGCCAGAATTTAAAGGAACCATTCTAGTTCAGTGGTAATGAGGGGATATCAGTATTATGAACTGTTTCCAGTATTGGGAAAATTTATATAAAGTGATAAAAGTTATTCATATCAGATGAACAACTTTCATCCATCTATAAAGCAAACATGAAGATACCAAATAGCAAAATTAGAAAAGACAGGGATTTAGATAGTATCTCTCTGAAAATGTTCACTCTCATAGGTAGTAAAGATATGCATATGAACACAATTAAGTATGTAAAAGGATGCAAATAATATTCAGTGCTGTTGAGAGTATAGTGAAATTAATACCCCTATACATTACTGATTACATTGTAAATTGGTAGAACCTTAACTGGAAAGTAATTTAGTAGTATGTCCCAAGAGCTATAGAAATATTCAAACTTGGAACCTTTACTTTGAATAGTCTATATTAAGGAAGTAGAAGAGTTCATAAAAATATGATTATAACACTGTAACAATATGAAAAGGTATTAGTATATTTTTTATTTAAAGAGCGTAAAATATTAAGTATGATTGCCATATAAACATGCATGCGAAAGACAGAAATGATAGTTGAGTTGGGATTATGCTATTTTTTGGTTCTATTTGTACTTTGCTTTATAAATTAATGACTAGTTAATCAATTATTTGTTAATAGTTATTTAAACATTAGAAAATGGTAGAAAACCTTCCAAATTGGAAATAAGCCCTTAATGGTGAAAAGGATTAGGAACCACTACATCTAACCTAGTCCCCTTATTTGAAGAAACCAGAGCCCAAACAGGTATATTAATGACAAAACTGGGACTAGGACTCAAGCATCATGATTCTAGAGCAGTAGTATATCATACACTGTTTCCCTGAAAATTGTTGGTGAGCAGGTTATTTTAATAACACTATGTAAATAATGTTCTGATAGGCCATTATTATTTTTTTAGGGACTCATAGAAGGTTCTGCACAGTACCAGCAAAGACTAAAAATGGCAAAGAACTACTTCCAACTCTCAGTAAACCGGCCAGAAAGGTGAGTTTATCACTGCTAAATTATAACAGCAGAGTGGTTACTTGCCAGACGTTAAGGAGTTATTTTTTCTTAAAGATAGTTGCAGAAGTTGGAGTTTACATATTTAAACAGCTAATGGCAAGGACCATGACTACTAAAGGGGCTAGAGTTGAAGGAGAGGTGTTGTGACAGAAGATCTCTGGCACTGGTAGCTGTCATCATCATCATATAATGGCTAACATTTATTGAGTACTTACAAAGTGTAGGCCACCTTAAACTTTTAAGCCCCTATACAGCCTTGTGAAATAAATACGATTGTTATTGTCCCATATTTACAGTTAAAAAGCTGAGGCCAAGAGATGTTAAGTAATTTTCCAGAGGTCACACAGCTAATAAATGACAGACCTAGGATTCAAACTCAGGCAGTCTGGTATTGAGCCATGTGCTTAATTCCTATAGGAATTCTGGGCTGTGTTTAGCTATTTTAGGTGGGTCTGAAACACAGAATGAAGCAGGCATTCAGCTTCCAAATCGAATCTCATTCTAACGTCCCATATACTTCCTGGGGGAAGAAGGAAATGAACACAGGGTTAGAATGAAATGGTACCCCTTAAAATTTAATAAAGTTGAGTTTCAGTTCTGATAATGGTGGAGTAACATATCTGATTAACCCCCTGCCTGTTACAATTATAAACCTGGACAGAATTTTAAAAACAATTATTTGAAGATACTGGAGAACAACAACAGCAGGCAAAAATTGGAGGGAATTGTACCCTTGAAAGAAAATCACAGTTGGTGAGGTCCACATTTATCTGACTTGTCCACTGAGGGCACTTCCTATTCAGTGTGGCACAAGGAAAATACAACTCAGACACAAAGGCTTATTGGGCTGAGGAATCAAAGGTCAGAATTTAAGTAGTGGCAAAAGTTTAACTTCTGTTTGTAAAATTGAATTTGTGATACTTAAAGCTATTAAATAACATGAAAGAAATAGCTATGTTATGGTTAAGTCAAACTGATTGGTTTTACACCCCAGGCATTTTGTCAGCATTTCAAACACAACATATTTGTGTAATAGAATGTTCTTTGAAGACAGCATGAAGCAAAGTTGATACTGAGAGAACTCTAATCCCAGTTGTTTGTGAAATCATGACTTTATAGCAGTCTTTACTTTTCCGTAAATGTGTAGGGGCACCTTTGCCCCATTCCCATCAGTTTTAGGGCAATAATTGGTGGAAAAGAGAATGTCTTCTTAGGGTATCATTTAAGAAAACTTGGGAAATAGAGTAGGAGAGTAAAGGAGGTATCCCTCATTGTTAGGGGACTCTTCCCCCGGATGATTCCTCTCTGCCTCTAAGAGGCCACTCCTCTGTTGGGAGCTGTTACTTTATAGTATTGAAGAGAAGTTAAGAAATTCTACTCATTTTTGGAGAATTAGGGCTCCTCCCATAAAACATGATAGATTAGTGGTTGGGTAGTTCTTTTTTAAAAAGTTTGTCATTATAAAATTAACATTCATTTATTACAACAAATACAAAAAGATATAAGAAGGAAAAAAATTATGCCATAGAGTCAACTGCTATTATCATTTTGATCTGCTTCCTTCTAGGATTTTTTTTTCACCATACCCAGTTAATATTTTTTTAAATTTTATACTATATAGAAATTTTGTGTCCTGTACATAATTTTTATTCATTACAAACTCATATTTTCCCATGACATTAAAAAGTCTTTATAAGCAATGGATGTACCATAATTTACTCAACATTTTTACTACTGGCAAAAAATCATGAATAGCTTAAATGTCCAACATTTTAATTAGTGTTGCAGGAGAGACTTTCATTCCCCAAACTAGGATAATTTTTGAACAGTTTAAAAACAAATTCACATCTCCCTCCATACCTATCCTTAAATTCCCAATTTTTTTGAATAGCTGAATTAATATCACAGACTATTTTCCAAACTCTTTTAATAGTACCACTATCCTCCTTATCACCCAGACCTCCTGGCTTTTCTTGGATCTAGTTCCTAGATCCTGTTAATTATTTTCTGTGTCTTGCATTCTTCTTTCTTACTACCCAGCTACTCTAATTACTTATTTCTTTTCTTTTTTTTTTCTTTTTTTTTTTTAGGCAAGGCAAACCTTGGTTGACCTCACAGATTGCAAGGATCTTGTCAGTTTACAATCCCTTATGTTTTATTTTTTATTCCTACAGCACCTGGTCTTCCTAGGTGGTCTCCCATCCAAATACTAACCAGACCTGACCCTGCTTAGCTTCCAAGATCAGACGAGATTGGGCTTGTTCAGGGTGGCATGGCCATAGACCTTATTTCTTGAACTATAGCAATACCTACTTGTTTCTTGACCTCTAGTGACTTTTCTCTTTCAATTCAACTGTTACAGCCAGGAGAATTTGCTTGAAATAAATCTGTAATCTAATCACTCCTTTCTCCTAAAACTTATTTGAGATTATGATAGTGAAAAATTACGTACAATCTAGGTATCCATCAGTAGTACATGTGTGAATTGCAATGTATATATATATGATGAACTGCTATCCATTAGTTAACTAGAGGTTAGCTAAATATACATAAATTTAATTCAGGATTTACCATCCTTGGCACTATTGACATTTTGGACCAGATAATTCTTTGTTGTGCATTAAGGATGTTTAGCAACATCCCTGGTCTCTATCCCATAAATAACCAGTTGTGACACCCACCCCCAATTGTGACAACCAGAAGTGTCACCAGACATTGCCAAATGCCTCTGGGGGATAAAATTGTTCCCAGTTGAGAAACATATATATTATATTCATTCATTCAACAGATATTTATTGAATATCTCCTATGTGCCAGGTCCTATTCTGGATACTGGGATCCAAGTTAATCCAAAATCTCCCTGTCCTTACCGTGTTTATGTAATAATATAGAAAAAAGACAATAAACCATTATATGATGTTAGGTAGTGGTAAGTGCTTTGACGAAAAAGCAGTCTATAGGAGAGAGAGAGGTAGAGGTTGCTATTTTAGCTAGGTTAGTCAATATGGCCTTTCCAATGAGAAGAGACCTGGATAAAATGAGAGAATGAGGCATACAGGTATTTGTGGGAATAACATTCTAAGTAAAGAGAAGCAACACCAATACATCATAGAAACACACACGTGTGCATGCACACTCATGCCTAGTCTCACCTCTGGGCAGCAGGACTGGTAATGCTGGTCATCATGGGAAACATTAACTTTATCTATAATACATTTTAAAAGTATATGCACATGTTACTGGTTTTAATTTTTTATATACTTTTTCTGGCTCTATTGAAATGAAATAGATGAGTTTTTTTTCAATTATGGTTGGCATACAATAATATATTAGTTTTGGCTGTACAGTGTAGTGATTAGAGATCTATATAACTCACAAAGTAATTGCTCCACTCAATCTACTACCCCTCTTCTACCTTACATAATTATTACAACATTGTAATAATTATTTCCATTTTTATTTCCATTTTTGTTGTTTCTTTTGTTCTTTAAAATCAACATGTATGTGAAATCATGTGGTATTCATCTTTTTCTATCTGACTTATTTCATTCAGCGCAATACCCTGAAGGTCCATCAAGGCAATAGTTTCCCATCCCCGTCGTTTTAGTCTGTGTCTTTCAATCTGAATTGAGTCTTTTATAGGCAGCATATGTAGGGGTCTTGTTTTCTTACCTGTTCAGCCACTCTATCTTTTGGTTAGAGCACATCACTCTTTTTCATTTGAGGTACTTCTTGATAAATATATAGTTATTAACGTTCTTTGTTTCTGTTTTTGATACATGTTTTTTCTTCTTAAAGAAGTCCCTCCAACATTTTCTGTAATACTGGCTTGGTGTTGATAAATTCTTTTAGCTTATTTTCATCTGGGAAGCTCTGTATCTGTCCTGCAACTCTAAATGACAACTTCGCTGGATCAAGAATTCTGTAGATCCTGGACTTTCATCATGTTGAATATTTTGCGCCAAGCCTTTCTGTCCTGCATAGTTTCTTTTGAGAAATCAGCTGCCAGTCTTATGGGTGCGCCCTTGTAGGTAACTAACTGCTTTTCTCTTGCTGCTTTTAAGATTCTCTCCTTGTATTTAACCTTTGACAATATAATTCTACTGTGTCTTAGTGTGGGCTTTTTTGAGTTCATCTTCTTGGGGATTCTGAGCTTCCTGGGGTTGAATGTCTATTTCCTTCACCAGGTTAGGGAAGTTTTCCATCATTATTTCTTCAAATAGCTCTTCAACATCATGTTTTCCTTCAGTTACCCCTATGACATGGATATTTTTACATTTAATTGTGTCCCATAAGCTCCTTTAATTATTATTATAGTCTTCGCTTCTTTTTTCTTGCTGTTCTGATTGAGTGTTCTTGGCTTCTTTATCCTCTGTATTGATGGTTTGATCCTCTTCTTTATCCACTGTTTATTCCCTCTAATATACTCTTCATCTCAAATAATGTGTTCTTCATTTCTGAATGGTTCGCTTTTATAATTTCCATTACAATTTTCATGGTTTTTTTCTCTGTTAAAGTTCTCACTGAATTCATCTACATTTCTCCTAAGTTCATTGAGCATCTTTATTTTTTATATTTTTATTAATAATTAACTAATTATTCTTTCATTGAAGAAATGATTTAAATATTTTTCCCCTTCCATCTTCCCCCCGCCCCCGCCCTCTGGTAACCACTAGTCCATTGTCCACGTCCATGAGTCTTTGTCCTGTTCATTTGTTGCTTTTAGGTTTATAGCCCACATATAAGTGATAGCATGTGATTTTCAGCTTTTTCTGTCTGCCTTATTTTGCTTAGTATGATTATTTCAAGGTCCATCCATGTTGTTGCAAATGGCAGTATTTCATCTCTTCTTATGGCTGAGTAATATTCCATTGTATATATATACCACAGCGTCTTTACACAATCATCTATCATAGAACATTTCAGATGCTTTCATGTCCTGGCCACTGTGAATAATGCTACTATGAACATCAGTGTGAAAATATCTTTCCAGATATGAGTTTTCAAGTCTTTGGTGTAAATACCCAGTAGAGGGATTGCTGGATCATATGGTAGATCAATTCTTAGTTTTTTGAGGAACCTCCATACTGTTTTTCATAGTGGCTATACCAATTTGCAGTCCCACCAGCAGTGTATGAGGGTTCCTTTTTCTCCGCATCCTCTGCAGCATTTGTTATTACTTGTCCTGTTGATTATAGCTGTTCTAACAGATGCGAGATAGTATCTCATTGTGGTTTTGATTTGCATTTCTCTAATAGCTAGCCATGTCGAGCATCTTTTCATATATTTGTTGGCCATTTGTGTGTCCTCTAGGAAGAAGTATCTATTCAGGTCCTCTGCCCATTTTTGATTAGGTTGTTTGTTTTTTTGTTGTTATTGAGTCGTATGAGTTCTTTCTTTATTTTGGATATTAGGCCCTTTTCAGAGGCGTTGCTTGAAAATATATTTTCCCATTTGGATGGTTGTCTCTTTACCTTGTTGATGATTTCTTTTACTCAGCAGAAGCTTTTTAGTTTGATGTAGTCTTATTTAGTTATTTTAGCTTTTACTTCCCTTGCTTTTGAGGTGAAATTCATAAAATCTTTAAGTCCAAGGTCCTTGAGTTTCATTCCTATGTTTTCTTCTGTGCATTTTATTGTTTCAGGTCTTATATTCAGGTCCTTAATCCATTTTTTAGTTGATTTTGGTATGTGGTGATAGACAACAGTCTAGTTTCATTATTTTGCTGGTAGCCTTTCAGTTTTCTCAGCACCATCTATTGAAGAGGCTTTCCTTTCTCCACTGTATGTTTTTGGCTTTTTTGTTGAAAATTATTTGCCCGTATAAATATGGGTTTACTTCTGGACTCTTGATTCTGTTTCACTGGTCCGTATGTCTGTTTTTCTGCCAATACCATGCTGTTTTGATTACTATCACTTTGTAATATAATGTGAAGTCTGGCAGAGTGATGCCCTCCAGCCTCATTCTTTTTCTCAGGTTGGCTTGGGCAATTTGGGGTCTTTTGTGATTCCATACAAATCTGATGATTTTTTTGTTCTATTTCTTCAAAAAACACCGATGGGATTTTTATGAAGTTTTCATTAAATCTGTATAATGCTTTAGGTTAATATGGTCATTTTAACTCTGTCGATCTTCCAATCCATGAACTTGGAATATCTTTCCATTTCTTTGTATTTTCTTCACTTCCTTTTAATAGGGGCTTTTAGTTTTCATTATATAGGTCCTTCACATGTTTCATTAGATTTATTCCTAGGTCTTTTATTCTTTTTGTTGCAATTGCAAAAGGAATTATTTTTTCCACTACTTTTTCTGACACTTGATTGTTAGAGTACAGGAACGCGATGGACTTTTGAACGTCGATTTTGTAACCAGAAACTTTATTGTATTTGCTTATTGTTTCTAGTAGTGTACTTCTTGTTAGGGTTTTCTATATAGAGAATCATGTCATCTTCAAATAGTGACAGTTTGACTTCTTCATTTCCTATTTGGCTGCCTTTTATATCTTTCTCTTGTCTGATTGCACTTGCTAGGACTCCAATGTTATATTGAATAACAGTGGCGATAGTGGACAGCCTTGTCTTGTTCCTGATCTTAGAGCGAAGGTTTTTAGTTTTTCACCATGAAGTATAATGTTGGCTGAGAGTTTGTCATATATGGTCTTTATTATGTTAAGGTACTTTCCTTCTATACCTATTTTGTGAAGTGTTTTGATCATAAATGTATGCTGTATCTTGTCGAAGGCTTTTCTGCATCTATTGATATAATCATATGATTCTTGTTTTTTAATATGTTTATGTGGTGTATCACATTAATTGATATTTACATGTTGAACCATCCCTGTGCCTGTAGGATGAAGCCTACTTGATCGTGGTGTATAATCTTTTTTAATATGGTGTATTCGGTTCGCTAGTATCTTATTTAGGATTTTTGTATCTGTGTTCATGAGAGATATCGATCTGTAGTTTTCGTTTTTTGTGTTATCTTTACCAGGTGTTGCTATCAGGGTAATATTGACCTCATTAAATAAGTTGGGAAGTATTGCTTCCTCTTTGATCTTTTGGAATAGTTTGAGGAGAACAGGTATTAAATCTTCTTTGAATGTTTGGACTTTTACTTTTTGGTAGGTTTTTGATGATTGTTTCAATTTCCATACTGCTGATCAGCCTATTTAGATTTTCCAGTTCTTCTTCAATATTCAGTCTAGGAAGTTTGTATTTTTCTAAATACCTGTCCATTTCTTCTAGGTTATTATATTTAGTATAATATATATAAAAGTATTCTTGTACGATCCTTTGTTTTTCCGCGATATCAGTCATAATTTCCTCTTTCATCCCTGATTTTGTTTATTTGTGTCCTTTCTCTTTTTTCTTTAGTGAGTCTAGCCAGGGGGTTGTCAGTTTTATTAACCTTTTCAAAGAACCAGCTCTTTGTTGCATTTATTTTTTCTATTGTTTGTTTGTTTTCAATTTCATTTATTTCTGCTCTAATTTTGATTATTTCTTTCCTTTGGCTGACTTTAGGCTTCATTTGTTCTTCCTTTTCTAGTTTTTTAAGATGAAGCATTAGGTTGTTTATTGGGGCTCGTTCTTGTTTTTAGAGGTAGGCCTGTAATGATGTGAACTTTCCTCACATGACTGCTTTTGTCATGTCCCAAAAGTATGGATATGTTGTACTATCATTATCATTCGATCTCTCTTTATAGTTCTTCTTTGAACCAGTTAATCTTCAGTACTATGCGGTTTAATCTTCATGTATTTGTGGTTCTTCCTGCTTTCTTTTTGCAGTTAATC
Organism: Rousettus aegyptiacus; assembly: GCF_014176215.1. Taxonomy (NCBI): domain Eukaryota; kingdom Metazoa; phylum Chordata; class Mammalia; order Chiroptera; family Pteropodidae; genus Rousettus; species Rousettus aegyptiacus. Next base: position 13,953,586 of record NW_023416309.1, read on the forward strand.
TCTAGTTTCAAAGCATTATGATCAGAGACTAGGATCAGAGAATATGGTTGGTATGATTTCAACCCTCTTATATTTGTTGAGACTGTGTGTCCCAGTATGTGGTCAATCCTTGAGAATGTTCCATGTGCCCTAGAGAAGAACGTATAAGCAGTTGTTTTGGGATGAAAGGGTCTATAAATGGCAATTATGTCCAGTTAATCTAATGTGTCATTTAAGGATGTTATTTCCTTTTTGATTTTCTGTTTGGATGATCTGCCCATATCTGACAGGCGGGGTATTTAGGTCCCTTACTTTGAAAGTGTTTTAGTCTGTTTCTCCCTTTAGTTCTGTTTGTAATTGCTTTATATATTTGGGGGCTTTCTCATTGAGAACATAGATATTAATAAGTGTCATGTCTTCTTGGTGCATGATTCCCTTTATCATTAGGAAATGTCCCTCAGTATCTTTCTTTACCTTTTTTATTTTGAAGTCTATTTCATCTAATATTAGTACTGCTACTCCCACTTTTCTCTGAATAGCATTTCCTCGAAATATCATTTTCTACCCTTTCACTTTGGGTCTATATTTGTCTTTGTAACTGAGCCGTATCTCCTGGAGCTAGCACATGGTTTTTGTTGTTGTTGTTTTTATCCATTCTGCTACTCTGTGCTTTTTAATTGGTGAGTTCAATCCATTTACATTTTGGGTGATTATTGAAATATGAGGTCTTCTTATAGCCATTTTATCTTTTGCTTTCTGGTAACTCAGCGTTTCCATAGTTTCCTTGTCTTTGTGTTTCTGTTTTTGTTATTTGGTTGGCTTTTGTGTGTTTTCCCTCTGGTCCTTCTTCTTTTATGTTATATACTTCAGTTCTAAATCTTCGGTGTGTAGTTACAATTATGAATATATAAAGGACAGTTATATATATACAGTCATGCATTTTCTTCTGTGCTTGCCTTATCTCCATTCCCCTTTGTAAATTTGGATCTTTGAATCCTCCATTTTTCATGTGTTTATCTTTTTGTTGTTGAGAACATGTAAGTTCTACTATCTTAGCAGATTTCAATTACATAATACAGTGTTGTCAGATTTAGTCACCATGTTTTACATTGGATCCTCAGACTGTATTTATCTTATAGCTGCAAGTTTTTACCCCATTACTAACCTCTCCCTCACCCCCTAGTCCCTGGCAACCACTTTTCTACTTTTTGTTTATGTGAGTTTGACTTTTTTTTTTCCTTAAGATTCCATATATATATATATGATACCAGGCAGTAGTTTTCTTTCTCTGTCTGGCTTATTTCACTTAGCATATCGTCCTCAAGATCCATCATATTGTTGCAAATGGCAGGATTTCATTCTTTTTCCTGGCCGAATAATATTCCATCATGTATATATACCACATCTTTATTCATTCATCTATTTATGGACACTTATATTGTTTCCATATCTTAGCTATTGTGAATAGTGCTGCAGTAAACATGGGAGTGCAGGTATCTCTTCGATATCCTATTTCAGTTTTCTTTGGATATATACCCAGAAGTGAGATTGCTGGGTCATATGATAGCTCCATTTTTAATTTTTGAGGAACCTCTATACTGTTTTTCACAGTGGCTGCACCAGTTTATAGTTCTGCCAGCAATGCACAGGTGTTCCCTTTTCTCTACAACCTCACCAACACTTGTTTTCTCTCTTTTTTATAGTAGTCATTCTAACAGGTGTAACATGATTTCTCATTGTAGTTTTGATTTGCATTTCCCTGATGATTAGTGATGTTGAGCACCTTTTCATATACATGTTGGCTATTTGTATGTCTTCTTTGGAAGACTGTCTGTTCAGTTCCTCTGCCTATTTTTTAATTGGATTGTTTGGGTTTTTTTGCTTTTGAGTGGTATGAGTTCTTTATACATTTTAGATATTAACTCCTTACCAGACATATGGTTTGTAAATATTTTCTCCCATTCAGTAGATTGCCTTTTTATTTTGTTGATGGTTTTCTTTGCTGTGCAAGGCAGTTTTTCTTTGAGCTCTCTTACATTTCAGTGTTCCTGGTAAAATTTTATTTGAGGAAGTTTCTATATCCTAAAACAGATGTTAAAAACAAATTAGATAATTCCTTTCAACTTTAAAATACTATATTTTTGTGATTATTATTATGAACACTCTTATAAAAAATACTTATACCTTTTATTTTATTTTATTTTTTTATAGCTCTCTTGCAGTGAGTCCAGGTGAAGAAATCTTAACCTTATTACAAGCAGTACCATTTGATATTGAAGAGCTTAAGAAAGAAGAAGCTAATCTTCCCCCAGAAGATGGTAAGTGATGGACCAGGATAAAGCAGAAAAGGGTTAGAAAAAATTAAAACATTTCATTAAGTCTCACAGGGTCCATCCCCAAGAGTACCTGTCATGTGAGTATAGGATTACAGTATCATGGTTTCTCCTTTTTCAGATGACCGATGGTTAGATCTCTCACCAGAGCAGCTGGACCAGTTACTGCAGGAAGCTGCTGGCAAAAAAGAACCAGGGCCCATTTCTAAAGAGGAAAATTATGACTTAACTCAAGTCTCAAAGAGCATGAAAGCTTTCATATCCAAAGTCTCAACCCACAAAGGAGCAGAGCTGCCTCGGTAATTCGTGATAAAGTGTAAAAAACTAAATAGTTGTAACCCAGATGTTGAAGTCATGCATAGTTGTCAGTTCCATACTTTTTTTTTCGTAAATGATTTGTACTGTTTTATTTGTACTACTTTGTTTCCCTCTTTTGGTGCCTAGTACCATGATAACTTATTTTAGTATCAGATTTCTAGTGACCTTATCTTTTGCTGTCCTTGAAGTAAGCTAGTGAGACCACTCAGCAGATCTAAAAGCCGCAACCCTAGAGCTGTGCAGGGCAACTATGCATTATACTCTTCAGACTTTTACTCAGAGCCTTAGGGGCTCTTAATACCTAGCTCTCAGCAAACGCAGACTTCTGATCTCCCATCCACAAGCAGATTGGAAGTGTCAAACTCAAAAGAGTGGGATAAAAGGGTTCATCAGAGGAAGAAATAATAACAGAAGAAATGGGAAGTTACATTTGGCAAGTAATGAGGAAAAAGGTAGATGGAATTATTTGCACAGCAAATATACCTTTATTAGTATTGATGCTCTTGAGCTCCTGAGAAGATTAAAATTTATGTTCATATTTTCTCTTCAAGAAAGCAAGGGATAAGGGAAGTTTTGTTTTTAATGTTTAAAGATTTAATTCTTAAAGAGATAGACTTTATTTAAATTAACTTAGATAAATACCTTTTTTTTTTGCTAATGTTAACTACATCTTGTAGGAGTGGAGGGTGGGTATATCTCTAAAGCAGCAAAAGTTAAGTAAGCATAAGCAAAGTACAATTTTTACTTTTATTTTATCATTGTTTCCCATTTCTATTGCCCTGCAAGACCAGTAAGTATAAGGATTTTTAAAATTTAAACTGCAATTTTTGATGCTGCACTTCTTTTGAGATATTTCTGGTAGTGTTCCTAACAATGGCGCCACTTTAGAAAAAGTTCAGAGTGTCTCATGTTTGGGGTAAACTGTCTTTTTCCTTTACTCTTTCAGAGAACCTTCTGAGGCTCCAATCACTTTTGACGCAGATTCTTTTCTTAATTATTTTGATAAGATTTTAGGTAAGTTACAGTGCGATATTTGTTTTCATTTTGAAGCAGTAAAGGGGTATGGCTGTCGCTAGAGCATTGACACATTGGATCTCTCAGAAGACAAAAATTAGCTTTCAACCTTGAGTTATTTTCAACCTTGAATTATTGCCATTTTGAATGATTTTGCAAGACAGTTGTTAGCTCAGTGCTTGACATAGTAGCTGCTCATTAAATATTTGTTGAATGTGTGAATGGTGTGTGTTCAGATAGGGTTTACCTTGGCTCCCGTGTTATACTGTTTTAGACTTACTGTACTTATACACTAATAATAAAAAAACAAATAGCCCAATAAAAAAAATCAACAAAGGATATAAACAGGCAGTACCTCGAGGAACAAATATAGTCAATAAATATTTGAAAATAGTTGACTTTCTAGTAAGTAAATACACAATAAAAGTAAGCTTCTTTTGCCCATCATATTGGCAAAAGCTTACAAGAGTGATAATCAGTTTTCTCAAGGGTTGGAGAAATTATCAGTGTTCAAACTGTAGGGGTAGAAGTGTAAGTCATCTTTTCACAGGGCAGTTTGGTACTCTAGAATGTTTACAACCTTTGACTTAGCAATTTTACTTTCAGTAATTTACTCTCTAAAAAGATATATATGCTAAGATGGGGATTGAAGCATTGTAGTAATGAAAAACTGGAATATCTTAAATGTCTACCAAGAGGGAAAGGGTTAAATAAATCTTAGCACAATTGACCCTATAACAACATGGGTTTGAACTGTACGGGTCCACTCAAATGTGGATTTTTTTCAGTAAATACTATCAATGTATTTTCTCTTCTCTATGATTTTTTTAATGATGTGTTCTTTTCTCTAGCTTACTTTATTGTAAGAATACATATAATATATATACAAAATATGTATTAATCAATTATATTATCAGTAAGGCTTCTGATCAATAGTGGGCTATTCGTAATGTTTTGAGGGAGTCAAGTTATAAGCAGATTTTGGACTGCAGGGACTTCACATCCCAGCCTCTGCATTATTCAAGGGTCAACTGTACATCCATATTATGAAATACTTAATAAATAATGCCTTAATAAAGAATGAGGTTCATTTATATGTTTTGACAGAGAAAGACTTCCAAGACATACAAATAAGCAGAAAAGCAACTTAGTTCAATATGTATATCTATGTAAAAACAAAAATATATAAACTATATGTTTATATATATACAGAACTGCATAAAGGTCTAGGTATCCATCAAACTGTTAAAAGATGTGTAACTCTGGGAAGAGAGTGAAATGTGAGACAATAATTCTGTATGACTTGAACGTTTGCATCAAAATATATTCATGTATTATGTAGTTTTTTATTTTTTAAGTAAAATGTTCTAATTAATTGAATTCACATTTTTTTAAAATAGCTGAATCAGTTCAGCCTATGTACTTTTCTACAAATATCTGCCAGCAGTACTGTTTTCTAGAAGTGATTTTTGTGAAGTAGTTTGCTTATAGATATTTGTCTTTTGCTGCTAATAATATTCTAATTCTTTCGAGAGGTTTAATCACTCAAAAAAATTTATTAAGTTGCCTTTTCTGTGTTGGGGTGTAGGGCCAAGGCCTCATGAATCAGACTCTGATGACTTGGATGAGGAAGACTTTGATTCTTTAGATAGTGATGATAACTTGGATCTTGAAACACAGGAACCCGGGGAAGCATCTGTAGAAGGAACTCTTGATGATCTCAAGTCTTACATGGCCCAGATGGACCAGGAACTGGCACATACCAGCATTGGCAAAAGTTTCACCACCCAAAAGCAAATGGTATGTGTATATTTAATCTCTTTCCCTTTCTGAGTCTATTATGAGGGATGGCTAACACCATATTTTATCTTAGGTTATTTTTTTTTATTTGTGATAAATTTTTTGTGATGAATTTGATTTTTTGATTTGAAATAAATAACAATGTTAATTTTTCCTAACTCTGGTAAGATGAAGGATTATTAACTTTTCTTAAACATAAGCTTAGTTATATTATGTATTCTATGTCATCTATTAGAATTTAAGTAAAGTCACGTGATATATTGAAATTAGTATGTAGTTGAATACTACTAACAGCTTATATCAATTTTTTTTTTTAAAGAAAAAGGATCTTAAATATCTAAATAATTTTCAGGTTTTAATAGTGTTTGTTTTCTATGTTTCTCAAATTTAGAGCCAAATTTAGAATTCATCTTTCACTCATGTTTTCAATCCTAGTTTTTATACCAGCACTGTCTAATGCTAGACAAATTATGGAAAGAGAATGGACTCTGGAGTTTCATAGATTAGGGTTTGAAATCTCATCTTAGCCATCCCCTGTGAATGAATCCATTAACCAGTAATCCTAATGTCATAGAAGTAACATGAGAACTAAGAGAGACAACAGTAAAACCCATAATGGGCCCTTAATTAATGTTATTTCTTTGCTGTGATGATCTAAACCATATTTAAAACTGTAGTCACTTCCAGTATTACCAAAACCTAATCAAAACCATATAGTAGATGTATCTAAAGCAATGTTTCTTAAATTTTAATGTATGAACCACCTAAAGATCTTGTAAAAATATATATTCTGGTAAGTATATCTGGGGTGTGGCCTGAGATTTTATATTTCTAACGAGCCCCTAAGTGACTGACATGCTGCTGATCCATGGACCACACTTTTAGGAGCAAAATTATAAAGCTCTGTAGATTAAGCTGTAATCTTTCAAATCCTTTCCCAAACCTGTGAAATCAGAGGCTCAAGTAACAATTCAGAGTCTTTGTGACTCAACCCCCAAAAGCTTTAGGTTTTTACTTTTTAAGTCTTTTCAATAGGGGAGAAGAGTAGGAAATCTAGTTTCTTTCATTTAGAGAATAATTTTCCTCCTTAACCCTCATTATCTTTCTCGGGCTATTTCACAATAGGGAAAAATCCATTCAGTTTGTAGAAATGTTGCCTAGAAAGAAGTATATTATAATCTTTGGAATTTTTATGTGTGTTAAATAGTTTATTAGATTTCATTTTTACTTTCTGTCAAGGATAAGAAATTTCCTTTTTAATTTGGAACTCAGTTTTACCTTGTTGCTTAGTTTTTTATTTTAACTACTATCCAACCTTATGGCATATTATCCTACAATTTTCTTTTTCCCTACATGAATAAGGAACCTCTATCCCAGACTACCAATAGCAATTCAGATGAGGAAGATTCTGGTGCAGGAGGATCTGTCATGACACCAGTAGATGTAGACCTGAACCTGGTTTCAAATATATTGGAATCATATAGTTCCCAAGCTGGACTGGCAGGACCTGCTTCCAACCTTTTACAAAGCATGGGAGTGCAGCTGCCTGACAACACCGATCACAGACCCGCAAGTAAACCAGCTAAAGATTAATCAACAAACCTAGCCTCCCTTTTTTTGTTCTTAAATAAATATTGAGTCTGATTGTGCTCATTTGTAATTTAGAGTATTCATTAGTAAAAATGTTTCTTCGTTACAAGTTTCACAGATTGCTTTCTCTGTGATATGCGAATGCTGCCCTTTCTGCAAAAATCTTTGTGATCTCCGAGGGGTACATACAAGGATTTGAAGTCAGCAAGAGGGGATCAAACTCCCAGAATGAGATTTACACACTCTATGTTTGGAGCATTAAGTTGTTTTTTTGTTTTTTTTTTTTAATTGAAGATTAAATGTTGGGTAGAAAAAAAGAAGGTAGTCAAAAATAAGGAATGAATTAGTTGCTTTTTTATTCCATTTATCAGGAATGACCTTGAGCCAGGCTTACTCTAGTGACAAATACATTTGTTTACACACTTTACCTGTCTTTACTATTCTACTTCATGGACCCACTAGCTTCTTTTTATTTTTAGCACCTTCATAATTCATTGCCACATAAATATTCTCTAGCCAGGTAAGCCCTGTACCTGTTTCCTTTATTTGTCTGCCATTTTCATTACCCTAGTCCTGTCCTCTTTTGCCTCAACTTTCAGATCTCCCACTCACTGCTGGGAAACAAAGTTCAATTTTTTAGCTCCTCCTATTAGCCACTCTCATCTTTTCTTTTCCAAAACAGCACACTAATCCAAAAGCAAACAGTTAGTCCATGGAAATTGGAGAAACTCGTAACCAGGAATCCCGCACACTCCCCTTTCTATCTGTATTTTCAGATTAGGGATGTGTACACATGTACTCACAAACACACCCACATAGAGATAGAAAAGATTGGGAGACAGTAATACACATGGACCCTGAACTGTTTTCGCCTAACTGCTAGATATGAAGAAATCTCGGGACTTCTCTTTGGAGAGTGCTTTTTCCTTCTACATGCTGGGTTCAACTCAGGTCAGGGCAAGCCGCCAATGTAACATGACAATCAAGTCCCATCACATATCCCTCAACATTTCATAATGAAGGCACTTTGACGTCTCTCAAAGCAATGATGGTTTACTGGCAATAGTGAGAGCAATGACCTTTTGGGATCAAAAGGAAATTCGGTGCTTCAACTTTTCAAGTTCTAGAATCTCTTTTTCTTAGTCTAATGGGACCTTGATGTGTGAGTAATCTTAGAGTCTCTCACTTGTGTCTTTAATCACAAGTTAGTTCCTAAAATCACCCGAGGATACAACTCTTTCCTCAGCCATTCCTCTTTTCAAACTGACCTCTAACAGTATTTCTTGTGCACATTGCTTCAGTTGTTCTACAAACTTGGAACATTTGTCACACTAATAAAGAGATTCTTTTTCTCCCCTCCCTCCTTCAAATTCTCACTTTCTGCAATTTCCTCACTTCATAAGACAAAAATACACCTGAACAAAGGTATATAAATTTATTTTATTTCTTCCTTGTCTTCCCTGTGACAAGGGATAGAATGGCATCTAGGAATGATGAGAAATCCTAAATTTAGTTTATCGCCTAAAACTCAAGAAATGGTTCATCCTCACTAATCTTTTAGTTGAAGTTACAGCACTTACTGACATGCAGATGGCAGCAACCATTTTACATTTAGGAAAACAGGAATGGCAAAGTGATAATCTTTTCTTTGGGTTACAAATTGAGTAAGTAACAGCAAAAAAAAACTTACATCTTGGGCCCCACTGGGATGCAATTACCTCAGTAGAACACCATTGCATCTGATTACAGAGTACTCTGAGGAAAACCTTAGCTCCCATTTTCCTCATCCCTTCAGATGACTTAAAGAAATATGACTTTTATTTAACTACCAGGTACAACTTAATTACCTGTACATGAATTCAAAAATGTTATGTCATGCTATTTTTCTTAATTCTATGAGAATAAAAAATAACTCAGTGAGTTGAGGTTTGCTATATATATTTTCAATACTAAGGTAAAAGTTTTAACCAAAACTATACCAGGCACATTTTGGTAGTTTATTATAAACCCACCATTAACAAGCCATATGCCAAAATATGTTTGCTTCTAAGGCCTAGAAGAAAATGGGTGAACAAGGGCCTATATCCAAACTAACACTTCAGCCTTTCTTCTGATTTTGACAGTTGTCATCTCATCAGTTTTTCTTCTCACACTGGCATTTTTGATTGCCTATGAGTAGCAACTTCTTTCCTTAACACTGCTTGTAGAGGTGTCTCGCTGTAGGCTTATCTTCTGCCTTATGAGGTTAGCCTGGAGATGGCCTTTTGTTACCTCCCTGTTATCAGCTGATTTCTGATATGCCTCTCCAGGATACTGTGGAGGGAATCTACGTGGCCTGATCTGAGCTAAGCAGGCAGAGAAGAACAGGTCGATTTTTCCACCCACTCTTTAATCAGTTGGTTGGCGATGGCTAACTTGGGGGGCAACCAGAATGGGAAAGCCCCATTCTGTTGCTGAGTATGTGGATCATTTCTCTTCAGGGCTGTGATCACCTCATCATGACTGAACCAGGCAGCTGCTTCTAGTTCTCTGAAGTTTACCTGGATCTGAAAGACAAGGAAAAACAGAATGTAAGGTTAGGAGCTACAAAATTTAGAATACTATGGCCAAAGGTGAGAAAATGGCTCCAGAACTGAACAATTTTAGAAGATAATACCCAGGATCCACAGTATTGGGAGATAATCAGTTCTATATGTTGTCCCGAAACAAAAGAGGCATAATTAAGAGATGAGAGTTATGTATATACATTTTAAAAATAGTTTTAAACCTCATTTAAAAAATTCTGGAAGTACAAATACTATTTTATTAAGTATTACTTAACAAATACTACAAATATTAAGAGTGGTTAACATTGAGGGGTAAATTATGAATAATACTTGTTTTTCTTTGTGCCTCTATTGGTTGTATAACTTTCAATTTAAAAGAACATACAAATGTCACTCTAAAGGATAAAAGTTAATTAATGATAAAATTATAGTGCCTTCTTTGTAAGAAGCAAAGTAATACAAACTGGGAAGCTGAGACAGATTAGATATTCATTGTATAGAAACCAAAACACACAATAGACAGACTGGCAGATAGGGACCACATCATCTGTCAGGGATGCTACAGACGAGGAAGATGAGGTTGGATAATACAATATCTAAGTCCCTTTCAAGCAGAAGTTCCTTTAATTATTATATAATTCATAATTATTAAGCATAATTACTAATCCGCAACATCCTAACTGACTTGAGCAATAAGCTCAATCCTGAAATCAGTCATTAAATTTAATATATTTATTGTGTGCGTACTCTACATAAGATGCTCTGTTAAGTCCTGATGATGAAAGATAAATTCTCATGATTGAAATATATGAAGGATGAATGGTGATCATGTTGGCACTCCCAGTTTTTATGGTGATTATTTGTTTCCTTTATGAGATTGCAAATTCCTTAAGGGTTTAAATCATAGTTTATACATCCCTTTATAATCTAGACATTGCTGGACCAGACAAGGGCTTAATAAGCACCTACTGACAAGCTTGGATGAGGCAAAGGGAATATCAAAGCATAAGAGAAGCATCAGAACTTACCTCTGTTTGCCCTGGTTTCACAGTTGCATGACAAGCAATCATGAGTGAGCTATTAGGAAAGGGCCAATGCTGAGATGCAGAGTATTGCAGTCTTTCTATCTCCAATCCCACCTCTTCTGCAACTTCTCGTCGGACAGCCTCTTCCACACTTTCACCTACAAGCACTCAAATTAATTCAGGACAGCCCTGTAGTAGGAAGGGTGATACAGATGCCCATTTGTGAAAGGAGCACAGAACTGGCCCCAAAGTGTCAATGAAATACTCGGGGAGCCTTAAATTTCTGAGTCTACAACCCAAGTCTGGAGTTGGGTGCTAAACTATCATACTTAAACCTACAAAGTTAGTTATAATGCAAAATAAAAAGTGACAGTGGAGAGGTTACTGCTGCCCTCAGCTTTAATAAAATTCTAATGCCATGTTTCACTATTTGCAAATTTTACCCCAATAAACAGGAAAAAAACCCTTTAAATAAATATTAAATTCTAGTTAATATTATGCATGCTGAACTATTTAGGGAGAAGTATACTAACTTCTGCAATCTGCACATCAAGAAAGACTGATGGATAGAGGAATGAATAGATAGGTATGTGATAAAGTAAGTGTAAAAAAATTACAGAATCTAGGTGCTGAGTGTATAGGTTTTCACTGTATAGTTCTTTCAACTATGCTGTGTGTTTGAAAGTTTGCCTATAAAATATTGGAAAATTACAATGCCATTTTGTCAGGACGGAAGAATGTGCTTGAGACTCCAAGTCAAATAACTACTGTTGATAAGCTTTTGTGTCCTCCATGTTATCTGTACATGCCCTAGCTCCTTACCTATATCACAAAAACCTGCCAAGGCAGAATACATTCCCTTGGGAAAGGAACTCTGGCGGGCAAGCAGGCATCGAGTCCCATCTGACACCAGAGTGATCACTACAGGAGCCATCTAGGAAAAGGGGATGGAAACTTAGACGCTAGGGCTTTGGGGGTCTGTTAATGGGATGAAGGAATAAATAATTAAGGAAATCTTTTTAATTGTACAGCCTTCCATCCCCAGAACAGAGTAGCGCACAGCCTTCTTGGATTACTGTCCTTTTAAAGCAATTCTTACCTGTGGATAATAGATGATCTTATTGGAAGGGCACACACGCTTGCTGCCTGCGACGTTCTTCTTGGTGGGCTGCCCACTTCTACTGCAGAACTGATGAGCATCATGCCAACGGAGGAGCGCCTGAGCCTAGGAATACGAGGATGGGCGTGGTTTCGTTTGGAGAGAATGTAAGGCTCATCTGTAAGAGTGCTGGACCTAGAATTTAGAGAAACTCAAAAGGAAATGCTAATCCCTTTCCAGCTCATCTACTTTAAATGGTTATTAACTGTTTAAACATCCAAATAAGGAAACTATCTGAACATATTCCTCCAGCACCTGACATATGAATAAAAGCATATTTTTGAATTTATTAAAATTATTTGAAATATATATAATATGTAAAGTATTAACACCTATATACTTAAGACCCAGATTAAAAAGAAAACATTTCCAATATAGTTGAACACCCCAACATGTATTCCTCCCCAATAAAGCTGGATATTTTTTTTGCAAATAAAAAATGTTTAGAGATATCTCTTTAAGTAGACAATTGAAAGCACTTTAGCAAGTGAAATGTAAGGCTGTGAGGACAAGTCATTAAAGCAATAAAAAATAATTTTTCTTAAGAAAAACACAATGCTGTATATGTCATGCTATGGGTCATTAAAAATATTTATAAAGCTGATAGATCTCATTGCCATGTCTTTAGGAGAAAAGAGTCCTGACAGCGATCCAGTCAAAAATAAGGGCAAAAGAAAGAACAAGAAATGTCCCTACAGCACATTGTCGTTCTGCCAAGGTTTGTAGGAAGAACTATAATCTGCCAAAGAAGAAATCAAATGTAGCTCTACGTCTGTTATGCGTGCATGTATTTGCCCTTATAGACTGCTTTACTAAATTTCCTACAGAACTGAGAAATCAGAATCTACCGTGGATAGCAAGGAGGCATCCTTCACATTCAGCCAAAAGAGAGCCTTTCTCAAGTCAACGAAAGATCCCTTGAGCTCCATCTCCATTTCAGGTTTCTGTAAGGAAGCTAGAAAAATTAGAAAAAAAGAAAAAAAATGAGACAAATGTCAAACTTTGCTTTGGGGCCTCTCTCAAGTATATCCTGTTAGAACAGTGTTTCCCAAATCTCCTAATAATACTCAACTAGGGAAAATAAAAAATACACAAGTTCCCAAGCCCCTACATGGAGACTGTGAACAGCAGGTGTGTGAGGCCCAGAAATCATTTTTTAACAAGCACCAGGTGATTCTTATATTCAGGAAAATTTGGGAAACATTACAGCATAGTACTGTATCACAAGATCCTCGTCAGGGCAATAAGAAAATTTGCACTAGCCATACACTATCCCTGGAAAAGGGATGAAATGGCACCTCTAAGCTATCTGAACTTCATTCCAGCATCATTACGTTTGCACCCATGTCCCGAAAGAGAAGAAAAGCCTAATAGGAGCCATGAGGCTATAGTAAACTGGTTCTCAAATGCAGGTCTGAAGACCCAGATCTACTCCAAGGTAAAATGTTTATTCACTTGTTTGATAAGAGAACTAAGAATGATGTCTTAAATTTTAAAATGTTTCTTATGAAATAGTTAAGACAGATAAAATGTATAAGGGTACAGAGAATAATACAATAAGCATCTGTGTACCCACCACCTAGCTTAGAAAGAAAACTTTAAAATGTCCTTTATTTTCTTTTAAGTGATGATGATATTAGATGGTAGTATTTTTTTATGTCCTAACTTTAAAAAAATAGAAAATTGATAACCTTTCTGTATTCATAAACTTTTCTTTGAAATTTTACTATCATGTGAAATCCTAAAGTCAGAACCACGGCAAAATACCCATTAGGAATAATGCTATGTACCATTTATGGAAGAGGAGCCGTTTAGACATAGATCCAGAGCAAACCATGCTTCATGCTGTTCGGAGCATCCAATCAGCACAGAATCTTCTACTCTTTGTGTGTCCTGTCCAAACTTACGCAGGAGCCTTTCCAACTCTAAGAAACAGAAAATGAGAACAGAGAAAAATATGGGCTTTAATTAAACCACCAAATCTATATGAAATTTATAGGAAATCATCTACTTCAGCTTAAAATAGGTATACTGGCTTCCAGCCACTGCCCTGCAGCTAATTAGCTACATAATCTTGGTCTAACCACTTAACCTCTCTAGGCCTCCATTTTCTCATCAGCAATCTGAGGATTTTAAAGAAGCAATTCTATGTAACACTGTATTACTCTCTGATCGTATCTCTAGTTCAAAAGTTAACTTATTATAGCACTAGAGAAAAAAAGTGTCACAAGTAAAATGGTAGAGACCAAATAAGTACTATAATTTAGTCTCCAGATTATGCTGTTTTGGGGGGCAAAGTAGAATATTGGGATCTCATCTGAGTGAGATCCCAATTTATATAAAACAAATGCTATATAGGGTGAAAACCTATCCTCCTGTGCATAAAAGACTCATATTTATTTGCTCATAATACAACAAAACATTGCTAAATCTCAAAATGTTTAGTGCCTACTGTGGGCATCCTTATATTCTGCACTACCTATCCAAGTTCATAATACAACAAAACATTGCTAAATCTCAAAATGTTTAGTGCCTACTGTGGGCATCCTTATATTCTGCACTGCCAGAAACTACCTATCCAAGTACTCCAACATTGACTCATGGAGGAAATTCACTGTCAATGTATTTAGAAATCAATGTATAGTGACACATAAAACTAAGGTTAGAATCTTGAAAGCCAAATCCCAATGGCTTAGGTATCTCCAGTTATTTACCCTAAAAGAGTGCTTGAGTTAAATTAGTTTTAATTCACATTTCATTTTGACCTTTCTAGGAGAAATGAAATCATGATGTACATCTTGGCCAGTTTAACAGTGTTCGACTCCACGGAGGCTGGAAATCACTGGTCTAAGGCCAGGGTTGGCAAAATCTTTTAGGTTTTTGAGCCATATAGTCTCTGTCACAACTACTCTGCTCTGCCATTATAGTAAAAGCAGCTATAGACCATCTGTAAATGAATGAATGAGTGCTGCTGTGTTCCAATAAAAATTTATTTACAGAACATAGCAAGTTCCAATTTGGACAGCAGTTTTGCCCACCCCTGGTTTAAGGCAGTAGTGGTTCATACCATCACCAAACATTTGACTGGGCAACACAGGTTTATACACTAAATAATCAGCAGAAGCAGTTTGAAATATATGGACTCTAAAGTTGGAAGATCCTTGTCAGGGATTCAATATGGACTGAATTCTGCTGAGTGGGATCAACTCTACTGGTCCACTTAGGACTTACCTAATAGGCTATGCTGGGGGGGCAGATATTGATGTTCTGATTGCTGAAGCAAAGGAGCCAGGCTATGAAAAAGGTAAAATGCTCCTGTCTGCTGGGCTTTTTTACATGCATCATCATCTTCCTTCAGTTCAAATAAATACCTGTATTTTGAGAAATTAAGCATTACAAAACCACATTTAGTTACATGTATAGCATTCATCTTTGAGAATTCTGTTCCTGCATCCCTCTTCTCCCATAGTTATTTCCATTTTTTATTTATTTACATCCTAAACTGCTCTATATAAAGGATTTGAGGTGGCTACAGGCAATCATTATCTCCTTTGTCCTACAGTATACCTTGCCAATACTTCTGTGGGTGCACATGTGTTGTACTATCTTCATTTGTCTGTCTCCTCTGAAAGACTATGATCTCCTTAAGGGCAGGGTCTGCCTTAGTTCTGTATCTCCAGTAATTAGCATATCGAATGGCTCAATTCCATAAATATTTATTGAATTGAACCTTAAGGGTAATAAATATTTACTGAATTGAACCTCAAGGTACTTTCCCAATATTACACTGTGAGGCAAGAATTTACGTGCAGTGGATTGAAAAAAAAACAAGTACAGTGATAAAACATCAACCACAGAATACCGAGAGATGGGAGCAGACTTCGATACTGCTGACAAAGAGCAAACTAATACCTTCGGTAACTCTCATTCAATCTAGGGAAGATAAAGAGCAAATTTTATCTTCAATCTACTCTTGTTTCAAACATCTAGTCCCCCAGGTGGACACCATTTGCTCCTTATCTTTACCAAAGGGACCACTGATGGGAAAGTGAAGGCATTACTTGAAGCCATTATTTAATAAGTAATATTTTCAGTAGCCAAAATAAAAATGTAGAAAAGAGAACATTATATAATTAACTTATCTAAAAGAAATAGTACTGGGACAAGTTATAGGCTTTCCTGGTACCTTCATTAAGGATGGCCTAAGTCTATCATTTCAAGAGCCTTGGGAATCAGGTCAGGGTCCGCATGATTCAATGGGGAATGGCTGTGGAATCTCCTTCTGGGGCCTTAGGGATAACTGTTTTTGCCTGTTGAAAGCCCTGAAACAGACTCTTGGGTATATGGCATATTTTGTAACTTAGGTGGGAAACACAGTTTACAGATATCTTCTGTAGGACTAGGGAGCTTTTTTTGTAACACCAGTGGGCAGAACTAGCTCAACATAACATTATAAAGCAAAATGATAAATACACCCCAGCAACATCTTTAAGAACCTATTTTTGACTGTGATAAAAGGGGTTACAATGATCTCTTTATAAACACCAGACAAAAGAAACCTGAGATATTCATACTTGTGATATTTTTAAACTTATGAGTGACTACAGCCTCCTGGGGCAAAGACTCAGTGTATGTCAAAGGAGAGACATGTGCCACTCAGAAGCTACCAAAAATAAACAATAGAACAAACAGTTGCCTTCGTAAAAGAACAAAAAGAGTGGTACAACCGGTACTTTGCCCTAATGACCCTAAAAAGCAAAACACCCAGGTTAAGGTCTTAAACCTGGGGACTCTGGAACTGGGACTGAGATCCAAAATTTTCTTATATTCTTCTTGATCAGAAATACATTTTCTAAAAATTCACTTTCCCCTTTAGTTATAAATTGCATGGAAACCATAAAACTAAGATCGAACTTAAACTTTTTTTTTATTTTTATAAAAGTAAAAAATTGTCTATAAAAATCAGAAAATACAGCAATCAGTTTTTCAAAAAAGGAAAACCAAGAATCCCACAGCTCAGAGATGATCAATGTTTATACCTTGGAATGCTCCAAACTATCAGTATTATGCATCTATACATATATAGGTCTACTTAGAATCATACCTACTAATTCGTAGCCTTTTTTTCTGAAACAGATTAAAATGTTTTCACACCATATTTCTTATTGATAGAATTTTATTCATTTCTCATGATTTTGATACATTTTTAAATATATTTATCATTTTAACATACTCACCTTTTAGACTAATAATTTTGTTATTATTCTCAGAGTCTTAGCCCAAGAACTGCAAATAACCTAAATGCCCAACAATATCTAAAACAAGTACTGCAATTTTGTTGTGTTCTCACTCTTTCTCATATAAGATTATACACTTATGTGCCTTTAAATTTTGAACTAGGCACTCATGTTTGATAGAGCTTTCCACATGGGAAGTCCTGGTTGTGAATGTAGCCCTCTAGAGGAGTTTGACATTTGCTTCCCAAGGGGCCCCAGGAGTATTATAAGTCTAGGACTACTACTTAAATTATTTTCTTAGGTAAGGGGTTTTGGAGCCATACCATATAGAAAGTACAAATTAAAACCCCAAAACTGTGTGATTTCAAATTCACATATTTCAGGTATGTCCAGACTGAGATAAAGAAGTCCTTTATCAATAATACTTTAGTGCCTACTATGTCCAGGTACTATTTTATGCACTAAGAGTACCATAGTGCAAGAGATAAAGTTCCTATCTTCATAGAAATTATATTTTAAGTATGTCAGATATTTTAGATATTATTGGAGATTTAGTTTGTTTAGAATTTTTCCAATTATAATATTCAATGAATATCCTTATATATAATCATATGACCTTAATCCTCAATATAGAATTTTGAGATTTTTATAATTTAATGGGCCAAAGATAGAATAATCAGAGTTCAGTTTGGTCAAAACTCACCGGGTCTTAGTGATGTAGGTTGATAGCAGCCTATAGCACCAAAAAGATTTTCTCCTGAAAGCAATTCCACAATACAGGGACATTGTCAGTTCCTTAGAAGAAAAAAGAGTTAAATTATAGTAGGCAATTTAAAGTAATGAATCACCAAGAGAGTTATCCTTTAAGCCAGAAAAAGATGATCTGGCTTCTAAATTGTTATTCTTCCACTAACTAGCAGTGGGATTTTAACTTTTCAATGCCTCTTTTCTAATCTACAAAAGTAAAACCTGTTCTGCCTACCTAATGTGTTGTTTTGAGAATCAGCAAACAGTCCCCAAGAAATATGGCTTGTCTTTCCATTTTGTGGAATTGTTGCTGGGAGGTACTTGCCAAGCCAAGGCCTACATTTCTCTCTTCCTTTGTTTCTAAGTAGGGCCAAAACTAAATCTTAGCAATAGAATGTAAGTGGAGTGATGTGTACCTCTTCTAGGCTGAAGCAGTTAAGAAGTGGGTAAACATTTTCCATCCTCTTTTCCCCTTCTGCTTGGAAGACTCTGAAATGGCAGAGCTGTTAGATGGAGAAGCTTGGATCCTTGAACTATTACATGTAGAAATGCTACTCACCAACCAAAGACAATTTGTGGGTGAGAAACTTCTACTGTAGGAAGCCACTGAAATTTCAGTTTGTTACAGCAGCTAGAATTACTATAATAGACCAAGTAAGCCTGGGAGTGTCTCCAAAGTAATGCAGCCAAGTTTCTCAGAATACATGAAACCAAACTCCTTCTGAATATGAAGTAGGAAGAATCCTGTAGATAAGAAAAATGTAAAATCATGGCTATTCAGAAAATATTTCAAAATGTAGCTCTGTAAATCTACATGGATCTAAAATATTTTCTATTTTTTGCATCTCATTGTGAGAGGAAAAAAATGATCTATCTTAAGAATAAACTCTTCAAACAGTGATTCTTTTTAAATTATATATCAATATTTTATTTCCTATGAAAATTATATTTCACATTAACGATAAAAAGTCAAGAAGTTCCACTGAAACAAAAAAATCAATACAGTTAAATAACCAACCACCCTTTTTACTG
Source organism: Rousettus aegyptiacus (assembly GCF_014176215.1). Classification (NCBI taxonomy): domain Eukaryota; kingdom Metazoa; phylum Chordata; class Mammalia; order Chiroptera; family Pteropodidae; genus Rousettus; species Rousettus aegyptiacus. Next base: position 13,972,366 of record NW_023416309.1, read on the forward strand.
AGCCCAAGGAAAGCAAGCTTTGATACTAAAACACTGAGGAACATCTAAAGTTTAGGCCTACTTTTTGGTTGCATAATTTTGAAACACCAATGACTAATCCTTGGACAGTTTTTGCTACCTTTATCCTAGCCAAGGGTAAATTATATTTAGCAAATGACGTTCAACAAAGTATTTACTGAGTACTGACTTTATGCAAGGGCCCTTAAGGAATACAAAAATGTACAGGATGAAAATTCTCCCTGCAAGGGACTCCAGCAGGAGAGAGAAAATAAATAAACAACTTTCACGGAAGGCGATATGTGATACGTGGGTTACAAAGCATTCCAGGAGGGTATTAAAAGTATAATCACTATTTTAATAACCAAAAGACTTGTGTGATATGCAGAAAGAATGTATTTAAAGTCAATGTTTATGTCTCCTATACAGCTCTGAGAATGTAAATCAGTACAATACTTTTGGAGGGCAATTTTGGAATATCTATCAAAATGTTAAATAAACATTTCCCTTCACCTAGAAATTCTAGGAATTTATCCTAAGAAGGAAAGGATATGTACAGAAATGTTAATTGAAAATTATAATAAAAGGGAATAATACATAGCTGTTAAAAATAAACATAAGTAACAGTAGAAAAATATATATGTAGTAAGAGGGAAAGATATTCAGAATATATTACATAAGAAAAGCAAGTAACATTTGGTTGGTTTAGCATGATCTAATTAATTTATAAAGAAGGATATATATATACATATATATGCATATATATGTATATGTATGTGTATACACACACAAACACACGTGCGCATACACACACACACATACCAGAATACATAAATTAGATAGGTATTTTTATTTTTAAAGTGACTAGAAGTACACATGCCAAACCGTTAACAGTGACTATTTGGGAGAGTAGGATAGAGACAGTGATTGAAAAGGGCACCTATAATTTTTAGTTTATACATTTCTGCACCTTTAAAAAAGTTTCAACATGTGTACATACTCCTTTTACAATAAAATAAACTATGATAGTAGTTCCTGGGACTAACTGTACAATGAGGCTATTTCCAGGTCATTGTTCCCAGTAACACCTCATTACATTTCCTGAGAGCCAAAAGGAATTTCTTTGGTGAACTCGTTGAATCCTAAGAACTGTAAGGGCTATTTGGTTATAGGTATGACTACCAACTAACCTGTGTGGCCCACTGCACTTAGCTGGCCGACATTTGGCCTAGTTTTTGCTACTAAATTAACCTCACCCATTGTGGAGTTTCATGACCTGCCACCCCATTGAATGGTCTCAGAGTTTGTAGAAAACATAATAAAGTTCTTGATGTAGCTTTTAAAAAATATCAGTAATCAAAAGGAAACTAAGACTTATTTTAACTGAGAATTGTACCTTTATTGGTACAGTCCTATCCTGATAGACAATGAGTAAGTCTAATTCCTTTTCTAAGTGGTCCCTTATATATTTTTATATACCTCTTATATAAAAACAATATAGAGACTATTTAAAAGTCAAAGAAGAGAAAACAATTTCCTTAAAATTCAGCTTTAACTGTATTTTTCTCAAATAGATCATTTAAATTATAAAATTAACTATATTACAGGACATTTGGAAAACAGAATTGTGAGGACACTCATAATATCACCACATAAATATATCTTATAATTTAGTATGTATTTCCTAGTCTTTTTACAGATATAACTTTTATATAATTATAATCAGAGGACATAATTTTCAGCTTGCTTTTATGAAAAATGTTATAAGCAGTTTTCTGTTTTTATAGCATCTTCATTATTTGGGGGGGGGTACATAATATTACATTCAAGAAGACTCATCCTGATTTTGCTAAACATTCTCCTGATATTAAACATTTATTTTGCTCTGATTTTAAATTACCAGAAATAAAATACCACCTAAATAACCCTGTGCTGATATTTTCAAGTTACTTCTTTAAGATGAGTTACCCAAAGTAGAATTATCAGGACAAAATTTATTTTAAAATCATATGGCTCTTTCCACACATTGCTGTACTTACTTTTATATTTCTTTGATCACTACAGAGATTGAGTGTTTTCAGATTTAATAGTCCTTGTTCCTTTTGTAAAATGTCTGATGTCCTGTGCTGACTTATTGTAATTTTAGTCTACTTTTGACCGTTCTAATTTTTTAAATATTATAGTACATTTACAGTATTCTCCACAATGTGATCACCACAACGTATTATGTGAACCAACTGCAATATTTATTGCTTTTCTCTTTGAAACAGTCATTCAGATTGAACCTCAGTACAAAAAAAGAGGTTCTTTTAAGTCATTAGGATGTGTGGGATTACCTTTAGAATGAAAATATAATTTTTTACATCCCTATACTATTTAGAAATGTAGTGCAGGAAAAATCTGCTACTTTTTTTTCTGAAATGGTTTGTGATTTTTCAGTCTTTTGGGGATCTTCGGTGTGATGTGTTATTCAAACTGTATAGGCCCAAAGGTTCAGATTTCATAAACATGCTGGTAAACAACTAGTAAAACATGCTACCATACTCATATTCAGCTAGCCACTCAAATGCCACATTACAAACAGAATAGTTGTTTTTGTTTGAACTGGCAACTATTATTGTATTTTATACCTGATGGCATATACTGAGGATAAAAGTTCATTATTTGCAAAGTAAATTTGGCAGAAAATACTAGCGCCATTATTTTACTTTATATTACAAGCTCAGGCAGGCCTTTTATTTTGTTTATAGTGCAAGGAGGGGTCAGAGAAGTAAGCACTGGAAAGACTCAGGCACTTTTATTCTTGGCTCTCTCACTGACTGAACTTGACCTGGGGCTGTCACCTAACTTTGTCAGAACGTGGCTTCTGTCCCACTTCTTACAAGGAAAGGAAGGAGAGAATATGGATCTAAAGCATATTACAAATATGTCAGGATCTGCTTACCTAATTTTCAGATGTTAGACTGTAAAATCCTTAAAGTTTATGATAGCATCTTCCCTATCTACAGTGTCTAGCGCAGTCCCTATCACAATATGCATGAATGAATGAATGAATTTATCCCATTTTACAGAAAGATAAAGCTTTGAGAAGTTAATCAATCTGAGGTCACAATATAGGGAACAACAGAGTCAAACCCAGGGATATCTGGCTCCACAGCTTATGTTTTAATAAGAATTACATGGGAAAGTATTTTGCAACATTCATCTATTACTTAATTTTTAAAAAGTACAATGACTGATAGAGATGAAAGGTAATGTTATTTTTACTGGAAACTATTAAATGATAAGGCAAGTCCTTTATGATTAACAATTTCTCTCAACCTCCTATAATGAATTATTCACACGTTTCTCATCCTGTTCATCTTAATAGAAGAAAGGTTAATTTATAAAGCACAGTATGGCAAAAAGGCCCATCTTGAATCTCTGGCTACTTTCACCAAGAGGCCCGATTTGATAGTGTTTGAGAGAGCCCTTTTCAGAGAGTCTTTTTTCATTACTGTGGACCAGAATGGGAATTATGCAAAACTGAGGGGCCATTAGGATATAGATTTGAAGGTCTAACTGACTAACTTTATGGTTTATTTTCTAAAAACTAAGTTTTCCTCTCTTAATTCAAAAATAATTCAGGCACAATGCCGAGAAATTAGCAAATTCCATTTTTAAACAACTCTTCAAAAAGTATCAAAAATTATTAGCTGTAGTTAATAAGATATTTCCACAAGTTATGATTCAAAGCTGTGGTCATTCTTTGGTTTCTGCAAGAAGGAAGAGGGACGAAGCTAAAATCGCAAAATGCTGTAACAAAGTGTGTGTTTTTTTTTTTAAGTTCTGATTATGCGTCCCCATAAAACACTCCTGTACTTAGAACCTGAACAGATTTCTGTCCTGCTGTACTCACTCTGAATTCTGTTGGGAGTGCTGTCTGTCACAGGCCTCAATAATCAGCAGAAACCAGGAAACATCGAACTTCCCTGGGAAGTTGGGCCTTCCTTTCCCAGAGGGACAATTGCTGCTTATGCCACACTTCCCAGAATCTTCCCAGAGATGCACTCTGGGAAATGTAGTTCAAACTTTATGTCATCTACCAGGCCCTTCAAAGTTAACCACGATTGTCAAAAGCATGCTTCTGCCACACTTCCCAGAATCCTCCTAGAGAAGTATTCTGGGAATTATAGTTCAATCTCTAGGCATACTGCTATGCCCTCCAACTGCAAAATTAGCCATGATTGTCAGAAGCGTGATCTTCTAAAATCTTCTGAATCCATTACCAGAAGAACTATTGTGTCTTATGAAAAGGCAAAGTAGCTTTAGATCCACTTTTTTTTTTTTTTTATGGTGACATTGGTTAATGAAATCCAATAAGTTTCAGCTGTACACTTTAACAGTGAGGCCTATATATATTTACACTGTGTGTTCACCTCCCATAGTTAAAATTCTTTCTGTCACCACCTATTCAACCCCCTTTACCTCGTCTACCTCCCCCCTCCTACCCCACCCCCTGCCTTCTGGTAGGTCTTATAGTCCATGTCCATGATTTTCTGTTTGTTTCTCCTGTTCATTTGTTGCTTTTAGGTTTATGTCCCACATATGAGTGATATCATGTGATTGTCAACTTTTTCTGTCTCCCTTATTTCGCTTAGCATGATTATCTTGAGGTCCACCCATGTTGTCGCAAATGGCAGTATTTCGTCTCTTCTTGTGGCTGAGTAATATTCCATTGTATATATGTACACAGTTTATTTAGTCAATCATCTATCGTAGAACACTTCCATGTCCTAGCTACCATGAATAATGCTGCTATGAACATCGGTGTGCAAATATCTTTTCAGATATGGATTTTTAAGTCTTTGGGATAAATACCCAGTAGAGGGATTGCTGGATCATATAGTAGATCAATTCTTAGTTTTTTGAGGAACCTCCATACTGTTTTCCAAAGTGGCTGTTCCAATTTGCAGTCCCACCAGCAAAGTGTGAGGGTTCCTTTTTCTCCACATCCTCTCCAACATTTGTTATTATTTGCTTTAGACCCATTTTTGAATAACAAGAACCTATCATACACAGAATGTCTATCATACACAGGTATTTGTGGGGAAAAGGGAGGAGTTTGGGGCAGGAAACCAGATAACTTTCAGCCTTTCCGTATCTCTAATTCTCTGGCCAGTTTAGAATTAGTTCTAACATTCCATGAAATTCTGCCGATTAAAACGGACAAGACTGTGTCTAGAAGTGTTTGAACTTATGATAGATTACATCCCTTGATCGACCAGGGCAAGAGGATTCCATTTGAATGAAAGTAGTTTCCCAATAAAACTACTTTGGTGCTGTTCTCTTTTTACTACTAAAGTTACTTGCTTATACAAGAAGACAGTTTTAAGGCCATGCAGTTAACATATATTTAATGAATACCAAATGTGCCTGTATTGTTACAGGCACAGAATATAGTAGAAAAGAAAACATGAAAATTTCTGTCATTGTGTAGCATACATTCTAGAAAAGGAAAGAAATTTAAAAAAAGTACAATGTGTCAGGTGGTTATAAGTGTTATGGAGAAAAATTAAGGAAGATAAGAGCATAGAAGATTTTGCTATGTATATAGTCAGCCTCAATGATAAGGTGATATTTTGAGTGAAGACCATGAAGGAACTGAGGAAGGAAGCCAAGTGGATATCTATGGAAAGAGATTTGTAGGCAGAAAAATCAGCAAATACAAAGGTCCTGGGGAAGAAATGTGCCTGGCAGGTTTGAGGAAAGGCTAGGACAAAGCATGATTGTTTAAAGAGGAGTTCAAAAAGTAGCCAACACCAGATCATGTAGAGCTTTACAAGTCTTAGAATTCTTACAGAGCCATTGTAATGCTTTTGGTTTTTACTATGAGAGGGATAGGATGTTACAGAAGAATTCAAACAGGAAAATGAGATGATTTGACTTAAATTTTTAAAAAATCACTCTGGATGTGGAGATAAGACTGTAGGAGATAAGAGTTATTAAAACTTTAATGTCATTGTTAAGGTATACCTAGGTTATACAGAAAGGAAAAGTAATAATTGCTCTGATTAGCTGACCAGTCATTTTTTTTGGTGGGGGTATGGGGAACCGCTCTATTAGCACTTACGCTTTTTATCAAAGTCTGTCTCTAGAAGGATTCTGGGAAGTATGACAGAGGCATGCTTTGACAATCCTTAAGGAAGGCAGGAAAAGTTTGAAGGAAACAAAATATAAAGTCAGTGAATTCCAAAGAGATGGAAAAGCATGCTTAGGGAAGGTTAGACTCTAATAATTTTTTTAAAATCAAAATAACTATATTTTTTAGCAACGAAGTGTTACATGCTATAATAATAAAAAAGATAGCGATATAGTCTGAATGCTTGCATCCTCCCAAAATTCATATGTTGAAATCCTAATGCCCTGTATAACACTATAAGGAGGTGAGGCCTTTGGAGTAGGGTGATTAGATCATGTGGGCTGAGCCCTGGTTAATGAGATTAATGTTCTTATAAAAGAAGTCTGAGACAGCTCCCTTGGCCTTTTTCCAACTGAGGATACAGAGGGAAGTCTACAGTCCACAATCTGGGTGTTGTTATTTTCACTTTATAGATGAGAAAACAGAGGCTTTGAAAGTAAAAAAAATTGTCCATATTACATAGCTAGTCCATACTGGGATTTTAACCCAAGCCTGTCTGACTCCAGACAGGACCTATAGCCTCGACTATCATAATGTACTATAAACCTGAGTTTTATCTCTGACTGAGTATGTGGAGCAGGGGAACTGAACATAAATATTGGAAAATACTGGAATGATAGAAATAATTTCATGTTCATAAATTAAAATAATATCACAAAGAGGACAATATTTCCTAAACTGATCTACAACTTAGTTTATCCTGGTCAAAATCCCAGTTACCTTTTTTTGCACAAGTAACAAAAGAAAAAAATCAGACTTTAGCAAAATTAAAAAAATTTTGCGCTACCAACAATATCATCAACTTGAAAAGACATGCCACAGAATGGGAAAAATTATTACCAGCCATACATTTGATAAGGGATTTGTATTTAGAAATAGGAAGAACACTTATAACTCAGTAATAAGGAGATAAATAACAATTTTAAAATGAGCAAAGGATCTGCATAGACATTTTTCCAAAGAAGGTAGAAACATGACCAACAAGTACATGAAAAGATGCTCAACATTATTATTAGCCATCAAAGAAATACAAATCAAAATCTCAATGAGATGCTACTTCATACCCGCTAGGATGGCCACATCAGAAAGGCAGAAAATGACAAGGAGTAGTGAGGATGTGGAGAAAATGGAATCCTCATATACTGCTTGTGGGATTGTAAATGGTGTAGCTGCTTTGGAAAACAGTTTGGCAGTTCCTCAAAAAGTTAAACATAGATTTACCAAATGACCCAGCAATTCTACTCCTGTATATACATATATGTGTGTGTATATACATTGTTATATATATATATATATATATATATATATATATATATATATATATATATCTCCAAGAGAAATGAAAACATGTCCACATAAAAACTTGTACACAAATTTTCAGAGCAGCATCATTCAAGATAGCCAAAAAGTAGAAACAATTCAAATGTCCATCAACTGATGAATGGATACACAAAATATGGTGTATTCATACAATAGTATTTTATTTGGCAATATAAAAGAATGAAGTACTGATATGTGCTACAACATAGATGAAGCATGAAAACATTATGCTAAGTGAAAGAATTCATTTGCAAAGATCACATATTGCATTTATATAAAATGTTCATTTTGTTTTTTTTTAAGTGATGAAAATGTATTATTGATTGTGGTGATGATTGCATAATTTCGTGAACCCCCTAAGAATGTTGAATTGCACACTTTAAACGGATAAGTGGTGTATTATTCGAATTACAGCTCAGTAAACCTGTTAAAAATATTTAACCAAATCATGAACTGTGTTAAACAGTTATAATGCATGGTTATTAAATATAACAAATATGGTATAAATAACTATAATCCTCATAGTTTTTAGGTCGAGGTAAAAATTGTCTTTCCTCAGACATGATTAAGTTCAAAGCAATGGCATGTGCTAATCATGTTACAAATCAATACTGTATACTCTTTTAAGGATTCAAATTGACCCTCAAATCACTGAATCCAAGCCTAGCTTTAGGTGGTGAAAGTAAATGTATTTAAAGATATGTATTTATTAATTTATTGAACAGATATTCACTGCAAGTCTATCATGTGGCATGCATCATTCTAGGATTGGGGATTCAATGGTGAATAAACATATTGTCTCTGCCATAAAAAATTAATAATGCATGCACATGTGTGTATGTCGTGTGTGTATATGTGTGTGTACATGAAAAAGCACGCATGTGAGACAACAGCCCATTTACTCAGTCTTTGACCAATTACAGGAGTGGTCATTAGGATATAGGGCATACCTGAGCAAACTTGGAGAGAAATTACAAGTTTATTCTGAAAGCAGGCTTATTGTTGGATATTGACTCACTTTATGTGGGACAAGAAATAGATCTTAGTAGACAGAGGTGGGAAGGGGTTTACATGAGGGCCCATTAAATAAGCCACAGGCTAAGAGCCCTGTCTGTTTGCATAGTCAGTGGTACCATAAACACTGGGAGTTCCTTATGCTTCTCTTTAAGAGCAAAGTACAACTGGGTTCCTTCTCCATCTTCTCAAACATGGAATAATACCTAACACGCAGCAGTGAATAGAACCAAGGCTAAAGGCCGTACTTAACTGGAAGACAAGATGAAACAGAACAACCAGGGTATTCCAAATCAAAATTAATTTTAATACATGATTTTATTAGTATAATGTAGTCACTGAGTATGATTTCCATGTCCTAGTAATTGAATTATTTGCTTTTCCTCTTCCCTACTTTTTAAAGAAAATGATTACCCATGGGCCATTTCATTATAGTTTCTAGTAATTCCATCAGAAATTTGGCAGAAGATAAAAAAGAAAAAGGTATAAAATTGTCAGTTTAATTATCAGTAAAAAGTTTGGCAAAAGGCTTTCAATAATGGGTTGTAACTATAGCTAACTTTCACTTCTCAGTGTCTTGTATAATTTCATCCATACCCCAATATCCAGAGGAGTTATGAGTATTAGACAAAGCATATACTGTGTGTAGTTATATTCCCAGAGCAAATGTAATTTTTTTCTGTTACCTAATCCGGTGATTATTTTACTGCTCAAGGCCTCAGTTGGAGATATTCCCAAATTTCTAATATTTTATAATGTAAGGATTATAAAAATACATGAGCATTAAGTTTTCAATGTTGGATGAAAAGAATTTGGAGATTTTCCCCCTGATTTACATTATCCATACTCTCCTCATTCCTACCTTACAATGGAAGCTTAAGTGGTATCTGTTATCTGTTATCTATTGTCACAGTAATGCTTCAAAAACAACTACAAAATCACAGAGACATACAAGGGTTTATTACTCACATACCTGGAGTGATTGGCTAGATGATTCTGCTGATCTTGATCAGGCTCATTTATATATCTCAGAGTGGTACATTGTCGATTATCTAAAGTGGTCTTGCCTGGGATGATGGAGGTGAGTGGGCTCTGTGCCACGTGTCTCTCAGTTTCTAGTAAGCTAGCACGTGCACATTCTTTTGAAGATGATGGCAAAGGGAAAAAGAGCAAGTGCAAATATGCAAGTCTCTGCTTGCATCACAGTCAAAGATAGCAGATGATCAGGCCCAGAGTTAAAATGGGAGGGTTTTTTTTACAAGGTTACATGGCAAAGGGTATTATGAGGGGTTTAGGCTGACTGCAAAGTTAGAGGGAACAGTATCCACCAGAGATAATCTTCATTTCTGATATCAATTGCAAGTTCAAAGGGTTCCCCAAACCACTCTTAATAGAAAGACTCATGGAACTCACTGAAAGCTGTTATACTCATAGTTATGGCTTATTACAGGGAAAGGGTACAGATTAAAATCAGCCAAGGGAAGCACATAGATGAAGTCCAGGGAAATACTAAACATGGAGCTTCTATTATTCTCTCCCCATGGTCAGGATGCATTACTGTCCCAGTATCAATGTATGACAATACATATAGGATGTTGCCAGCCAGAAAAACTCACCAGAGTACTGGTGTCCAGAGTTTTTACTGAGGATCCATCATCCAAAGCCCCTACCCTAAATCACACCGTTAATCTTTCTGGTGTGACCAATCCCTGCTCTTAGACTATTGAGTATAATCAATACCTACCCTAAATCACATTGTTAGACTATCCAGTGTGAATCATGGCTCCCAGGCAAATAAATCACACGTATCAGGCATGAGATTACCTCTCAGAAACTGAGAGCAAAAGCCACACCTCATTTTGGGCAAGGTAAATTTTTTTTACTACACTGGGGTGGATACAGAAAGTAGAAAGAAATTGGGACTATTAGTGCAACCAATTTAGCACAGCAGCTCTATTAAAAATATTCCTTAAAGTGATATAGAATTTGAAGCAGTGTTCTTTAAATTCAGGGTTGACTTACAAATTAACATTAACCATAGACTAATTACAGCCGCTGTAAGTAAGTATCCTTCTCTTTACCCCCTGTATTTATTAAGATTAAGACTAATAATTTCATTTCATAGTTTTTCTCAAAGTTATTGAAACAGATGTTAAAATTCATCAACTCTGGCTCTATGATTAAAAAACAACAAAAGAAAACCTCACACAATTCTATACTATACAGCATCCAATGATGATTACTCATATAAACATAGTAAGTACTTCATACTTTTCCAAGAACTTTAAAAACAACTATCTCAATTGATTCGCAATATGACTTCTTTTTTTTAATTTGGAGAATAACAAAATTTATCATAAAAATTAAAGCAATTCACTTAGGGACACCCTGCTTTACTGTTAATTGTGGACTAGAATCTGGGCTCACTGATTCTACCAATGCTTCTTCCTGAACAAAATATTTCTTCCCACCAAATATTATAATTCCGAGACTGAATGAATTCTGGGTCCTAAACTCTTGAGTCTTGCTTCACTAAGTAAAGTTGAGATTTCTGGCATTCTCGCCTGGTTTGTTTGAGCTCTTGGCAAGTTCGTTTGGGTGGAAGAATGCATAGACTGGCCAAACTCTACAAATCTTTCAGACAGCCAAGTCAAATGCTATTTGTTTATAAACAGAAACATTCTTATGAAATATAACATTGTTTTTAGTAAAAATATATTTTATATTTGTAAACATTTCCTATGCTTGACAGAAGAGCTGTTGGATATTTTCCTGCAAGCTATAGCACTTGAAAATATTTGATACTCAGTACTCAAGCTATTTACATCCAAAGAATGATACATTGCTAAGGCAAAATATCAGAAAATTGAGAACTAAATAATCTGAAAGAGCTGAACAATTCATAAATAGCTGTCAAAATTAATAAGTAACTGTCTCTTATTTACCTATATATTTCCAATGCCTGATACAATGCTTGGCATGTTATAGGTGCTCAATAAATATTTGAATGAATGAATAAATGAATAACTAAAATAGGCTTTCTTATTACAACAGTTGCTTGGTAAATGTAGTATTCTCCTGGCACCATTGTTTTCCTTTTGGAAAACAAATACATTTCCTTTGGGAATTAGAAATTTGTTTCAAAACAAGAGAACAGTTAAGAGCTGAGTTGGAGCCCATTCTAAAATGACTAGAGCTCAGGTACTATATCAGTTCAGATGTGTTCAATTACTTGCAACTAAAATTTGAGAAAACCCTAATTTGCTTAAATAATAAGGGAATTTATTAGCTTGCATAGCTAAAACATCCAATTGTAGGTCAGGCCTCAGATACCATTGGATTAAGGTTTTACTCAGTTTCTCTCAGCTCTGTTCTATTTCTTGCATTGGCTTTGTTTTCAAGTTGGCCTCTATTATGGTAGGAAAATGGCTACCAGAAGATCTTAAGGGTTATTTACTTTCTTGTTTCTATCCACAGAGTATCTCTACCTTTAGCCATGAATAAAAGTATTGGTCTTCACTTTATATGGATCAATTTAGGCTACAATTTCCACTTTCTGAGCCCCTATCCAAATAATTCCTGAGGTCAAAGAAACGTCATGAATTATTTAAGACCTGGGTTAAGTGCCCATCGCTAAACCAAGCACTGTGGCAAGACAGGCTGTTACGTAACTGTTGTGAATCAGGCTTATCGGGGCAAGGGGCCACCCCTGATTTGGGAGTAAAGTAAATTTCTTGGATCTGCAGTTTGATGAATTTTTAATTTTTGGAAAGTTTTCTGTCACTATCTTTGAACATAATTCTAAAACTCCATGTTCTCTCTTTCTGGGATTCCAACTACACATATGTAGGATTATTTAATATTATTCCACAGCTTTTAGACGTTCTATTCTACTTGTTTTACATTTCTTTTTCTCTTTGCATATTGGTTTGGATGATTTGATCTTCTTTTCTCAGCTGCGTTGAATGCAATGATGAGTCCATCAAAAGAAATATTCATCTCTGAATATCATGGAATTTTTCCCCCTACTGTTTCAATTTGATTCTTAAAATTTTCATCTCCCCACCAAAATTTCTCATTTGTTTATGCATGTTGTTCACTTTTTTCCCACTAGTTAGTTTGAAGTCCTTATCTGATAATTACAATATCTGGATCATCTCTAACTCCATTCTGTTGACTACTTTATCTCTCTCTCTTTTTTAATTTTCTTTTTTTTCCCCATTTTTATTTTTCAACTAAAGTTGGTATTTAATATTCATATCAGTTTCAGGTGTATAACATAGTGGTTAGAGACTACTTTATCTCTTGATGATGGATTTTTTGGGTTTTTTTTTGTATGTCTCATGGTTTTCTAATGAATGCTAAACACTGTGTGTAAAACAGTGCTATTTTCTGTAAGTAGTGTCTACACCTGGCAATGAACACACTTCTGTCAGGTTGTTATGTGGGGGGTAGGGTTGGGTGGATCAATCTAATTAGAAGTTGGGTTGGGCTGGGGGTTTATTGTTGCTATAGTTACCTTCATTACATCATAAACTTCAAATTTCTTTAGCAGGAAGGCATTGTTTTCTTGTGCTTAGTGTGGAAGTTGGGGTGCAAGAGAATTTTGCTCAGTGTTCCTACTTCCCCCTTGGGTTTCAATTGTTTCTAAATTCTTAAGCCACAGAGAAGTTCTCTCTCCACATCCACACTCAGCATTAGACTGGGTTTGTGATGGGGATTCTCTATTATCCTGGTCCAATCTTAGGTAGGCCCTATGTGCCTGGGCCTTGGGAAGTGGGACTTTTTCAGTCTCTCCATGCCATGGCAGCCATCTCAGGCTTTTTATTTACGGTTTGTCTTGGGCAAGAGTTTAACGCTCCTCCCTTAGCAGTAGTGGACCTCAGCTTGCCATCAGCATAGGATCCAGGGTCCAAAAGGGTTTTCTTAGGGAGACTCTAAGGATAGAAGCCTTTTGCTTTTTATTTCCCTCATCTACAAGAGATCCTTACCTGTGCCCTGGGAGCCAGAGGATTTGCTTTCCCTTCTCTAATGGCTTAGGGGTTTTGTTTCATTGGATAGAACAGCAGGAGGAAAAAGGGTAGGGTGAGGCTTTATGTCCAAATCCTAGCAGCTGCCAGCTCTCTCCCTTATGCCTGCACCGTTTAGGAGTTCTCTCTGGTCTTCTGCTCTGCCCCTAATCTTTCATCTGAGCACCACTAAACTTGTGGGAAGAACTTGAGTGCAATCTCCCCTTGTGTATGAGGCTCCCAACTGACATCCCAACCTACAGTTAGCCTTAAACATTTTGTTAAATTTTTTTCTGAGTTTTCTTCTTATTCTGCTAATGGTCTAAACTGTGTGTTCCACATCTCCTTGGAACTTGAGTTGCTTGTCTTTCAACTGCAGCTAACTAATATGCTCAGGAAATCATATGATTTTGTAGATTATCTGGCTTTTTTTCTCATTGTAAGTTAGGAGCAAAATTCTTTGCAATTTTTTACCTCCTAAAAAGAAGCAGAAGTCACATCTAAACAGAAAGACTAGGCAATTTGGAAAGTCTTACCAAGGTTGGAGAAGAAGAGAATGAGTACTAGGTAGACAATCCACAGTGTCCATTCCAGGTACAAAATATAATCAACAAATACAGTTCTGGTAATAGGTTTCATAAAGGAAAAGTTTCCCTTTTTTGTTTAGGTAGTATATAAGTTGCTATATAGATCAGGTGATGCTGCAGTTATAAACAAACCTAAGTTTTTATAAGTCAGCATAATAAAAGTTTATTTTTTACTTAAGCTACATATCCAGTGGAGATTGTCAAGGCAGTGGAGAGTTTGGGGCACCATTCATTGTAGAAACCCAGAGACCTAGAGTTGCTTTATCTTGATATGGGTTTCCATGGTAACAGCAACAGTGGGAAGGGAACATGGTGAAACGTTCTGATTTTCAAACACGTCACTTTCACTGGCCAAAGCAAATTAGTTGGCTTTAAGTAATTTCAAAGAAGTTGGAGAAGAGCAGACTTTTCTGTATCAGAAGAGAAAAGCCCTAGACATATTTGGTGAACAACACAAATGCAATAGGGAGGTAGCCTTGCCTTGCCTTGCCTTGCTAACTAATAGCAGAAGGACATATATCAACCAGTTAACTGTGGTTGACTCAAGTTGAGCAGAATTAAATCCAAAGAAATCATGGATTAATTTGAAATTAGAATTGTAGGTAAATATAAAGTCAGAATTTTAGCTTTTATATAAGTTTTGTTGGGATATGGAAATCTGCTTAATATTGGCAAACTGATTATTCATTGTTAGATAAATTTGAAGCCTATGATAACCTCTGTCATTTCAAATCCAATAAGATTCAGACTCTTCAGCTTCTCTATACATTTGACTCATTTTCCCAACTTCTTTATTTGGTTATTAATACCACTCTCTGCCAGTTTTCCAAGCTAGACATCATGGTACAATTTTTATTTACCAGCTTGAGGATACAACATGAGGTCATATACCTTTTAATATTAAAATGAAAGGTTTTGATACTTCTGTCCTGCTTATTGAGAGGTCTTTCTCTCTGGCGTTCTCTTCCTCAGATAATTCCCATGATATCAAGAAAGCTTATCTGGTGTAAGGGGTCAGTCCTAATTACTACATTCACCTCTAGGTGAGAACATTAGGAAATTTACTTAGACTCTTAAGAAATGTCATTGTTTTTGGCCATTGTTTCAATCATGGTCACACAAGTATTACTTTTTTTACTGCTACTATGACAAATTATCACAAACTTGGTGGCTTAAACAATGTAAATTTATTATCTTACAGCTCAGAACTCTGACATGGGTCTCACTGAGCGAAAATCAAAAGTATTGGCAAAGGTACCTTCCTTTTTGGGAGCTCTAAAGGAAAATCTATTTCCTTGCCTTTTCCAGTTTCTAGAGGCCTCTCATCTTCCTTCATGTCCCCTTCTCTCCATCTTCAAATAAGCAATGTAGCAAATATCTGACTTTGCCTCCATCCTTTTTTCTTTTTCTCTGATCATAGCCAGGATAGATTCTCAGCTTGAAAGTACTCATTTAATCAGACTGGGCCAATTTAGATGATTCAGGCTAATCTCCCCATGTAACAGTCTTTAATTACATCTGCAAAATTCTTTTACTATGTAAGGTAATATACTCACAGGTTTCAGGGATTAGGATGTGGCTATCTTTCAGGGGCCATGATTCTGCCTGCCACAGGGAACATCCCTATCGAGGCCACATGATGTGGGTGGTCTGGCTACTCCACTGCAGCCACATTCCTTAGTGCTACAGTGACAGGATGTTAATGACTGGAATGGTTTTCAGTTTCAGCTGCATTCTAGAATCCCTCATTTCTTGACCTTCATGTCCCTGCTCATAATTAAGGAGAAGTCCCTAAAAGCCTCAGTGCCAAGGAATGGTCCTATGTCTAGTGATATGTTGTTCGTAAGAAAACTCATATTCTTATATTGCATTTTTCCTTCATTAAAGTTAAATCACATACTGTTACTCCACTGTTTAAAATACTTCAGTGCCTACCCAATGTACTTGTCACAGCACTAACCAGCCCCTGCACAATCCAGCCTTTGCATACCTATCATACCAGTTGCTCCCTTGCTTACTTAGCATTACAATCACATTGAATTTTTTTTTAGCTTCTCAAATGCACCAAGCTTTTTCCTGCCGCATGGTCCTCACATATGCTATTTTCTTTCTTTAGAATGCTCTTATTCACACATTTCACCTGGATAACTCAGGTTTCAGTTTATATGTCTTTCTTTAGCGGCACTTTCCCTAGGTTATCAATCTAAATTATGTCCTTCCTATTATTCATTTCCATAGCATTTTGTTATTTTCCTTTATTACAGTTATCAATATTTCTTTTTCTTTCTTTCTTTCTTTCTTTCTTTCTTTCTTTCTTTCTTTCTTTCTTTCTTTCTTTCTTTCTTTCCTTCCTTCCTTCCTTCCTTCCTTCCTTCCTTCCTTCCTTCCTTCCTTCCTTCCTTCCTTCCTTTCTCTCTCTCTCTCTCTCTCTCTCTCTCTCTCTCTCTCTCTCTCTCTCTCTCTCTTTCTTTCTTTCCTCAGTGTGTTGTTAGTTTCCTTTAAAGGACTTTAAATTCTATGACGGCAAGAATCATAAACCTGGCTCCTAGCATATTCTGGCTCTTATAAGTATGCAAATATTTCTTGGATGAATGAATTCCCATTGCCACAGTGCAGGTTTTAACTCTATCCAACAAGATTATAAACTCCTTCAGAGCAGAGACTAATTAAAGTTTGATCTTCAACAACTCTGTAAGCAGTGTCTTGGACTCCGTAGGTAGGTGTTCCAATAAATACATATTTAATGAATCTTGGATTAGCAGCCTAGGCTCCACTTTCCTTCTCCTCTAATTCACATAGCAAAAATTTCTAAAATATTGCTTCCATCATCTTAATTCCCAGCTAAAAAATCTACCCGCTATTACCAAATTCAACTTTATTCATTCTCCTCTTAAGAAAATGTATGCAGTATTTTATAATCTTCACAGTTCAATACTTCTCCACTCTCTCAAATGATTTTTAGTTGTTTCATATGTCTGAATGCAATTTGGTTAAAACCACCTTCAATAACAGTCTATGTCTTCTATTTTGGATTTTCTTTTTGTTAAGCATTCCGGTGCTCAATGTCGAAGGAAGAAACCATCATCCAAAATGTGAAATAAAAAGCTAGTTATGTTATTTTCTGTATGTAGAAGCACTATTTGACACAGTCTCTTTGCCGATCTTATATAGTATTTTATGAAAGGTAGAGTTTAGAGACTGGCTGACTTTCAAAGGTGGGAGTGAGTTGACATCAGCTGTTGAAACATGATTACTTTGATGGAGAGACTGGTGACAATTGGCTGATTTTCAGAGATGTGTTCATTCCAGTAAGGCTTTTGCTATTTGGGTAACTTTAAAAAGTGGGAGGCTGTCACTAATTGGTTGGTTTTTCAGAGGCTTGTTCACAAGTTTTAGTAGCCATTGATCTATTAATTGAGTTTAAAATCACTTCTGCTCATTAGTTGTTGCCACAGCTACTTAATATTTTTTTCCCTGAAGAATATAGGACTTATAATACTTTTTTCAAGAAACATTCACTAATTGATGAACACGTTCAACTTTTTCAGATGCAAGCAGGGATGATCAGGTTGAGAAGTCATATGTAGATTTGATATGAAGTGTCCTTTTTGGGCAACCATGTGATATTAATAGGGATAGGTTAGAAGTTTCTCTCAGCTTCACAACTGATTATTAATATGAC
Organism: Rousettus aegyptiacus; assembly: GCF_014176215.1. NCBI lineage: Eukaryota > Metazoa > Chordata > Mammalia > Chiroptera > Pteropodidae > Rousettus > Rousettus aegyptiacus. The sequence continues at coordinate 13,990,156 of NW_023416309.1, forward strand.
ATGTAAATTTTTAAGATTGTTGTCATATTTTGGAAAATCTCAAATAAGGCTATTTAATATGTGACTTTAAAGGGTTCAGGGCACATTAGTTTTCTTTGAACTGATGACATCCTAGTTTGCTGTGTATATCCTCATTATATTCCGACAAAAAAAAAAAACACTTCCTTTTATTGGCTAAGCATTGATAAGAACTAAATTTTTAAAACTTTACATAACCAATAACTGGAAGAATTTCCCATAGATTAGCTTCAGGCTCCCTATCATTTCAACTTGCTTCTTCTCCACTATCCATGTATTTTTTATGCTAGAACATAGGATACATTTAAATACCTATAAAATGTCTGGCCCTGCATCTTTGTTTTACAGTGCTAGGTGGGTGGGCACAATGAGTGGTAGGAATATTCTTGGATTCTACTCCTACACTGGGACAGCTGGCAATGTCTTAACTTTACATAGAAGTGCTGTGAATTACAAAAAAATATATCCCACTAAACTCATACTAAATGTGTTCTAACTCAACTTCCCTTCAGCTAAAATTTTTAAATGCCTGCTAGCCACTCCAACACCACTAGACAAGGGGAAGAGTGACAGAAGGGAAATCAGTGAGGAAAGAATCAGCAGTCTAAGGATGGCAGTTAAAATTTTTACTTTTACGAATTTTACAAAAGCATATGATTGTGTGAACATAGTGCCAGGGCCTCCTTCAGGGCCTTGGATAAGGCTAGTGCAGATGAAGTCTTCTGAAGCTGAAGCTTTCTTAGCTTCACAGTAAACCTGCCTCAAGGTTTGGAGCTATTTTATTTACAGAGTAAATGGTTAAGTTTTCACAGTCAGCTCTTATACAGCGTGAGTGGATAAACTGATTACAGATCCTCTCATGGCAAAGGTTTTTCTAGCAGATCTTTGCCTCTTGTGTTAAAAGTCTGGCTCCCTGCCATTTGCTTGGACCATAAAGTTTAGACTCATGATCATTTCACACTCTTAATAAGTATTGAGTACCCCAAAAAGCTTTTATATGAATCATATCTATCAACATTTACTGTATCGGGAGACAAATCGAACATGTAAAATATTTTTTATTAATTCATTCAAAAACAATAATAAAGATTACATGTTAACATACATAACATTTTTAAATGAAAAATATTTTCCAAAGCAAAAAGAATTTAGTGAAAAGGGTGGCATTATTTTACATTTCTGCAAATCTCTTTAATGTCTGGCCTAATAGAAGATTCTCATATCTGCTTCTTCATTCAATTTGTTGCACAGGACATGTAAACTCTGGAAAGCCCCATTGTACTTTCATTAGAGTGAAAAAGGCAAATAAAGTCTTCGTATAAAATAATTTTGATCCTGTGGACCCCCAACCACACTTTGGGAATTGCTGATTTAGATATCACTATACAGTAGTCACCTTATCAACATAGAATATGTTAGAAGATCCTCAGTGGATGCCTGAAAACATGGACAGTGCCATACCCTCTGGAGTCTATGTATTTTCCAATACATACATACCTATGATAAAGTTCAATTTATAAATTAGGTACAGTAAGAGATTAACATAATAAATAATAATAAAATAGAACAATTATAACAACATACTGTAATAAAAATTATGTTAATATGGTCACTCATTTCAGGGGATCCCTCGCTGAAGACTAGCCCTCGCTGAAGACTTCAGATAAGCTCAATGCTTTCTGCTGCATTATGTTGCTGTCAACTGAAACAATGGTTTCTGCTCCTCTTCCACCCACAAATTTAATGCGTTTTTCATTTTAACTAAGCACCTGTGTCACACACTATGGCTGTAACTTTTGTAGTTCGAGGTGCAACTGCAAAATTAGCATTAATTTGTTTTTACTTTTTCATAATTTCATAGATAGAAGATTCACTCTTACCACAGATTTTAGCAACCTCAAAATGTGATTTTTCATCTTTCCTTATTGTCAAGAACTTTCACCTTTTCACTTAAAGGCAGCACTTTATGGCTTCTTTGGCATATCTGGATTTCCAGCATCACTACTCTTGCACTCTGGGGTCATGAAATAAAATAAAAGCTTACTTAAACACAAGCACTGTGATACTGTGACAGTGGATCTGATAACCCAGAGTTAACTATCAGGCAGGGAGCGTATATAGCATGGATATATACACAAAGGGATGATTCATGACCTGGACTTGGGCAGGATGGCATGAGATTTCATCACACTATGTAGAGGTATGCAATTTAAAACTTATAACTTGTTTATTGTTTATTTCTGAAATTTTTTATTTAGTATTTTCAGACAACAGTTGACCACAGGTAACTGAAACCACTGAAATCACAGAAAAGCGAAACCCTAGCTAAGGGGGGACTACTGTATCTACTTTCTGGTTGCCTAGGGCTCCCAAAGTACCCTCTATTTCTATATCTGTACAATCAGCTCTATATCCTAGTGTTAAGGATGGAAAATTTTCAAATGGCCAACTTCTGCTTCCATTGTTTAATGTTAAACAGGGTGTAGTTCTAAGAGATATTCTGTGCAAAGATATGCTAATGTTAAGGGTGTCATTATCCTGTGTTAAGATATGTTAATGGCCAGCCTCAGCTTCTGTAAACCTGCTTGCTTGCTAGAGGGGGTTTGGGAGCTTTTTAATCTATTCCTTCTAAAGGCTCCCAGCTGATTCTCTTGTGGGGAGTCAGTCACCGGCCAGCTAATAAAGGCTCATAATTAATTTCAATTGGCTCCGTGGGTCTTAGATTTGATCGCACCACAACACTAGTAAGAATCAAATGTTATTACTGTGCTTTTTAGCATACATGCAAAACTTGTGAAAACATTTTCAATGAATAACAAGTCTTAGAAAAGTCATTCTTCCCTTTCACTGACAAAGAAAAGAGTATCTCCTTCATTGTATGCTCCCTGATAGTAAGGTTTTCTTCTTTTAGGAATATAATAACTAAGGCAAATGTTAGACTAAGACCAAAAACAACTGGGTGTCTTACTACAACAGCAGAATCTAATATTTACAAAGTCCTTTCTATGTGCTAGATTTGTGCTACTGCTTTACATACATTATCTCGTTTAATTCTCACAGTAATCCCAAGGTGCGTACTGGTATTACCATTTTATAGATGAGGAAATCGATATAAAGAGGTTAATGGCCAACTGTTACATGGGAATTGAACCCAGAAAAATCTGTCTCTGGAGCAGAGTCCATTACCTACTGATAAAGAAAAAGTGTGGGAGATAAAGTGAGATTAGCACGACAGTAGAGTTGAGCGGGAAAAGTTAGTAACGCAACTCTCAGGGTCAAGACAGCCGAGATACCAAGACAGGACGCACTTATTTTTCACCAGAGCCTTCTTTTCTGCTTTCTTTTCTACGCTACCATGCTTCTCTTCTCATATTTAACATATTCCATTGTTGGTGGCTTCACTGCTTACGCCTGAGCTGATCCTGAAACTAAGGCGCTAAAGAACCTGATAAGGTGAATAGGAGCTGGGCAAATCTAGGGTAACTACAGTGACCATGGCGTGGCGAGAACCTCACGCATGCGCACCACGTCCCAGGCTCGCCTGCCAGCCCCTCCTCCCTCCTTGGACTCCACCAGCTCGTGGGGAGTATAAGGGTGTGGGCCACGGGTGTGGGCGGGGGGTGGGACAGGAGGGAGGCCCGAGCCTGCGCCTGCGCAGTCGGCGGGCGCTGGTGTGATCGAGCTCACGTAGCGAGGTCTGCAGTCGCCTCCTACCCGGCGTTGCCGTTGCGGCCTAGAGGTTATAAAAGGGCTGACTGGCTCCCTCTGCTGCCCAGTTGCGCCGCCAGCGGGCTGAGGGAAGGGAGTAGGTAACCCGCCCGTGTGCAAGCAACGGAGGACCGAAGCGCACGCTCCCGTCCCAGTTCCCAGGTGAGACGCTCCCCCGATCTTGGAGACTGAGGCTGAGGCCCTTGGGCAGCCATGGTCCTTTTCGGACGGTTCTGGTGGTCCGGTGGTGGGATGCCCCCTGTGGTGGGATGGCTTGGGGGCGGGGGTTCTCCAGTTTACCACCGCAGCCTCAGTGTCTTCTTTGGACTCTCGGCCCCTCGCCCTGCGCCGCCTGATCTCAGGCTGCTCCACAGGCCCCTCTGCCCTTCTCCATGCTCCCCTTCTCACCTCCTCTGTGGTGGGCGCCCCCAGCTGTTGGGGCTGCGGCAGCCTCAGTCCCCGCCCTAGGGACCAGCACTTTCTTGAATATTCCTTCCCGGGGAGGAATCACCCTGTTGATTTTTCCGAGCTCCTCTCTCTCAATACCTGCAAAGCTGATGGGAACGCGAGTGCGGGGTGTGGGTTTTTGGCTTCCACGGAGCGGATGGCTGGCATGTGGCAATGGAGAGAGGATTTTAAAGCTCAGCTGAAGCTCTCCAGGCAGTTTTACCTTATCGAAAGTCGTCAGGTCTGGGAAGTGGACCTACCCAGAGAAGTTCAGGCTTAACACAACTGTTGCGCGCAGCGGTGCTGCTTGAGCTGCTAGCCATAGCCTCGGGCGGCGAGTTTCGGGCTGTTTGGTTGAGGAAGTCGGCTGTCAGATCACCCAGTCACCGGGCAAGCTAGTCTTCTTCCTTCCTTCTTCCACATAATTTTTTTAAAGGCACATGAGCTTCTCTCCTTACCCCCACTTTCACTCAACAGAGTTTGCTGCTTTTAAAGCCCGCATCAGTAAAACGAATTTCATGGTTGTGTGAACTTTGAGTTGGAGTATATGAATGGCCCTCAGATCTATCTACGTCTTAAGGGGGAGAATGGTACCATAAATACGAGACTGTTTTCCTAAATAATTGAATGTATTAAATACGATTCAGTTTTTACACACTAAACATACGTTCATAGAGTGGAGAAGACTCTGGAATTTTTGCACTGTTTGCTTTAAGAAAGGGATGGAAAAGAAGCTAGATCTCCTTTTAGGAATTGATCTAAAAGGCCAAAGAGGCTTGCCAATTTCAACTTAACTGTTTCTGGTTTCTCCGAGAGCTATGGCTCTTGGACTTTCCCTTGGAATGCACTCTAAAGGGATGAAGTAGCCACTACGTGAGTGGGGGAGGGGAAAAGACGTGGCAGCAGTGTTCTTTCATCAACTTTTTTGCTTATTTTTTTTTTTTTAAGGTACTGAGAAGAAACATTTCCCCTTTTAGATTTAGACGTAGTTTATGAATGAGGCTAGTCTTTTCCTTAAATAATCAAATGAAATATTCAGTCCGCATAGCAGGAACACTGGAATTTAATTTATAAAACATTTCAAAGGGAGTCTTCTGTCAAGTTTCTATGGAGAAAATGGATACCTTAGCAGAAAATATTCAAGAAGCAGAAACTGAACAACCTGAATATGTTCCCCTTGATTTGTAGCTTACCTGGACTTTCCGTGATTTTTCATTAACTTTGACTTTTAACATAAGCGTAATTTCAGAATCTTAAATATAGACATCAAATTTTAGTTTTTTCTTTTTGTGGGAAGCATAGGTTTCGCATTTAAAAGTTATGTCAATTTTGGTTTTGGAACATCATTCCTTAAGCCTTGCTTTTTTAGATAGCTTATGGCAAATGCTTCTTATAGAGTTAACATAGACTAACTAGGAAAAGAACTACTTAATTTTTCTTTAGGTAGATAATGCTGTTTCCTTTGACATCTTGAAATGATTTTTATTTCGAAGTACTGAAAGCTAGGGCTTTGGTAAGCAGGTAATAAGCTATTTTGTGTCTTGATAACTAAGGTAGTAAAATAGGTGAAAAATTGTATACACCTTTTAATTATTGCAGAAAAATATAGACAGTGCAAATGATTATTGAAAAAAGATAGTTTATATGACCTAGGTAGTCCAGGTTGTTGCAGGCAAATCTTGGTTTTTTGGTAAGGAGATGTTAACTTTTTCTAATGCTGCAGAGTGGATTGTATACTGACAAGCAGTATCTTTCCTAGGGCAATTGATTAAGTTCAGATTTCTGCTTTTATTCCATGAATGCAGCCATAAAGCTTGTGAGCCTTCATTTTTTTTGTGGACGGAAAGCCTTATTTTACTTAGCAATTAATAATCAACTTGGATATAATTAAAGAGTTTTAACAGAAGTTTATAGTTTGGTAGAATTGTTGAATTGCTAAATTGTCTAGGCAATCATGTCATATTGGCCTTCTCTCCATCGCCCCGTCCCCACTGCCACTACCCACATATAACATGTCTTTGGTTCTACTCTAAAAGTGGAAAATGCTTGAAGGTAAACAAAAATAAATTGCACAGGCCTCATTGCTCTTATAGTGAGATCTTGACTCTTATAATTAAATCATAATGGGCTGCATATATATAAAAATATATAAGACAAGCCAAATGAAGTATGTATGTATATTTGTGAAACTAGTGAAAGCTTTGTGTTTCTATTTGGTGAAATTTATTTGTATAATTTGAAGCTATTCTCTCATTAGTTTTCCTTTAGCCAAATATTGTGCCTTAATAAAAACTAATGAAATTCAAAAGACTTCATTAAGGTTACTCCAGTAGTTTTTGAACTTGATATAATGAAAAATATTCCTTTTCTTGATGCTGCATTAGGTGATCAGTATGGCTCTTTTTATATTTGGTTTGACATTGGCAAAAATGTAATATAGATAAAGATTCATGCTTCTAACATAATTATCATCAGTGAATATTATCTTGGACTTCTTTCTCTTCCTGTTTAGTGTCTCATATAAATATGTCCATGTTTTGGTGCTTTACATATTTTTAATTTAAATGGTAATATTATAACATCAGATTAATATACTCAGCCTTTCTGGTTGGGCATTTGAACTGCTTCTGTATTATAAGTAGCGCAAAGAGAAGGCTGTAGTTTAGTGGTTTATTTTGTTCACCTGTATGGCTATAGTAAACTTTAACCAGTTTTCTTTTTATCTGAATTTTTTTAAGGAAAATAAACACATGACAATAAAATCTTATATCAGTAATTTTTTCCCCCATAAGAATTTTGTAGGGAAATGAACTGAACTCTAAAAAGATGTTTTAATTTACTTGATGACAACTAAAGGGCTTTATAATTTATAAGGTGTGTTTTTTATATTGTGTAACTTGATCCTTAAAGTTATTTTGTGAGGTAGTTTTATATCATCCCCATTTTACAAATGAAGAGTTAATAGGTTGGGGCTCAGAGAAGTCAGGTAATTAATTTGCCTAAGAATACAGTAAGTGGCAGAACTGGGACTTGGACCCAGGTTTTCTGTTTTCAGATTCACACTTCACACCTTATCCTTGATAATTGATTGGGCTGACTTTGAGGTAATGGAAAAAAAAAAATCAATAGCATATTAACAAAGTATTAGAAATGTTTTCATCATGTATAGTTGATAGGATTCCTGATTAGTAGTAATTAACTTACTCATTCCACTCAATTAAATTTTGAAAGCATTTATAATGTGCCCAGTAGACTATGGGAGAATCAAAACACTGGTAGAAATGTTTCATAGGAGAAATAGGACATGCAAGTTACATGGTATGCAAGCATGTTACTAACATTTTGCTTCATATTAAATCTGAATAAGAATTGAATAGAAACCCATATCTAGATTCACATCCTCTGCTACCATGAATTCATTTTCCCCTAGTCTAGTGTATGGGTTTTATTATGTATATATTTTTCTCAAATTGATGACTTTGGATCTGGCATTAGGAAAAAAGAGGAAATTAAAGATTAGAAAGAGAAGAAGGAGACTAGGGTTAAGAAAAATGGAATTTTTGCAAAAGCACCTTGGGAAGGATCAAGTTGAGGTATAGTATACATGGGCCTCAGAGCTATAATTCATATTAGGAAGATGAGAAGGGCTGCTAAAGCCAGTTTCAGGTATTCTACTCTGGACTAATGGGCCTTGCCCTGAATGAATTGTGGTCAGAGATTAAAAGTATATATAACCTCTTTTGTATTAGGAATGGTATTTAAGAAGTACTACAGGTACATATGGGAATTTGTCCCTCATCTGTGCAGAGCGTGTATTAAACAAAAGTTAGTTTCTCTAGTTTTTTTTTTCATTCCAGGCATCAGAGTTAGTTTGATTTTGGAATTACAGTTAGACCGAAGAATTAGTGGTCAACACCTATAAAATAAAAAGGCATAGAACATTGTAATGAAGCATCAAATAGAAGAACAGTATCTCCTGTTATCCATGTCTGTAGCAACGACAGAAATAGACTCTGTAAGTGTGTTGTTAAAATGTCGAGAGGTGCTTTCGTAAGGTTTCTGGAGAGTAATAGAAATGGAAAAATGTAGTGTTAATCACAAATTTTTGGATGTCTATTTTAATGTTTTCTTAATATATATTTGTAAGATTCTTCTCTTCAGTACCTAATTCTGTTGCTCTCTTAATTTCTAAAGCTTTTCAACCATGAATTGTTTTCTAAAATTTTAAAATAATTTTGGTTAAAAGATGCATTTGTATACAAAATCTAGTGTTTAGTTTTAGAGAAATGAGAGAAATTATCCTGTGGGTATTTTCCTCGATTCTGTGTTATGATCATTAAGAATTTATTAAGCATCTGTTATTAAATACTGAACATTGTGCGAGAAGAATCATAATAATTTCATGTTTGAAATAACATACAGAATAGAGGACAATTACATAAATTTCTATGTTTTATTGTAGAGCACTTAGTATATATTGGGTAACTGGTTTTAAGTAGGCTTAAGACTTATCTTACACTAATTATTTATTAACTGGCTTGCATATCTGATTCCTTCAAAAAATGAAGGAATTTTTTGAAGACAGAGGGGGGAAATGGTGTAACTGCTGCAGATGCCTCTTTAGGGAGTTGTGTCTGTGAGCGAACTTTTTCAATGATAGACCTGCTTGCTCTGAACACCAGTGCTTGGTTGGCTGCACAGTGGTGGTGGTGGGGTCGTGGAATGATACACCACGGGAGTTGTCAAGTGAGGGCAAGAGGCGAGGCCATTTCCCATGCAGAAGTGTCAGAGGTATCCATCGTTCCTCTTTTAAGCCCTTCCTTCCTCCCAGTGTCCAGATGCAGCGCCTCATAGTTGAGATGTCATCAAAACTGGATAACAGAAGTTGCTCCACCCAGAGGATTCCCTGAAACTCCGCCTCCCCCAACTTGCGGCCTCACCCAAGCACATCCATTGTGTCCTCGGCGAGTCCTGTGCCACTTGCTGAGTAGCACCAAACTGGTGGCAGCTGGCCTCGGTTTCTAATGTCGCCTTTGGAGGCAACTATAAGCACAGGATCTATAGATTGCTTGCTGAATCTTAACAGATGGCCTGGAGGGGCACAGGATGGGGCTAAACTTAGCCTGTAGCTAGCTGAACTCCTCTCAGGACTGTGCCACTGGACATCTACTACACAAAGCTATGTTAATAAGACTGGGAGACTTAGAAACTTGCTTAGTGTATAGAAACAGACACGGAAAGGCAGCCAAAATGGGAAGACAAGCAGAAACCATATGAGAAAACAGAACAGAAATCCAGGAATAATGCAGTCAAGCAATCTTAACAGATGCAGAGTTCAAAACACTGGTCATAAAGATATCAGTGAACTTAGGAGAAGTGTAGATGAATTCTGTGAGAACTTTAGCAAAGAGATAAAAACAAAAAACCTAAAAATGGAAATGGAAATTATAAAAAGAACCAGTCAGAAATGAAGAACACATTATCTGAGATGAAGAGTATATTAGAAGGAATAAACAGAATGGATAAAGAAGAGGATCGGACCATCAATATAGAGGATGGAGAAGCCAAGGACACTCAATTGCAAAGGCAAGAGAAAAGAAGCCAAGACTGAATTAAGGAGCCTATGGAACACAATTAAATGTAAAATATCTGTGTCATAGGGGTACCTGAAGGAAAACAAGTCATTGAAGAGCTATGCGAAGAAATAATGATGGAAAACTTCCCTAACCTGGTGAAAGAAATATAAATACAACCCCAGGAAGCTGAGTCCCCAAAAAGATGAACCCAAAGAGGCCCACACCAAGACGCATCATAATAAAATGCCAAAGGTTAAATACAAAGGGAATCTTAAAAGCAGCAGGAGAAAAGCAGTTAGTTACCTTCAAGGGAACACCCTTAAGACTGGCAGCTGATTTCTCAAAAGAAACTATGCAGGACAGAAGGGCTTGGCACAAAATATTCAATATGATGAAAGTCCAGGATCTACAACCAAGAATACTTTATCCTGCAAAGCTATCATTTAGAGTAGAAGGACAGATAAAGAACTTCCCAGACAAAAACAAGGTAAAGGAATTTATCGCCACCAAGCCAATATTACAGGAAATGTTGGAGGGACTTTTAAGAAGGAAAAAATACCTATCAAAAACAGGAATAAAGAATGGTAATAACTACATTCCTATCAATAAGTACCTTGAACGGAAAAGAATTAAGTGCTCCAACCAAAAGATAGAGTGAGTGAATGGATAAGAAAACAAGACCCTTATGTATGCTGCCTATAAGTGAGTCACTTCAGATTAAAAGACACACACAGACTGAATGGAAGGGGATGGAAAAAAAGATACTGCCTTGGTGGACCTAGAGTGTATTGCGCTGGATGAATAAATCAGATTGAGGAAGACAAGTATTGCATGATTTTATGTACATGTAGAATTTAAAGAACAAAATAGCAACAACAAAAACAAACTTACAGAGAATATTTTGAGGGCTACTAGAAGAGAAGGGGATTGAGAGGAATGGCGAAAAAGGGAAAAGGCATTTAGAAATACAAATGGGTAGTTACAAAATAGACATGGAAATATAAAGATATAAGGAAAATAGTTAATGTAATAAACATTTAAGGGAGAAGAGGAGTACTAGATTTAGTGGGGTGATCACTTTGTGAATAAATAGATCTCTAACCACTATGCTGTACAACTGAAGCTATTTATGCCAACTATAATTGAAAAAAAAAAAAACTCATTGAATTGTACAATGTAAAAATGAGCAACTAATTGTCTATTACATTTCAATAAAGCCGGAAAAAAAAAATCAGTAACCGTTTTAGTGTTTCTAAAACCTAGTTGTTAAATTGAGTACCTCAAAGCATTATTTGTTGTGTACATATGGCTTTTATTCTTGTCCCCTTCTTCCAACATACTCCCCCCTTTTTTTTAACCCAGATAAGACTTTATTCATATTCAGAAGTCATATGAAGACATTCTCAAATCTACATGCTCAGATTTACCGATCTTTTAACCTAAAGATAATTTGAGAATAGTTCTTAAGTTACATGTTTGAATAAAAAACTTAAATAATGATGTTATTTGAAGACAGTGAACATTGATCATAGTTACCAAGTGATAGTGTTTTATATAAGTAAAACAATGTATGACATAATAAAATAATTTATATATTTTAAAAACTTTATTGAGATGTACTCGTATATAATAAACTGATTATATTTACAGTGGACAATTGATATTTTGGCAAAAGTATATACCTACAAAGTTGTCAACACAGTCAAGATAAGGAACATACCCATCACCCTCCAGAATTTCCTCATGACTATCTCCCTCCTACTCTTTACTGCGCTTTCCTCATTGATTATTTTCTGATACTTAAGATTAGTTTGCATTTTCTAGAGTTTTCTATCAGCGAAATCATATAGTATACACTTTTTTGGGGGGAGTTCTGGCTTTTTACACTCAGCATAATTTGAAATTCATTCATGTTACTGAGTAGTAGTACATTGTATGGATATAACATAAGTTTTTTTTTTTTTTTTTTTTGGTCCATTTACCAGTTGGTGGACATTTGAATTGTTTCTAGCTTTTAGCTGTTATAAATAAAGTTGCTATGAGCTTTCATATACAAATCTTTAGAGGGATATATTTTATTTTGCATAAATATCTGGGAGTAGAATAGCTATATCATATGTGATAGGGAAATATTTTTTTCCCAGTCTGTGGCTTGTCTTCATTTTTTTAACTGTGTTTCCGAGAGCAAGAACTGTCTCCATGCACGGACAGTATGCCTGTGTAGAAAATTCGAAAGATTATTCAAAAGAGCTCTGGATCTAATAGATGAATTCAACTAGGTTGAAGGACGATCTGTATACAACAATCAGTTGTATATCTTTATACCAGTGGTGAACAATTGGATGTTAAAATTTAAAAGTACTATCTCCATAACACCAATATCCATGAAATACTTATGTATTAACTTTACAAAATATGTCTAAGATTTGTATACTGAAAATTACAAAGCATTGATGAATGAAACTATAGAAGACCTACTTAAGTGGAGAGATGTATCATGTTCCAGGATTAGAAGACTCAATTTTGTTAAGATATCCATTCTCTCTGACTTTTAGATTCAATACAATTCCAGTCCAAATCCCAGCAGGATCTCTTACCAAAACTTACAAGCTGTATCTAAAATTGATAGAAAGGAACTAGAAAAGGGAAAACAATTTTGAAAAAGAACAAAGTTGGAAAATTCATACTACCTGATTTCAGCTTACTATATAGCCACAGTACTCAAGACAGTATGGTATTGGGGAAAAGATAGACATACAGATCATTGGAACAAAGAGAATGCAGATACACAAAAATAATCAATTTGTTTTTGACAAAAGTATAAAGGCAATTCAGTAAAAGGATAGTCAGGAATATATGGATGTTCATATGCAAAAAAATCTTTTATTTGGGCATCCTAGTATCCCCTTTTGGACACTGGACAGCCCCTGCCTAGGAATTTATTAAATGTTTGGATAAATGACACAGAGGTACCATAGATATGAAATATGAAATAAAGTTTACTCACACAGTAAACTACAAAAGGATTCAAGGACAAGGGCTCAGATTTAATTTAGAATGAAGCAAGAGTGAAGAATGGTGTTTGGTTTTAGTTTTTATTGTGGCTAGAAGGAGAGACCTATGTGATAGTTCTCAAGTGAGGGATTTACATGGTTTTAACTTCCCACCAACACCAAGGGAGTGGATAGCTGGACTTTTTTTACTGCTTTACACAGACATGGGACAAAAGGGGTATACCAAAGGGCAAAAATGGCAATATCAAAAAGAGCAGTTAGCACTCATACATCAAAATAGAATCTTTTCCTTTATTATAGCCTCAGTGCAAAAAATTCCTCACATTTTGTGCAAAAACTTGTTCAAAATGGTTCATAGACCTCAAAGTAAGACCTAGTTATAAAATATCTTGAAGAAAATATAAGAAAATATTTTTGACCATGGGTCTGGCAAAGATTTCTTAGATATAATACCAAAAGCTTGACCTATAAATGAAGAAATTGATAAAATCACTATCAAAATTAAGAACTGCGCTTGCTTCGGCAGCACATACACTAAAATTGAAATGATAAAAAGAATTTCTGCTGTTAAAAATAGTGTTGAGAATGAAAAGTCACAGACTGGGTGTAAATATTTCTCTATCACATATCTGAGGAAGGACTTGTATCCAGCATAAAGAACTCACACAATTCAATAATAAGTAAACAACCTAATTAAAATTTTGGCGGAAGATTTAAGTAAAAACTTTATCAAAGCAGGTGGATGGACAGCAAATAAACACACCCCAAAATATTAAACATCTTTAGTAATTACAGAATTGCAACTTGAAACCACAATGAGATACCACTGTATATTTAGTGAGAAATTTAATAAATTAATAAAAATGAAAAAAATGGCAATACCAAATACAAATGACAATGTGAAACAATTGGAGTTTTTTTCTATTGCTGATGGCTGTGCAAGGAGTATAGCAACTTTACAAAAATGTTTAGTGGTTCTTTATAACGGCAAACATACACTTACCATATAACCCAGCATTCCTCCTCCTAGGTATTTACCCAGTGAAATGAGAATTTGTGTTGATTTCTTTTTTTAAATAGCTTTATTGAGATATAAATCATATATCATAAAATCGACCATTTAAAGTGTACAATTCATTGGCTTTTAATATATGCATAGAGTTGTGCAGCCATTGCAACAGTCAATTTTACAACACTTTTTCACTCCAGAAAGAAACTTCAGGTCCATTAGAAATCACTACCATCCTCCTCCCCTAGTCCTAGGCAGCCACTAATCTACTTTTTATCTCTGTCGATTTTTTCATTTAGCATGCTTTCAAGGTTCATTTGTGTTGTAGGATGTACTTCATTTCTTTTTATGGCTGAATAATATTCCATTGTATGGGTATACCATTTTTGTTTACCTATTCATCAGTTGATTGACATTTGAGTTTCTACCTTTTTTGGCTGTTATGAATACTGCTGCTGCGAACATTCATATACTAATATGGACATGTGGACATGTGTTTTCATTTCATTTGAGTATAGACCTAGGAGTAGATTTGTTGGGTCATATGGTAACTCTATGTTTAACTTTTTTTGAAGAATTGAAAAACTGTTTTCCAAAGTAGCTATAATATTTTACATTCCTGCCAGCAATGTGTATGTTCCAGTTTCTCCACACTCTTGTCAATGCTTTTTTTTTTCTTCACTGTAGCTATCCTAGGGGCTGTGAAATTGTATCTCTGTGGTATTGATTTGCATTTTTATAATGACTAATGATGTTGAGTATTTTCACCTACTTATTGACCATTTGTATATCTTCCTTGGAGAAATATTTCTTTAAAAACCTTTTCCCATTTAAAAAATGTATTCTTTTTATTTTTATTGTGTGTTCTAAGTTCTGTACATATTCCAACTCCTAAACTTTTATTAGAAATATGATTGACAACCCCCCCCCCCCATTCTGTGGGTTGTCTTTTCACTTTCTTGAAGAACGAAAGTTTTAAATTTTGATAAAGTCCAATTTATTCAATTTTTACCTTTGGCTTTTTGTGCTTAGGTGTCATGTCTAAGAAACTTGCCCAGGTCTTATGTCTGATTCCTAGTCAGTGTTATGAAGATTTACATCTTTTTTCCTAAGAGATTTATAGTTTTAAACTTTAAAATAGTCTTTGATCAATTTTGAGTTAAATATCTTATGGTCAATTTAAAGTTTTTTAAAGTTTATTCCCAGGTAATTAACATATATGTTGCTATTACAAATGAGAATTTTTTTATTGCTTCCTGTGATTGGTTATTGTTTGTATGAAAAGCTCCTTTTCTAAAGGGAATGCCAGTTTTTACAAATGATTATTTTTTAAGTGGTATACCTTGCTTAAAAAAAAACAAAAACAGTCCTTAATGATGTTTCATTGAAAACTCTGCTTTGAGACTAGTTTGCTTTCACTTCATATTCCTTCCTTAAGGTCAAAATACCTAGAATGTATATTGTACAAAATTTTACTTTTTCACTTATATCTTTAGGGCGGTAAAGACACAAAAGTTATCAGGACTTTCTCTCGTAAATCAAAAATAGATGAAATTTGTTTTGGAGCAGAAAATATTGATGGTGGTATTATACCAGCTAGTAGAGCTGTGGTCAGTCCTATGGATCTTGCTAACTCTGTCCATAATTTGAATTTGTGCCTTCACTTTAGTGCTACTTCAACTTTGTTTTTTAGCTCCTTTATTTATTTATAGAAATATTCTATTAAAATATGTTTATTAAAGAAAATGCAGAAGTTGAATGAAGACAATTGACTATGAACCCACTTCTCAGACATTGCTAGTATTTTTTGAGTTCTTTTCATTACTGTATAAAGTTTTAAAATTTTAACATATCTATTTCTAAAATGTTCTTTAAACTTAGAAGTTAGGATTTAAAACTTGCCCCATGTGTATTTAGCACTCTCCAACAGAAGACAAACCTAGTTTTAAATGTTTAACTATCTACAAGATTGCTGCTTCTTACACTATTGCTTTTTTAATACTCTAACCCATGTGTTTTGATATTCATGTTACTAAACACAGTTTCATTAATATAACCAGTTTATACAACCAAAAGTAGATACTGAAAATTCTTTCTTAAAATGAGAAAAATATAGACTGTGTTAATATTTGGAAATACCAGCATTTGTAAGCAACAAGGAATGTATGTATAATTTAACGTTTACTTTTCTTTTTTCCCTTCCACTGTCTCTATTCACTGTCTTTTCCCACTCAAGTTCCAAAACTATAGAGTCTACATCTGTCTGCTAATAGACTGGGTACTTTTTTCTTCTCACTATCTTAACTTAGGTTTGAGATTGCCTGGGCTTCCCACCATTCTCTGAGTTTTTTCTTTTCCCATGTCCCTTGAAACAACCTTGGTGACAAATCTCGCTATTCATGAGTCGTTGACCCACATCTAAAAGTAACATTTCTTAAGTGTCTTCTCTATGCCAGGTGTCATCCTAGGCATTTTCATCTAAATCATTGCTGTTTTTTTGTTGCTGGTGCTCAAATTCGGTCCCCTGTTTTGATACCTTACCTTTTTTGTTTATTATATTTTCTGTTATAGGGACTACCAAATAAAGGTGGACATTCTTGATGAATTTTACTAATTTCGGGGCCCTTAATATCACTTTTGGTAATTTTTTTTATTCTCCATCCTGGAGACAGTAATTCTGACCTTTTTCCATACATCGAGGAATGTATGCATTTCTAACCAAAGTGTTTGAAATAGTTGAGAGGTATATTATGCAGTTTAAAAGTCGGTGAAGAATGTTACCATTTTAATAATAAATAATAAAGATTAACTTATTTCTTAAAATTTCTCCATCAGTCTACATTTGTTTTTAAAGGTTTAAGGGAACTTCAATTTCTTAGTTGAAGCAGAAACTTCAAACATTGAGTTTAACTTCAATGTGTATCCAAATTCCAATTTAAATCTTTTAAAATGGATTAAAGTCACATTTATTCTTAAACCGTATCTGTGATGTAGAAGTAGTTTTTATTGGCTAACAATTACGCAAAAAAAAAAAAATTAAAATACCGAAGAATATTGATTTCCGGCAATGAGGAAGAGAGAGGAATAAAGACATGAGAATTCTTTATTATTTTGCCTACAGAAATATTAACTACAGGCTTGATGAGAGAAAGTGTATTAAGTAGGACTCTGAGTTGAACAGAAACCTAATTCATGCTGGCACATAGTGGAATTTATTTAAGTATTGTGGGACTAGGGTATTGCCTTAATAGCTGAGGTCAAGAGTGTGATTAGACTTCAGAAATAACTAGAACATCCAAATGTTTTCTTTAGTCTTTTGTCTCTTTTAAATCTTTCCAGATAAGCTTCATTCACTTTTTGACCAATATGTCAAACTTGGTCCTTAACTTCTCCTGATCTTTATTTTGTATAGTTCAGGCATTCAAAGAGTACCTGCCATTTCTGTCTCGGTTTCATTTTCAAAATTCCCAGTGAAGAACTTTGAATAGCCATTTGGTTAGGGAGAAATATCATGCTATATAACGTGACTGTTGAAACTATGGGAATGAATTAAAGGTAGAATGGGGCAGTACAAAACAGAAGGGGACAGTTTCCAGAAGAAAGAGTAGGGGCGGTAGAGGTGCCATATGGGCAAAAACAGAGATGTGTGTGTGTTTTTAAATGATCTTAATTTTCTGCTTTTTTCTGACAAGGAAGACTTTGAACTTTGGAAGAATTTCCAAAAGACAGCCTGTGTAGCACTTTGAGTTAAGGGTAATATTTTGATTTAGAACTTCTTTCCAACTGAATCTTGAAATGCTGTTCAGTTGGAATTATGCCAGTTACTGGGTTCACTGCTCAAGTACAGAAAGCTGAGAGAAAGGTGCTAGTTTTTGATAGATTGATTTCTGAGTTTTTGATAGAAAAGTTGGTCATTGATTACTAGAGTTGTAGCTCGCTCTGGGAGCAGAAGTATGACTGGAATTCATGGAATTAAGTTAAAACATGGGAATTTGCAGAGGGATTATAGGGAAGAGCAGAAATATAACGAGTGCTATTAGTCATCACTCTTAGTTGTCTTGGAATATCCATCTGCTTGTATGGAAGAGAATACCAAGTCTTCATATATAGCCATTGTATTGGCCTAAATTAGAAAGCTGAATTTGTGTTGGTTTTTTGCTTTGACCATAAAAATTGTTAAAAAGATTAAAGGTCTAACACAGGTATCATCTGGGCCAACAGTTGAATATGGAATTTGTATGAAGAATAATAAAGCTGGAGCCCTCTAAAAGAAGGTTTGGAACAGTTGTGAAAGGCATAGTGAGACTGTTAGAAGGAGTCCTGTGGAAAATTTTTAGTGTCAGAGAAAGTTTAGAATATCATGCATTCTTTAGTCTGCCATATTAATTTTTGAATGATTTGTTTGGGAAAGACAAACTTTTAAAAATGTTGCAGTTTTTTTCTTAGAAGAAAAATGTTATACTGAAAGGGTAATGGAATTATTTGCCAGATGCCCTATTCTAGTAATTCATCGAATTCAATTCAATGAATTCTGATATCTCAAAGTTGTAAATGTTTACAGTGCAGTAGAACTGTTTTAAAATCTTTTCCCAGGTTTTATTGACCTGTGAATGTATAGGCTGGACTTTCCTAGAAGAAGAACTACAGGAAAGTTTTGGATAAATAATACACTTTGCAATTTATTTTTATCCAGGCCTACCTGAGACTGTTTCCCAAGAAGATGTCTTCCATACTGTTTTTTTCTTTATAGTTTTTAAAAAATAATATTCATGCATATGAAACATCTATAAGATATATGTATGTTATAAAAATTAGATAATAGACACAAACCTACTAGCCAACTAAGAACCAAATATTAATCAGTAATTTATCCATACTGTTTCAGCACTAAATTTTATTCCAATACAAATTTATCTCTATCTTTGACTCTGGTTTTCTTTTCTTTCTTCTTCTCTCTCCCCCTCCCTCTCCTTTCCCTCTCTCCCCCTCCTTTCTCCCTTTCCCTCTTTCTCTTTTTTCAGTCAAAAGTCTTCTCAGAGAGCTGAGATTTACTTTTAAAAGAGATTGCATAGTCTTAAACCCATTTAAATTCTATTTTAAGCTCGTTTGAGGATTTAGAACAGGAGACATTCATATCTTACTATTTTTGATAAAACCCTAACGTCTGGGATGCTTGACTCATAGATGCTTATAAATATGATTTGCTTTGCAAGCTGATAATCAAACAAAGGTGGAAATAAATGGAAGTGAGACTTTATTAGTAAGTTTTTAAACCATTATACTTTAAAGACCTGTGATCGATAGAGATATACTTGCCTCTTTCATGTCATATGTGTCCCTTAAGGTTTCTGAAAGAATGTAGATGAGACATAGTATTAAAACAGATTAGAGGAACCATTGCCAAGAGTGATTAGAAATTCAATAATATTTTTCAAAAGATAAGTTGAAGTTAAATCTCTTTCAAAGGTGGAGAGCACCTTTTGTGCAATTTTCAGCGATATTTTTATCCAGTGGTTCCTAAAGTTTGATCTCCAGACCAGTTGCATCAGCATCATCTGAGAACTCGGATATATTATCCACGTACATCAGACCTTTAGGTGATTCCGAAAGAGCTGAAGTTTGAGAACCACTGCTCTATACAGGGCTGTGTTTATTAACTAGCTCAGCTTAGTATGGTAATTTGGAGTAATGCTGTATGGGACTGAACTTTCTATTGAAAGTGACAGAACTCCAACTTGAACTAGCTTAAGGAAAAGGGAATTTACAGTTTCCCTTAGCTGGGCTGGAAATTAGTGGGTTAATTCACAGATTCAAAGCAATAATTAGAAGAATCAGGACTGAGGAGCCTTTAACTGCTTGTCTCCACATGACTTTCCTTTTTATAGATTAGGTACCTATATATCCTTGACAAGTGGGAAGGATGCTCACAGACAGTTCCCAATTCATATCCTCTGGACTAAACAACTGTAGTAAGAGTTACTTTTTACTGTTTCACAAGTCCTACCCCTTAAGCATTATGTTCATGGGAATGACAGTCAATGACTAGATTAGCCCGGGACATATGTAGGTCTAGGAGGAAGGAGAATAGAAAAGGGTGCTGTTTTGACAGTGTAGTTCACTACTAGATATCTGGGTTGCTTTCAGGTAAGCTTAACTGTCTTTCAAGTAGAGAAAAATCTGGAGGCTTATAGAGTTAGAAAATGCAATATATTCAAACGTGTAGTATTTTAAGCTACTTTTTGTGTCAGAGAGTAATTAACCACTCCATTAAAGGCTTGGGGTGCCAAATATGGGAGTTGATGTTTTAGGATTATTATTTCGTAGAGTTAATTTTTTGTCACTTTAAAAGTTAGTATAGCCTAGGACATTGGACAATGCAGAGAAATAGAAAAAAATCACCTGGTATTCTTCTGTCCACAGACAACTACATTTTGGTAAATTTCCTCTGCATATTTTCTTGCATAGATATGATCATATTATGTTAATTTTTAAAATTTGTTATGATCAGTATTTATAACTTTCTGTCAGAGAGTAGTGGAAACGTAATTTCATTCAATACAGATCCCGCCAGGGTTGTATGATGTTTATTTTTTTGAAGACTTTGTTTTTTTAGAGCAGTTTCAGGTTCACAGAAAAATGGAGAGGTTGTTACAGAGATTTCCCATATACACCCTGCCCCCTGCCACAACATACATAGCCTCAACGTCCCCCACCAGAGTGGCACATTTGTTGCAACTGATCAGTCTGCACTGACACATCATAATTGTCCAGAGACCATAGTTTACATTACTGATTCACTCTAAGTTTGAGGGTTTGCACAACTGTATAATTACATATATTTATCATTATAATATCATACAGAATATTTTCACTGCCCTAAAAATCCTCTCTGTTCCATCTATTCACCCCTTCCAACAGTGATCTTTACTGTTTTCATAGTTTTGCCTTTTCCAGAATATCATATACTTGGACTCATACAGTGTATGGCCTTTCAGATTGGCTTTTTTCACCAAATAATATGCATTTAAGGTTCTTCTATGTCTTTTCATGGAGTTATAGCTCATTTCTTCTTAGCATTGAGTAGTTAGTATTCCATTGTCTGGGTGTACTATAGTTCAACCTGTCACCTGCCGAAGGACGTTTTGGTTGCTTCCAAGTTTTAGTTATTATGAATAAAGCTACTATAGATATCTGCCTGCAGGTTTTTGTGTGGACATAGTTTTCAACTCTTTTGGGTAAATACCAGGGAGCATGATTGCTAGATCTTACGGTAATATCTTTAATTTTTTAGGTAACCTTCAAACTGTTTTCCAAACGTCTGTACCATTTTGCATTCACACTAGCAATGAGAGTTGATGTTTGTTTTTTCTAAATTCACAAATTAAAGGATATGTTCCTTTTAAGTTTCTTGACATAGCACCATCATTAGATATTTTTAATTGTTTTTTCAATTTTTTGTGTCCATAATTACTAATAAGTGAGCTTTTTTGGTTATCTATTTATAATTCCTTTATTGTGACTTTCTGCATTCTTAATTCACTTAACATCTTAGTGGTTTTCTTATTGATTTGTATAAGTTCCTTAAATGAGCTTTATTTTCTTTTTTTTAATTAATTTATTTGTTATAGTGACATCGGTTAAATAAATCCAGTAAGTTTCAAGTGTACAATTCAATAATAAGTCATATATGTTTCACATTGTGTGTTCACCACCCATAGAGCTTTATTTTCTTTAGTTTCCTAGTGCGTAGTTTGTTTTTTTGATATGTATAAACCAAAATATTTTGTGTATTTAAATTCCATCTGGCTTTCAATAGGTTGTTTCATCATTTTTAAGCTTAGAGATTCTGTCATTTGAGAGATCCAATAACTTTTCTTTTGCCATTTTTTGTTGATTATAACTCCTTAATTCATATAGAATTTGTTTTGCGGCATGATGTAAGGTAAAGATATATTCTTCATTTGATTAATGCTTTGAATTTTCATATGAGCTCTATCATTCTTAAAATGCAATTTTCAAGCTTTTTTAGTAATTTCTATAGGCTAATGATTCTTGATTCATTGTGAGGTTTAAGATGATTAAAGATGGCAAAGAAACTTTAGTGACAATATATTTAGCAATTAAAAATTGATAACCTATTAACAGTCTATAAACTTTCTCATCAGAGTTAAATATTTAGACAACATTTCTGGTTAGCCTTCTGTTAAAACAGCAGAGGCATTTGTATTTTCTGGGAATAACATTTATTTATGAAGAAAATTATGGCAGAAACTCATTTAACAGTGAGAAGATTCTAGACTATTCAGACAGTCCAGGATTTTGAAAAAGTCTTGTGCTTTGGCAGGAGCCCAGGAGAGGAAGTGTCTGCATCTGCTACATTCTAGAAGCCTTCCCAGAGTTACTGTAAAGCAGCCAAGAGAGCAGTGTATTTTACTACTGTGTGGTTCTGGAAGTATCTGGAAGTTTGCAGCAAACTTGAGGGAGGAGACTTAAAAGTGATTCCAGACTGTTAGTTTCTATGGTGATCTATTTTTATTGAGATTCAAGTTAGGAAAGTGGGATTGTTTTTTATTTTTATTTTTTTTTGCAGAATAGGGAGCTAGCTTTCCAGTGTGGACTTGAACATGCTGGTTTAGGTGAAGTCACTTGAGAAGAGTCAGAGGTGCCTGCACAATGAGGAATAGGGCAACAAAGCAGAGTAACCAGTGAGAACCTGTCACTGGGGCAAATGGTACTTTAATGGTAACTTATTCTCCTGTAAGGTAATAAGAAGGACTTAAAAGTCCATGTATGCGAATGCTAGAAGGGCATTTAGTAAAGCAAGGTAAAATCTTTCTGCTAGTTAATTGATATCTGCATCTGCCATGAAGAATTTATTCTAGAAAAGACAACACTACCGGGGACAAAGGAAAAAGAAGGGCTTTGCTGCCAGGTTAAAAAAAAAAAAAAATGCCACAGCAATGTAGTAGGCTAAGGACTTTTTTTTTTTTTTTTTTTTTACATTGAACACAGTAGATAAGAGAAAGAAACTTAACGCTAGGTTTTTTTGGTTTTTTTGTTTGTTTTTTTGAGAGCAACTACTAGCTTAAATCGACAGGACTGTTTATTCTTTTTGGATTCTATACAACTTTTTAAAAAATAACCGTTTTATTGAGATATAATTCATGTACTATACAATTCACCCACTTAATGTTCATAATTCAGTGTTTTTAGCACTTTCACAGTGTTCTTCAACGTCAGCCATCAGTCAATTTTAAAAAATTTCATCACCCCCAAATCTACAACTTTTAATTGAACTTATTTTAAAATATAAAGGCATATAGAGATGGAGCAGGTAGGAATTTAAAAGATTAATCAGAAAGCTCTGAAACCTTTTATTCTTTTTAAAACATATTCTAACATTTTATGATGTATTTTGGTAATATTTAAGTTACTTTCATAAAGTGGTACATTTTTATGGGAAATCAATGGTTTAGATCTAGATCACAGAATATTTTTCAGGCTGTAGAAAGGGGTACTATCTAGTTACTCTAATTGTAGTAGTAATTAAGGAGAAAATAAACTCAGGTTGAATTTTTAATCATAAATTATTAGGTGATAACAAAACATGTATTTTTTAAACATATACCAAGCAGTAATCTAATTGCATGAAAAATAAGATAGTAGCTCTTATTAAATTATTAAATCAATTTACAAGAATTAACAGTCCCATGGGCAACTTTGGGGGTCTGCCTTTACATTTTGTGTGTAAGAAAAATAGGTTAAGGAACTTTTCCTTTTGTTCTTTTTTTGTAAAGGTTATATTTCTCTTGTAGGTGTGTGAACCTGTAAAATTAAGTCTTCCAAGATGATGCGGTGTATTTTAATTGTAGGGATTCTACTTCCCCATTCTTGGGCCCATCCAGGCTTTTTTACTTCAATAGGTAAGTCTTAACTCCCTTTTGGTTTGTATCATGGTTACATTTAAAATTTTCCAGTTTTTAGTGTTTTAAATCAGTAAAAACAAATATACTGTATTTTCTAAAAGATGCTTTCTTTTTAAAATTCAATTTTGTTTTTCTTTAAGTTGATTTTTTTTTCTGATAACAAAAGCAATACAGTTACAGGTTAGAAACGTTATCAAAATTTAGAAAAGCATATCAAAGAAAATTCTCTGATAATGGGTCTACCCAGCAAATAATTTAATGCTTACACTTTTTTTATGCACAGACGCACAAATAATATACTGCGTGTTATTTCAGATCTTCCTTTTTCCATTTAAGAATCTACTGTGAACACAGTTTTTTCCTACATCATAATTTCTGAAAAATCTTTAAAATTATTGCAAAATAGCATATTATGTAAAGGGGGAAAAAAACAGAAGCACATAGAATGTAAGACCTCCACTTGTCTTCTTTCTCCTGGAAATACTCTTCATGGTTCAATGTGTATCTCTTTATATTTTTCTATGTGCGTAGTGTCTTAAATGAGATGTTTTCCTTCATCCTGTTGATCAGCTTTACCCTTGTGTGATTGTAGAGCCAATTAAAACAAATATATATTTGTGACATTAATTTTGGAATATAAAATAAGCCCTCTCATCCCATTATAAATAACTAAGAATTAATTTCAACTGTGAAAAATAATTTTTGTTACTGTGGTTCTTATTTATGGAATAAAAATATAATTCTAATTAGCCTCAAAAGAAAAAAAGTGAGGGGAGTTGTGGAAGAAGAAATATTGATCCTTGGAAAGTAGTATTGTTTTATTTTTAGATGAAAAGGCAAATTGCCTATATGGTCCAACTTTACAAAACTAAATAGCTTGAAAATTAGAATTGTACCACATGATTAGAAAAGTTTTTGATTTTATTTTTATTTATCTGATTCAAAAAGAAAAAGGAAAAAGAACTGCTTCTCCAACATATCTGATTCATGCCAGTTAAATCCTCTCATAGAATGAAGCATTCTTGATTATTCTTAGGTTATTTTAAAATATTTGTGTTGATGAATATGGGTATTTGGTAATCTTCTTCTCTTCTCTTCCTTCTAGGTCAGATGACTGATTTGATCCATACAGAAAAAGATCTGGTGACTTCCCTGAAAGATTATATTAAGGCAGAAGAAGACAAATTAGAACAAATAAAAAAGTAAGCTAAGTGTTTTATTTATAATGACTCTGACTCTATCCACCTGGATATTTTTTTCTAGAGCTAAAACATTGAATGAGAATGAAAGCCATGTGTTGATAGCCATTCTAACAGGTATCTCATTGTGATTTTGATTTGCATTTTCCTAATAGCTAGTGAAATTGTACGTCTTTTCATGTATCTGTTGACCATGTATATCTTCTTGGAAGAAGTGTCACTTCAGGTTTTCTGCCCAGATTTTAATTGGATTGTTTTTTTTTTTTTTTTTTTTGGTGTTGAGTTGTATGAGTTCTTTACATATTTTTTGACATTAACCTCATTGAATGGTATAATGTAAAAACAAGCAACTAATTGTCTATTTCAATAAAGCCAGAAAAAAAAGAAACCTTTATAATTTTACTTTTAAAAAGAATTTTTTGATATTTTAAATTAAAAAATCTATAAATGGTTCTTTTTTTAAAAAAATTGGTTTACTAAACTGTGTTTTTCCTTATTAAGTGTATGTATACTCCATTTATATGTCTTACATGTATAGATGGGCAGAGAAGTTAGATCGGCTCACCAGCACAGCAACAAAAGATCCAGAAGGATTTGTTGGGCACCCTGTAAATGCATTCAAATTAATGAAACGTCTGAACACTGAATGGAGTGAGTTGGAGAATCTGGTCCTTAAGGATATGTCAGATGGTAAGTCAGATGCTAAGGCTGATGAGCCAGAAAAAGTAAGGTAATATTGATACCACCTGTAGAAATGCCAGAAGTAGTCATAAATTCAGTTCCCAGAATATCAAATGAATTATTGCTGGGGTTTGTTTTGTTTGATCAGAATTCTTTTATTCTAGATTTCAAATTCCTTGATTTAAAAAAAAAATGAGTAAAAACTGGAAACAAAGAAATGAAAAATAAAATGTCAAAAAAGAATTTCTGCAATTGGTGACTAATATAGGCGTGTTTTGCTTTGAAGTCTACAAAAGAGACTTGATTATTTAGCATATAGCTTTATTGCAGAGGGTAGTCATTTTCATTTTAGGATTACCTTCAGACTTTAAAAATTTATGGATAAATTTTATCTTAATCAACACATGCATTTCACTGTAAGGAAAAGTGTTCGAGGCTTTATATATAGTATTTGGAAACTTAGGATTGTATTACTTAATGTATACAATAAATTTAAAAACTGGGGCTAGAAACAGTAATAATGAATGTCTTTCTAATTGAAACAATAAATCGTAATTATAGTATTTAGGTGTGTAAGATATTTCAGTAACACAGGGAAAACAGTCTAGAGTAAAGGGATTGTGCTTAATACATAGTAGAGGCAAATATTTATTGAATTACTAAAGGTGGCAAAAAAAGAGAGAGAGTGAGAGGGAGAGAAGGAGAATTGAGCTAGCTATGTAGATAAACCACTCCAAGGGTGCTTACAGTTTTTGTGAGCAGTAAACTATTTTCCATAGAAAAAGAAACCTAAAAAAGAAAAATTAAGGCAAGCACTATGAATATATTTCTTCATGACAAGGGGAAAATAGAGATTATTTGCTCTCATATAATATTATGAGAGCAATTTTAAGGTCATGTACGTGTGGATTTACATACACACAC
The DNA here is from genome assembly GCF_014176215.1 of Rousettus aegyptiacus. Classification (NCBI taxonomy): domain Eukaryota; kingdom Metazoa; phylum Chordata; class Mammalia; order Chiroptera; family Pteropodidae; genus Rousettus; species Rousettus aegyptiacus. The sequence goes on from NW_023416309.1 coordinate 14,016,658, forward strand.
ACACACACACACACTCTGTTTATTTATTTATTTATTTATTCATTCATTCATTCTCAAGTAATGACCTATATAACCTAAATTCTTTTATAGGTAAACCTTGAGACTTTGACTTTTTAATCTGGGTAGTCATCCATAATGCTATATATTTTTCTCTTTTATTAGAGGAGACGTAAGCAATTTGTTGGACTTTTGTTTGGGGGCATAAAAAAAGTATAATCTATAAAACTTGGAAAACTTGCTTGTAAAATTTCATATGGATATTGTGACTGAGAGTTGGTATTATTAAAACTAAGAAAATATGCTTGATAGGAACTCTAGCCCTCTTCCAGCAAGTGTTCATTTGCTGATTAAAATACAGATAGTTAATAAGAAAAAGGGGAGGGAAGTCGTCTCATACCTATCTTTTATTTGCAAATGATGATACATATATTATTAAAATTTTTCAATCTTTTTTTTGTTTTGGTTGCTTAAGCTTTAAGGAGTATTTGGCATCTTTTCTCCTTAAGGGTAATATAGTTACCAATAATTAGTTTGTTAGTTTGATTTTTGCTGTATTTTATATAAAAACTTAAAATTAAGATTAAGTTTTATGTAGAGCAAATCTTGATCAGTGAAAACTATATTTAATAATAAGCAGATCTAAATATTTCAATAAACTAGCTTATCTGATGATCTTAAATATATAATTAATAACTCTTTCCTTAAAGAATTCCACCAAACTTTATATGATTACATACTAATTAATGTGTGGCACATGGAAGAAGAAAACAGAACTTTATTTAATAGCATACAGTTTACATACCATCTGCTATCTGAAAGTAAAATTGCTTGCCAGTGAATATCATTTTCAAATCTAGAAATCTGTTCATTTTTCACGCTTAGTGGAGGCTATGTTGTGTAACTAAAAACTCAATTATTATGTGAGTTTATCTACTTATAAATACAGATATGATGTATGCAGTGACCTCAGATTAAGCAAAGTTAGAAAGGGTTTGGGAAGATTGAATGAGTTAGAGGTACCATTCAGTGTATTTAATATTTTTCCATTGAGCATTGGAATATGGTATGGGGGGAAATTATGATAAAATCAATTTCGAATAGTCTTTGTAAAGACTGTATTAGAAATTGGAAGTCTGTGAGGTTCTAGAGTCTTTTTTTTCCTCCCTGCTATTTCAAGGCTTTATCTCGAACCTAACCATTCAGAGACAGTACTTCCCTAATGATGAAGATCAGGTTGGGGCAGCAAAAGCTCTGTTGCGTCTCCAGGACACCTATAATCTGGATACAGATACCATCTCAAAGGGTAATCTTCCAGGTAAGAATTTTTCTAGTCTATAAAACACCTATCCCCTGGCTTCTCAGTTCAGCCCATTAGGATAATCAATGTTAATGTAAAAAAAGATTTTTGTGTTTCATTTAAGGTTTTTTTACTTTAGTTTGAGGACAAAACAGCCCTCCCTTTCTCTAGGGTTTAATAGTGTGGTCAAGCTTCTAGCGTATTACAGTGAAAGCTTATACTTATAGGGACTACTTTAAGTAGGAAATTTTAGCGTGTAAGAAAAAGAAACAATTTTTCCAAATTCTTTTTCTTTAGGTTTTTCTTTAGAACACCCAATGTTTGTATGTGACGTAATAAGGGAATCGATAATCAAAGTTATATGTTCAGTAATTTAAAAACCAAGACCTGCTGTGTATGCTCGGATTTTTAAAGTGTTTTGCAGTGTAGAACATCCTACTTTCTGACCTATTTTTGGCAGAACCTTTTTTTTAAGTTACAGATAATTATTATGATAATTTGCTTTAAAATTGTTTTATTATGCAAAAAAAACATAACAAAATTTACCATCTTAACCAATTTTAAATGTGCAGTTTAGTGGCATTAAGTATATTCGCATTGTTGAACAACCATCACATTAAGTATATTCATATCGTTGAACAACCCTCACACTATCCATCTCAAAAGCTTTTTTATCTTGTGAAACAAACTTTATACCCATTAAACAGTAACTCCCATTTCCTTCTTTCCCCAGCCTCTGGCAGCCATCATTCTATTTTCTGTCTTTATGATTTTGACTACTCCAAGTACCTCATATAAGTGGAATCATACAGTATTTATCTTTTTGCAACTGTCTTATTTCACTTAGCATAATGTCCTTAAGAATCATCCATGTTGTAGTGTATGTCAGAATTTCCTTACTTTTTAAATCTTAACTAGCATATGTATATACCACATTTTGCTTATTATCCATTCATCTGTCAGCGGTCACTTGGGTTGTTTCCACGTTTTGGCTATTGTGAATAATGCAAATACCTCTTTAAGACCCTGCCTTCCATTCTTTGAGTACATACCCAGAAGTAGAATTGCTGGATCATATGGTAATTCTATTTTTAAGTTTTCAAGGCACTGCCGTACTATTTTCCATAGTAGATATACCACTTTACATTTCTACCAGCAGTGTACAAGGGTTCCAATTTCTCCACATCCTTGTCAACACTTATTTTCTCTTTTTTTTTTGATAGTAGCCATCATATTAGATATGAGATATTATCTCATTATAGTTTTGCATTTCCCTAATTATCAGTGATGTTGAGCATCTTCTTATGTGCTTAACACTCATATGTACATCTTCAGAGAAATGTCTGTTCAAGCTCTTTGCCCATTTTTTAATTGTGTTGTTTGTTTTTTGTTGTTGTCAAATTTTAGGTATTCTCTACACATTCTGGATATTAATCCCTTAGGAGATATGTGATCTAGAAATATTTCTCCCATTCTGTGGTTGCCTTTTTACTCCATTGATACTTTCTATGAACAAAATTATAAAATTTTCATGAAGCCCAATTTTATTTGTTATTGCCTTTTCCCTTAGGGTCATATACAAGGAATCATTGTCCAATCCAATGTTGTGAAGCTTTTGTCCTGTGTTTTCTTCAAAGAGTTTTATTGTTTTAGGTCTTATACTTTGGTCCTTGATCCATTTTGAGTTAATTTTTACATATGGTGTTAGGTAAGCATCCAACTTCATTTTTTATGCATGTAGGACATTTAGTTTTTCCAGCACCATTTGTTGAAAAGACTGTCCTTTCCCTCACTGAGTGGTCTTGGCACTTGTCAAAATTCATTTGACCACATGTGAGAGGGTTTATTTCTGGACTCCATTCTATTCCATTGGTCTATATGTCTGTCTTTATGCCAGTACCAGCTTATTTTGATGACTGTAGCTTTGTATTAAGTTTTGAAATCAGGAAGTATGAATTCTCCAGTTATGTTCTTTTTCAAGATTGTTTTGGCTATTTGGGGTCCCTTGAAATTCCATATGAGTTTTAAGATGGGTTTTTATATTACTGCAAAAATTGTCATTGGGATTTTGATGGGGATTGATTGTATTGAATCTGTAGGTTGCCTTAGGTAGTAGTATTGACATCTTAATAATATGAATCTGCTAATCCATAAACTTGTGTTTCCATTTATGTTTTTAATTTCTTTCAGCAGTGTTTTGTACTTTTCATTGTACTTGTTTCATCTCCTTGGTTAGGTTAATTTTTAAAAAATTTGTTTTTAGAATTGTTTTAGTAATTTTCAGATTGTAAAGTTCTAATATACAGAAATGTAAGTGATTTATTTTTGTGTGTTGACTGTGTCCTACTACTTTGCTGAATTTATTAACTCTTACCAGTTTTTTTGTGGAATATTTAACGTTTTCTACATTTAAGATAATATCATCTGTGAACAGAGATCATTTTACTTTTTCCTTTCCAGTTCGAATGCCTTTAATTGCTTTTTCTTACTTAATTACTCTAGTTAGAACTTCCAGTACTAAGTTAAATAAAAGTGGCAAAAGTGGGCATCCTTGTTCTTGATCTCAAGGAAATGCTTTCAGTCTTTCACCATTGAGTATGTTTGCCGTGGGTTTTTCAGATATGTCTTTTATTATGATAAAGTAATTTCTATTCCTAGTTTGTCGAGTTTTTTTTTTTTTTTTTTAATCATGAAAGAGTGTTGAATTTTGTCAGATGCTTTTTCTGCATTGAGATGATCCTGTAGTTTTTTTTTCCCCTTTATTCTGTTAATGTGGTGTATTACAATAATAGATTTTCCTGTGTTGAAACATCCTTGCATCCAAGGAGTAAATCCCAGTTAGTCATCCTTTTAATAGGCTGCTGAATTCTGTCTGCTAGTATTTTGTTAAGGATTTTTGCTTCAATTTTCATAAGACATATTGGTCTGTAGTTTTCTTGTAGTGTCTTTGCCTGACTTTGGTATAATGGTAATGCTGGCTTCATAGAATGAGATAGGAAGTATTCTCTCTTCAATTTTTTTGGAAAAGTTTGAGAAGGATTGGTGTGTGTTCTTTAAATGTTCAGTAGAGTTCTCCAGTGAAACCATCAGATCCAGGGCATTTCTTTGAGCACTTTTGATTGCCAATTCAGTCTCCTTAGTGGTTATGGGTCTATTCAGATTTTCTCTGTCTTTCTTAGTCTTGATAGGTTTTGTGTTTCAAGAAATTTGTCCATTCATAATACTGTCATATAACCTTTTTGTATTTCTGTAGAATTGGTAGTAATGTCCACACTTTGATTTCAGATTTTAGTAATTCGAATCTTTTTTCTTAATTAATTAAGTAAAGGATTGCCAATTTTGTTGATATTTTCAAAAACCAACTTTTGGTTTCATTAATTTTCTCTATTGTTTTTCTATTCTCAACTTAATTTACCTCTGATCTTATATTTCTTTTGCTGGCTTTGAGTTTAGTTCCTGTTTTTCCAGTTTCTTAAGTTGTAAAGTTAGGTTATGGATTTGAGATCTTTCTTGTTTTTTGATGTAATCATGCATAATTATAAATTAGTCTCTTAACACTGCTTTTATTGTATATTATAAGTTTTGGTGTGTTGCGTTTTCATTTTCATTTGTCTTTAAGTATTTTCTAATTTCCCCTGGTACTTCTTCTTTGAGTCACTGGTTATTTAAGAGAACGTGTTTAATTTCTACAAATTGTTGGATTTCCCAGTTTTATTCATGTTACTAATTTCACGTGATAATTTACAGTTTGCCATCACTTTTTTTTTTTAATGAATATGCAGGTTGTAATCATTACTATCTGCTTGTCGTTATCAACTGGAGAAATAAAATGTTACCTCTATCTTCATATTGAAATTCATCTTAGTAAGAAAATACAGTAAGATGAGTTGTTTTTTAAGTTTTTGTGCTCATCTCTCTTAATTTTGTGCAAAACATCAAGAGGAGAAACTAACCATGACATAATAAATAAATTTCTAGTACATTAGAACAAAATTCCATTAAGTTGGATTTTCAAAAATGTACAAATTTGCAAATTTTATTTTCTGTTTATACTAATGTACATTATAAGACTTGTGATAAGATCATAACCTTATTTTTAAAAATTGTCTCTGATTTAAAATACCGATTTATTTAATAACTTTAATATGTGCCAACCATTATGCTAGATACTAAGGACATGATAATGAATAAGACCAACACTACTGTTGCCTTTACATTCTTACGTCTTATGATAAGTATGATGAATGTCTGGATGGGGATAATGTAGGATACTGTGGGAGCACATGGGAGGAAACCTAATTCTGGACTCTATAAGAGTCATAAAGGAAGACTTCCTGGAAGATAGGACTTTTAAAAATTTTTGAGATTTAATGAACAAGGAATTAGGATAATGGGAGAGAGGAGGGAAAAAGTGGGCATGAGAAAAGTATTCTTAGCAGACAGAACATGGGTAAAGACCAGAGAGGAGGAGAGAATATTTTATATCAGATATTTAACAAATAGTTTGTTCAAGAACTTAGTATATGAGGTGGAGATTTGGGTTTAATGAGAGTAGTAAGAGATGAGGCTAGATAGGTAAGCAGAAGCCATCTCTTGAAGGGCTTTATAAGCCATGTGGAAGAGTTTGCACTGTTCTGAGTGCAATGAGGAGCCATTTAAAAGTTTTAAACAGGAAAGTTACGTGATTTTCATTTTAGAAATATTATTCTGGCTATAGAATGGAGATTGGATTGAGACCTGGGGATAGGGACAAAGAAATCAGGGAGGAGGCTATTGTAAAAATTTAAGTAAGAGATAGTAGTGGTAGCTAGTGGGTATGGAGAGAAGTGGTTTTCAAGCTACTTAGATGGAATGGTAGAATTTGATGATGAACTTGATATGGGTTTCTGGCTTTAACAAATAAATGGATTCCATTCAGCAACATAGAGCACACAAAAGAGGCAGGTTCGGTGTACGTGGGGAAAATAAATTTCATTTAGTTTTATATATATATATATATATATACATATACATATATGTATATTTTATTTAAAACTTTATTATCCTCTTATCAAAATGACACTGAATGTTATTTAACCCTGATTTTGCTGTTTCATCTTGGGAAATTCACTGGGTTCTCCTGAGTACCTAACCTTTAATCTAGAGATCAGTTGGTAAGACTTTCATAGAGAATGGATGAAAATAAGTACTCTGAGAATATGTGTATTCGTTTTTCATTGAGGCAGTGTTCATCCTTTCTTTGCACTTTATATCCTTCTTGACTTCTTCAAGTCACTGTTTTGGGCTAGTTCTTAGTAAATTTTACTTTCATGCAAATTCCTTATAAGAATAGTGACTGAAATTTCCTAAGTATGTAATATCCTATAACACTAGAGTGAACTAATAAACAGTTTTTAGGCTTTTATTTGGTTGTTCACCAAATCTTTCTCTGTTGTTAACAGTAAAAGATCGCATGTATATTTGAAGGCCCCTTGTGCACCTTCCCTTCCTTTCTAGAAGTAGTGCCTATTCTGAATTTGGTATGTATTCTTTCATCTTTTTATACTTTACTGCATATTGTATTGTTGTATTTTAAATATTAAACAAATAATATATCATACTCTGTGTATCTTTCTGCAACCTTTTTCACTTGATAAAATATTAAGTTCATCCCTGTTGATCAAATTCATCTAACTAATACATGGTAGTATATGGTGCAGTTGATTTATTCACTCTTCTATGGATGGATGGGCAGGCATTTAGGTTATTTCCAATTTTTTGCTATGTTAAACAGGATTTCAACAGACATCCTTGTTTATGTCTTGTGTCCGTGTATATACATGCAAGAGTTTGTCTGGGGTATAAGAAGTCAGGTTATATGGTTCTTTACCTTTACTAGGTGTGACCAAATTGGTCTTTAGAGCAGATGTACCAATTTATACTTTCACCAGAAATGTATGATATACACATTTCTTCATATCCTTGCTATCCCTTGGTTTTGTCAGATTTAAAATTGTATCAGTTTAGGTGTGAAATGATGGTGAGGGTTGGGGGAAGCATAATTTATTTTTTTAATTTCCGCAAAACAAAAAAATTAAAGAAATGCTTATTTTAGTGGATTTATATTGGTGCCATGTTACTCCTTGATTCACTTTGTCTGTTTTGTCCTTTTTGGACCCTTCTTTTGAAATGCATTGTTAATATTTTAATATAAAATCTGATAAGTCTATGCATTGGCATCGTGGTGTCTTTATAGTTCACATAGACTGTTCCTTCGATTGCAGATTGTTCCTAACTCTGATTTGTTGAATAGATCCATATCTTCCAAATGTATCATTCTTTTTTAAGCTGTGATTTTTTTGGGGGGGGGGGATGGTATGAAAAATGTCTTAAATATAAAATTTTATTTACTTCATGTGGAGTTGAATGTTCATGCTCTTGGTCACTTACATCACTAAGGTTACTATACCAAGTAGCAGATTTCTTCACAAATTTCCAGAGCTCACTCAGCTAAGAGTGTACCATACTGCCTCAGATGCAAGACACCAACTTCCCAAGTGTATGCAGTTTAAACATACTTCTCCTTTACAAATCAATTTTTTATAAGGGCGTGGTCCTGCGAAGGATAAGAATTTTCAAATAAAATGTCCCCGTTTATAGATCAGGCACAAAATGTATTTCTAAGTAAAATTTTTTTAAACTGTTATATAATACTATAGTTTATATTGTGATAATAAATTAAAAAGACTCTTTTTGATGTTAGTTTACTTTAAATTTGGGTTACTATATTCAGTTTGACATGCTAATGTCAGTTTTCCATGCCTTCCTTTGATCTAAAGGAATTTACAACTTAATTCTTATCAAATGTTTTTTGCTCTTTGTATGAAAGTGTTTTTATAGTCTTTTTCTGCCAACATCACTTTTCTTGTCTCATTTTCTTCATCTTTTTGCCCATTTTTTCTTCTTATGGTCTCTGTTTTGGAGATCACCTTTCCCTTACAAATGCTGTATCACTTCTCTTTCATTTTCTTCTTTTAAGGATCTGATTTCCAGGCATTCTGCATTTAATATTTTTGGATAGATCAACAGTAAGATAAGCAGAGTTACCGAAGCAAAATATGCTAAAGATACCCTGCTATCTCCATCATGCTTTTAAATGAAGTCATCAAAATATTGAGTCACGTAAAAAATATTACTGGTGCTACCTACGCGTTAATGGCATACTGTTCTTATGTCTTTTGCATAAGAGAAAAACATTCTTGTCCATGATAAAACATTTCTGCTTGCTGCATTGTAAGCTCATCTTAGAACTGTATATGAGTTCTCATATCTGAAAAATAATAGGAGAGTCAGTGTAATGTTTGGTTCCTGGAATTGCATCATGTTAAACTATTAATAAGTTAGTTTCTTTTGATATCCTTTCCTAGAGTAGAGTGTGAAATAGAGTTAAAGAAAAGTGTCAAAATATGGATTTTCATCTTCATTTATGGAGCACACTGGTAATTACTATCCATAAATGACTAATAGGAGGCAAAAGAAAAAGTGAAGGGAGATAGTTGTTTGAATATTTGATTATATTAGTGGTTATATTCTTCCAGTGCACACACCTTGCTAGGACTCTGCTTGGTACTAGAATGTAACAGGTCATATCCTCAGACTAGAGCATACTTCCCCCTAGTCAGTGAATGATCATTAGCAAAATGCGCCCATGACTTTATTTCCTCTTAATTTATTTTTCATAAACTCCTTTTCTATAGCAAAGTCTAGTTGTAGTGACTCTTGGAAGTGTATTCAGTTAAAATTTATTAATGAAAACGCTGTTGTTTTCCTTTTTATACCAGTTTCCTTTATGATATTATCAGACACTTAAATAAGTATATAAGATCATGTCTCTTTTATCAGAGAAAGTGTAGATTAGTCTGCTTTTGACCAATAGTTCCTTTAAAAACTTCACCTTTCTGGAAGCATGACTTGTAGCACAATATTGATTTATTTTCGGAACTATATACTCAAAAAGAAATGTTGTCAGGTAAGACATATTTACTTTTTATTATCTAATTTCTTTTTTTTATCATAAACTGGTGATTTTCTTTTTTGTTAGTGTCAAAAGGGAATTATGTGATTTTCTTTATAAGACATAAAAGAGCCCTATAGGACATGACTTTCTTTTTTGATGTTATTTATAAAACTTTTTATTATGGAAAATTAAATAAAAAAATAAAGGTAGTGATGTAATGAGCCTCCAGTTATCATTACCCAACTTCTAAAGTTTTTTTTAACACTTTGCTATTCTTGTTTTCTCTGTTGCTTCCACTACTCCTTTTTGTTATTGTTTTTTCTGGACTATTCTAAAAGCAAATTTTAGACATCGTGTTTTTATCCATTAGTAATGCAATATGCATATCTAACTGATCGATAAGGTCTTTTTAAAAAAATAAATAAATAACAGCCACTTATTATCCAACCCAACCAACTGACAATACTTTTCATAGTATAATTCAATATCCAGTCAATACTCAGTTTTTCTGGTGATCTCAAAGATGTCTTTTTACAGTTGTATATTTTGGTTATGTCTCTTAAATCTTTTTTATTTTTCCCTACTCTCTCCAACTTTCTTTCCCTATTTCATTGATAAGTTAGAAAAACCTGGTCATCTGGTCACATGTCCTGTGGAATGCATCACATACTGGAATTGCCTGATTTCTCTTTATTGTTTAACTTGTTCCTTTAATCCCTGTGTTTCTTACAAACTGATTAGAGCTTGAGACTCCATTAGATTCTTTTTAAAATTAACTCCATAGGTGGCACTCTGAACTTCCTGTTGAATTGCCTGACCGGACATCACACTTTTTGTGATGTAGCTTCAGTGGTGGGAGACGGAGATCGCCATATGAAGTTCTCCAGGTGTTTCATTTAATGGTTTTGATGATCATTGCCCTGTAATACTTAATTTGGGGTTACAAAATGGTGATTTTTCTCATTCCATCATTTCTTCTACTTTTATTAGCTGGCATTCTATAAATAAGAACTTTCAGGAACCATTTGGTGACCCGGAACTATAGTTTATATATGAAAGGCAAGATAAATCTTTAATTCTTTTTCTTATATCAATTTTCAGAGTAATGGGCTGGTATCATAACAACTTCCTGTAGTGATTAGTGATTTTTATCTGAAGTATCATTATGAATGCATGGATTTTTATATATTTTTGCATTTTGATACATTATATTCATTATTTCATTTGATGTCCAGATTATCCCATTTTAGGCCACTGGGTGCCTCTTTAGATTGGCTAATTTGTATTTCTGAAGTGATCATATTATTCTTTGCTAGCAAGGAAGTGTCTTTGCTTTCTGGCACAATTTTTTCCAGGCTTACCTTATAAATTTATATCCTCGAGCAGGAATTAGGCATTTCTGTAATGAATTTTGAGTCTTTTTAATGGGATGACGTTTAGGGAGCAGAGTCTAACTAGGTCCTAGGGATATTTATCACTGTTGAGTTTGTCATTGATTCTGGGTATTTTCAGTGGACAGAATAGGAAATATGTGAGCTCATACTGTTGATGCCAATTCAAATTTAAGATTACAGAAGTTTATACTTATGTCTTTTTTGTATTGAAACTCCTGGTTCCAGTGACATTAACATAATTCTTTTATTATCCTATAAAATGCCTAAAATAATTTTAAAATAACTATATTTTAATATTAAGACTGTTGAATGCAGTTTCTTTTTGTATCTTTTATCCTTAAAATATATTATACTATATATGATGAAAATTTTGTTTTAAAAACACATAAAGTAATTTATTTATTTGTGTAGTTATGCCTTCAATGTGTTACACAGTTAGATTCATTCATTTCAGTATTTTTTCCTCTAATTTTTAGAGATTGTTGTTGTTATTATGTTTTATTTTTTCCTTTGGTTAAGTATCTAAGAGTGGCATAGCTGTGTTGCATATTACATGTATATTTAACTTTTAAATAACTGCTAAATTATTGTACCATTTTATATTTTTATCATTGGTGTATAAGAGTTCCAGTTCCTCCACATACTCGCAGACACTTATGTCCAGTCTTTTGAATCTTAGCCAAACTAATGAATGTGTAGTGGTATCTCATTGTGGTTTTAATTTGCATTATTATACATAGCTTATAACTGATGACTGATGTTTCATGTCTTTTTATGTGTTTAGTGGTCATTTATATCTCTTCTTGGTGAAGAATCTGTTCATAACCTTTTGAGTTCTAAGAATTCTCTATATATTTTGGATGCAAGTTCTTTATCAGATAAATGTGTTGTGAATATTTTTAACCAGTCTTTTGTCTTTTTGTTTTTGGTATCTTGCAAAGAGCAAAAGTTTTAAATTTTGAAAATGTTTAATTATCAATTTTTTTTCTTTTATGGGTAGTGTTTTAGTGTGATATCTAAGAAATTTTGCCTCCCCTGAAGTCTGAAATATTTTTTTGTTTTTTTTCCCCTAGAAATTTCTTAGTTTCAGATTTTATTTAAACTATTTGTAGGCAGTAAGGATTAATGTTTGTTTTTTAAAATATGAATTTTTAGTTGATTGAACAACATTATTGAAAATACTTTCCTTTCCCCATTGAATTGCCTTGGCATCTTTGTCAAAAATCACTTGATCTGTTTCTCGATTTGATTCTGTTCCACTGATCTATATAGGTCTATCTTTACTCAACACCACAGTCTGAGTTACTATAGTAAGAAATATATATTATATATATAAACATAAAGTAAGCTTTATAGTAAGATTTGAAGTTAAGTGGAATAAGTCCTCCAACTATGTTATTTGTTAAAATTGTTTCGGCCATTCTAGATTCTTTGAATTTCCTAATAAATCAGCTTGTCAGTTTCTATAAAAATGCCTGTAAGAATTTTGATGGGGATTGTGTTAAATCTTGGGGAGAATTTGTGCAGCATTGCCATTGTAACAATATAAAATTTTCTAATCCATGAAAATGCTATATCTCTCCATTTATTTACGTCAGAGAAGTTAGGGTAGGAGACCAGATATTATTATATTAACATTAAACCACCGTGAGTCTCACAATTATGGTTTGACTGTTGATGTCAAAAGTTGGGAAAAATTCTCCTCTTCCCCTTCCTCCTACTGTTTTCTTTTTCTTCTTCTATGGCTTTATTTTTGAAAGACAGTTATCACAGGCTTAGTTTTTAATTCATAGCCTATCTTTGTCCTCTTCTATTGTTTAAAATTTTTGTTATATTTTGGTTTCTAAATATTATATTTAGAAATGTATTGACAATAAAGTGTGAGTACACGTTATCCAATATAGAAACATGAAACTGTAACTGGCATAGTAGGCAATATCCCTTTTGCAGTCTGACCGACTACCTTTTCATTGGATTGCCATGACAATCAAATGAGCTGAAAGCATGTGAAAGTTAAATTGCAAAATGTTGTTATTGTTTTTATTTATAAGAGGTAACCAAACAAACTTTAAAAAAAAAATGAGATATAATTAACATAACATTATATTAGTTTTAGGTGTACAGCATAATGACTTGATGTATGTAAATATCAAGAAGTGATTACCACCATGAGTTAACATCCATCACTACACATAGCTACAACATTTTTTGTGTGCGATGAGAACTTTTAAGAGCTACTCTCTTAGCAACTTTCAAATATGCAATACAGTATTGTTAACTATAGTCACGATGCTGTACTGTGCATTATATCCCCAGGACTAACTTATCTTGTAACTAAAAGATCTATTTTTTACCTTTTGACTACGTTTACCCATTTCTCCCATATTATTTTTAATTATGCAAAATTTTTTATATTCTTTTAAAGTTCAAACTATAATGCTAAGATCCATTAACAGAAGTCTCACTTTCATTTCTCTGCTCAACCTCTTCTTCCTACATGTAACTGCCATTTTATTAGTTTTTCTACTTCTTTGTTTCTTTTTGAAAATAAAAGCAAATGTATAATTTTCCTATTTCCTCTCAATATAAACACAGAGGTAGGATGGTGTAAATACTTTTAGTATTTACCTTGGTATTTTATTGATAAGCCCTATATATCACTTCATATCATATATAGCAATTTTCCTCATTTCCTTTTACAGATGCATATTACTCTATTTCGTGGTGGTACCATATATTATTTAACCAGGCTCCTATTGATGAACATTTGTTTTGTTTTGTTTTATTTTTTTTGCAGTGTTTTGCATTCTTAAAATAATGCTGCTAATAACCTTGTATATATGTTATTTTGTATTTTTGCTAAGTGATCTTTGGGATTATTTTTTCTAGAAGTGATACCACTGAATCAAAGAGTAAATGCATAGGTAATTTTTGTAATATTGCCCCAGTTTACTTCTATAGTGGTTGTATCATTTTACATTTCCATTAGAAATCTATGAGGGTGCCCATTTCCCCACAGTGTCACCAAAAAATATTGTCAGACTTTGAGATTTTTACCCATCTAATAGTTCACTTTTCTTTAACTTTTCTTTGTCTCATATGTATACCAGTTTCTTTCATTTATTTATTTTTATCATTCTTGCACCTCATACTTTCCTTCTAGAATTATTTTCCTCCTTGAAAACATCTGTAAGAAACCTTTACATGGACTTTGTTTGGCTTGGGATTCTTTGTGCTTCCTGAATCTGAAATTTCATGTGTTTTAATTCTGAAAAATTATCCACCATTATTTATTTAAATAGTGCCTCGCCTACATTCTCTCTATTATCTTCTTCTGGAACTCCCAAGTAGACATAATTAGACCTTCTTTTTTCTTCCTTGCTTTTTAACTAGCACTTCATATTTATTCCTCCTCTCTGCTGCAGCCTGGCTCGTTTATCCCTTGGTAATTTATTCAGCTCACTCTTATAGGTTTATTCTCCTCTTTTTTATATTGTGTCTAACTTGGCTCTTTAATCTGACCAATAACTTTTTATTTCATTTCTGGAAGTTCCTTTTTTTTTTTCTTACTCAAATCTGCCTAGTCTTTTTTAGAGTATCTTATATGTTCATATTTTTTATTTTTAGTTTCTTTGAACATTTTTAATTAATAGGTATTTTGAATTCTTATTCTGATGACACATATCTGAAGAACTTGGGGGATGTCTAATACTGTTTTTGAATAGTTTCTGCTTATTTTGTTCATAGTGGCTTGCTTCATCACGTGCTTTGTAATTTTGGAGTGTGTGTACTTTTTCAGATTGTGTGGAAATATTACAAAACCTGAGATGAGGGTGCTTTTTGCAGAGTATAAAAGTTGCTTCTGCCACATGTCCTATGACATTACTAACATAGAACCATTTTAAGTTAATTTCTTACCTGTAGTTTCTCATGCAATGGAGATAGCGTAAATTTGAAATCAAAACCTCCCTGAGGGCATGCCTGTGGAATTCTAAGGGATTTTTTTTTTCCTACCTACAATGCAGACTGAAAAAAGTTATTTTGTTGTTTCTCTTTGCCAGCTGACAACTTTTTGTTTTTGTTTTCCTAGTTCATTCGTTTAAGATGTAATTCTTCAAGGATTTGCTTTCAGTGGGGGCTCTCAGGGCCAACTTGCATTTTACATGGGCTTGGGGGCTTTATTTCTTGCTCTTTGGTAGCTAAAAATTAAGTTTCTAGATTTTTGATCTGGCGTCTTCTTCCAAGCTAGATACAGCTTCTTCCTTTGCTTACTTCTCTGGATTTCAAGTTCCTTTTTGGTTTTGGCCCCAAGATATTTGCTTAATTCCTGTGAACTTGGCTATAGTATAAATGGCTAATTGATATATTTTATCCAACATATCTAGGTGTCAGAACATTTCCCTCTCACCTCCACCAATATGGGTCCAGAAGTAATTCTCCATTACTTATGTAATATGCTATAAACCAAAAAAATAACATAAATTACCTAAAGCCCTTAAAATCTCCAAGTAACTCATCTGTTTTACCATTTATAAAGTGGAGTGCTATATGGTTGCTATTATCTGTACATATCATTCAGAGGCATATATTTTATGTTTCTATACTTCTTTCTCTATTTTTTTATTGTTCTTAGGAAAACAGTGGTAATTGTACAGTATTCGAAAAGGTAGAAATCTATAAAGATTTAAGAAACAGCTTATTTGTATTCTAACCCCCAGAGTAACAATTTAACATTTCGACATATTACCATCTAGATTTTCTGCCCAGTTTTATTAAAGTATAATAGACAGTTAGTTGCTCATATTTACATTGTACAATTCAATGAGGTTTTTTTTTTCCAATTATACTTGGCATACAATAATATATTAGTTTCAGTTATACAGCATAGTGATTAGAGATCTATATAACTCACAAAATGATCACTCCACTAAATCAGGTACCCTTCTTCCACCTTACATATTTTTTACAATATTGTCAACTATTTTCCTTATGCTACATTTGATATCTCCATGACTATTCTGTAACTATCCATTTGCACTTCTTAGTCCCTTTGCCCTTTTTCACCATCTCGCCACCCCCTCCCATCTATTAGCCCTCAAAATATTCTCTGTATCTATGAGCTTGTTTCCATTTTTATTGTTGTTTTGTTCTTTAGATTCCACATTTATGTGAAATCATGCGATATTTGTATTTCTCCAAGTTACTTCATTCAGTGCAATACCCTCTAGGTTCGTCAAGGAAATATCTTTTTTCATCCCTTTCCTTTTCGTCTGTGTGTCTTTTATTCTGAAGTGAGTCTCTCATATGCAACATATGTAGGAGTTTTGTTTTTTTTTATCCATTTAGCCACCCTATCTTTTGGTTGGAGCACTTCATTCTTTTCCGTTTGAGGTACTTGGTGATAGGAATGTAGTTATTACCATTCTTTATTCCTGTTTTTGATAGGTATTTTTTCTTCTTAAAGAAGTCCCTCCAACATTTCCTGTAATACTGGCTTGGTGGTGATAAATTCCGTTAGCTTATTTTTGTCTGGGAAGCTCTTTATCGACTCTAAATGATAACTTTGCTGGATCAAGAATTCTGTAGATCCTGAGTTTTCATCATGTTGAATATTTGTGCCAAGCCCTTCTGTCCTGCATAGTTTCTTTTGAGAAATCAGCTGCCAGTCTTATAGGTGCTCCCATGTAGATAGGTAGGTAACTGTTTTTCTCCTGCTGCTTTTAAGATTCTCTCTTTGTATTTAACCTTTGGCATTTTATTATGATGTGTCTTGGTGTGGGCCTCTTTGGGTTCATCTTTTTGGGGACTCAGCTTCCTGGGGTTGTATTTATATTTCTTTCACCAGGTTAGGGAAGTTTTCCATCATTATTTCTTCGCATAGCTCTTCAATGACTTGTTTTCCTTCAGGTACCCCTATGACACAGATATTTTACATTTAATTGTGTTCCATAGGCTCCTTAAAGTATTATTATAATCTTGGCTTCTTTTTTCTTGCTGTTCTGATTGAGTGTCCTTAGCTTCTCCATCCTCTATATTGATGGTCCGATCCTCTTCTTTATCCATTCTGTTTATTCCTTCTAATATACTCTTCATCTCAGATAATGTGTTCTTCATTTCTGACTGGTTCTTTTTATAATTTCCATTTCCATTTTTAGGTTTTTTGTTTTTATCTCTTTGCTAAAGTTCTCACAGAATTCATCTACACTTCCCCTAAGTTCACTGATATCTTTATGACCAGTGTTTTGAACTCTGCATCTGTTAAGATTGCTTAACTACATTATTCCTGGATTTCTGTTCTGTTTTCTCATATGGTTTCTGCTTGTCTTCCCATTTTGGCTGCCTTTCCGTGTCTGTTTCTATACACTAAGCAAAGCTCCTAAGTCTCCTGGTCTTATTAGCATAGCTTTGTGTAGTAGATGTCCAGTGGCACAGTCCTGAGAGGAGTTCAGCTGCAGGCCAAGTTTAGCCCCATCCTGTGCTCCTCCGGGGCCACCTGTTAAGATTCAGCAAGCAATCCACAGATGCTGTACTACAGACGCCACGCCAGAAACTGAGGCCAGTTGCTACCAGTGTGGGTCTTTAGGTTGCCTAAGTAAGGAGCGTTAGACTCACTGAAGATACAACTGGATGTGTCTTGGGTGGGGTCATGAGTTGGAGAGGCAGAGTTTCAGGGGATCCTTTGAGTGGAGTGACCTCTGTTACCCAGTTTGATGATGTCTCAGTTATGGCAGGGCTGGGTCTGCACACTGGTCGGGGAGATGGCTCAACAGAGGAAGAATGGATACCACAGGCAATTTTGTCTAGGAGAAAGCCTCACCTCCGGCCCTCGCTCTGACAACTCAGTGTTCCCCTGTAAGTCCCTTGCTTCCCCCGTGCAGCCAACCAGGCGCTGGTACTCAGAATGAACAGGTCTGTCACCGTGAAAGTCCAGTTGCGAACTAGGCCCCTTTAAGAGGCGTCTGCAGCTGCCGGCTGCCACTGCTGTAGCCTCTGTCCCACACAGCCTCTTGGGACGAGGCAACCTCGCGTCTTCGTCCCCTCCTACCTTCTATGGTTGCAGGTCGATTATTTCTCTTCCTAGTTGTAGGGCTTCTGCTCATGTAGATCCGAGGTGACTTTGCTTGCTGTTTGCTGTCCATGAACATCCCAACTTTGATGTGGTCGCAAGATGGATGAACAAACCTCTATCATCTATGGCATTTTTAGGTGCCTCTCCTTTCCATCTAGACTTTTTTGTGATTCCTATATGACATTCGAAATTATCTTTCTTAATGAAAAACACTAATTATGTTGTCATAGCTGCCTATAAACTTCCTTGCTTTTAGCTTATAATATTTAACTATAATATTTGGTTCAGCTACAGAAATTGTTTAAGAAGATACTTCTTTCCTATCCTATCCCCTAGTACTAAACTCAAGAAAATAATTAAAAAATAGTAGTATCAGTTCATAGGGTATAAAATCATTATTCTTGTCTCATATTGCTGAATGTCTTATCTTTAAAGTTACCAGTCTGTTACCTCCTCCTATTAAATTTTGTCATTTATGGCAGAGGTCCCCAACCTTTTTGGCACCAGAGATCAGTGCTCCTATGAGAATCTAATACCTGATGATGTGAGGTAGAGCTGAGGCAGTGATGCTAGTGCTGGGGAGCTGCTGCAAATACAGATGAAGCATCGCTTACCTGCCACTCACCTCCTTCTGTGTGATAAGTTCCTAACAGACCACAGACCAGTACCGGTCCACAGCCTGGGAGTAAGGGACCCCTGATTTATGGTATAATATTAGGAACACAAACTTCTGAAATCATATTGTGCATATTCCAGTTTTGTGTGACCTCTAACACAATAGTTAACTTCTCTCTACTTTAGTCCCTTATCTAGATTGCTTTGAGGATTAAATGAGTGATAAATGCCTGACACAGAGTAAGACCTCAATAAATGTAGGCAACTGTTTATTTTTCTTTATGGTTATTTTAATTTTATATTTCTTAATAATAGGGCTAAATATTTTCCCAAGTGTTTTTGGTTTTCTATTTATATTTTACTTCATGTGAACTATCAGATATCTCTTCTTAATATAGAAATTTCAATTCGGAAAGCAGTTGACATACCAACACCAAAAACACAACTGATTAAAGAAAAGATTAATAAGTTAGACTGCATCAAAAAAAAACTTCTGTACTTTAAAGTGTATCACTAAGAAAGTAAAACAACCCACAGAGTGGGTAAAAAATATTTGAAAATCATATATTTGATCAGGAACTTGTATCTAGAACATATAAAGAACTCTAAGAATTAACAATAAAAAAAGACAACCCAAATTTTTTAATGGGCAAAGGATTTGAATGACATTTTTTCCCCAAAGATGATATACAAAGGAACGATTAGCATGTGAAAAGATGCATGCTTGACATTATCATTAGGGAAATACAAATCAAAACCACAATGAGATATAGTACTTCATACCCACCAGAATGGCTGTAATAAAAAAGATGGACAATAACAAGTATTGGCAAGAATGTGGAGGAACTGGAACCCTCATACATTGCTTTTGGGATCGTAAAATGGTGCAGCCACTTTGGAAAACTGTTTGGCAATTCCTGAAAATGTTAAGCATAGAGTTGCCATAGGACCCAATGGTTCCATTCAAGAGTAATGAAAACATTTGTCCACACAAAAATTTGTACATGAATGTTCATAGTAGCATTATTATTAAAGCAAAAAAGTTAAAACAAATGTCTATCAACTGATAAAATATAGTCTATCCATACAGTAGACTATTATTTCGCAATAAAAAGGATGCTACAACAGGTGTGAACCTTGAAAACATGCCGAGTGAAACAAAGAGGACAGTCACAATGATCATATGTTATATTTATATGAAATAACTGGAAGAGGCAAATCTGTAGACATACAAAGTAGATTAGTAGTTGTCTAGGTAGTAGGTGGGGCGGGGGGGAGAAAATGGATAATGACTGCCAACAGTTACAGGGTTTCTTTTTTGGGGTTATGAAAGTCTTCTAAAATTAGATGGTGCTAATGACCGCACAACTCTGTGAATATACTAAAAACTATTGTATTTTTTAAATGGGTGAACTTTATAGTATGTAAATTATATATCATTAGTGCTGTTGGGGAAGGAAGGGGAAGGGAAAGGGGAAGGAACCAGCTGGCAGATTTGCCTTTCTTCCTGTCCATTCATCTCTTATCCAGATTGTTAGGAAGAAGACAGATATATCTTACATGGTGATTCTTGCTAATGTGTTAGAAAGTTACGTGCTTCAACTTAATTAATGTTCCATTTTGGTATGATGGCTGATAATTGAAGCCTTGAGATATTTTGGTCCCACGTCCCCTATTAGTTGTGTGATTCTTACCATGTTTCATTATTTTGTAATTGTTCATCTGTTTATAAACCTCAGATAATTTCTGCTTTTCCTACCTCAGGGTTGTTGTGAAGTTCAAATAAAAGTGAGATAGCACTTTGAAACATGTGTTGTCATAGATAAATATAATATTAGGATTTCTAAAGTTCTCCGTGTTTTCTTTCCATAGGAGTAAAACACAAATCTTTTCTAACAGTTGAGGACTGTTTTGAGTTGGGCAAAGTGGCCTATACAGAAGCAGATTATTACCACACAGAACTGTGGATGGAACAGGCACTAAGGCAGCTGGATGAAGGCGAAGTTTCTACCACTGATAAAGTCTCTGTTCTAGATTATTTGAGCTATGCAGTGTATCAGCAGGGAGACCTCGATAAGGCACTTTTGCTCACAAAGAAGCTTCTTGAACTAGGTATGTAAACCTGGCTTAATTCAAGATTTATATATATATCCATATATATATATACACACACACACACATATATATATATATCTCATCATATAGCTTTGGTACTTTGTTAGAAGGCAAGTGCCTCATCTTTACCCTCTCTCTGATTATTTTCTAAATAAGTGGCAACTGATTTTTATTACCTAATAATACTACAAAAGTGGCTGTGTTTCTCTGCTCTGTAGTCTTCAGGATTTTTAAAATTGGACCTAATCTAGCTAACTCGGTCAAAAATGTTTATTTACCATGTTGCTATATTAAATATAACTAGTTTCTTTTGAAGAATGTTTTTGGTTCAAAAATAGAGATCTGAAATAAATACATTGAAAATATATTTGATTGTCATATTCAAATGTTAGAAAAATGTGATGTAAGGATTTTACCACTAGTATTTTGGACAGAGATATATATAGCATTTTTCTAAGTATGATCTAGGGATCATGTGCATCAGAATTACTAGGATACTTATTAGAAATCAAAATTCCTTGATCACCCCAGATCTACTAAATCAGAATCTCAGGAATGCTAATAAATTCAGATGACCTTTGGTATATATCAAAGCTTTAAACCTTTAAAAATTAATTAACTTTACGAATAGGTAAATATGTGTATGTCAGAGGAGTCAAACAGTTCAAAAGGATTGGTCATCTGAAAATGAACTTTTGATAATTAGGTTATTTCTTGGTTGAATGAATTAATAAATTGAAACATTCTTTCAAGAATTCCTTTTTCAATGTTTTTTAGTGATTTTTTTCTCTTGACTTAAAATATACTTTACTCATTGTAGAAAATTTTTTAAAATAGAAAATGATATAGAAGAGCCATCCATAAGCCAGTCACCCTGAGATGCCCACAAGTTTTTTGTTTGTTTCCTTGTAGTATGTATACTCTTGTCCTGCACACATACACACTTTTCCCTTTAACAAAATTAGGTTCATATTGTATATCATAAAATATTTTGTAAGCAGTTTCTCAAAAACAAGAAATATTTTACAAATGAGACTAGATTTCCTAAATACTTCAGTTAATGTCACAGTGAAGTTTCTGCATACTGTGTGTGTGTCTGTGTGTGTATGTGTGCATTTGTTTTTTTTTTTTCTCCCGGATGGGTGTAGTCCTCTTTTCCCTTACTAAAAGATAGCTAAAAATTAAGACTAGCAATTCAGAGGCAATTAGTGGATTCTGGCTTATTTCAAAATTATATCTTTAGTTTCTCTTTTCTGTCTCACTTAGAATTTTGGGACCGAAATCCACTCAGCCTTCAGAAGTAGGCTGTTTACTACATTTATAATCTATCTGGTAAAGTTTGCTTTTGAACTGTATACCATGTCTTCCCCATGGTGATTACATTCCAGTTTTAGAAAAAGCTTTTTTCTACTGCTTAAAATAAATAGAATGAGTAATATTTTTAAAAGTCATTTGAAATTAAATTGATCATACATAGTTCCTTTGGTTAATTGGTTAAGTTCTCAAAGTAGGAGCAATAATTGCTTCTTTGAAATAAATGGCTGGTTCCATCTCCAGAACTCTGTTATATAGGGTGACTGTATGTCCTGATTTACTTGGGGCAGTACTAGTTTACACCTACTATTTTGGTATAATAATTTTTATTAGTGCCTCCTTTCCCTCTCAGAAGCATCCTGGTTTGGAAGGTAGATGATGCTGTCCTCTATATTATTGTATTCTGATGTTTGAACAATGTAAACTTACTCATGGACACGCTCTCTTTCTCTTCTAATAGACCCCGAACATCAGAGAGCTAATGGTAACTTAAAGTATTTTGAGTATATAATGGCTAAAGAAAAAGATGACAATAAGTCTACTTCAGATGACCGATCTGATCAGAAAACTACACCGAAGAAAAAAGGGGTTGCTGTGGATTACCTGCCAGAGAGACAGAAGTACGAAATGCTGTGCCGTGGGGAGGGTATCAAAATGGTAAAGTGGAAAAGCCAATTGTGTGTGTGTGTGAATGTGTGTGTGTGTATGTGTTTGTACATAGTTTTAGACAGAATCAAGTTCTTTTATATTTAAGTGCATGTGATAAAAATCATAATTACCGCATAAAGTATTATAGTATATCGCATCACCTTTTGGTGGGTGTCGCACTTAATATGCTCCAACTGTTAGTAAAATGGCTTTAAAATAAAGCTTGTGAATTATATACCATTATATGCATTTTTGGTAATGTTACTCTTTTCATAGATTAAAAGAGGTTTAATTTTTTAAGGTGAAGGATTAGATCATTTAAGGGAAATGATCAAGTTTTTTTCTTATATCTTAATGCAAAAGAGATTTAGCACTCTTAAGTAGAAATAATGTACCATTCTAATCCATTATGAAACAATGGATTCATCTATTCAGTAATCTCTTGTGGTTTTGCTGCTAGTCAGCCCTGACAAGACTGCTTAGTGAAATGTTTTAGTGTATATAAGAAATATTAAAAATGCAGAAAGACTTTCAACAGATTTTGGCTTTAACATTTGTTCTTTAAATACTAAAATATATCTACAAATAATTTTTGGTTTATTGTATATCAATATTTATGTATCTATAACTTAGAGTACTAGTGCTTTAGGATGTTAATAGATAATAGGCCAACTACAAAAGAGTTCAAGTCTGGGGAACATAGGTTTTTGTTAAGCAGCAGGACTTTACAGAACCTTTTTATGATAATGTGTATTATGGATATGATATACATTGTTTCCCAACATTAACTGATCATTAACTGATTTTTAAGGAATATCATGTGGTACTAGTGTTCATTTGAATTTGGGCATATATGGAGGGAAATGAATTAGCGAATTTTTGAAGTAAGTACTTTTAACTGTAAACATTTGAATAGTGTTTAACTTTTTCTCTACTATGAATGAACTCAACCTGGGCTTTACGTTTTGCTATTGATGACTTTTTGATATTTGATGATTTACTATTAACAGCCTAACCTCTAACAGCAAACGTGTTGACACTTCTGATAGCTAAGTTCATGGAGTCCTAGAAGAACATGTCTATTTTGTTTTGAGAGTTAATGAGCAAATATAAGGATAACACTTTGTTAGATTCATGAAACATTTTTTAAAATTTCACGTCTATTTTATTATCTTTTGAAGGTAAGGACTCATAAAAAATAACCATAATATCATTATCACATCTAAAAAAATTCACAGTGGTTCCATAGTATTATCAAATATGTGGTCATGTTCCAATTTCCAATAGTAAGCACATATTTTTTATTGCTCTTAATAACTCTAAGGAAGAGTGCAAAATAAAACTATAGGTATAAAACATTAGTCTGCTAATTTGCCAGTTTGTCGATGTGACACATACATGTCAACGCTGCCCATACGGGATAAGGAATATCCTTCTTCTCAGAATAAATTCATCTCGTCATTATATAAAAGACTTATTTGATACAATGCCTTGGATTTGACTCTTGGTAAATTACATAGAGAAACACGAATCATTATTTGTTTTAGTATGTTAACTAATACCTAAAAACTAATATTCCTACTTCAGATATGACACACTTGTGTAATCAAAAGAAGAATCAGCAATAGAATTAACTTATTTAGTTAATAATAATACATAGATGATTAAAGGAACATTTATTTGTTCTGTCGACCGCTTTGTTTTTAATACCCACTAATAAAAGCATCTGGCTTCTTTGTTTAATAACTTATTTTCTCTTTTTCAGAATTACCTATTTTCATCTTTGCTTTCTTTTTTTTTTTTAAACCAACCCTTTTTTTTCCCCATAAGCATTTAACTGGGAGTTATTTAGGAAAGCCTGGTTAGGTTTTGTTTTGTTTTTTCTTTTAGAAACTTTCTATTTCTGGGGGCTTCCCAGTTACATTGTGAAGTTTAGGGCAATGCTGGTCATTCACTTTATATTTCCATAAACATTTCATTATTTCTTTCATACTGATAACAGCTAAACTCTATTTCGATGAGAGAAAGGTTAAAAGAGAAATCCCAACTTTTTTTTAACTTAAGCCTACCATCTCTCTCCCAGAAAAGAATCATTAATAAAAATTTTAAAACCCTGAAGGTTCTGTTCAATGCGTCACATTTGCAGAGAACTGTTGCTTTTGTGTGTTCGTCCACAGATACTCTATGTATACACAGGCATGATTATTGTTTCTTATCTGTATAGCAACAAGCCTTAACAATATTATTACTCTCATATTTATCATTTTCTTAACTTTGTGTTTAGACTCCTCGGAGACAGAAAAAACTCTTTTGCCGCTACCATGATGGAAACCGGAATCCTAAATTTATTCTGGCTCCAGCCAAACAGGAGGATGAGTGGGACAAGCCTCGTATTATTCGCTTCCATGATATTATTTCTGATGCAGAAATCGAAATTGTCAAAGATCTAGCAAAACCAAGGGTAAATATTTTTTTTTTCCTCTCCTCTTACTATACATGTGTATCAGTTTTTTCTTTGCAAGATTACAGAAATGATAATTGATATGGCAATAACCCCACAAATAGTTTTATATGTTGTTGCTGCAACATAATGGAGTTGTTAACTAAGCTCCATTGATATCAATTTTTCTTGGTTTGTTTTCAACATAAATATCATCTTGCAAATGGGTTTTAAGCTCTTAATTATGAAGATTATAGATGAGGTTTTTATTTTACACTTAACAAATTTGTGTTTTAGCATCTTCTCTGAAAAAGTTTTTTATGTACTTGGGAGCCCAGTAATCTCAGAGACTGATAATCAAAGACCAACTTTTCATATTTTTTATATTTTTTTATTTGAAAGAATACTTGAAGTATTTTTATTCCCTTTTAGGCACATTATTACTAGAAGGATATAATTGGGCACAAGCATCATGCTAATTTGAAATAATAACTCATAGATTTCTGACTTTAACCCACATCATTTATCTTAATAAGAAAAACAAATTAATATGAACACAGTCCTATAAACTTTGTGTTAGTGTAGAAATTCTTCTTTTGTGAGAATGTGAAAAAGACTACCCTTTATGTTCTTGCCTTTTTTTCCTATAAGCTTGTTCTTAAAACTTGTTTGTGGTCTCATTGATAGTAAAAAACAAACTGATATAACTTTCATAAAGAAATTTTTAGATAAACACTAGGCATATTTTTGCTTTCTTATAACAGGAGTTGGTGATTTTTTTCTGTGAGGTTCCAAATAGTAAATATTTTTTAGGCTTTGTAGGCCATACAGTCTGTTACAGTCTGTTGCTGTAGTACAAAATCAGCCATAGAAGATATATAAATGAGTATGGCTATATTCCAATAACACTTTATTTCCAAAAGCAGGAGGCAGACCAAATTTGGTTCATAGACCATAGTTTCATCCTTGTTATATCATAAAGGTTGAATTATCTGGATATCTGTATTGCAAAATAAAGTTAAAGTTAGAATTATTGTTTTTAAGTTTTACTACTGTTCCAAATTGCTACTTTTTTTTTTTTTTTTTTTTTTTTTTTTTTTTTACCAAACACTACATTTTAAATGGAATAGACAGGTCTAACGTACATGAGTGCTGTCCAAGGGAATTCTTATAAATCTCTACTTATAATTACATCATATTCTGTTACTCTCTTTTGGGTTCCTATTTTAATCCATTATTTGTGGTCAGTAAAACCAATAAACCAAAATATCCTCGTAGAATTTTTATTAAGAATTCATTTCAGCTTGGAGATCCTATATCTGTCTCTAGGTTTGGAGGCCAAAGTCTTCAAAGGAGATACCTCAGTAGGATTATTTTAATCAAGAGATTCAATGGGAATAAAAATTTCGTACTCTTTTGTTAACCTCAGAATCATCCTCCACTAAAAAAAAAAGTTTAAAATCATTATCTTTGCTGTCATCTCTTTTTACTGTTTTTAACATTTACGAGTTCTTTTCATTTGTGTTCAGTCCAAGATTATTTCACTATATATGTGAAATATGAGCAGATATCTTGAAGGAAGAAAAGGCTGACTTTGAAACAATTTTTGAGCAATATTAACCTTAGCAGAACAGTTTCATTACTAAAAAAATTAAAATCAAAGGTTTGGACTAAATTTTTAACTGCAGAAAGCCATTCTTATAACTATAAAATAAACTTAAAATTTTAGGAATTTTTCTCTTCCTCACTGTCACATCCTCTAACCATTGACAAGAGTTTAATTTTCAATTTCTTTTCATTGTGTACCCTCCATTTATGCAAAACAAAAGCAAAATTTTTTAAATAATTAAAAAAATACAAAAACCTAAAAAACTACTGGCTTTCAAAGCTCAACACAAGGTGACTGGAAGTCTTTAGAGTTGTTTTCTCTTTTCAACTTCCATTATGAAAATCCCAGAATTCTGACTGGTTGGATAAATGTAATTCATTTTTTTTTGTTTTGTAATGCAAGTATTTTGATGGTTGGCTTCACAGCTGAGGCGAGCCACCATTTCAAACCCAATAACAGGAGACTTGGAGACGGTACATTACAGAATTAGCAAAAGGTAAGAGATGTGTATGCTGCATATTTTGATCCTAATGAGTGTTTTGTACATCCTACAGGAATTACTCATTTAAAGGAAGTAGGTCATTTTCAGTCTCCAGCTCAAGTCACCGCCTAGTTATATACGCATGGATAAACTGCTTTGTGTTTCACAGTTCTTTCTATTTAACTAGAAGTTCTGCTTTTAATTTTTACTCGGTCTGTTATTTTTAGAGAATTAATAAGTTTTGCATCTCTGTGCAGGTCAGGAATTAAATATCCAGGAAATGGCTTGATAACTTGTTTTCTTTTTCTTTTTTTCCTGCCAAAGGGGGAGAAAAAGAAAAAGCAGCCGCCTGGATTAACCTGGGAGTAGTCTTTGTTTATGTAGTTCTTTCACATTCATAAATGCTGTAGTAAATTCACATCATCCTTCATGATGATTGTATTGGCATTTGTTCATACATCTTCTAAAATACCATTGTCATTTTGGAGTAATCTATATTCCTCCTCTTGGAGTTTTTATTTTTAAGAACTTGCTGACTTAAAAGTTGGCAATGGAAGGAAATGTTATGTTTCTGATCTGTCTTCCAACTGCTATTACTTATGAATTTTGTTGCCTTTTACTTTACCAGAGAGACTATAACAGTTTCCTCTTGGTGAGAGTTTTTAAAAATGAATTTAAAGAGACTACAAACTATTCTTTAGTGAAAATATTTAAAGAATACTAAACTTCTAGATTTGAGAAAGCTCCTGTGAAACACAGTGCTATAAATCATTTACATACAGTTTGAAATGGTTTTTTTAAAAAAAGTGAAAGGACAATAAATCTATGAAAAATTTGTCAACTGGTTTTCTCTTGATTTGGAAGTGGCTTTTCTGATTGCCACCTTTCTAAATGTTTTTGCTGATTTGAAACCATTACCTACCATCCAGACCAATCAGAACCCTCCAATCACCTGTGGCTTGGCAAAACAAAACAAAAACAAAACAAACAAAAGTCCAAATTGCCTGCTACATGAGTAAGTCCTTGTCCTTTCTCTTTTTTTTTTTTTGTAGCTGAGCCGAGCTACAGTACATGACCCTGAGACTGGAAAATTGACCACAGCACAGTACAGAGTATCTAAGAGGTAAGGGAGTAATGAAGAGAATTTTAGTCATATCTGGACCATTTTCTTTCTTGAGAATCTAGTTTTCATAAAACCCATGATATGGCCTCAGAGACCTAGGCTGTTAGGCATAGGTATTTGATGACAGTGGTGTCTGAATTTTCTTGATGGACTAATAAATAGATATGGTTATGGGACAGTTAATACGAGTTTTTTCAGAGTAATTTACTAGGTTTCAAAATCTCTGCTAAGACTCCGCAAACCCTACCAGCTAAGTGAAGTTGTATTCTTATATTGCAGTAAAAGAAGTTCCCAAAGACACTTCACATATCAAGGCCTAACTTGGTCTCTGTAGTAAAGCATGGCTTTAAAAATCTTTGGGTTACCCAGTACCTGTAGGTACTAAGAACATAAATGATTTATTATATAACAAATCCTTTGCATGTCAATTGGTTTCAAATTTTTTGTTTTTAACAATGTTTAAAGAAAATCTACTTATGAGCTGAAAGATCACCACTACACCCAGGGACCCTATCTCTCCACCCCTGCTGAGAACCTTAGTTCTGGGATAAGAATGGAATGGAAAAATGCAAGCTCAAGAGGGAAAAAGAAAAAGAATGCTATAATATTTCCAAGTATTAAGAAATACTTTATCCATGTATGTTTTTAAATGGATGATGATGGACATCAAATCATTATGGTATTTAGAGTCCACTGGATACATTAAAAAAGTAATCATTTTCCAGAAATTACCACTATTTACAGCATGACAGAATTAAATCTCTTGAAATTATTATTTTAAAAATTTTGTCAAATAGAAAATTGTGCAAAAGAGTACATAGGTTTTTTAACAACTATATTAGGAAGTACTTGAACAAAAAATTCTGAGTATTACTGTAATAAGTCATAGCAAAATTACAGATTGTGTTGATTTATTTCTTTATTCTTCTTTGGCAAAGCTCTATGTCATTCATATATTAACCTTGAACATTCCCACACACATATCCTGGTTTCTTAACTACCCTATACCACTGCCTTCTCCCTTGCCCCAGTTAGGAGACAAAGAAAATTAAATTTTCTTTAATATGATTTTGATTCAGGAGCACTAATAGATGGTAAAGGATTTGCAGAAACTTATTCGTATAGACATATTTGAGACATGATTTATAATGTTTCTGCGCATTGTAATTAACTCTAATTTTAAATTAAGCTTAAGATAATTCTCTTTTATTACAGAGCCTTATTCATGTCTAAAAAATTTAATTCCTTATCTATTTTTTAAAAAAGATAAGTCTATTATATATTTTTATCATTATTGAATGATTTTAAGCATTTTTACTGTCATATGGCTTGTAAGTATCTAAATTCTCTAGATTTGGATGTTGTTAGGAACCATATAAAACAAAATGCATGAACTTAGTGTTTTGGAAGTCGTTTTTGGAAATTTGCTATATATACAATGGACCTTTTGAAGAAATAGCCAGCCCACAGAGTTATTGGATTCTGAGCAGCAAGTCAAAATAAATTACTCTTGGAAAGGTGACCTACAGACATTTTTTTTTCCCTGAAAAAAATATTTCTAAACATTTTGAACTTCTAAATATTCTTATTTTATAGCTCTGAGAAGCATTTTATTAGATTTTTAAGATAGGCACAACCATACTTTGTATTATATATAGCAGCAGAATACATTTAGTGAGTTAATATTAGAAATATCAGAAGACTGTGTAACACCAGAGTAAATACACCCAGTCTTGACAACATATACAGAGCGTGTGTGTGTGTTTCTTTTCAAAACCTAGTAAAAAAGGATTCCATAGCACAGTGATTTTCATCTTTACTCTTAGGAAAATTGTTTAGCAACCCTTTTTAAAAATAAAATACATATATTGAAAGAGAAGGTTAACTGTAAAGAAGGAATTTGGTCTATAAAATATCCAATACATTTCCTGTTTTAACAAAGAAAAAGTTTTTACTATTTTGGGAATTTAATAGCGATGTTTTATGTTTCCTTCATATATTATTCCTCTGAAAAAGGCATCTAAAGTGCAAAATAGAATTTGTTTATATTTATTTCAATTAATGTAATCCCTTTTGGTCTGGGACCATCTGTATTTTGAAAGTGTCAGAAGGGAATTTCAAATATCTGTATTTTGAGAAATTTCTAAGTGATTGCATCATCTCTGGAAACAAAAATGTTTCAGTGTTCTAGAAAAATGTTTCTTTGGGCAAATTATGTGTAGGAATCCATTACTGTTTAAAAAATACAAAGTTATTATTTACTTTATGACTGAACTTTTGGCAAGTCATCTCTGTCTTTTCCAATATTAAAAAAAAAAACTAAAAATTTACTATAGCTAGTTAATGGAGGAGCTAATAATTTTGACGAAATAAGAGAAATGGAATTTTAGTTTTTGAAAGACAAATATTCAGTTATGTGCACTGAAAATACAGGTGAGCTAAACAATTTAGTGTGGTAGAAAAGCTTCTTTGATTCTGGTGGGTTATTTTTGGAAGTGGTTTTTATTTTTTCATTCTGAAGTACAGATTTCCTACAATATGATATTTTATTATGCTTGAGATTTAATTTTCTCATGCTAGTAAGGAGGAAATGTGTAAAAATATATTAATATTTTTGTGATACAGAAGCAAATACAAATGTATTTGATTTCAGATATCTTTTAAAATTGGAATAACTTTTAATAACAGCATTGCCCTCTACTGGGTTAATCAGTGGTTCTCACATTAAGATAACTGAAATAGTATTATTGCATAACTGCCCCACTAAGAACCAGAGGGATTAGAATACCCAGATTAGCCTTTCTTTGTTAACCATCAAGCACCTAGAGAAAAAAATTGTGAACGTTTTCCTCTCTGTAACTAGCACTTTGGGCCCTGAATTATTTTTTGCTTTGGCCAAAAAAAAAAAAAAAAAAAAAATCGCATGGTAGTTGTATATTACCAGATTATAAAATGTTAATTTTCATGTGTGGGATTAGAAGATAGTGATAATATTCAAATTATATGAGTCACATTTTCCTTTGGAGGTTTTATAATAGTCTCCAAAACCTCCGAAATGGCCTTGTTTGTCTGTTTGCTTGAGCATACCTTCCTTACTTACTAATGTGTAAGAAACGTAGTCCTGCAGTGTGAGACCATTGCATCTTCTTCAAAGAAAGCATTCTAGTGGTACTTTAAAAAATCATATATTACAAGGATAATAAAGATTTTTTTAACAGCAGAAACTCATTAGAGAGGAAAAAAGTGTTAAAATGTTAACTCTGCATATACAACTTAGCTCTCAGGTTCCTGTCATTAAGAATAAAAGGAAAATATTTAGGGTTATCTTCCAAAAAAGGGGACACATGAAATTATCTGATTCAGTCTCTGTGGAAAAATCTGGCACTTCCTCAAAAAGTCAAACATAGGATTATCATATGATCCAGAAATTCTACTTCTAGATATATACCCAAAAGAATTGAAAGGAGGCACACAGATAATTGTGCACCCATGTTCATAGCAGCATTATTCACAATAGCCAAAAGGTGGAAGCAACACAAATGTCCGTTGATGGATGAATGGTTAAACAAAATGTGTTATAATCAGCCTTAAAAAGGAATGAAATTCTGATGCATGCTACAACATAGATGAACCTTGAGGACATTATCTCTAACTGGAAATAGATAACAGTAGTGGTTGCACAACTTTGTGAATGTGTTTAATGCCGTTGAATTGTATACTTAAAAGTGGTTAAAATGGTAGATTTTGTTAAGTATATTTTGCCATATTTTTTAAATGATTAATTTCATGTTATGTATTTTTTACTACAATATTTTTTTTTTTTAATGAGGTCAGGCTATATGTATTGACTTGGAAAGATGTCAGAAGTATTTTCAGGGAAAAAAGTATATGTGTATATTGAGGTGGGAGGTTAGAGGGTGGGTAGATTTCTACTTTTTTTTTTTTTTAATCTTTGTTTGTTAATACCTAGGGAAAAGGTGTTGAGAAGATATTTAATTATTTGTTAATAGTGTTTACCTGGGAGGAGTGGGACTAGATAAAGGACTTCATATACTTTTGTACTGTTTGGAATTTTTATAAGTATTTTTTAAATGGCTTTATTGAGATATACACATAACATCCAATTCACTCATTTAAAGACTGCAGTTAAGTGGCTTTAGGTATATTCAGTGCATTGTGCATCCATCACAACAATTCATTTTTATCTCAAAGAACATTTTCATTACCCCAAAGAAATTCTGCACTTCTGAACCATAACCACCCAATCCTCAACTCCCCTCCCCCAGCCAGCCCTAGGCAACCACTAACCTCCTTTCTGCCTGTATTCATTTGCCTATTCTGGATATTTCATATAAATAGAATCATATATATGGCTTTTTGTATCTAACTTCTTTCACTTAGCATAATGTTTTTAAAGTTCATTCATGTCGAAGTATCAAATCAATATTTCATTCCTTTTCATGGCTGTACAATATTCTATTGTATGCCTATATTACATTTTATCTAATTCATTTGTTGATAGACATGTGGTTGCTTTTAAAAAATAATAATTAAAATCATTAAAAATAATGCTGCTCTGAACATTCATGTACAAGTTTTTGTATGAGCATAAATTTACATTTCTTTTGTGTGTATACAGGAGTAGAATTGCTAGGTGATATGCTATACGTTTAAACATTTGAGACACTGCCACATTTTTCCAAGTCTTTTCATTTTAATTATAACCATCCTAGTGGGTGGGACATGGAGTTCATTGTGGTTTTGATTTGCATTTCCTGGGTAGCTAACGATGTTGAGCCTCTTTTCATGTGTTTATTGGCCATTTGTACATTTTCTTTTGAAAACTGTATGTTCAGATCCTGTGCCAATTTTTAAATTATTTTTCTTTTATCGAGTTATAAGAGTTCTCAATATATTGTAGACACAAGTGCTCAGACTTTTCATTTGCAGAAACTTTATTCTGTGAGTGGTCTATTCACTATCCCAATGGTGTCCTTTGAAGCATGTGTCTTTTTATTTTGATGACATCAGTTAATTTTGTTGTTGTTGTTGCTTATACTTTTGATATCATAGTTAAACCTCTGTTTAAGGTCAAAAAGATATATGCCTATCTTGTTTTCTAAGGGTTCCATAATTTTAGCTGTTACATTTAGGTTTTTAATCTTTTTGAGTTAATTTTTTTTCATATGGTGTGAGATATGGGTCCAACTTCTTTCTTTTGCATGTGGTTATCCATTGCCCCAGGACCATTTGTTGAATATAGCAAGCATTTCTTGTTTTTATGATTTTAAAAGTGTAAAGTAAAAGACTGCAATTGTAATTGCTAGGGAAGGTGTTCTTGATAGCAGAAGACTTTAGGTGGAATAAACAAGCATTGTCAAAGAAAAGATTAAATATAAAAAGGGAAGCAATAACTGCTGGAATAAAGCCTATAGAATTAGAAAGGGTAGATTCAAACAAATACATAGACTATTGAGCCTCTGCAAGGCTGAAGAACAATGCTTCTACCAAAGTATAAGAGAAAAAGGTAAGAATACAAGAGGAAAAGGTAAGAATAGATGCTTAAATATTGATGGTAGCAGGGAAGGAAGATGAAGATATCAGAAGTAGAAGACAGGTTCTCTGTGGG
Organism: Rousettus aegyptiacus; assembly: GCF_014176215.1. NCBI lineage: Eukaryota > Metazoa > Chordata > Mammalia > Chiroptera > Pteropodidae > Rousettus > Rousettus aegyptiacus. Next base: position 14,050,388 of record NW_023416309.1, read on the forward strand.
TGTTAGGTTCCAGGATGAAATAGGAAGTCATCAAGATGTATTTAGTTTGAAACTTTATTAGAACACATGCCAATCTTTTGTTGCAGTTATCTATAAAAATCAAGTCAGTAGTTGGTTGCTTATTAAAGTTCAAAAATCAATCAAATTGTGGTAGGCAGAAAAGACAGGTATGTTGGCATAGTAGTTTAGTTCTATCAGGAACTCAGATCGAGAGAAATAAGTTCTTAGCTACATCCTTTATAACAAAATTCTTGGATCCTTAATACACTGAGAAATTCTACTCAGCCACTCCCTATAAATTTGCAAGAGACCACCAGATCAATAATTATGGTAAAATAGAATAAATCTTAGATTAGTTCTAAGAAGCCTTCAGCATTTATTTACTCAGCAAATATTTATTGAGTATCTATGTGCCAGGCACTGTCATAGATTCTGCAGATAAAGAGCAAAACCAGGCAGAATCTACATGATTTGGAATTAGGAATTGAAGAAAGATATCTTCAATAAGTTATTGTGATAAATGCTACGAAGGAAGGATATATAGTACAATAAAAAACCTTAGAACAGCTGCTTGCCCTACTTTCAGATGCATGGAGGTACCCTCTTCCCAATGTGCTTCCAGCTGCAAGCAGTTGCCAGCAGCTTAATGGAGGGCTGTGGGAAACCCAGGATGGTTCTGGGGGTACAGCTGCCATCACCCACTACTCTCTCGACCACTAAGGTGATTTCCATAGCAGTACCCAGCAAGTGCCCACCAAAGTCACTGTGATCCTGTTAGATATCAAAAGTACCACAAGCTTGTTTGCTTTTGTGAAGAACATTTTATTTCATTACATCAAAGAATGTTAAGAGTATATGCAAACAAAGTTACTTCTTCCCTCTTGGAAAGGAGTACCAGCAAGACCTCAGTATTTTGAGGAACTAGGCTAAAGAGGATTCCCACTGGGATGGGGTGTTCTGATCCCTGTAGCATCTGGCAGTGGGTTGGATGGCCTGTAATAGACGATCTGGGCTGTGGTAGACAACGTGTGCTGGCAGATGTCTCCAGACTGAAAGAGCATGGGACCAAAACAGTGGCAATGCTACATGTGGAGAGGGCAGCATTCACAGCTGGGTACATGAAAGCTGAATTTTTTAAACATGTAGTTCCAGCAATTAGGAATTACAGAGGCTGGGACAAAAGTGTATATCTATTTTTCAGGGAGTGTAGAGGCACAGAAATTATTACTTGGATATTCTCCAGAAGATGTTCTTGAGCTTGATAGTAACTTTGATACCAAGATTGGGCACAAAGTAGATAGAGAGTGAGAGTTACTGAAAGACTACAAAAGCATTGGGTGCTCAGTCAACAGACATTACTCTAGAGATTAGTGCTGCTGAGGAAGCAGACATGTATGTAGTTGTGGTGGTAAGACATGGCAGTGTGGGACTAACATGATAAAAACACTGTATAGCCTCACAAAATCCTTCAGCAAACAGTACTTGCCTTCCCCAGCCTAGAAAAGGATTTCTAAGGAAGAAAATTGTTCCTCATTGTTGGCCCTGTAGTCTAGTTTTATTTTATTTGACAGTAAAAGTAATTTACTTTAAAAACATATATATATATATGTATGAAGATACTGTGTTCTCAAACTACCTTCCACAGGTACATGAGTGAAAAAAATCTCAGTTCAGTGAAATGAAAACTTATTTTAAAATTTGTAATATGTAACAATTATTTGAAACCACAACACGAATTCTCATTGAGGGCAAAGAAATAGAAGAAATGACTCAAATACAGATCAAATGTGTAATGTTATAAGGTCATGCACTAAAATGGCAAGCTAGTTTTGAGAAGTTATTCTGAAGCCTTGCTGTTTTTAAAAACTAGAAGTGTTTCTAAGGCAATATACCTAATAATTAATTGCCCCTGTTTAATTGTGAGGGAGTAAAATTTAGAAAATTACAACAGCTGCATTTTACAATATTTGCCCAACTATACACAAAAGACACATACTTGCTTGTGATCCCAAAGAGGGCAGAATTAGAAGGAAAATCTACTTCAGTCTTGATCCATCGAGTATCTGTTACTTAAGAAACTTGCTGATTATGGCAGCACCCACAGCAAACAATTGTCTTACTCTATTGAAAAAGGTGCATAGATGTAACAGCTAAAAAAGAGATATGATTCTTAATGTTTCACAAAACAGTCCTAATTTGTCAATTAATTATCTTTACAGATTTTATAATTGCCTGACAACTTCTTAGCACAGTCTGAGAAAATATATTGTTACTATTTTAAAAATGATTTTTTTGAAATCAGTTCATGAAGAAGATCCTAATATATTTTCCTCTGAAATGGATGTGAGAGATGTACATTTCATAACAATATTATTTATCCTGGTTCAGTCTAATAGCATGTCATGTCAATTTCACATTATGATTGGTAAAAACTTCTCCTCCTTCCTTAAAGAAGAAAAAAATTAGGAAGCTTTGGCCTAGTCTGACATAGGGAAGAGTCAAGGGAGACTTCTCAGAAGAATAAATGACTAAAGTGATAATTGAAAGCCTTAACTTTGCAAAATGAAAAAGAATATTCTGGACAAAGAGAAGAACATATGCATTAGCCTTAGGCCTAGAGAAAACGTGTTCTAGAATTGTTGCTGGGGCACTGGGAGAGAGGCTATAAAGGAGACAGATCAGCCCGAGAGACTGAAGGGGAGTACTTGGAGAATGAGCGAGGGGAATCTCAAGAAAGATGAACGTTATGAAGTATTACTAAAAGAGCAAATACAATGAGAATTAGATTTGGTAGCATGGTAGGGCTATGGGTGATATTAGCAAGAAAAGTTTTGATGGAGTAATAGGAGACTAAAGCTATGTTGGAATGAATTGAGTAATGAGGAGTCTGAAAAGGTTGACTTGAACAGGGAGGAGAAAGGGTGGTAGCTGGAGGGAGATAGAGAGTTCAGAAAAGAATTTTAAATTTTTATTTAATGGGAGAGACTTAAGTCCAGTTTAAAACTGTGGGAGGATATATTAAGAAGGGAAGTTGGTTATATAATAGAGAGGAAGGGCTAATCATTTTAGCCCTTTTGATTCTTAAAATGTCAGGAGACAATAAAATCTAAGGCAGAGGATTGGCTTTAGATAATGGAGAGAAATCTCCTCTTGGAACTAGAATGAAGAATCTAGAATAAACGAAAAGGAAGAGATAGAGGCAAATGTAGGTAGATTGGATGGTTTCTCTAGTAGGGTTTGGTGACAGGTATAGATTGTAGGAAAAAATTCATTCAGGATGGATTGTGTTTTTACCAGACAGTTGTATTGAGACTTTTAGCAAGAATGTTGAAATGATCATGGAATCAAAACTTAATGAGAGGAGAGGCGAAGAAAGGAAAAGGCTGATAGATTGAGAGAAAGGCATATGTAAAGGAGATAGGTGAATTTTGAGTACCTTTTTATATTGAGCTATAGTTCCTTTACCATAAAATTCACCTTTTGAAAGTGTGCAATTAAATGGTTTTTAGTCTTTTTAGTTGTGCAGCCATCACCATTATCTAATTCCAAAACATTTTCATCGCTCCTTAAAAAGAAATCTATACCCATTCAGGGTCTTTCCTCATTCTCCCCTTTCTCTGGCTACTGTTAATCTATTTTATGTTTCAGTTTGCCTATTTTGGATTTTTTATAAATGGAATCATAATATGTAGCCTTTTGTATCTGGTTTATCTTAATATAATGTTTTTAAGGCTCATCCATATTGTGTCATGTATCAATGTGTCTTTCCTTTTCATGGCACAATAATTCATAATCTGGATATATCACATTTTATATATCTATTCATTGATTGAGGGACATTGGGATTATATTCACTTTGTGGCCATTATTAACAATGCTGCCATGAATATTTGTGTACAAGTTTTTGTATGAATATGTGTTTTAATTTGGGGTATATACCTAGGACTGGAATTGCTGGGTCAGATGATAACTCTAGGTTTAACACCTAGAGGAACTGCCAGACTATTTTACAATGTGGCTACACCATTTACATTTCTACCAGCAGTGTTTGAAGGTTCCAGTTTCTTCACATCCTCACCAACACTTGTCATTGTCCATCTTTTTGATTATAGCTATTCTACTGGGCATGTATGGATACCTTTTAAAAACTAATTTATTGAAGTAATACATGAATTTTTTTTTTTTTGTATTAACATTATATAAAACCAGGGTAAATTTTAGCATTATAAATCAGGCTAAAACCCCTATGACTCCCACACCAGTCAGTTCCTATACCTTACCAAGAAGGATCGGTTGTTTTCAGTTTGGTATGTTTCCAGAATTTAAAAAAATTCTCAATATAGGCAGCCCTATATAGTCTTCTTACATTAATCTATTTTCATAGAAACTCTATAATAAATTAATTTTTTCCTTTTCAATCTCCAACTGTACAATATAACATCTTTTAAAATTACAGCATTCATTAATAAAATTCATATATAAGCAAATCAACTAAATGCCTATAGATAAGGCTTATTGTGCTTTATAATGGCTTTTTATATGACTCCTCTTAGTCTTCATGTATTGAAACATTATCAGTAAAACTAATATTTTCTTCTTGTTTTTAGTGCCTGGCTTTCTGGCTATGAAAACCCTGTGGTGTCTCGAATTAACATGAGAATACAAGATCTGACAGGACTAGATGTTTCTACAGCAGAGGAGTTACAGGTGGGTAACCACATTATCCTTAAGTTATCTTTACACTTCAAAAGATACTTCAGATTAGATTTCCTGACACTGTATATAGGCAGTACTCAATTTTCATGACAGTTTGGGACTGTAAAAGTGAATAAGCTGAAATCTGCAAAGTGATCTTAATAAATCAGCGGGAAAGTTATGATGGCTCTGTGACCTTTAAAATTTATCAAAACATTAAAAACTCTTGAGTATAAATTTACAGGGAAATGAAAACTATATAACATTAACATTAAGTACACTGTAATTTTTTCATTCATAGGCCTGACCAGCGCAGTTTTATTTTTTGATAGTTTCTTTTTTCTTTTTTCTATTGAGATATAATTCACATACCATAAAATCTACCCTGGTTTTATTATATTCAGATGGTTTTGCAACCATCAATACTATCTAATTCCAGAATACTTTCATTACTTCAAAAAGAAACCTCGTATGCTTTAAGTACAGGTACACCTCAAAGATATTGTGGGTTCGGTTCCAGACCATAGCAAGAAAGCGAATATCACAATAAAGTGAGTCGTGTGAATTTTTTGGTTTCCCAGTGCCCTAAGTTATGTTTATACTCTTCTGTAGTCTGTTAAGTGTGCAATAGCACTAGATCTAAAAATGTACTTTCCTTAATTTATAAACACTGTATTGCTAAAAAAAATGCTACTCTATTTGGTCCTCCAGCAAGCTGTAATCTTTTTGCTGGTGGAGGGTCTTGCCTCAGTGTTGATGGGTGCTGAATGAGCAGAGTGGTGGTTGCTGAAAGGCTGGGGCGGCAATTTCTTAAAGACAGTAATAAAGTTTGCTGCATCGACTGAATCTTCTTTTCATGAACGATTTCTCTAGCATGCAATGCTGTTTGGTAGCATTGGCCACCAGAAGAATCCTGTCGCTGCTTTATCAACTAAGTTTATGTAATATTCTAAACTGTTATTTCAATAATATCTTTACAGTGTCTTCCCACTAGTAGATTCCATCTCAAGAAATCACTTTCTTTGCCATCCATAAGAAGCAGCCCGTCATGTTAACGTTTTATCATGAGATTGCAGCAGTTCAGTAACATCTTTAGGCTCCATTTCCATTTCTAGTTCTCTTGCTGTTTATACCCCGTCTGCAGTTCCTTCTTCCACCGAAGTCTTGAACCCTCAAAATCATTTGAGAGATGGAATCAGTTTCTTCTAAATTCTTATTAGTGTTGCTATTTTGACCTCTTCCCATGAACCACGAATATTCTTAATGGTATCTAGAAAATATATATTTTTCATAAGGGTTTCAATTTACTTTGCCCACGTTCATCAGAGGAATCACTACCTATGGCAGATATAACCTTATGAAATGTATTTCTTAAATAATAAGACTTAAAAGTCAGAATTACTCCTTGATCCATAGGCAGCAGAATAGGTGTGTTAGCAGGAATGAAAACCTCATTGTATAGCTCCAGTCAGAGAGCTCTTGGGTGACCGGATACATTGTCAATGAGCAGTCATATTTTGAAAGAAATCTTTTTTTTCTGAACAGTAACCTCAACAGTGGGCTTAAAACAGGGGTCCCTAACCCTTGGGCTGCAAACAGGTACTGGTCTATGGCCTGTTAGCAATGGAGCTGCACACCAGGAGGTGAACAGCAGGCGAACAAGTAAAGCTTCATCTATGTTTGCAGCAGCTCCCCAGTGCTAGCATCACTGCCTCACCTTCACCTCAGATCATCAGGCATTAGATTCTCATAGCACCGGTCCCTGGTGCCAAAAAGGTTGGGGACTGCTAGCAAAAATATTCAGATATTTTGTTGTTCCATATATAGAGCACAGGCAGAGTAGATTTAGCATAATTCCTAAGGACCCTAGAATTTTCAGAATGGTAAATTAGCATTGACTTCAACTTAAAATTACCACCTGCGTTAGCCCCTATAAAAGAGAGTCACTTTGCCCTTTGAAGCTCTGATCTAGGCATTGACTTCTCTCTAGCTATGAAAGTCCTAGATGACATCTTCCAATATAAGGTTGTTTGGTCTACACTGAAAATCCGTTGTTTAGTGTAGCCACCAACCTTAACCTTCATTATTTTTTTTAGCTAGGTCTTCTGGATCACTTGCTGCAGCTTCCACATTAGCACTTGCTGCTTTACCTTGTATCTTTATGTTATGGAGACAGCTTATTTCCTTAAACCTATGAAACAACCTCTGCTAGCATCAGTTTTTTCTTCTGCAGCTTTTTCACCTCTTTGAGCTTTCGTAGAATTGGAGCATTGGGGCCTTGCTCTGGAGTAGGCTTTGGCTTAATTCAGACAGCATTTTGAGCTTTGGAAGATAGGTCTCAATTTAAATTCCAAAGGAAAGTGTTTAGTGAAAATATAAATCTCAAAATTCTAGTTCTAGAAATTTTTAATTCTAATATTCTAGTTCAAATTTTAGTATAAATTACATATTAGGGAAAAACATTTCCCCAAACATTTACTAAAGAAAAGCACATTAGTAGAAGTTCTAAAATAGCACACAGTAGCCATCCTTAGTTTTTCATCCTTGGTTCCTTAGGAACTCTCATTAATTTAAAATGCTCTGCTTCTCATTTCTGTAGAAGTACCTAATCATGATATATGAGGCCAAAATGGGGATTATAGATTTTTTTGAATAGTAATCTTGATAGTTCTTTCATTGATGCTTTGCTTCTCTCCTTCAGGTAGCAAATTATGGAGTTGGAGGACAGTATGAACCCCATTTTGATTTTGCACGGGTAAGTAAAAAAAGAGAATATAGGAATCCTGCTGAAACTTAGGCATGACAGGTTAATTTCTTCTTTAGTATTAAAAATTCCTAGCCTATTTGGAATTTGTGGAAGCATGGCGAAGCCTTTTTTAGTAGGCGGGGGCAGGGCGGGGGACACCTAGCTATACAGTAAAAGAATTTAGGATATTTTTAAATGCACTGCCTCTTATCATTCTGGCTGGAGTGTGATATGTATGGGAAGCTTCTTCTGAGACTTAGAAAGCACAGGCCTGCCCTCACATGAATCTTGGATTTAAATTTTACTGTACTGGAAAAGAAATTAATTTAAAATTGTTCAACTTAGTGGTGCTCCTTGGTGCCTGGCGGAAACAAACTCATATCTCCCAGAGAGGCATCCTCATTCTAGCATCTTGGGAATTTTTAAGATTAAGTTCTGCTAAATATGAACTCTTGTAAAAAAAAAAAAATTACTGGCAATAAGACACCATTGGTGAGACTGAAGCAACCAACAGATTTAGACACCTCTAGGGTGTTAGATACTTGAATGATTAGATACAGAATTTAAAATAACTATGTAACATTTAAAAAACAAAAGATAGGATAAAATAACCTCTCAAAATAACTTATTTGACAAATAAACAAGTTTTAGAAAAAAGTTATTGTCGAAATTTAAAATTTAGTGGATAAATTAAAACAGATTAGAGACCGCTGAGGTGAATTTGTGAATTGGCCAATAAATCGAAAAAATTACAAGGACACATTTTGAGAGACAGGAAAATAAAAAATATAAAATAGATGTAAAGAGGCCAGGAATAAATATCAAAGCAGTTTGCTGAAAAGCTGTCACTGCCCAAGTACTCTTGCTTAAGATTAATAAGTATTGAACATTTTTTCCTTCTTTAACACACTGAACTACAAAGTATGGCATTACCAAATCTTAATTTAAGCTTTATCATAATTCCATGAATTCTAAAGAATGTGCCAGGTATTTTAATAAATTTCGTGGTCTGTTTCTGTTTTTAAATAAGGGTATGTTCTTTTAAAAGAAAGTGCAGTTTATATATTGTGTTACAGCCCTTGACTGGCTTAATTTCAGAATCCTAGGCTTTTATTCTATGTAGGCTGGCAAGAAATATATTATTAGTCTCTTTTCCTTCTGTTTTCAATTATTGAAAAATGTCTGAGGGTGATGTGAAAGACTACAGTTCAAGCCCTGACATTAGTATAACTATTTATTTTTTATTTTTATTTTGAATTATAGATTCCTTAGAAGTTGCAAAAAATGTATAGGGAATTCCCATGCATGCACTCTTCACTCAGCCAACTCATCTTGTATAAATATAGTACACTATCAGAACCAGGATAGTGGCATTGGCATAAGCCACAGAGCTTATTCATATTTCACCAGTTATACTTGCACGTGTGTGTGTAGTTTTATTACATATGTAGCTTTTGTAACTACCACTACAATCAAAATGCATAACCACACCATCACCGGAAGATTCCCTTGCAGTACTGCACTATAGCTGCACACACTGTTCTTCTTCCCATTCTTAACTGCTGGTGACCACTTATCTGTTCTTCACTATAATTGTTATTTCACAAATATTATGTACAGTATGTATTCTTTTGAGAATGTCTCTTTTCACTGGGCATAAATAATTCCCTTGAGGTTCATCTGAGTCTTGCAGAAAATATCCATAGTGTTTTCCTTTTTATTGTTGCTGTATTCCATAGTATGAATGTATCAGTTTTTTTAGTCATTCATCCTCTGATGGACATTAAGTTCCCAGTTTGGGGCTATTAAAAATAATGATGTGTGTAAATTTGTTTGAAAAATACATTTTCATTTTTCTCTGAAAAATGCCGTGACTATATTATATTTTAATTTAGATTTAAATAGCCAGATGTGAATTCTCCAGCCAGATTAAAGTACTGACTGTCCAAAAGAAAGTCATAGTAGCAGTAAACATTTGATTGGATCACGAGTTCAAAGTAAATCTCAGGGTAAATTTTTTACCCACAGAGGTTAGACTTTACAAATGTAGCTAAGAGGTTCTCGTGTCTTGTTTTTTTAGAAGCTAAAACTATAGGTATTAATTTTTTAATCCGTAGGGAGTAGCTATTTGTTCTCCTTATTTTGGCAAATAAATCTGGGGTGTTTTCTTCCAGTGGGTTTATCAAAAGTATTCATTGTACCAGTTGAATATCCGAATCAGCAACCAACAAGTATTTGAATGCCTGATGCACATAGTGTAGTGGAAAGAGTAAAGGACCCTTTTTGGATTGTTGTTGGCATACCCTTCAGCATATTACTGATTAGTTGCCACTGGAAATTTGAATTACTGAATTTTACACCATTGATTTAGTTGTGTTTTATTCACAGAAAGACGAGCCAGATGCTTTCAAAGAGCTGGGGACAGGAAATAGAATTGCTACATGGCTGTTTTATGTAAGTTATAGCTTAAATTTTTATTTCAAGTTGGGATTTGATCACATGGCTCATTTCTTTTGATGTGTTCAGATATTTGCTCTTAACAGCCCAGTTTAAAGTTTTTGCAACTTAGTAAAGGGAGTTAAGAATTTTTATTTTTTTCGATTTTAACTTTTTCAGATTGCAGTATTACAACCTGAACAAGAAAATTAAAATTACAGATAGCCTCACTACTTAGAGATAATCATCGTTGATGTTTTGGAGTATAGACTATTTAGTCATCTTAATATGTGTATATAAGCATCTCTATATTTATGTAAATGTATATATACACATTAATACTGTTGAATTTTTATTGATATATATCACAAATTTTACAAATTGTTAAGCATATAACAATAAATTTTGACAAAGCGAACACATCTGGTAAAATCTGTACCCAGATAAAGTAGCCTGTTATAGCACTCTGGAAGCCCCAAGGGTAGCCATTCTCACATTGTTGAAGTTTCAAAATAGTGTAAGATTGGCTGGGCTTTACTCATGGTTCTTGCTCTGGATCTCATGCCATTTGTAGTTAGATGATGATGAGCACTGGGGTCACCTTAAAGGCTGACACAGAGCCTGCTATTGGCCAGAATACCTACCTGTGACTTGGGCTTCCTCACACATAGTGACTAGATTGTAAGAGCAAGTCCCCCAACCCCACTAAAAATACCAGGGGGTGGGGGCAGAAATGCGTGGTATTTCTATTACCTATCCTCAGAAGTTAAATAATGCTGCTTCTGCTGTATTTTATTAATTGAGGCAATTACAAAGGTCTGCTGAGGTTCAAAGGTAAGGAACATAGATTGTACCACTCAAGAATATCACTGTCATATAAAAAGAGCATGTAGGACAGGACATTTGGAATATATTATCTCCTGCAATGTTTTAACCTTTGTTAACTTAAAATGTTTTATATCTAGACTTAATTTTGCTTATTTCATTGCTTTTTCTACCTTCTACCCCTATTTGAGTTATATAAAATGGCATCTCTTTTTGGCTTTCTGCAACCTTCCCTATTTCCATCCCTTTCACCACTCCATATTGTTTTCAAAAAGATCTACGATACCATTAAAAAAAAAAAAGATTTAAGGTATCATAAAAAAAGGATTTAGGATTTAAAAAGGATTTAAGATGTATATGAAATTTAAAATGAGAGCAGATTATCAGAAAGGGGAAACCAGGAGAGAAGTTGACACATTTCACAAAATTTGTGCCGTGAAGTCTTGTATACTTTCTAGAGATGAACTTTTCATAGATGTATACCAATTTATATCCAACCATTAAGTGTGATGTGTTTGTCAAACTTTTTCATCTCTATTTTTTCCTTATCAGAGTGGCAGTTATTGTGATTTTAATCTACATTTCTCTGTTTGGAGAGATTGAGTATCCTTCAGATATTTAAGAGCCATTAAACATTTAGTTTTGGCTGTATCTTTTTCTTGTATTTCTTTGCTTTTCTGTATGTTGATACTATATTATTTGGTCTAATATCCACAAATATTAGATTTAATCTAATAATATTATTTGACTATTAGATTGTATGAGTATTATGTCTCCCTCCCTAATTACATAGCATTTATATTCATTTCATTATTTAAATAATATTCCTAGGTGGGCCACATAGCACAACTTTTTAATTTCTCCAAAGTTAGTTTTTTCATTGCTTAAGAGTTAGCTCTTGGTTATTGATTGTATATTTTTCATGGTAAAGTACCGTCTTTTAATCTTACCTAATGCTTTTTACCGTGGTTTAGATTATCTAATGCTGAGATCAAACTCTTGTTTTTTTTATGGTACAGCATTAGCCTGGCAAATCTTATCTTTCTGTTTTCAGTGTTTTTAAGTCACTTATTTTAGATGTGACTCTTGAATATAAGCATATAGTTGGGTTTTGTTTTGTGATACAATCTTAGACAGTCTATACATTCTATTTAAGTTGCTTTTGAAAAATGTCTTCATTATATCTTTTCCCTTTGCCTTGTTTTATACATGTGCTTCTTTAATTTGGAAGGTTTGTATCTTTATTCTAGGTTACCTTTAAGACTATGTATAATCCTTTAATCCTGCTTTTCAGTTAATATGTGTTGCTTTTCTACCATGAAAAAATGACAATACTGGTTTTAGTTTATTATTTTTGTTTATTTCCATTTTGTTTAAATTCATTTATGGAACACCTATCTCAATACTTGAGATACTATTTGAGTCATTAAAGTCTACTAAAAAACAAAACATGAAAAATTCCTGCCCCCATGGAGATTATATTCTGTGCAATAAAATACATATTTATACCCCTAACTTGACTTGTTAGTTTGAAATCATCCTTTTTACCTCTGTCTATAAACGAAGTGCCTATTTCAAATTATATTCTCATCTTACTGACTTTATCATTCCTTTGCTTTTTATATATATTTTTTACCTAAGTATATAAACCTAAACAGTATCTTGTTTTGTTTTTTAAGAACTGAATAACATGTACTATGTAAGTAGAAGTTCAGATGTTCTCACCATCTAATATTCAGTATCACAGCCTCCTCAAAGGGCATGTTTAACTTTATTCTACCAATATTTTTGATAATACTCTCTCATCTCTGATAGATGAGTGATGTGTCTGCAGGAGGAGCCACTGTTTTTCCTGAAGTAGGAGCTAGTGTTTGGCCCAAAAAGGTAAACTTGGTTTGTTTGTTATTTTAATTTTGGGGGTTTCTATTTTTTTCCCTAAGGAAGAGATATACCTTTATTTCATGGTCTAATTAATAAATTATGTTTTTAAAGGTAGTATACTTAAGAATTACATTATCTCTAGGTAAAACTTTGGATATTTTTATGGCATAATTTACCATGAGTATCTACTAGAGGTAATGAACAAACAGGGATTACATTGTAAAGTATAAAAATGTCAAATCACTATATTGTACACCAACTATACTTAAATAAAAATTTAAGAAAAAATGAGTTTCATATGATGCTTGCCCTCCATCTTTCTATTATAACATTTGTTATATTTGCTAGGGCAAATGCCTTTTTTTGTCAAGCAACTTTGTGGTATTTCATGTGATCATGAAAATTTTGTAAATGATATAATCATTTTCAGAATTATATTAGAGGAAGACATAATGCTCCTTTGGAGTACTTTTGCAGGAACAGAGAAAAAATTAATTACTAAAAAAATTGATAACCTGTTATTTTATTTGGTGATAATTTTGTGGTGTTCTCCACAGGGAACTGCCGTTTTCTGGTATAATCTATTTGCCAGTGGAGAAGGAGATTATAGTACACGGCATGCAGCCTGTCCAGTGCTAGTTGGAAACAAATGGGGTAAATATTTCCTATATTCTCTTTGTAATAATTTCAAAATGTGAATCGAAAATCACAATGTACATCTCAAAAGAAATTGAAAACAAAACTCCTGACAGATTGGCCTGTTATGACTCTAACATTCAATGGGGTTCAACCACGGAAGTTTTTGATCTTTATATAAATTTGTTTTCAACAGATCAGAATTTTGATGACAGATTTTTTAACAGTATTTCTACTTGCTATTCTGAGAAACATCAACTGACTTGGAGTCAAATGAGATAATATTGTCCCTTCAAGGGGTTCATAATTGTCTCTAACTGAGGCATCCTACTGGATAAATTACAGTGTGGTACATATGAATACAAAGATGTAAACAGAAGGTGGCAATTCCTTACATATGAGGAGGCTTCTTAAAAGCTTAATTTTTAAATTTGGTCTTAGAGTACTTTTCCAGGCTTGTTAGGGACCAGATCCAGGACTAGTGTGAGGTGAGAAAGGTACTCATTGTTAGCGGCGTACAGGTACAGGATTTGCTACATTAGAAAAATAAAAAAAAATAAAACAGGTGAAGTTATTCTAATATATTTTAACCCCAATATGTCCATTTCAGTATGTCATTAGCCACATTTCAAGTACCCAGTAGCCACATGGGTCTAGTGGCTACTACTGTATTGAACATAGGAGTAACATCTGATCATCAGGATTTTAAAAATCATCCCTGATGATGATAATATTTGAGAATCACTGGACTAGAATGAAGAGAGGTTAGTGGAGGAGAGATCTGTTTGAAAGGGTGTTTTCCATTGTTTACACAATGATGAAAGCCTGAACTAAGGCAGTAGCAAATGGGTTATAGAGCAAAGAATGATTCAAGAGCTGTAAAGAAAATTGACAAGGTTTGATGGATAAAAGATTGGATACAGGAGTTGAGAAAGGTAAAAGGGTAGTTAATTATCATGGGTCCTAGTTCAGATATTTTGTACATGTTGATGCTGTTAATTGGGCTCTATGATATAGGAAAATAGAAAATTAATTCTTTGTAGGTTACTTTAAAAAACAGTATCGTGGAACCAAGGAAACATAGTGAACACATAATGACTGATCTAGAGTTGCTCCTTCAGAGTGAAGATTGTGTTCATTTAAAAAATGTCTTTGTCTTAGAAGTTGTATTTTGTAAACAGGTAAAAACAATATTCTGTTCTATCTGTACCTACATTTTAATTCCATTTTTAAAATCTTGTATTGAACATTAAAAACATAAGGAAATGCATGTACACAGACTTTCAATTGTACATATGTAGTCTTCTGTTTCCAGCATTTAGTGAAGTTTGTAAAAGACTGACTGCCTAAGTAGCATCTGCCTTTATCTAGTTTTGGTCTTAAACTTTTAGCCCATGTACGAACTTTGTTACAGGCCTAGCTCTTATAAGTTACTTAAATACTAATTAGATAGTGGAGGGAATTAATATATTTTGTTCTCTCACAGTATCCAATAAATGGCTCCATGAACGTGGACAAGAATTTCGAAGACCATGCACCTTGTCAGAATTGGAATGACAAATAGGCTTCTCTTCTTCTTCTGTTATATTCTAATGTGTTTGATACACACATTTCCCAATCTTAACTTTCAAGAGTTTACAATTGACTAACAAACACTCCAGGATTGAGTTATGAACTTCATCCCATGTTTCATCTGTGGACAATCACTAACTTTGTGGAGTTTTTTTTTTCTTTTAAAAGTAACACTAAATCACCACATTGTACATATAAAACCTTAATTTCATTTGGGAACAGAGGACAAAGTGAGGCTGAGGCAGAGTTAAAAATGAGGAATTTTTACGTTTGTTATATTTTTAAAAACTTTTGGTTAGATAAAGAATACACTGTATCTGATTATAATACTTTACTACATCTCATTTGGTGGTCGGTAGGCAGGAATGGGCCATGTGATTAAGGAAGAGATGTGTTATCGTATATACCTAGGTAGTCTTTTTCTGGATCTGCTTAAAGACTAAGAATAAACTAGGCATTTAATCTGGGTTCTATACAATGTTTGCCCCTCCATATGCTTTCTACATTGATTTTTTTCTCCCAAGACCTTTTTAAAAGAAAGTATCCTATATTTTACCAATCCCCTTTTCTCTCATAGCTTCTTTGTGGTGAAGTAAATCTGTTTGAGGTAAAAAATACTTTGATTTAAAAAAAAAAAAATTAACAAAGTCCTACATAACAACACTCAGCCTTCTTAACTAAAATGATCATTGCTTTGTCTGTTTCTTCGTCCTTTTTCTTAAATGACTAATGATTTTGTCCATAAAATCACTGGGGTGGTGATACTGGCATTCTGATTAAATAAATATCGTGCCTTAGGTGACTGGAAATTTAAAAAATACAAGTCCTTTCAATGATGAGGGAATTTTTTAAAAGGGATTTTTTTCCTAAAAAGCCAAAATGTTTGTTTTTTCAATTCTGAAATGTATTGTGACAACAATGACCTATTTATGATCTTAAATCTTTTTTTAAAAATGTTTCTGTTTTCTGTGTGGTATTTTTTATATTTGAATGTGAATGCATGCTATCGCAATAACAGATTATTTCTATTATTTCTTTATTATACAAGAGCTTGGTTTATCCTCTTGATTTTCATTCACTTGAGGTCTTATTGTTATGGAAGAAAAATTCAAGATCTCTGAACTTTAATCAAAATATGTTTCCTTATAAAAGGGAACTCTACAACTTTACTATTACAATAATGTACTTAAGACTGTCTCTTATTCAAAAATATGGGGTGGTAGTATAAAGCTGTGAAGTTAAGGACCCATTAGACCAACGTTTTGCGTTTCTTACAGGTGAGTCCTACTTCATACAAGAGCTCTTTATCCTTCGTGCAGTATTTAAGGAAGAATTTGATTAGTTCTCTGGGAGAGAAGGTATTTTACCAATCAAAAAAAAAAATCAACTGTTAAGTTCCTTTTCCCAACTACCTTTTGTTCCACACCCATTTTAGTACATGTCAAGAATTAAGTTCAGTTCTTACTCAAATTTTGTGACTATACATCATCAAAAAAAAAATAAATTCAAAATATAGAAATAAAATGGGAGTTCAAAGGATAGAAACTAACCATTATTGCCATATGTGTTTTAGCAAGTAGAATAAAAATAGCACATTCCATAATTTAACAAATTTCCTTATTATATTCAACCCCAAACACTATATGGGATTGGTAAACTCTTTTCAGTGTTAGATCCTACATAATTCACTCAAGTTTTATAATTATCAACTATTTTTCTTTCTAAATGAAATGGAGAAAAAAAATTCCAGTATAAAGCTTTGGGCCCAGCGGTCATTGCGATCTTTTTAATTTTTATTATGGTGAACTTTAAAATAAATGAGGGCTATCGTGGAAAATCTGGTTTCCTCATGAACCCTAAGTGCCTGGCCTTCAAGATAGTAGGTCACATCATTTATTAACTTTAAGCATGGAGTTATGACCAGTATCACCAACATGGAGTTAACCGAAGTATCCACCAGAACACTCAAACAGCAGGGTAAGTAAATTTGTAACTGTAATAACCTAGTAAGATTATTTAAAAAAAAAAAAAAAATGACTAGGATTCTTTGGAAAGCTAAATGTTAAATGCAGTGATGAAAGAAGCAATCATTTACTTTGTGGAAAAAAATGGTTATTACAGTGTAAGAAGATTAAGAATTGTAAGCAGTAAAAACACATAAACTAATATGTGTATGTCATGTGTATGTGTATATGTATATTATAATGATCCTATTGCTGAGAAGAATCTATTTTTACATAGCCATGTGTTGACTAGTTATATATAAATTCTGTACCAGGTAGCCATCTAGCTGAAAAATGAACAATGGTTGTGCAGGGCCCTACAAACTAAACAATTCAATGACTGGAGTCTTGCCATTAAGAAATTTACAGTATCATACCAAAACAATACCCACTCACAAATAACTATAAATCAGTTAAGAAGGAATAAACAGAATTACAAAAGATTGCTAGGAGAAAGCAGAATGAAAATGACATATCGATTTGTATAGCTAGCAACACAAGAACCAACCTCTTGGCGGCGCTTATTTCACTATTGTAAGAGTTGGTGTTTTAGAAGGAACAACATTGGATAACTTAGAGAAAAAACGGAATGAATTAACACTGGAGAGTACCATTCTTTAAAGGATCGGATAGAGTGATGTGCTCTTTTACATTTCAGGGCTTTTAGGTTGTTAAATATCTTACGTCAACCTTTTCTAGAAAAGGCATTCACTTATTTTTAAGTCCACAAAGAGCCAGGATTATTGTAATATCTACTTTAAAGCCATAAATGTAATTAAACGCCATTGCAATGTAGGTTTTATATGGGTCTGGATATCTCAGGATAAATGATTATGTAAAACTGCACAATGGTTAACTTCTAATAACAGATATTAATCTTATCCTTTGACACCTGTGTAATGAAACATTGTAGTTGTTAACTCTTAGAAGATGAAATAATTTACATAAGAGTTGGATTTAGTTATGTTCTATTTTTACTTTACATTTAAAAGGTAAAAAAGTTAGGGCTCTGTGAAATGAAAGACCACTCAGGCTTAAATTGTTAGATGGAAAAAAGTAGTTCTTATTAAAAATAGTGTTTCACACATATCCTTTTTATTTATGCAACTATAGGAAAATAGCCTATGGAAAGTTCAAGTAAGGTAATAATTTAAAATGCTCTGAAACAGTGCTACTTAGTGTAGTTTGTGGAAGAGTTGGCATGAGTTTTGTTATTGGTCCCCAATAAGATTACATTAAAATGTAAACTATATCAATAAGTTCAGTTGGCTGTTTTCGTAGAAAGATTTTCATGATGAAGTGTGTTATTTATTTACTCTGTGGTACAAGCTCTTTTATTTCAGGGAGGACCAGCTTTAAGTAACATTGCACTCAAACAGTATGAATTGTTTGAGTCTGCATTTTTAAGAGCACTGAGAGTTTCATATATGGTTTGGATATTGGTTGGGGCAGGAGAAGCAGACTTAATATATCATAATAGGAAAGACCATTCATCATAATTATTTAGCTTTGCAGAGGTTTCAAGAAATCAATATGCTTACATTTTAGCATTCTGTCCTTATCGTGATAGATAGGAATCAACATTTCCTCTAGTTCTAATATGACTAATTCATGTTGGTATAAGACACATTTAAGAACATCAGTTCTAGAGGAAGGTAGACTAGGAAGCTCCAGGCCCTTGTTCCCCTACAGAAACATGAGTTTATCCAAGTAGAATAAACTTGGAGAATGACACTGAGGCACATTGTAATCAGACTCTTGAAAGCCAAAGAGAATCTTGAAAGCATCAAGAAATAATTGACTTGTCATATATAAGGAATCCTGAGTAAAATTATCAGAGGATTTCTCAAGATACCTAGGCCAGAAGGCAGTGGGATAATATATTCAAAGCACTGAAAAAGCAAAAGATGTCAGTTGAGAATTCTATATCTAGCAAATCTGTCTTACAAAAATGAGGGAGAATTTATTACATTCACATCTGAACAAAAGCTGAAGAGTTACTGCTGCCAGACTTGCTCTACAAGAAATGCTTCAAGTTAAAAAGGATACTACATATTGAAGTCATAGCAAAATATGAAGCGCTACAATAAAGGTAAATATATGGCAAAAAAATCAATACTATAATGTTGGTTTGCAACTCCACTTTATATAATTTAGAAGAAATGCATAAAAATTATAAGTATATGTTAATGGATACATAATATTTAAAGATGTAATTTGTGACTTCGCTAATAAAGGGTAGTGTAGCTGTAAATGAGTAGTTTTGTGTGCAGCTGAAGTTGGTATCAATTCAAATTCAATTGTTATAACTTTAGGATGTTACGTATAATCTCCATGGTAACCAGAAAGAAAATAGCTATAGAATTTACCAAAAAGAAGTGAAAAGGATTCAAAACATGTCATTACCAAAAAGTCAACTAAACACAAAGGAAGGCAGTAATGGAGGAAATGAAGGACAAAAAAAGCTGTAAGAGAAAGTGGCAAAAGTAAGTTCATCCCTATCAGTAATTACTTTAAATGTAAATAGATTAGACTCTAACCAAAAAACAAATTGACATAATGGATAAAAAACATGACCCAAGTGTATGCTTTCTAAAAGAGACTCACTTTAAACCTAAATATTGAAAGTGAAAGGATGGAAAAATATATTTCCTATCAAAATCCCAGTGATTTTGTTTTTATAGAAATAGAAAAATCTACTCTAAAATATGGAATCAAGGGACCCTAAATGATCTTGAAACAAGAACAATAGAGGTTCTTGATTTCAGCACTTACTACAAAGCTACAGTAATCAAAATGTGTCGTATTGGCATAAAGACAGACATATAGACTATCGGAATAGAATTAGAAAGCCCAGAAATAAATCCTTGTAACTTTACGATGAAAAACTGATTAAAAAGTGGATCAAAGACTTGAATAGACATTGCTCCAAAGAAGATCTGTAAATGGTCAATAGACGCTAAAGATGCTCAACATCACTATTAGGGAAATGCAACTGAAAACCAGGATAAAATACCACCTCACACCCTTTAATATATCTATTATTACAAAAAGAATATAAAGATAGAAAATGAGTGTTGTTAAGGCTATCGAGAAATTGCAATCCTCGCACATTGCTGGTAGGAATGCGAAATGGTACAGTCACTATGGCAAATGATGTGGTATGGTGAATCCTCAAAAAATTACATGTAGAGTTGCCATATGATCTAGCAATTTCATTTCTGGGTATAGCCAAAAGTAATGAAAGCAGGAACCCAAAGAGATATTTGTACATTCATTTTAATAGCATTATTCACAGTAGCCACAAGGTGGTGGCAACCCAGGTGTCCATCAACAGATGATTGGATAAACAAAAAGTGGCTTATACATAAAATGGAATATTATTCGGCTTAAAAAGAAAGGCTATAAAGACATCCTACAACATGGACGAACCTTGGAAACATGCTGAGTGAAATAAGCTAGACACAAAACAAATATTGTATGATTACACCTACATGATGCTGTTAGAATAAGCAAATTCATAGAGACAGAAAGTAGAATACTGTTTGCCAGGGGCTGGGGGAGAGGAGTTTGTGTAGAGTTATTGTTTAATAGATAAAGGATTTCATTTTGGGAAGACAAAAAATGTCTGGAGATGTGATGGTTGCACAATGTGAATGTACTTAATGCCACTAAACTGTACACTTAAAATGGTTAAAATTGCAAGTTTTATGTTATATACTTTTTCTCAATAAAAAATGTTTGGAAAAAAATACACATAATATCATCCAGCAATTCCTCTCTCCCCAAAAGAATTAAAAGCAGGAACTCAAAGAGATACTTTTACACCCAATATTCATAGTAACATATTCCTAATAGCCGAAAGGTGGGAGAAACCCAAGTGTCCATTGACAGATGAGTGGATAAATATAAAAAGGACAATTTTTAAAGTAGAAAATAGAAGAATTCAAAAGAAAATGACAAAATAAGCAAAGATCTAACAGAGATAAGAGAAATCCCTAAGTAAGCAAAGAGAATAATTCTTAGATATATTTTAAGAAAGCTTTCTGTAATATAAGTGCCTGACATTAAGCTCTTGATTGCTGAGGCTCCCATTTCAAAGACATCCATCTCATGTAAACATTACCGGCTGTATGACATCTACAAGCAAAACAACTAGATAAGGAACCAGGCTTCCTCCACTTATGAAGTTTCCCTTTGAGAAAGCCCTGGGTTACCTAGGTAACTGATCACTTGAATGTCCCCACTTTTCCTTTCTCATGTACTAATTTATGTTCTTGTACTTGAAATTTGCCAATAAAGAATGGACCCTTGAAACCCTACGCACCCCACCTGCAGACCCTAATAAAGGGAGAGCCCCAGGCCTGTGCTTCCTCCTTTTCAGCTATGATCTCACTGTATGGCCCTCGGGTATGCCCTATATCTTTTAGGACCTGAATAATAAATCTTGTTCTTCAAAGTTTTCTGGTGTTTCTTTTGCTGAGGTGTGCCCTCTAATCATAAGAAGCAGAAGGGCTGGACCAGCCGCAACATTGGCTCCAGTCCCCACAAGTAGTCCAGGTCCAAGCAAGTGCCTCAGGCATTCCTAGCCAATAGTAATATCAATAGGCTGGGACTGACAATGCTTTTTAAAATATATTTAAAACTACATTTTGAAAGAGCACTGAATAATAAAACCAGAATGACCAACACTGACATAGTCCCATAAAATTACTGCATTTTAAAAAGGGGGAAAATTCTTTTGAGCATTTTGGCCAAAAAGCTGCCTTATGAGGGAGAGAAAAGTAAATTCTCAGATGTTGACAGCAACACTTTATCCCAGAAGAAAGTGGATTTAAGATAGTCGAGGAAAGAATGTGAACAAAGGATTTTATATCCATCATAACTAACCTTCGGGTGTAAAGGCACAAATCTGTCAACATGCAGAAACTCAGAAAACATTGTTTGCTTCTTTCCCAAGTATCTAGAGAATGAGCTCTAGACATCAGAATTGTCGGGGGCTGTTTTGACTAAGATGGCTGCCAGGCCGAAAATGGCTGCTCAGCAGGGTTTCCCACCAAGGTCGTAAGCCTCCCGGTTGTATCTGCCTCGCTTCCCGCCAAAGGGACTTTCCGCGGGTCTTTCCGCCCGGCCCCTTTGTGTTACACGATATCTCCTGAATGCCTCTGGCCAATCAGCAACATCACCGATCACACCCTATATAAGCCTGCAGCGAGCCTTAATAAACGAGACTTGATCAGAAAGCCTGTCTTGTCTCCATTCTTTGCGTCGTCTTGTCTCCCTCCCCTCCCCGTTCTGTCTTAGGGTCCCTGTTGACTGTCCCACAGGCCAGGACACAGAATGGAAATTATGAAATAGATATGAAAAACAATGAAAGCACTAATTATCAAACCTGTAGGATACAGTAGCAGTTACAGGAAAATATTTAACTCAATGTTTATAATACCAAAAAGAGATTTTAAATGAATGTATTCATGGCACAACCACTATGGAAAACATTATGGAGGTTACTTAAAAAATTAAAGAACTACCATATGGCCCAGCATTTCCACTTCTGGGTATTTATCTGAACAAAAGGAAAGCGTTAACTTTAAAGCATTATTTATAATAGTCCAGACATGGAACCTAAGTGTCCATCAATGGATGACTGGATAAAGAAAATGTGACACAGTGATCCTCGGTATCTGTGGTGATTGGTTCCAGAACCATTTTGGACACCAAAATCCACAGATGCACAAGTCTCATATAAAGTGGCATAGTATTTGCATATAACCTACACAATCCTCCCACATACTTTAAATCTCAAGATTACTTTAAATACCTATTACAATGTAAATGTTATATAAATAGTTATACTATATTGTTTAGGGAATAATGACAAGAAAAGTCTGTACATGTTCAGTACAGATGCAGCCATTGTGGGCTGACTATATAGTACATATCAGCAACAATGTAACATTAAACAAATATTTTCCATCTGTGGTTGGTTGAATCCACAGATACAGAACCCGTGGAAATAGAGGGCCGGCCATCTGTACATACAATGGAATATTCAGCCTCAAAAAGAAGGAAATCTTGCCACTTATCACAGCATTAATGGATCTTGAGGACGTTATGCTAAGAGAAATAAGACAGACAAAGATACTGTACGATCTCACTTATACATGGAATCCAAAAACAAAACAAGACAAACTCATAGATAACAGAAAACAGATTAGTAATTCCCAGGGTTGAGGGAGTGGGGGGATGAAATGAGTGAAAACGGTCAAAAGGTATGAATTCCCAATTATAAGTCCTGAGATCTAATGTACAGTGTGGTAACTATAGTTAGTAATACTATAATGTATATTTGAAAGTTGCTAAGATCTTAAAAGTTCTCATAAGGAAAATAATTGTAGCTGTGGTGGTAGATATTAATGACATTGTGATCATTTTGCAATATATACAAATATTGAATCATGTACACCTGGAATTAATATAATGTTGTATCTCAATTATATTTCGAAAAACAAAAAATAAAATTATCAGGCCCAAATATCAGTAGTGCCAAGGTTGAGAAACCCTGATCTAGGCAGTAGGTCAAGAACAGATGATAGAAATGTACTGATTGTGATTGTTTGCTTGAAAACACGAAGGATATAGAAAAAAACAACTTGGGAAAAGAGGAACAAAATTGGAAGATTTACATGATCTGATTTAAAGACTTTTTATGGAGTAACAGCAGTCATGGTGGTGTGTTATTATAGACATATAAATCAGTGGAACAGATTAGAAAGTCCAGAAGTAGACAAACACATATAGTCAATTGATTCTTGGCAAAGGGGCCAAATAATTCAATAGGAAATGGATAGTTTTCAAAAAATGTTACTGGAACAATTGAATATCTATCTATCCATCTACTTACTTACCTATCTACCTATATATCAAGCCACAACCTTTACTTTACACTATACACACACAAACTTGAAATGAATGAGATACCTATGTGAAAGGTAAAACTAAAATTTAGAAAAAAAAATAGGAGAAAAATTTTGTGACAAAGGTTGACAAAGATGTCTTAGGACATAAAAAGCATTAACAATAAAAAAATAAATTGGACTTTATCAATATTTAAAAGTTATATTCTTTGAAAGCTCTTTAGAATAATAAAAGCTATAGACTAGATGAAAAATATTCACAAGATGTATCTGATAAAGGACTTACATGCTGAAAGAAGCCAAGCACACAAAAATAAATATTCTGATTAGGTTTCACATACTCTATAGTGATAGAAAGTAGATCACTCTTTGCCAGGGGCAATGGTGGTTGGGGACTGACATTAAATGGGCACAGCGGACATTTTGGGGTGAAAATGTTCTCTATCCTGGTGGTAGTTACTAAGATTTGTCAAAGCTCGTTGTAGCTTTGTAGTGTGTTTAATATATGTGAATTTTATTCTATACAAATTATCCCTAAGTATGTTTTAAAAATTAGCAATTTGCTAGTGTAAACCATAAATCAAAAATATCCTGACCTAAATATTATTTATTCCAATAATGTAAGGAAGGTTCAATATTTAAAAAATTTGTTAATAAAATCTACAGCCCTAACAAAAATAATATTAATTGTTGGAGAAAGATGTTTGATATCCATTCATGATTTATTAAATACCCTAAAACTTTGAAAACTAGAAGTAGAAGGGGAACTCCTTAATCTGACTAGACTATAAACTTCTAGTAAATACCACCCTTAATTTTGAAACTAGTTTTGAAGTATTCCAAATGACACCAGAAAATCAAAATGTTTGCTAGCCCTTCTTCCTTGAATATGGTTCTCAAGGGGTGCATTCCTGAGAAGAAAGTAGAGTAGATAAGCGCTGATCACATCAATATTACAACTATAGAACAGCCATCATTGAGCATCTCCTGAAGTGTAGCTGGACAAAAGTCCTATAACTAAGGATACATAGAAAAGTTATATGAGACCGGTTAGAGGGGTGACGTTGTGGAAGAAGCTGTTTTCACAACCACATGTGATGATTAAAAATTGGGAGGGATATCTTGGCTGTAGAGGGGTGAGAGGTCCCAGGTCCACATCAGGCTCCCAAGCCTAGGGATCCAGCGCCAGAAAGAGAAGACCCCATAACTTCTGGCTGTGAAAACCAGTGGAGATTATGGCTGAGACAGAAGTTACTCTTAAAACCTGTACATGAACTTAATCGCTGACAAACTCACTCACTCTCAACTCCAGCATTAGGGCAGCAGCTAAAAAGGTACTAGGGACATACAGGGAGAAGCTAACTGAATTGTCTGGCTTCAGGGTGAGGGCTGGAGGGACAGCTTTCTCACATTCAGAAGTGCTGGAAGAGGAGAAAAAATGGCGTAGATGATAGAGGATCTGTTCATCCCTCTGGTGACCAAATCGAAGTTGTGATGGTAATAAGGATCAGCAGCAAGGAAAAATCACCTAGGATCTAGATGAACAGGCCATACAACTAGGGAGAAGTTCAAGAAAGCACTCTGCAATGGCAGAAGGTAGGACAGGGTGAGGACACAGGGCTGCTCCGTGTGGAGCAGCAGCTGAGTGAGACCGAGGCTGTGGCAGCAGCAGTGGCGGAAGCCTCTTAAAGGGGCTGCATTCATGAGTGGATTTTCATGGTGATGGACCTGCTCGCTCTGAGCACCAATGGCGATTTGGCTGTGCACAGGGGGCACCAGGGATTTATAGGGAAACATTGTCGGAGTGAGAGCTGAGGCGAGACTCCCTGGGTACAGAAGTGCTGGCGGTATCCATTGTTTCTTGTTGAGCCCTCCCTTCCTCCTAGTGAACTGACACCGCACTGCCATAGCTGAGATGTTATCAAACTGGATAACAGAGGTCATTCAGCCCAGAAGATTCCCTGAAACTCCACTTCCCCAATTCATAGCCCCACCCAAGCCACATCCAGGTATATCTTCAGCGAGTCAGGTGCCCCTTGCTGAGCAGCACCTAGACTCACACTAGAGGCAGCTTGGTTTCTGGTGTGGCCTTTGGAGGCAACTATAAGCACATGCTTGCTGAATCTCAAAAGGTGGCCCTGGAGGGGCACAAGCTGGGGCTAAATTTGGCCTGCAGCTGAACCCCTTCAGGACCGTGCCACTGGTCACCTATTTCACAAATCCATGCTAATAAGACTGAGAGACTTAAAAGCTTTGCTTAGTACATAGAAATAGACATGGAAAGGCAGCCAAAATGGGAAGACAAAGAACAGAACAGAGAACAGAACAGAGATCCAGAAATAATGGAGTTAAGTAATCTAACAGATGCAGAGTTAAAAACACTGGTTATAAAGATGCTCAATGAACTTTTGGGAAGTGAAGATAAAATCAACAAAGAGATTAAAAAAAAAAATGGAAATGGAAATCATAGAAGGGAACCAGTCTGAAATGAAGAACACATTATCTGAGATGAGAAATATGTTAAGTGGAATAAACAAAGGAATAAACAAAGTGAATAAGGAAAAGGATCAAATGCCCTATCCAGAGGATGGGAAAGCCAAGGACATGCAATCAGAATGGCAAGAAAAAAGATGCCATAACTATAAAAATAATTTAAGGAAGATATGGGACACTATTAAGGGTCTAAATATCCATCTGATCGGCATAACTGAAGAAAATCAAGATGCTGAACAGCTGTTTGAGGAAATAATGATGGAAAACTTCCCTAACCTGGTGAAGAAAATCAGGGATCCAAAGAGGATTAAATTAAAATGTCAAAGTTCAAATACAAAGAATATTAAAAGCAGCTCGAGAAAAACAGATAATTACTTATAAGGGAACACCCGTAAGACTGGCAGCTGATTTCTCAAAAGAAACTATTCAGGACAGAAGGGCTTGGCACAAAATATTCAACAGGATGAAGACCCAGAATCTACAACAGAAATTTTGCAGGCCAGAAGGAATTGGCATGACATATTCGAAGTGCAAGGATCTACAACCAAGATTACTTTACCCAACAAAGTTATCATTTAGAATCAAAGTACAGATAAAGAGCTTCCAGATAAGGTTAAAGAATTCATCATCACCAAACTAGTATTACAAGAAATGTTAAAGAGACTTCTTAAAGGAAAAAATCAAATACATGAGTAATTAAATGGCGACAACATCTCTATCAACAATTACTTTAAATATAAATAGATTAAATGCTCCAATCAAAAGACATAGGGTGGCTGAATGGATAAGAAAAAAAGACCTCACATATGCTGCCTATAAGAGGCTTACTTCAGACCAAAAGGCACACAGAGACTGAAAGTAAAGGGATGGAAAAAGATATTTTATGAAAATGGAAACAAAAAAGCTGAGGTAGCAATACTTGTACCAGACAGAATAGACTTTAAACAAAGGCTATAACAAGAGGCAAAGAAGGGCCTAGTGACCCCAATTCTGGATATTCATCCGAAGAAACCCAAAACACTTTGAAGGGACATGTGAATCCATATGTTCATGGCAGCATTACTTACAATAGCCAAGATATGGAGGCAACCTGGGTGTCTATCAACAGATGAATGTATAAAGAAGAAATGGTGCATATATACAATGGAATATTACTCAGCCATTAAGAAGAATACAACAACAAAACAAACAAACAAACAAAACGAAATCTTAACACCTGTAACATCATGGATGAACTTAGAGAGCATTGTGCTGAGTGGAGTAGGTCAGATAGAGAAAGACAAATGCTATATGATTTCACTTACATGTAGAATCTAAAGAACAAAATAAATAAAACAGAAGTAAACTCAGAGATTATTATGATGGCTGCCAGATAGGAGGGACACTAGGAGGAAGAGCAAAGTAGGGGAACAGATTAAGAGGTACAAATTGGTAGTTACAAAATAGTAATAGGGATGTGAAGTATACCACAGCAAATATAGTTAGTAATATTGTAACAACTATGGATGGTGTCAGATGGGAACTAGATTTATTAGGGTAATCACTTTGTAAATCATATAAATGTCTAATCACTATGTTGTATGCCTGAAACTAATATTGTATGTCAATTGTAATTAAAAAACATAAAACATTTTGAAAAACAAAATGATTCTCAAGGTCCTGGTAAATTGAGTAAGAACAAGAAGTATGTGATAGATAGTTTAGGAAGGCTCACCCTATGTGTTCCAATTGTTTTGCTAAATAGGCTGAATGCTGTAATATTTTAAGGCTTCTTGTCTGTTGGAATCCAATTAAATTTCATCAGGAAAACACACCTGAGAACAATGTATGTCAACATTTGCACATGGGAGGATTCAATCTTTTGTCAAGCCTCATAGTGATGGCACTTGATTCTTCTGAGGCTTCTATGACATCTATTCATAAATATTGAGTGGCAGCATTTTTCCTTGCTGTGTAGCATCCAAGCTCAGCATCTCCTAGCCCTGTAGATTTTGTGACCTAATATAATTTTTGATAATCTTTATGATTAAATTAGACAAAGTGCTATGTTTTAAGCAGCTAAGTTTTATAAATAAAAATTATCATTAAAAAGGAAAAAAATAAATGAAATTTATCATAATTTTCAGATTATATGACTGAGTATACAGGAAAATCTGGGAAATATGCCATATACAAATAAATATAATACCAGGTTGAAATGCTACTTATGTTCAGAAGAGAAAGAATTTTTAGAGGTGGTAGACTCATGATTATGTCATATAATCTCTTTAAATACTGATGAATTCAATTTGCTAGTATTTTGAGGACATTTGTATCAATATTCATAAGGGATATTGGTCTGTAATTTTCTTCCCTTGTAGTGTCTTTGTCTTCCATTGGTATCAGAGTGATATTGGACTCTTAGAATGAGTTAGAAAGTGTTTTTTCTTCTTCCATTTTTTTTTTTTGGAAGAATGAGAATTGGTGTTGATTTTTCTTTATGTATTTTGTAGAATTCAACGCTGAAGCCATCTGACAAGGCTTTTCTTTATTGGAGGCTTTTTGATTATAGATTCAAACCCAAACTAGTCATAGGTCTATTCACATTTTCCATTTCTTTATTATTCAGTCTTTTAGATTGTGTTTTTTTTAAGGAATTTATTCCTTTTATCTAGGTTATCCAATTGTTGGTGTACGATTGTTCATAGTACCGTTACTATATATTTCTGTAAAAATTGGTAGTAAGGTTCCCACTTTCATTTCTGATTTAGTAATTTGAATCCTATCTTTCTTTTAGTCATTTCAGCAAAATATTTTTCCAGGAGAATTTATTCTTGGAATGCACTGATGGTACAATATATGAAATGTGATATACCACATTAATAGAGTGGAGGAAAAACCCACCCGATAATTTCAGCTGATATAGAAAAGCATTGGACAAATGCAACATCCTTTCATGGTGGAAAAAAAAATGATAAACTAAGAATAAAAAGAAACTTTCTCAACATAAGTCCATGTATGAAGAATCCACAGTTAATATCACAGTTAATGGTGAAAATCTGAAAGCTTCTTTCCTAAGATCAAAACAATGATGTCCATTACATAAAGGTCATTATATAATGATAAAAAGGTCAATTCATCAAGATTATATAACAATTATAAATATATATGCACTGAATATCTGAGCACCTAAATCTCCTAAGCAAATACTAACAGATTTGAAGGAAGAAATAAACAATAAAATAATACTAGGAACTTCAATACCCTACTTGTAACAATTGATCATCTAGACAGAAATTCAATAAGAAAACATAGGATTGGAACTGCATTTTAGACCAAATTAACCTAATAGACATACAAAAAATTTTATCAAAAAGCAGCAGAATAAATGTTTTTTTTCTCAAGCACTCATGGATCATTAATGTTCCAGGATGTTTCATATGATAGGTCACAAAACAAGTCTTAGCAAATTTAAGAGGATTGAAATCATACCAACTACCTTTTATAGCTACAATGGTATGAAACTAGAATCATTAACAGGAGTAAAACTGGAGAATTCACAGATGTGTGTAAATTAAACACCACATTCCAGAACAAGGTATCAAAGAAGAAATCAAAGGAAAAGTAAAATATTTTGAAACAAATGAGAATGGAAGCACATACAAAAACTTATGAAATGCAGCAAAAGCAGTTTTAAGAGGAAAGTTTACATCAATAAACTTTCAAAAAAAGAAAGATCTCAATCAGTGTACTCATACTTTAAGGAACTAGAAAAATGTAGAAATATACCCGAGGTTAGCAGCAAGAAGGAAATAAAGATCAGAGCAGTAATAAATGAAATAGAGGCCAGAGTTGATTTTTTGAAAGAAACAAAATTCAAAAACCTTTAGCTAGACTAAGAAAAAAAGAAATAAAATTAAAGAAGAGACAACTGATACCATAGGAATAAAAAGGATCATAAAATACTACCGTCAACAACTGTATGCCAGAAAATTGGGTAACCTAGAAGAAATGGATAAATTCCTAGAAACATACTATCTATCAAGACTGAATTAAAAAGAAATAGAAAATCTGAACAAATCAAAAATGAGTAAGGAAATCAAATAAGTAATCAATAATCTCCCAACCAAGAAAATCCCAGGAACAGGTGTTTTCCTGGTAAATTCTACCAAACATTTAAGGAAGAATTGATGCCAATGCTTCTCAAACTCTTTCAAAAAAAGTGAGGAGGGTACATTCCCACACTTATTTTACAAGGACAGCATTACCCTGATACTAAAACCAAATAAGAACAGTACTGATTAATAACCCTGATGAACATAGATACAAAAATTCTCAGGGAAATATTAGCAAAATGATTTCAATGATACATTAAAAAGATCATACACCATGATCAAGTGGGATTTATTCCAACGATGCAAGGATGGTTTAACACATGCAAATCAATGTGATATACCACATTAATAGAATGAAAGGTAAAAATTATATCATCCCATAGATTCAGAAAAAACACCTCATGAAATACATTTATTATAAAAACTCTCAACAAATTGGGCATAGAAGGAAAGTACCTCAACATAATAAAGGCCATATATGAAAAACTCAGACCTAACAACATATTTGGTGGTAAAAATCTAAATTTTTTTTTCTAAGATTAGAAACAAGACAAGTATGCCCACTTTCACCACTCCTATTCAACACTGTATTGGAAGTCCTAGCCAGATCAATCAGGCAAGAAATAAAGCCCTCCAAACCAGAAAGATGTAAAATGGCTGTTTGCAGATTATATTACTTTATATATAGAAAATCCTAAAGACTAACAAAAAACTTTTAGAAATAATCAACAAATGCATTAAAGTTGGGTTACATCAGAAGCATGGCAGTGGGAGGGGCCTCCCCAATCTCTCCCCTTGAAATTGCAAGCTAAATATCTATAATTCGACAAATAACACCCAACCTGCACACAGGCACATGTGAGAGACCTGCATATCAGAGCATCTGAAGGTGGGCCAATAGTACAAGTCAGGGAGGTGGATTAGGAGAGAGGAACAAAGGAGCTGTGATACTCAGCTGTGCTCCCTGCAAGATGAGGAGGAGAGGAGAATCACAGTAGTTTCTTGGCTCCTTGAAGCCTAGTACAGTGCTGCCTGAGTGATCAGCATATTCCATGCAGTGGGACCCAGTGGTCAGGGCAGTGAGCAGGGCAGAGACTGAGTGTGGAGGTGACAGCTGTGTCTTAGCAACCTCCATTGCCAGGCAGGAGGCTGAGTCACAGAACCTGGTTGCCTCACCTCACCAGCCTAGAGTACGCCCTCCCCCAGTCCCACATCCTCCCAGAGCTAGCACTGAGCCCCAGGGAAATTTGCACAATGAATACCGAAACATACACTGCAGACAGCGTCAGAGATGGGGTGGTGAGATAGAGGCAAGATAGCTGAACCCTTGGGGACAGCATTACCAGAAGGGAAACAGCCACACACATGGCTGGCCTCACCCAATCCACCCCACTCCCACCCAGTAAGGCTCATTCAGAAGGAAGCAGTAGAGCATTGCATTAGACTGTTGGGGTAGTAACAGGACTTCAGTGCCTTTTCAGAGACTTGGACCCCCATCACCCATGGGGATGGAGCACTGGGACCAAGGCAACCTGGTCACAGAGGAAGCACACACCTCACCAGAGAATAAAGGACATTTTCAACCTCAAAGCAGAGATCCAGGAGGCTTGGGCACCACCTATTGGAATCCAAAAGCAAAACCTCTTTTTGTTGACCTTTTAAAGAGAGATCAGTACATAATTTTTTAAAAAAATAAAAATAAAAAGCAGAGTACATTCCCATTAATGCCCAAGTGGAAAAATGATCAAACACCATGAAGAACCAAGGTGACAAAGCAGCTGAGAAAGTAAGTGAAAAGTCTCCAGAAAATAAGCTGAAAGACATAGAAATATGCAATTTAAATGACAGAAAATTCAAGATTGCGCTTCTGATAAAAAACAATGAGATGGAAGAAAATTCTGACCAATAGTTCAAAGAACTTAGAAACAAAAATCAATGAACAACAGGAATACTTTACCAAGGAGGTTAAAACTCTAAAAAAGAACCAAATAGAACTTCTGGAGATGAAGAATTCATTGAAAGAAATGAAGAATGAAATAGCAAGCTTAAGAAATAGAGCTAAGCAGATCAGAAAAATTAACGATATCAAAGACAAATCTGGAAATGAAAGAGAAGGAAGAAGAGAGAGACTTGAGTGTGAAAAAAAACATGAAAGAACTCTACAAAAACTATCTGACACAATTGGAAAAAGCAACATAAGAATAATGGGTATAACAAAAGGAGAAGAGAGGGAAAGGAACAGAGGACATATTCAAATAGTTGAAAAGAATTTCCCAAACCTATGGAAAGAATTAGATCCTCAAATCCAAGAAGCAAACAGAACACCTAATTATCTCAACCCAAAAAGTCCTTCTGCTACACATTATACTAAAATTATCAAAAATTAATGACAAAGAATTCTCAAGGCAGCCATGGAAAAGGCAATAACTTATAAAAGTTATTCTCAGCACAAACCGTACGAGCAAGAAGGGAGTGGAACCAAATATTCAGACTACTGAAGGAAAGATTGCCAGCCAAGAATAACATATCCAGCAAACTCTCTTTTAGATATGAAAGGGAAATAAGGACCTTTACAAATATACGAAAGCTGAGGGAATTTTTCACCACAAGGTGAAACAAAAGGACAAAAAGAAAAATACATAACTATGAGTAAGATGACTAACAGGCAAACAGAAGTAGGAAAGTGCAGGGTATTAAGAACAGGGTATTATAAGTTTAAATATTACATAATCATTGTGTGTGTGTGTGTGTGTGTGTGTGTGTCTGTGTGTGTGTGTGTGTGTCTGTGTGTGATTTTTTCACATAAGCTTAATGGTAATCATTACACAAAAAATCCAAAACTGAAACACGAAACACAAAATAAAATGAGAGGAAAAACGATAAAACAGAACCAAATTAAAATGATAGAAACAAGGACAAAGAAACAATAGAAACACTGGGCTACCAGATAAAAGATAAAATGGCTATATAAGAACTGCATGTTTCAATAATCACTCTACAGGTAAACCGACTGAACTCACCAATAAAGGGGTGCAGAGCAGCAGGTTGGTTCAAAAAACAAAACCCAATAATATGCTGTTTTCAAGAGACACATCTCAGCTGCAAGGACAAATGTAGACTCAGCATGAAGGGATGGAAAACAATATTACAAGCAAATGGCATCCAAAGAAAATCAGATTTAGCTGTACTTATTTCTGATGAAATAGACTTCAAGATAAAAAAGGTAATGAGACAATGATGGACACTTCATAATGACAAAGGGGACCATACATCAAGAAGACATAACACTTATCAAGATATAAGCTTGATATAAGCACCAAAATTTATAAAGCAACTTCTAACAGAACTAAAGGGAGAAAATAACAAAAACACAATTTTAGTAGGGGATCTAAATAACCCATTGTTATCTATGGACAGATCATACAAACAGAAAATCAATAAGGAAATATCCTTAAATAACACATTAGACCAACTGGACACAATCTACATTTACAGAGCCTTTTATCCCAAAATATCAGATTATACATTCTTTGTTAGTGCACATAAAATATTAATAGACAATATGTTGGGACAAAACAAGCCTCAACAAATTTAAGAAGATTGAAATCATATCAAGCATATACTATGACCATTATGCTTTGAAACTGGAGATCAACTGTAAAAAAAAGTGGGAAGAATCACAAATAGTTGGAGATTAAACAACATGCTACTAAGAATGATTGGGTTATAGAATAAAAGGAGAGATCAAGAGACACATATAAACGAATGAGAATGAAAATAAAACAAAGTTTGTGGAACACAGCAAAAGCAGTAATGAGGAAACTTCGTATTATTACAAGCCTATCTCAATAACAATATCCCAAATAAATAGCCTAACATTACATTTTAAAAGACTAGAAAAAGTACAAAGCCCAAAGTCACCAGAAGGAAATACTTAAAATTAGAGCAGAGTTAAGTGAAATTGAGAACAAAAAGACAATAGAAAAGAGACAATATGCAACAAAGAGCTGATTCTTTGAGAGGATTAACAAAATTGACAAACCCCTGGCTAGACTCACTAAGGAAAAAAGAGAAAGAACACAAATAAAATCAGGGATGAAAGAGGAGAAATAATGACAGACACCATAGGAATACAAAGGATCATACAATACTGTTTATAACACCAAATTTAATAACCTAGAAGAAATGGACAAGTACTTAGAAAGATACAACCTTCCTAGACTGAATCAAGAACTGGAAAATCTAAATAGACCGATCAGCAGTATAAAATTAAAGCAATCATCAAAAACCTATGAAAAACCAATAGTTCAGGACCAAGTGGCATCACCAGTGAATTCTATCAAACATTTAAAGAAGATTTAATACCTGTTCTTCTCAAACTTTTCCAAAAACCTGAAGAGGAGGCAATACTTCCCAACTCACTTTATGAGGCCAATATTACTTTGATACTAAAAACTGGT
Source organism: Rousettus aegyptiacus (assembly GCF_014176215.1). NCBI lineage: Eukaryota > Metazoa > Chordata > Mammalia > Chiroptera > Pteropodidae > Rousettus > Rousettus aegyptiacus. Next base: position 14,085,146 of record NW_023416309.1, read on the forward strand.
AAAGATACACAAAGAAAAAAAACTACAGACCAATCTCTCTCTTGAGCACAGAGGCAAAAATCCTGAATAAAATACTAGCAAATTGACTTCAACAACACATGAAAAAGATTGTATACCATGATCAAGTAGACTTCATCCCAGGGACACAGGGATTGTTTAACATATGCAAATCAATTAATGTGATATACCAAACAAAATAAAGGATAAAAATCATATGAGCATATCACTAGATGCAGAAAAAGCATTTGAAAAGTTACAGCATCTATTTATGATTAAAACACTTAAAATGTGTATAGAAGTACCCCAACGTAATAAAGGCCGTATATGACAAATACTCAGCCAACTTCATACTTATTGGTGAAAAACTAAAAACCTTCCCTTTAAGACCAGGAACAAGATGAGGTTGTCTGCTATCACCACTATTATTCGATATTGTATTGGAAGTCATACCTAGAGCAACCAGGCAAGAGAAAGAAAGGAAAGGCATCCAAATAGGGAATACAGAAGTCAATTGTTACTTTTTTGCAGATGACATGATTCTCTATAAAGAAAAACTTAATGACTCCACCAAAAAACTTTTTAGAAATAAACAAATACAGTAAAGTTTCAGGATATAAAATAAATGTACAAAAATCCATAGTGTTCCTATACTTTAACAATGAATTTTCAAAAATAAAAGATAAAAATACCTTTGCGATTGCAACAAAAAGAATAAAATACCCAGGAATAAGCCTAATGAAATATTAAAAGAAATCAAAGAAGACACAAAGAAATGGAAAGATGCTCTGTGCCGATGGATTGAAGGAATCAACATAGTTAAAACAATATTACCTGAAACATTATACAGATTTAATACAATCTCCATCAAAATCCAATGGCTTTTTAAAAAGAAATAGAAAAATCAGATTTGCATAGATGCACAAAGGACCCCAAATAGTCAAAGAAATTTTGAGAAAAAAGAAAAAGGCCAAAGATATCACTGCCTGACTTCAAATTATACTACAAAATGTCAATAATAAAAACAGCATGGTATTGACAGAAAAACAGACACATAGGCAAGTGGAACAGAATTGAGAGCCCAAGAATAAACCCTCATATATATGGGCAAATAATTTTCAATAAAGGAGCCAAAAACATATAATAGATAAAGGAAAGCCTCTTCAGTAAATGGTGCTGGGAAAATTAGAAAGCCATATGCAAAAGAATCAAACTAGACTGCTATCTGTCACCATACACCAAAATTAACTTAAAATGTATCAAGGACCTGAATATAAGACCTGAAACAATAAATTGCATAGAAGAGAAAATAGGTACTAAACTGATCACCTTGATTTTAGAGAGGATTTTACGAATTTGACCTCAAAGGCAAAAGAAGTAAAAGCAGAAATAAATGAATGGGACTACATCAAACTAAAAAACTTCTGCACAGCCATAGAAATGGTCAACAAGGCAAGAAGCAACCATCTGAATGGGAGAATATATTTGCAAACAACACCTTCGGTAAGGGCCTAATATTCAAAATATACAAAGAATTCATACAAATCACTAATAAAAAAACAAACAATGCAATTAAAAAATGGATAGAGGACCTGAACAGATACTTCTGCCAAGAAGACATACAAATGGACAACAGACACATGAAAAGACACTTAACTTCACTGGCTTTTAGGGAAATGCAAATCAAAACCACAATGAGATAACACCTCACATCTGTTAGAATGGCTATCATCAACAGGACAAGTGATAACAAGTGTTGAAAAGGATGTGGGGAAAAAGGAACCCTCATATACTGTTGGTGGGAATGTAAATGGGTACAACCACTATGGAAAACAGTATGGAGGTTCCTCAAAAAACTAAGAATAGAATTACCATATGCCCAGCAATACCTCTTCTGCGTATCTACCCCCCAAACCTGAAAACACTTATCTGCAAAAATATATGTACTCCATTGTTCATAGCAGCGTTATTCATGGTGGCCAGAACATGGAACCAACCAAAGAATCCCACAGTAGATGATTAAAGATGTGGTACATACAGAAAATGGAATATTATTCAGCCATAGGATGAAATACTGCCATTTGCAACAATATGAATGGATCTTGAGCTAATCCTGCTAAGCAAAATACATGAGACAGAAAAAGTTGAGAACCATATGATTTCACTCATGTGGGATGTAAAACTGAAAGTAATGAACAAACAAGATAGAGACTCATGGACATAAACAGTGGATTAGTACTCACCAGAGGGAAAGTGGGGAGCAGGTGGTAGACAGGGGTAAAGAAGGTTAAATAATTGATGAAAGAAAATTTAACTTTGGGTGGTGAAGACATAATGCAATATACATATGACATTGTTGATTTGTACACTTGAAACTCATTTGATTAACCAATGCCACCCCAAAGACCTTAATTAAAAAATGCACACAAAAAAATTGCAGGAAGTTGCAGGATATAGAATCAATATATCCTGCAAATTAGTTGCATTTCGATACACCAACACTGAGATATCTGAAAAAAAAAAAAAAATTGCACTCACAGCAGCATCAGATATGATCAAATTCTTAGGAATAAATTTAATTGAGATGATGAAAGATCTTGAAAACTATAAGACTTTGACTAAAGAAATTGGAGATGAAATAAATAAATGGAAAGATGTTGTGTGTTCATGGATTGGAAGAATATTGTTAAAATGTCCATATTGCCCAAAGAGGTCTAGATTCAATGCGATCTATTGAAACTCCAATGGCATTTTTCACGGCAATAGAACAGTCTTAAAATTATGGGACCAAAACAGACCCTGAATAGCCAAAGCAATCTTGAGAAAGTATGCTAAAGCTGGAGACATAGCACTTCCTGATTTTTAACTTTATTACAAAATTATAGTACTCAAACAGTGGTATTGGCATTAAAAACAGACACATTATCAATATATTAGTAGAGAGCTCAGAAACAAACACATGCAGAGATGGTTAATTTATGACAAAGGAGCCAAGAACACACAATGAGGAAAGGACACTCTCTTTAATAAATGGTGGTTTGCAAACTGGACATCCACCTGAAGAAGAATGAAACTGGATCACTATCTTATGCCATACACAAAGAACAACTCAAAATGGATCAAACACTTGAGCTTAAGACCTAAAACCATAAAATTAGTAGAAAACATAGGCAGTAAATTGTTTGACATTGGTCTTGGTTATGATTTTTTTTTTTTTTTAATTCGACACCAAAAGCAAAGACCACAAATGCAAAAATAAACTAGTGGGACTAGTGAAGCAAAGGAACCCATCAAAAACAAAAACAAACCCAAAAAGGCAACCTACCAAATGGAAAAAAACAAAACGTTTGCAAATCATGTATCTGATAAGGGGTTAATACCCCTCAAATAAGAAACTCATACAATTCAATAGCAAAAATACAATCTGATTTTTAAAATGGGTAGAGGATCTGAATAGACATTTTTTCAAAGAAGAGATACAGATGGCCAAAGATAGATGAAAAGGTACTCAACATAATTAATCATCAGGGAAATGCAAGTCAAAACCACAAGATATCACTCCGCAATTGTTGGAATGGCTACTATTAAAAAAACAAAAAATAACAGGTATTAATGACAATGTGGAGGAAAGGGAACACTTGTGCACCATCGGTAGAAATGTAAATTGATGCCTCAACTATGGAAAACAGTATAGAGGTTCCTCAAAAAATTTAAAATGGAACTACCACATGATCCAGTATCCATCCCGCTTCTGGATATATACCCGAAGGAAATGTAATCAGGATATCAAGATATCTGCACTCCCATGTTCACTGCAGCATTATTCACAATCACTAGTATATGGAAACAACCTAAGTATCCATCTACAGATGAATAAATAAAATGGGAGATGTACATACACCCAGGAATATTACACACACACACAGGAATATTATTTAGCCATGCGAAAGAAGGAAATCCTGCCATTTGTGACAAGATGGATGGACCTTGAGGGCATTATGTTAAATAAAATAAGTTAGAGAAAAATAAATACCATATAACACTTATATGTAGAATCTAAAAAAGCTGAAATTGTAGAAACAGAGAGTAGAAGAGTAGTTGCTAGGGGCTGAGGGCTGAGGAAATTGGGGAGACATCACAGGGTACAAACTTCTAGTTATAAATTCTGGGGATGTAATGTACAGCATGGTGACTATAGTTAACAATGTTGTATTAAATACTTGAAAGTTGCTAAGAAAATTGGTGTCAAATATTCTTACCACAAAGAAGAAATGGTAATTGTGTGAGGTGATGGAAGTGTTAACTAATCTTACTGTGGTAACGTGTAAGTGTCTCAAATCACTACAATGTACATCTTAAATTTATACAATTGTATGTCAATTACATTTCAATAAAGCTGGGAGGGAAACTGGGCAAACAGGGATTAAATAGACATTTCTCCAAAGATTATTTACAAATGACTAGTAAGTACATGAAAAGATGCTCAACATCACTAATCGTTAGAGAATGCACATCAAAACCATAATGAGATACATACCCCGTAGGGTGGCTATTGTCAAAAAAAAAAAGGGGGGGGGGAGGGGGCAAATAAGTGTTGGTGAAGATGTGGAGAAATTGGAAGCCTTATGCACTACTGGGGGAAACGTAAATGGTGTAGCCACGGCGAAAACAGTATAGTTCCTCAAAAAGTTAAACACAGTATTACCATATGATCCAGCAAATCCAATTTTAGGTATATGCCCAAAAGAACTGAAAGGAGAGACTTGAATGAATATTTGTGCACCAATCTTCATAGCAGCATTATTCACAATAAAGTATTGATACATGCTATAATATGGATGAAACTTGAAAACATTATTGTAAGTGCAACAAGCCACACACAAAAGGCCAAATATTATATGATTCCATTTCTATGAACTATCTAGACTAGGCAGATTCATAAGGACAGAAGTAGAACAGTGGTTGCCAGAGGCGGGGGCAATGGGGAATTATTGTTTATTGTACATGGAATTTCAGTTTGGGATGGTGAAAAAGTTCTGGAGATGGATAGTCATGAGAGTTGAACATTGTGAATGTACCGAATGCCCCTGCACTGCACATTTTAAAATTGTTAAAATGCTGATTATGTTATACATGTTTTACCACAATTTTAAGCTATCAAAAAATGGTGAAAATACTATTAATAGCTCTAGTAACAATTGTGTCAGCAGAAAAGTCCTCAAAATTAAAAATTATCAAATATTATCTGTGATCTTGCATTTGCCAAGGGCAATTGACATTGCTTTCAATGATATGAACTGAAAATGAAGTTAATAAAAGTATAAATTTTGGTGACCTAATAAATGAATTTGTTGGAAAGCAAGTCAGAAAAATCTTATAATCAATCAAGACATCACATATTATTAAGGCACTACATGTTGTCTTAAATAAATTATATACCAATATTTTTGTAATTTATAAGTTTATATTGTTACTCAGTTATCACTATTATCCCAATATATTTTACAAGTAATAAAACATTTTAGTTCCTTTAATGGCACTTTTTTCTGATTTTTGAAAAGGAGCTCCACATTTTCTTTTTGACTGAGTCATTTAACCTTTGTAGCTCAGTTTTCTCACCTCTCAAATGGCTATCTTTATTCTGCTTTGTAGAACTGATGTGGAAATACATACTACACACATACACAGTGGTCTGAAAAGTATAGATACTTTAAAACATTGGTGGTACTGTTGTTCATATGAAATATTTTTAACCACTACCGTTCCTGGAGTTTGAGTCTTCAGATAAATACATTTCTTATCTAAAATGAAGAAATCTAATTCATCATTTTCTATGGGGCTTTTTAGACTTTTGAGAGAGAAGCTAAATGACTCATTTGGTCCATAAAGTTATTGTTTTTATCGGCGACTGATTTCACAATGGAATTCATTTCTTTAAATGACTAAAAGCAAAGTGTAAATTGCAAGTGATGTCAAAACACTAGACTCCAGTGAACATTTTTAAAGCCTAAAATTTCAATCTATGGAAATGCTACCCTGAACGTGCCTGATCTCATCTGATCACGGAAGCTAAATAGGATCAGGCCTGGTTAGTACTTAGATGGGAGCCACCTAGGAATACCAAGTGCTGTAGGCATTAAAAAATTAAAACAAACAAACAAACAAACAAAGCAAGCCTAAAATTTCAAATAGTGTTTCTGATAAACCCTCTGACTTTTAAGCAACTCAGCAGAAAAATACTAGGAGAGCTGAGTTCTCCCAGTACCATCCCTGGGTGATTTGTAGATATCATGCAAAAATGCCCCAGCACCAGGCTGGCTACAATGATGAGCTCTGCCAGATTATTGTCACAGTCTGACAATAAATATCCTGACAGGTGATATTTATTGGTACAGGTGACGTGGTTAACCCACTGTCATTGAGGTTTCCCTGAATCCTTTATATATCCTCTTGAATGTCTCTAGAGACCATGTGTAGGTGACTGGCTTAGGGCTGCAGCTAGGACCCTACTTCAAGCTCTCCTGTCAAGAGCCTAGCTTGTCACTGATCAATAGGCCAAACTTGTCACTGATCAATAGGTTAACAAGCCAGTTGGGGTAGAACTCTCATTGCTGCACTCACTGCTCATGCCTTCTAGAAGTTGGCCAACATCTCCCTCCTTCAGAGCTGTGGACTCCACTTTGAAGTGTTCTCTCTCACTAGCCATCCCTCCCACTGCCTAACCTTTGCCCTTTCTAATTGCCCTGATCTCATCCCAACCTCCATAGCTATGTTTAAAGTCCACCTCTGGTGAACACACAGATTGAGTGCTCCAGATAACCCCTTTCCCAGTCCTGCCAGAAATCAGACTGGCGGGCTGTGTAGTTGGGTTTTCCAGGACGGTGGCTGGGGTTTGAGGAGAGACTCCTACCTGGCTACAGGATGAAGCTAGCCACCAGCTTCTTGATTTTGTGGCTCAGCCTCGGGCGCGGCCTGGCACAGAGCGACACCAGCCCTGACGCAGAGGAGACCTATTCAGACTGGGGCCTTCGGCACATTCGGGGCAGCTTCGAATCTGTCAACAGCTACTTTGATTCCTTTCTGGAGCTGCTGGGTGGGAAAAATGGAGTCTGTCAGTACAGGTGCCGATACGGTGAGTGCACTGTTTCTCTTCCTGTAAAAACTATTGCTGGTGGACCTGCGAAGGGCCGGCACGGGGTCATGATCGTGCATTTTTTTTGCTATCATCCACCTCTTAGGTAGGGTTGCCAGATTAAGCAAATGAAAATATCAGACACTCAGTTGAAATATTTGGGACACACTTATATTGACAAGTTATTGATGGTTTCTCTGAAATCCAAATTTCACTGTGCTTCATGTATTCTATCTGGCAAACCAACTCCAAGAAGCTTTTGGAGACTTGTTTCCTGGGGACGTTTTAATGAGCTTTCCTTATGATGGGACTTCAGGAAGAGGCAGCACTGGTGGGGAGGAAGAAGATAAGAGGTCTGCGCAGGGAGGGGCTCCTAGGGATGAAAACTGAAGCTGAACAGTCAGAGAAACTTCTGCCGCGGGTGAAACAGCCTCCTGGGTCACTCTGTGCTGAGCCTGGAAGTGGATTCCTCTTTATTCCTATGCTGTTCGCACCCTCCTTCCAGCTTTGTCAGTCTCTAATGGGCATCAGTTTTCTGACTCTCCCAGAGAGCTGTCCCTATTGCTGATGCCTCAGTCAGCGACAGCAGGCCCTCAGTGGGTAGGCAGGGCCTGAGGGGGCCTGGGACTGTCCCTCAGGCCTGGTGTCAGAAGTAGAACTGTGAACGGGTAGGAGCACCACCTTGCCTCAGTTGTAAAGAGGGTATCTGGGAGCCAGGGTGCGGGCCTGGCTGCCAAAGAGGAAGCCCTGGCGCCAGTTCTTCACTTCGCACTGGAAGTCCATGTAATGGGGGCACAATACAGAGCCCTGGACCTTGCAGGTGGGAGGAAAGGGGTACCTTCAAGAGCATACAGAGTCTCATATAGCATTGGGTTTATGGTTTATCAAATGTTTCATCATGGGATTAGAGATAAAAAATGGAGAGTCAGTTTAGCCTAGCAGGAAGACACTGAGAAATGTTTTCTCCAAACATTCAACAGATAGGACTCAGCTTTGAGAGAGACTCAAAAGAGCTACATACTTGTAAACTCACCCAATCAGCCTCCCTCATCATTCCCTTTTGCAGGAGAAATCGCTTCCTTGTAAACTGAGAGTGACTAGGAGACAATGGTTAACCATTGCTCCAGAACCAAAGTTTTGCAACATAGAAATTTTAACCACATACTGATATAGTGAAAAAGGAAGCTGCGTCTTCTCTGTGAAGATTCCACAGGGTAAAAAACCTGGACTATGCTAGGACCCACCTGGATCCCTAGCCACGTCTTTGTCCAAAGTGGGCTGGACAAAAGCAGAAATGCCTGGTCACTGGACTGTGCTCACGTAGTTTGTACAGATGAGGAAGGAAAGGAGTAAACTTGCTTTGGATGTCAACGCAGGGGCTCTTTTCCTTCCCAGAGGCAATGCAAGATTTAGGTCTGGTTTAGCAACTAGATAACAGTGGGAATTTTTTAGGAAAACAAGAATCAAACCTCTTCTTCCTTCTTTAACAAAATAGTATTAAAAAGTTTCAGCAAATTCTGGTTGCAAGCCTCTACCTGGGCAGGGTTGGTGTCAGCAGACACTGGTGGGGGATGGGAATAGTCAACACAGAGATTGCAGGAAGGTAAATAACTCCACTCACTCTGCAAAACAGAACCTGTTTAAGGAGGGGCCTGAAAAACACAGAGGAAAGCCTTGTTACCTCTGGAACCCAGTGGAGCCAAGAACCTGGAGGCAGTGCCCAAATGGTTCCAAATATCTTCTCAAGTCGATTGTGAATCAAGCATTCTTGAGAACAGATAACGCCTTGTAACTAACTGGGTCCTTGTGTTTTCAGTTCGCTTTGTGATACACTTCTTGCGTACAGCACTTCTATCCTCTCTTCAAAGCAGTTTCTCCCACTCGCCTGGGCTTTAAATCCTGTTGGAGGGCTTGTTTAAACAGACTACTGGGCCCCTATCCCTCCTGTTTCTGATTAGGTGGGTCTGGGGTGGGGCCAGAAATTTGCATTTCTAAGAGTTCCCAGGTGATGTTGGTGCTGCTGGTCCTGGGACCATACTTTGAAAAAAAATATGCTTTATAAGCTGCAATTTTTTTGCCATCAGGAGTAATTTAGCCGCAATTATTCTACAAGAAAAAAAAATTTCTATTTTATATGTACTTACTACTACCCAATCATACCTCAGAGATGTGGTTTTGGTTCCAGACTGCAATAAAGCGAGTATCACGATAAAGTGAGTTGTAATCTTTTTGCTAATGGAGGGTATTGCCTTCAATTTGTAAAAAACACAACACTTGTGAAGTGCAATAAAATGAAGTATGCCTGCCTGTATTTAAAACAGTGGTCTCTACCTTGGCCCTCCACTTAGAATCACCTGGGGATGGGAGGAGTGCTTTAAAAACTCCTACCACCCAAGCCAATTAAATCAGTCTTCATGGATCTGACTCAGACGTGAGTTTGTTTGTTTGTTGTTTTTTTAAACAGGGCAGCAGCCCTCACAGACAGGAAACAGTGGGGTGTACCCAGAGTTCCCAAGACAGTCTGTCAGCCTGTACCTCATCACAATCTTACTTTCCTCTTGCCTTCACAAGCAATACCTCACTCCCTTTCCCTTTTCTTCCAACACCTCTTTCTCATAGATGTGACTATCTTTAACATTTCCCAGGTGCTTACAAAGTGCAGCCAAGGTTTGGAGCACAATTTAAGAGGCCATTCTTGGAGAACTTCAGCCTCTAGTTTGTTCAGACAGGTAAAGGTGTGTTTGTATCCTGGTAGCCTACGATAGTGTGTCCACACTGTTTTCCACACTTCTTTAATCTATAGTAATTCATTTTTATGTCAACACACAAAATCTGGTCAAAGGATTGAACTCTAAATATAAGGAGATTTAGCCCATATCAATAACATACATAGTACAACTGGTATAAGGGGTCCGCACCTACGTGAATGAGTTTCTCTCTTCCATCTAGAGATTCTAATTCAGTAGGTCTGTGGCAGGACCCTGGAACTGCACAGGTGGTCCTTGGACCAGACTTAGAGAAATACTAATAATGGAAAAAACATGGCCTTAAATTGGGCAGTGTGGTAGGGAATCCCACTGCTGGTGACCTTGGGCAAGTAACCTAACTTTCTCAACCTTCCATTCCTCATGTTTATAAATAATGTTAATAATACCTACTTTGTAAGGTTGTAAGAATTAAAGATAATAAAGAACTAGTACTCTGTATGGAGCACGGCAGGTACCAAACAAATTTTATAAACATTATGTAAAAGACGGTCTGGTGAATAAGTTAACATACATTCAGATTCTTCCAATTCTCTTCCAGCATAAAATAACAAAATAGAACAAAACACAAAAATCCCAGTAGCTGAACAATACCGTCTCAGCTCCTGGAAGAAATCATCAAATGCTGACTTAAGTGTTCTGTGCCTTTATAAAGGTCTCTCGAGCTGGGTATCTAGAGCAGAATGTCTGTTTCTTATAAATCATGACTAGAGATACTGTCCACACTGTCGCACTTTGATAAAAGGACCTCATGATGAATTTCTTCTTGGGTTTAGTTCTAGGGAAAAAATTATCTTTAAATATCAGTCTTTTTTTTTTTCCAGAAACTTTTTTATCTGTCTGAAATCTTAGAGCAAAATTTTATGAACCTGTGAATTTATATATTTTTCTAAGGAAAGAATTCACAGCTTTCATCAGATTCTTCAGGGGGTCCATAGCCCCAAAAAAGAAAACAGCTATTGGCAAAATTGTTCTCATGCTAGGGTGACCAACTGTCCCAGTTTGCTGGGGAATGAAGAAAGAGGCACAGGGCTTTCAATACTAAAATAGGGACAACCCCAGGCAAACCAGATCAAGTTGGTTACCTTACTTCATGCAGTAACTTAATCTGTTTTCATGACCAAAATAGAGCTTATTGCTTCTATAAAATTGTAGCAATATTGCTTTGTTCCTTTGATATGTTACTCCTGCAGTATTGGAGTGTTTCTGGAAGTCGGCAAAATATACATTTCAAATACAGCACTCTGCCTCCTTAGTAGAACTGGAGTGGAGCACAGAGCTTCTTCCGCAGGAACCAGCTGAGTGAGGAGAATGGACACACCCTCCAGGGAAACCCTAAACCTTGACCTGAGTAATAAAGCCCTAGAAATTTTTACTGTTCTTCTCAGTGACAAAACTGAGAAAGAAAAAAGATCGGTCCCAGGAAGCAGTGTATGCAGCTGCAGGTAGAACTCTTGGGTTTCATGGCTGTCTTCTAAACTCATTCATTTTTTAAAAAGTGTTTTAAGTGTTTTATGGTGTTTCACTTTGTTCAGAAATTTTTAATTTTTATTAGAACAAGTCTGTCAGTTTTTTTCTTTATGGTCTGAAGTTTTTTTCTTGCTTAGAAAACCATCTTCACATCAAGATTATGAGAACATGCTGCTCTTTTTTCTGTGGAAGCAGCCATAGCTAATACATAATAAATGTGTGTTGCTTACTCCAACCAAACATTTTTAAGGACACTAAAATGTGAATTTCATATAATTTTTCACATGTCACAAAATATTATGCTTGTTTTGACCTTCCCCCCCTCCCTCTGCCCCCAACCACTGCAAAACCAGTTTTAGCTGGTAGGCTATACAAAAATAGGTGATGGGCTGGACTTGGGCCATGTTTGCCAACCCCCGAAATAGAGGATCGAGTTATCAGCCTCCCCCTCCTATAAATAACCAAAACCAGAAAAATATAATTAACTCATACATTATTGATGCCTAGACTCAAAACATCAAACTGTAAAGACTCAACACAACTCAGAACTACTCAAACTATAATTTGAGGCTATATTCCATTACTTCCACCTAGACTCAAACCATTGCCCTTTTTCTTAGAATTTATATTTCAAGGTTCATTCCTAAACAGGATTTCTGCAGCTATCATAAAATATTAAACACAATAAAAATATGCTTCATTAATAGCAGGTCAGGTAGGAAGTATCTATAGTTGGTGTTCCATTATCTTTCAATCAGGGATATCAGACTTTTATCTTCTGTAAGTTCTCATGTGTAAAAAAGGCAGAGGGTAACCCAGGAACCTGTACCGAGTCTGTTGTAAAGCCCTATATCGGCAAAATTATTAAAGAAATAAATTTCACTATCGAATGTAGACATTGCTTTTTTATTAAAATTTTTTCCTGACTTTTTAAGGCTAGTATATGTACAACAGCTGAAAAAGAACAATCCAAACAAAAAATAAAGTTACTGTCATCTCATGTCCAAGATTAAATACACATTTGATCAAAAGGCATAACGTGATTATTTTCATAAGTATAATTTGATTACTAATATTTAATACAGTTACCTAGTCCCCCACTCCCAGTGCTTCACACACGCGCGTGTATGCACACACAGTGGGTAGTAGAGTTATCTTAATAAGTTACATTTCTCAAGACTTTTGAAAAGTAATACAGGGATTACTAGTGGGCAGGCAGACTCTATCAGCAAGTACAGTACCTCTAATATTACATATAAGAAACTTTGGGTGAAAAACAAAACACTTTTTAAAAATACACACTCAAGCTGAAATGAAATAAAGGGAAACCTTCAAGTTCCAGAAATGAAGAGAAAACACAGAGGCAAAGTGGCGAGCTGCAGCTGCAGCTGCTGCAGCTGCCATGGCCTCAGGGGGTTTCAGTCTGGACCAGATGCAGACGCCAGAAGCTGAGGAACGGGTTTTAATGCTCATAGGAGAGGGGAAAAGTAACTTCTTACCTTTCCCCAAAATAGGGAAGTTGGAACTGGACGACCTGCATACAGCTTAGAGCCTGAGGAGCTGCCCAGTCTTTTTACAAGAGATTAGAAAATCTCTACCCAATATTCTAAGGAGGTAGTAAGGATACTTTCCATCTGCCTGGGGATGGGCCTTAAAGGAGAAATAAAGAACATCCACTAAAAAATATCACTACCCCAAGTATATTTCATGCACAAGTGAGAAATCTGAGAAATTAACATAAATACTGGGGTCTCAAATATCTTGACATTCCTAGAGCCACAGCAAAAGGAACTGAGGAACTACGCTGTAGTGTGTGATCCAGGGCACAGGAACCCTTCAGGAAAACAAGCCCTTCTGAAAATGAGCTCTTACTAAAAAATTACAGACCATGTGAAAAAATAATCCACTATGAGAGAGAGTCACAAGACATTAAAAAATAAAAGATTTATCCCAAGGACTGGAGAGAATAAAATGATATAATATACAATATAACAAGAATGTTTGAAATTATTAAAGGAATAAAGAAGAGATAGAAAACATAAGAAACACAATAAAAATGAATACACAGATTTAAGAGAAAAATTGAAGAGAATGTTAAGAAATGAAAATTACAGCTGTTGAAAAAAAAAAACTGAGTGGATGGATTAAATAGCGATTAGTCAACCTACAGGGAATTAAGAAAATGGAAAATAGAGTTGATGAGGCTAGTCAAAATTCTGCACAGAGAGGGAAAAAAGATAGAAAATATGAAAGAGAGGTTAAGATATATGAAGGACAGGATTAAAAAGATTCACCATTCAGTAAAGAGTTCCAGAAGGAGAAACTAGAGAGAATTAGGAAAATAAAATATTCAGGCAATAGCTGTGAATTCTCCAGAAGTGAAAGAAACCCAAGTCTTCAGATTGTTCATAGCAGCACTTTTCACAATAGCCAAAAGATGGAAACAACCAAAGTATTTGTCAATGGATGAATGAATAAACAAACTGGTTTATCCAGAGAATCGAATAGTATTCAGTCGTAAAAAGGAATGAAGATGAACGGTGAAAATATTATGTTAAGTGAACGAAGGCAGAGTCATAGGATGTTACATGTTGTATGATTTCATTTATTAAATATCCAGAATAAGTAAATCCTTAGAAATAGAAAGCAGATTTCAGGTTGCCAGGGGTCGGGAGGAGGGGAGAACAGGGAGTGACTGCTCGATGGAATGGGGCCTCCTTTGGAGGGTGATAAAATGTTTTGGAAATAGAGGTACTGATTGCAAAACATTTTAAGTGGACTGAATGCTACTGAATTGTACTTTAAGATGGTTAAATTTATGTTATGTGAATTTCACCTCATTAACCCATTTCCCGTTTGCCCCAAGGATACTCGCCAGAGCGCGCTTGCAGCTGCAGCATTTACCCTGAGATAACTCACGGGTCCTAACCTTACTCCCAAAGTGTGCCCCACAATATATCTTGCTTTTATTATTATTTTCTCATCATTCTAGTATATCGATAGTCTTTGGAAACAAATAACATCATCCTATTTATAGCATTCTTTTTTTAGTGGGGGTATTTCCATTTTAAAAATATAGTAATTCTCTATTGCCGAAAATGTCAAATCCTAAAAAACGTAACATTCCTACGTGTGATGTTAACATCGTTCTCGAACAGTTGTTTGCTGAAGATTCATTCGATGAATCCGATTTATGTATATATAATAACAAGTGTTGAGGTGGTGGAGAAATTGCAACCCTCATACACTGCTGGTGGGAATGTAAAATTGTGCCAACACTTTGGAATAGTCTGGCAGTTCCTCAAAATATTAAAGTTACCATATGACCCTGCAATTTTAATTCTATGAAGAAACAAAAACATACTGTCCATACAAGAACCAGTATACAAATGTCCAGAGCAGCATTATTCATAATAGTCAAAAGGTAGAATTAAACTAAATGTCCATCATATTTTCTGGCAATAAAAAGGAATGAAGTACTGATACATGCCGCAACATGGATGAACCTTGAAAACATTATGGTAAATGAAGGAAGCCAGACACAAAATGTCACATATTGTATGATTTTATTTATGTGAAATACCCAGAATAAGCAAATGGAAAGAGACAGAAAGTCGATTAGTGGTTGTGTAGGGCGAGGGGAGGGGAGGTGAGCTAATGGTATGGGGTTTCATTTGAGATGATAAAAATATACTAAAATTAGATTGTGGTAATGATTGCAAAACTGTGAATGTGCTAAACCATTGAATTATACACATTAAGTGGGAGAATGTACAAGATGTAAATTATGTCTCAAGAAAGGGTCATCGAAAAAAAGTAATGAAAGAAGAGATGCAGATCATGATGACAACCACAATAGTTATGTGGTTAATGAGTAACAAATGACCCCAAAACTTAGTTGCTTAAAATAATAAGTATTTATTTTATCACAGTTTATTTTTTTAACACTTTAAAATTTTTTTCAGTTACATTTGGCATTCAATATTATATTAGTTTCGGGTGTACAATGTAGTGATTAGACATGTATGTAACTTACAAAGCGATTACCAAAAAAAAATCTAGTACCCTTCTGACACCATACATACGTATTACAATATTATTGACTATATTCCTTATGTTATACTTTACTTCCTTGTGACTATTTTGTAACTTCCCAGAAGTGGGATCACTAAGCCCTTCTTTGTCTCTTGTTAGAGCCTTTGTTTTAAGGTCTATTCTGTCTGGTATAAGTATTGCTACCCTAGCTCTTTCGTTTGTTTCCATTTTCATAAAATACCTTTTTCCATCCCTTTACTTTCAGTCTCTGTGTGTCTTTTGATCTGAAGTAAGCCTCTTATAGGCAGCATATGTGAGGTCTTTTTTTCTTATCCATTCAGCCACCCTATGTCTTTTGATTGGAGCATTTAATACATTTATATTTAAAGTAATTGTTGATGGAGATGTAGTTGTTGCCATTTAATTAATCATATATTTGATTTTTTTTTTCTTACCTTCTACTTAAGAAGTCCCTTTAACATTTCTTGTATTTCTGGTTTGGTGGTGATAAACACTTTTAGTTTTTCTTGTCTGGAAGCTCTTTATTGGTACTTTGATTCTAAATGATAACTTTGTTGGATAAAATAATCTTGGTTGTAAGTCCTTGCTTTTTCATCACTTTGAATATTTCATGCCAACTCATTCCGTCTTACAAAATTTCTGTTGAGAAATCAGCTTACAGTCCTATGGGAGCTCACTTCGTACATAGCTGACTGATTTTCTCTTGCTGTTTTTAAGATTCTCCCTTTGTCTTTAAGTTTTGGCATTTGTGTCTTGGTGCGGGCCTCTTTGGGTTCATCTTTTGGGACTGTATGCTTCCTGGGCTTGTATGTCTATTTTACTTTCACCAGGTTAGGGAAATTTTCCAACATTATTTATTCAGATAGGTTTTTCAGTTCCTTGTTCTCTTTCTTCTCCTTCTGGTACCCCCATGATGCTAATTTTGGTACACTTGATATTGTCCCAGAGGTCCCTTAAACTAGCCTCATTTTTTTGGATTATTTTCTTCTGATTGGGTGTTTTCTGGTTTCTTATATTCTAAATCACTGATTTACTCCTCTGCTTCATCTAATCTGTTGATTCCCTCTAATGTATTCTTCATTTTATTTAGTATATTGTTCGTGTCTCACTGGTTCTTTTAAGTTTTCTATCTCTATTTTCATGTTTCCTATATCTTTGTTAACATTTTTACTGAGTTCATCTACTCTTCCCCTGAGTTCACTGAGCATCTTTATAACAAGTGTTTTGAACTCTGCATCTGGTAGATTACTTGTCTCCATTTTGTGGAGTTCTTTTTTCTGGAGCATTGTTTTGTTCTTTTATTTGGGACTTGTTTCTTTGTTCCTCATTTGGCTGCCTCCTGTGTATTAGGTAGGGCTCTTATGCCTCCTGCTCTTAGGAGAGTGATCTTATGTAGTAGGTGTCCTGTGGGGCCTAGTGGAGCACCTGAACTGGGTTCTCCAGGTATATCCCTCTATCGGATTGTGTGTACCCTCTTGTTGTAGCCTTGGTTGCTGTTTGCATATCAGTAGGGAGGATTGACCCTTGGGTTGATTAGTTGTGAAGACTGAAGATTGGCCAGCGACTACAGTAGAAGAGCTGTTGTGCAGGGGCTGATCCTACAGAGCAGGATTCACTTTAGCAGGGCTCTGGTACCTGCCCAGTCTGCTCTTTGGATCTGTCTTCCTCAGATGTAGCCCCAGGTGGTGCTCTGCCTCAGTCTAAAGTGGGCCACTGGAGATGTTGGCTCTGGGGATCCCGGGGAGGAGTCCCACCACAGGCCAAGTATAGCTGCAGATCGTGCCCTGCCTGCGGCCACCTGGCATGAGCCACTAAGCAATCTTCAGATGGCCACCACTTATGCTGGGCTTGGATGTGCCTTGAGAGGCCAAGCTGAGAACTAAGGCCGGCTGCTGCTAGTGCCAGGCTTGAGGTTGTTCAGTCAGAGGTATGAAGCACGCAGAAGCCAGATCCTGCTTATTTGGGGTTCGTGAATCTTTGAGAGGTTTTAGGAAAGTTGTAGCATAAGCCAAGATGGACCATTTGCATTGAAAAGCCACTGAAAGTGGTTTGGGTGGGCCCGCAATTTGGGTGGAGCAAGATGTCAGAGAATCACCAGGGCAGGGTGAGCAGAATTAGCCAGGCAGGTGGAGACTCAGATATGGCAGCCGCCAGTGTCTGCATGCTGGGTGGGGGCCAGGCCCAACTAAGGTACAGCGACCTTTGCTAGCACTTCTGTCTGGGACAGAGCTGTCCCTCCAGCTATTTCCCCGAAGCCAGAGAATTCAGTTCCTCCCCATATGCCCCTGGCATCTTTTGAGCTGCTGCCCCAGTGCTGGAGCTCAGAGTGAATGAGTTGGTTAGTGAGTAAATCTGCATGTGGGCCCTTTAAGAGGAGCTCCTGGATCTCCTGCAGCCCTCCATCCCACTCATGATCTCCACTGGTTTTCACAGCCAGAGGTCTTAAGGACTTCTCTTCCTGGCACTGGATCCTGGGCTGGGGAGCCCAGTGTGAGGCTTTACCTCTTGCTTCTCTGGGAAGACCTCCGCAGCCAACATATCCCTCCCAATTTCTAACCGCCACACTCGGTTGTGGGACCAGCCTCTTCTGCATCTCCACCCCTTCTACCAGTCTGGCTGTGGCATCTCCTGTATATCCTTAGATGTAGAGCTTCTGTTCAACTAGACTTCAGGAGATTTTCCGTGACGGTTGCTCTGTAGTTTAGTTGTAACTGTGATGTGGTCGTGAGAGGAGGCAAACACAGCGTTTACCTCCTCTACCATTTCGACCAGAAACTCTATATCACACAGCTTCTGAGAGTCAGGAATTTTAGAGTCACTCTGCTGGGTAGCTTTGGCTCTGAGTTTCTCATAAGGTTGTAGTCAGCTGATGCTGCAGTCTCTGAAGATTTGACGGAAGCTGGAGGATGTCCTTCCAAACTCATACGGCTGTTGGCAGAAGGCTTTAGTTCCTTGCCCCATGGACCTTTCCATGCCGCTATTCATGACATGGCTTCTCCCAGAGTGAGTGATGACAGAGAATGACAGAGTGTACAAGCCTAAGATAGAAGTTGTAGTCTTTTATGACCTAATCTTGGAAGCCGTGTACCTCTACTTCTGCCATATTCTCTTGGTCACACAGACAACCCTGGGACAATATACAAGCATATGAATACCAGGAGATAGGGATCATTGGGGGCCAGCTTGGACTACCCTCTTATGTACCACAGCAACAAATACTCAAACCGACGGTGGCAGAGATTGCTTGTTGTCCCCTAAAATCTTTCCCCTTTTCTGTAATAATATGCCCCTCCTCTCAACTTTAAGGCTCATTGGATGCCTCCATTAGATAAAAACTTCATTTACATTGTCCATCTTTGCAACTAGGTGCTGCCATTTGATTAAGGTCTGGCCAAAGGGAAGTAAGTAATGTAGGGTGTTTATTAAAGAGAGGGTCTGTGACGCTTCTTCGTCCTTCCGTCCTGCTGCTTTTAAAATAGATATGTTAGATGAAGCTCCATCTTGAATCATGAGAGCCAGGGCTGTATTCTAGGGCTGGTAGAGCAAAAAGTTAGAAGCAGTCTGGCTTCTAGAAAAGTACAGATATACTATACCAGCCATATGATCCTTAATTCTGAATTTTTATGAGCTATCCCACCTCATGTAAGCATCTGAATAGTTCAGTATGTAGGAGATATAGTAGATATATGGAGAAAATTATACCACTCTACTGAAGAGCCTAAAGGAAGACTAAGTAAATGGAAAGCTAGCCTATGTTTGGGAATATAGAATATACTAAGAAAGTCAGCTATCTCCAAATTAATCTATCAATTCAATGCATGTTCAAGCAAAATCCTGACAATCTCTTATAGAATATACTGAGTTGATTCTAAAATTCATATGTAAGAATAAAGGTCCAAGAATAATCAAGACAATTTTGAGGAATAATAAAAAGGAGGGCTTTAGAACATAGACTTAAAAATTCAAACAGAAAGACAGAATGCAAAGGGGCTCCAACTATATTTGTAACATTTAGTTAAACAGATAAAAATATTTATAGCAAGTTTTGCAATGTTAACCTTTATTATGTTTGTATAGAGGCTTCGTGAACATTTGTTTTTGATTTTTCTTCAGTTTTGAAATATTTCATAATAAAAATAATTAAAAGTAAAATACCTGGTAGGCGAAGATTAAAGAAAAGAAGGAAAATGTCATGTGCCTCATTCTGAGGATTAATTCTTAGCATATTTCCTCAGTCTTATGCTATGTCTTGCATCTACTAAAAAGTGGCAAAGGAGTGTAGAAAAAGAACATGGGCTTTGGAATCAAACAGGAAATCTGGATTTACATCCTACTTCCCCTACTTAGTATATGACTTAGGGAAGTCATGCAACCTCTTAGCCTTATTTTTCTTATCTGGATAATGGGACAAAACTACTCACTGGAGATGACTGTCCTGAGGTCATTTTAGGACCTCATTCAAGGTTATCTTTATCTATGATGATTACCATTGACACAATTGACAAAGCTTCCTTCTATGTATTTGTAAGATCATAAAATAACTAAAAAGCCATGTAAGAGAAGCCAAGAAATTCAAAACTTTTCAGATATTTTCTGCTTTGTTCTATGATAAAAATGCCTAAAATATTGCATAGGAGTGTTTTCTTTGTCCTTTGGTCAATAATGCTTTGTCTACATTTATGGAATCTTGCAAAATTTCCTTCAAGTTGTCCTGAAAAAAAATTCTGTAGTAATTCTGTTATAATTCTGATTCCTGAAGTATATGATCAGGTAGAGTTCTCTTTCTCCGTGCAAAGAGTGTGACATTATAGTAGATAGAGAAGTAAGAAACCTTGAGTTTTAGTTTGGTTTTGCCACAGACCTTATCTTCAAGGTCATGTACTTAAGAAACGGTAAAACTGTTAGTGAATGAACGCTCATGAAGTTCTTTGCGATTAGGAGAAAAATGCAAAACTTGTCCAAGGGTTATTACTCTTTTATGACATCATTATCATTATCATAATCATGATGTAATTTAGATGTGACTGTCTGCTGAGAAACAATGACTTGAAGGAAAAATCAAGTATACTTTTAGATAATTTTTGTTTGATGAAGTTTCCCAAATGCTCAATTTCTGCTTCTCTCCTTTCTTTCTCCTGATAGGAAAGGCACCCATGCCCAGACCTGGCTACAAGCCTCAGGAGCCCAATGGCTGCAGCTCCTACTTCCTGGGTCTCAAGGTACCAGAAAGTGTATGTATTACCACCATTATTTTCTTAGTGGATTTCTTTTATCTAAGACAAATCCAAGAATTATCACTGATGTAAGTGATTACTTAAATGGAATATAGTTAAGCAATATACTTATTTCAAATTGGGTACAGAGGAAGGAAGATATATTTTTTAAAAGTATGGGATTTCCTTTTCTCAGAGGCAGCTATCCCTCAAATAAGACCTTTGAAATCACTGCTCAAACCTCAGCTGAGCTTTAGGGGATCAAACATAACTTAATATGACACAGATCTGAGAAGTTTGACTTATTTAAGTTAGTGAGCCTAATTTAAACTGCTGTGTTGAAGCTAGCTTATACTGACCAGTGAGAACTGACTGCTATAGTATTGTTAGGACTTTTCATGTTGATAGTGTCAAATCAGCTATATTTGGGGTGTTAACATCATAGAAATCTGCAAACACCTACCTTTCTAATCTTCCTGCTCACACACACACATCCAGCCGCTGGCTAAACATTTATCATCGCACTGCTGACCATTTCTCAAACTGTCAGCCTCCCTTAAAAACAAGTAATAAATTGATTCTGGGGAAGATGGCAGACTTAGTAAAAGTAGGGTTAGTCTCCTTCCAGGTCCACATTGAAATTACAACAAAATTATAAAATAATCAATGTGGAAAATCACCTGAAGTCCAGCTGATCATAACACCTACATTTGATAATATAAAGGAGCCACAACGAAGCTGGTAGGAGGGGCAAAGTCACAAATCGAGCTAGACCCACACCCGTGGGTGCTGGAGGATCACCAGGAGGGAGAGTGTGGTTGCAGATACTCTCTTGAGGGAGAGGGGGTCCTGGTCTCATCTGGGGGCTCTCTAGCACAGGGTCCCAGCCCAGGGAAAAGGAGATTCCAATAACTCTGACTGTAGAAACTAAAGGGGAATTCCAGCCATCTGGGTGAGATGGAAGGAGACTAAACCCCTAGACATCCCTTTGAAGGACCCGCAGAAAGGCTTTCTGACCTGTGGACACCCACCTGGGACACCAGCAGTGGATCAGAGGCTCGTGTGGGATTCATTCTGAGAAAGTCTGCATTACCTGGCATCTGAACGATGGCTAGAAAGGCAGCCACCATTGTGCCTTAGTCTGGTCCCACTACAGGGTAACCTACAGACTATGCCAGCTTAATTGTGCAGACCCCTCCCACAGAGCCATTAGGAAGCACTGGTCAGAGGGGATCAGCCCGCCCTGCCCAACTCGTAGAATGCCCAGGGCAGTTGTTGCTGCCTGGCTGCCAAGCCCTGCTCCAATTCAGGGCCAAGTATTCACGGCGGACTGCCAGGGCTGTGAATGGTGTTTCCAATCACTACTGTGAGCCACGTTTCCAATCTCAGTGGGTGACCAGTGCTGTGAGCTGCATTTCAGAGATAGAGTCAGGTAGATCACTGCTGCCAACATGAACTTGGGTGGATATTGAGGATCTGTGGGCTAGTCCCAGATAGCAGCTGGTCTTGCTGTGATCTGGGACTTCTGCAGGAACTCACAACAGTTACTAAATTTGCAGCAAGACTGAGGCTGTATTGATCTGACTGCCATTGTTTCTCTGAGACTCCGCCACACCTAAACTGCAGATTGCCCAGGGCAGTTGTTGCTGGATGGATGTTAAGCTCTGCTCCAATTCAAGACCAAGCATTCATAGCGAGCTACCAGCACTGTGAGAAGTGTTTCTAATTCCAGCAACAGTGGCCAGCACTGTGAACCATATTTTCATTCCCAGGGGAAAACCAGAGCTGTGAGCTGCATTTCAGAGTTCCAGCATAGGCAACAGCCATCAGTGGATCACTTTGTAGTTCTCACTGGGTAGCCCTGAGCAATCAAAAGCAGTGGGTGACCTTGGCCTATGGGGGAGCCCCTCCCAAGGGGTCACAAAACCAACGCATCTGGAGGCTGGCACCAGACCACAATGGAGCAACTCTTGACTAGACCCATTAGTGATACACACAGAAGGTGGTTGCAACAAGTACCCAAGCCTGCTAGGGCAAAACCCACTCAGTGAGGTCAGCCCCCACACAACAACTCTGATTCTGAGGGCGCAATCAATTCCCACAATTAGCCTGAATGTTAATCCCACCTACTGATCTACTAACAATAGAGGCTTCATGACACCAGAAGATCACACACGATTTACACAAAAATCATGTCCAGAGCCCCTGGCATAAGGGATCAGGGAGAGTGTGCCAATGGGGCACACAGGACACCTTCCACATTAGGCCATCTGGCCAAGGCTGAGAGATGAAACAAATATTCCTGACACATAGAGATGAACACAGAGAGTCAATTAAAATGAGAAAACAAAGAAACATGCCACAAATGAAACAACAGGAGAAAACTCCAGAAAATAAGCTAAATGAAATGGAGGTAAGCAACCTACCAGAAATAGAGTTCAAAATAATGGTTATAAGGATGCTAAATGAACTTATGGGGAGGATAGATGAGTACAATGAAAACCTCAGTAACATAAAATAAGGACATAAAAACTATAAAAAAGAACCAGACAGAAATGAAAAATACAATAACTGAAATAAAGAATACACTAGAAGGATTGAACAGTAGATGAGATGAAGCAGAAGATCGAATCAGCGAATTAGAAGAAAAAGTAGCAGAATACACCCAATCAGAGTGCAACAAAAAGAAAAAAAAATAAAAAAATGAGGATCGTTTAAGAGCTATCTGGGAAAACATGAAGCATAAAAATATCCGGATCATAGGAGTATCTGAAGAGGAAGAGAGAGAGCAAGGGATTGAGACTCTATTTGAAAAAATAATGGCAGAAAACTTCCCTAACCTGGCAAACAAATTAGACATACAAGTTGAGGAAGCACAGAGTCCCAAACAAGAGTAATTCAAACAGATCCATACCAAGACACATCACAATTAAAAGAACAAAACTCAAAGAGAAAGAGAGAATCTTAAAAGCAACAAGAGAAAGGAAGCTAATTACTTACAAGGGTACCCCCATAAGAATGTTTGCTGACTTTTCAATGGAAACTTTGCAGGCCAGAAGGGAATGGCAAGAAATATTCAAAGTTATAAAAACAAGAATCTACAACCACAGATACTCTACCCAGCAAGGCTTTTGATTAAAATGGAAGGTGAGATAAGGAGCTTCCCATTCAGGAAAAAGTTTAAGGAATTCATTACCAATGAGCCAGCATTACAAGAAATGTTAAAGGGTCTTCTGTAAGAAGAGAAGGGGCAAAAAAAACAAACAAAAAAAAACACAAAAAAACAAAAATAGAAATAACAAATATGAATAATAAAATGGCAGTAACAATGTACCTATCAGTAATCACTTTAAATGTAAATGGATTAAATGCTCCAATCAAAAGACATAGGATAACTGAATGGATACGTAAATAAGACCCATGCATATGCTGTCTACAAAAGACCCACTTTAGGCCAAACAACACTCAGAGACTGAAAGTAAAGACATGGAAAAAGATATTTCATACAAATGGAAATGAAAAAAAAACCCAGGGTAGCAATACTTATATCAGACAAAATAAACTGTAAAACAAAGGCTATAAAAAGAGACAAAAAAGGCCATTACATAATAATAAAGGGATCGATAAATCAAGAGGACATAACCTTAGTAAACATATATGCACCCATCATAGGAGCACCTATATATATAAAGCAATTATTGACTGACATAAAAGGAGAGATCAATAGTAATACACTCATAGCAGGAGATTTTAACACTCCATTGACACCAATGGACAGATCTTTCAGGCAAAGAATCAACAAGGAAACAATGGGCCTAAAAGACACACTAGACCAACTGGACTTAATAGGTATTTTCAGAGCATTTTACCCCAAAGCAGCCAAATATACATTCTTCTCATGTGCACATGAAACATTTTCAAGGATAGACCACATGTTAGGACACAAATCAAGTCTCAATAAATTTAAGAAGATTAAAATCATATCAACTCTCTTCTCTAATCACAATGGTATGAAACTAGATATCAACTACAAGAAAAAAACTGGAAAATACACAAACACATAGAGGCTAAATAACATGCTACTAAACAATGAATGGGTTATTAACGAGATCAAGGAAGAAACCAAAAGATACCCAGAGACAAATAAAAATGAAAACATGACTCAAAATCTATGGGACACAGTGAAAGCAGTCCTAAGAGGGAAATTCATAGCAATATAGGCTTACCACAAGAAACAAGAAAAAGCTCAAATAAACAATCTAACTTTAAAATTAAAATAACTAGAAAAAAGAACAGAAAACAAAGCCAAAAGTGAATAGAAAGAAAGAAATAATAAAGATCAGAGCAGAAATAAATGACATAGAGGCTAGAAAAACAATACAAAGGATTAATGAAAGCAGGAGCTGATTCTTTGAAAGGATAAACAAAATTGACATACCTTTAGCCAGACTCATCAAGGAAAAACTAGAGAAAACTCAAATAAATAAAACCAGAAATGAAAGAAGAGAAATAACCATGGACTCCACAGAAATACAGTAGATCATAAGAAAATACTGCAAGTAATTATACGCCAACAAATTGAACAATCTGGAAGAAATGGACACATTCCTAGAAACATACAATCTCCCAAGACTGAGTCAAGAAGAAACAAAATCTGAACCGACCGATTATCACCAATGAAATAGAATCGGTAATCAAAAACCTCCCAAAAAACAGAAGTCCTGAACCAGATGGCTTCATAGGTGAATTTTACCAAATGTTCAAAGAATTATCAGCTATTCTTCTCAAACTATTCCAAAAAATTCAAGAAGAGGGAAGGCTCCCTAACTCCTTTTATGAGGCTGCCATTACCTTGATTCCAAAACCAGGCAAAGATATTACAAAAAAACTATAGGCCGATATCTCTTATGAACATTGATGCAAAAATCCTCAACAAATTATTAGCAAACCAAATTCAGCAATACATTAAAAATATCATACACCATGATCAAGTTGGATTTATTCCTGGGATGCAAGGTTGGTTCAATATCTGCAAATCAATTAATGTGATACACCATATTAACAAATCAAAAGATAAAAACCATATGATCATATCAATAGATGCAGAAAAAACATTAGACAAATTCTAGCATCCATGATAAAACTCTCAGAGTAAAGTGGGAATAGAGGGAACATACCTCAACACGATAAAGGCCATATGTGACCAACATATAGCTAACATCATATTCAATGGGAAAGGCTGAAAGCATTTTCCTTAAGATCAGGAACAAGACAAAGATGCCGACTTCCACCACTCTTCTTCAACATTGTATTGGAAGTTTTAGTCACAGCAATAAAACAAGAGAAATAAAAGGCATGTGAATTGGAAAGAAAGAAATAAAACTCTCATTATTTGCCAATGACATGATACTATATATAGAGAACTCTAGAGGTTCCACCAAAAAACTGTTAAAACCTGATCAATGGATTCAGTAAAGTAGCAGATTACAAAATAAATATTCAGAAGTCAATGGCATTTTTATACACCAATGATGAACTTTCAGAAAGAGAAATTAAAAAAGCAATCCCATTTACAATTGCATTGAAAACTATAAAATACCTTGGAATCAAATTAACCAAAAAGGTAGAAGACCTGTTTTTAGAAAATTATGTCATTAAAAAGAGAAATTGAAGAAGATACAAATAAATGGAAGCATATACTGTGTTCATGGGTAGAAAAAAATCAACATCGTTAAAATGGCCATACTACTCAAAGCAATCTATAGATTCAATGCAATCCCTATCAAAATACCAATGGCATTTTTCAGAGAGCTAGAAGAAATAATCCTAAAATTTATAAGGAACCATAAAAAACCCCAAATAGCCACAGCAATCTTGAGAAAGAAGAACAAAGTTGGAGGTATCACACTACCTGATATCAAATTATACTACAAGGCTATGGTAATAAAAACAGCATGGTACTGGCATAAAAACAGATACATTGATCAATGGAACAGAATAGAGAGCCTGGAAATAAATCCATGCCTATACGTTCACTTAATATGTGACAAAGGGGGTAAGAATATACAATAGGGTAAAGACATTTTTTTCAATAAATGATGCTGGAAAAATTGGACAGATTAGTGCAAAAAAAAAAAAAAAAAGCTGGACCATCTTCTTACACCATATACAAGAAGAGACTCAAAATAGATTAAAGAGTTAAATGTAAGACCTGAAACCATAAAACTTCTAGAAGAAAATATAGGCAGTAAACTCTCTTATATTACTAACAGGAATTTCTTAGTTGTATCTCTTCAGACAAGGGAAACAAAAAAATAAACAAATGGGACTACATCAAACTGAAACGTTTTTGTACAGCAAAGGAAACCATTAATAAAACAAAAAGACAACCGACTGTTTGGAAGAAGATATTCGCAAATGATACATCTGATAAGAGGTTAATATCCAAAATATATAATAAACTTATACAACTCAACAACAAAAAACAAACAATCCAATTAAAAAATGGGGAGAAGATCTGAACAGATACTTCTCCAAAGAGGAAATACAGATGGCTAATAGACATATGAAAAGATGGTCAAGGTGGCTAACCATCAGAAATGCAAATTAAAACCATAGTAAGTTATCACCTCACACCTGTCAGAATGGCTATCATCAATAAATCAGAAAACAAGTGTTGATGAGGATACAGAGAAAAGGGAACCCTCATACATTTTTGGTGGGACTGCAAATTGGTACAGCGCTATGGAAAACAGTAGGGAAGTTTCTCAAAAAATTAAAAATAGATATACCTTTTGACCCAGCAATTGCACTTCTGGGTATTTACCCAAAGAAAACCAAAACAGAAATTCATAAAGATTTATGCACTCCAATATTCATGGCAGCACAATTTATAATAGCCAAGATATGGAAACAACCTAAGAGCCCATTAACAGATGATTGGATAAAGAAATTATGGTTCATATATACAATGGAATATTACTCAGCCATTAAAAAAAAAATGAAATCCTACCATTTGCAATGACATGGATGGACTTAGAGGTTATTATGCTGAGCAAAATAAGTCAGACAGAGAAAGATAAATACCCTATGATTTCACTTATATGCGAAATCCAAGGAATAAAAAGAACAAACTAATCAAAAACAGACTCATAAATATAATGGA
This sequence comes from Rousettus aegyptiacus, assembly GCF_014176215.1. Classification (NCBI taxonomy): domain Eukaryota; kingdom Metazoa; phylum Chordata; class Mammalia; order Chiroptera; family Pteropodidae; genus Rousettus; species Rousettus aegyptiacus. The sequence continues at coordinate 14,112,944 of NW_023416309.1, forward strand.
CAATTTGGTGATGGACAGAGGAGAGGGAGGTTGGGGGGCTGGGAGAATGAGGTGAAGGGTTAAAGAAGTACAAATTAGTGGTTGATAGCTGGGCACAGGGATGGGGAGCACAGCAGAGGGAATGCAGTCCGCATTAATATGATGACTCGATGGAGGGCCAGGGGAGAGAGGGAGCAATTGGGGGGATCATTTTATGAACTATATAGAAGTCTAACCATTGTACTGTATACTTGAAACTAATTTAAATAAATAATTTAAATTACAAAAATAACAATAACAAAATGTTAAGATACTTTAAAAAATTAATATCTTTTAAGTCTTCTTTAGGAAAGAGGTTTTATGTAAAATGTAGGTAGAGGGATTTCATATTTAAACTGTGATTTTGAATTGTATCTTAATATGGCTAAACTCTTCACTTTTCTGATGATTCAAAAGATTTTACTTAGTAATAATTTTCTAAGCAGCATAGTTTATTTCTTCAACTAAAATCCTGTTCACCCAGGTGGCATTTTTGTGCAAACTGGAAAAAAATCCCCTTTCTTCAAGACAGTTTTCTTTCATTTGTCAGAAATTTATCCTAACATACTGATTTTTCTAGAAAAGGAAACTTGACCGCTACTGACTAGATATTTTTCTTAATAAATATATGTCTATGATGTCTTATGGGAAGGTGTCCGCTCAGATATGATGCTTTTGTGCTTTGTACTCCTGCGCAGCTGTACGCCCAGCCTCGTCCACGTAATTGATACATGTATGGACACGGAAGAAAGACAATCTTTTCAAATACATATTTGTATTAGAGAAACCACTTATTTTTGGCTAATATATTTTACTTGATATCAATTTAGTAGCTATGGAAGTGTTATGCACTCTATTTTGGAAGTAATGTCATTTTGTTTACTGATATAAATATTATTAAGAACTAGTTCAAGTTTCCAATTTAGTTGAATTGAATAATAGTCACTACACTCAGCTAATTCTCGGTTACTTCTGTCGTGATATATTTTTAGTTTTATAGATGGGGTACACGCAAAGTAGTTGACTTCAGATATCGGGTGATGGGAATTTACCCAGAATTGCAAAGTCCAGGACTTTGCCTAGTCTAATAATGAGTTAGATTATCACTTAATGTAATAATGTTTGTTTGTTGCTTAAAAGGACATTTTAAACTGCTAAACTCTGTATTATGATTTGAGTGGCCTTGAAATAAAAATTCAAATAAGAGAACACTTGAGACTCAAGGGGAAAGATTCTATTGTAGCTGATTAATCAATCTCCACCCACATCTTGAAACCAGATTTTCACAGATTCCACCAAAGTCCAAGTTTATATTATCAGAAAAACTGCAAAAGATTCTAAGATGCTCTACCTGTGTCTAGACCCACTGTGTTCCCATCTTTTTTATACACCACAGAGCAATTACTCTTCTTTAATCACTCTTTGTGTCAAGTACCTTCCTTGCTCAAGAGTGTTTATTAAATCTAGTTACTTTGGAAGTCAAGAGTATCCATCAACTTACTCTTCTCCCTAATGAAAACTTCTTATATGTGTATATTTCCCTGCTAAGACCCTCGAAGGACTAAACAGATTGACTTGCTCACATATGATTTGCTCATTTTTTCTTTTCTTTACCTGCTATATTCTAAGTTTACCCTTATCTCTATTAATCCTCTCTCCAAATTCTTTCAAATCCTCTAAAAAAATTCCTGTTTGATAACTTTACATGATGGCATTCTATGAACTTACTTACTCAGTTTATGCCACATTTACAACTATTTATAGGAAACTGTGTGTGTGTGTGTGTGTGTGTGTGTGTGTGTGTGTGTGTGTGTCTGTGTCTGTGTTAGATATTACTGTTTGACCATAGTCCCATGGTCGGGAACTCTGTATCTTACACACAACTCATATAGACACGTATACATACCCTTAAAGCAGTGCTGTGTGTGATGGGTTTCTGATAAATGCTGTTGACCTCTTGATGAATGAAGCTTAATTTTTTATACTTTGGAACCTTGACATTCTTTGCTCAAACAAAACCTCACATAAGTTTGAGCTGAATTTGGAAGTCCTGAAGCTCTGCTCTTTTGACTAACCTTCTGATTTCTATTTTCATCATTGTATTGGCCTATAAGTTTGAAAAATACAAAAATCTAAAAGAAAAAGAAGGAAAATGGGATACTCAGCGTTATTAAACTAATAACTAAATCATGATTAAAACTTAGTAACCTATGACTGTCAATCTGATATATTCTCTTGAGTCATTGATGTTTCTCACTTGATCTGAATATGTGGCAAGAATTTCAGAACTGGCTCCTTAATAACAATGTGGGCAAGGTTGCCTAAGGTCCTTGGTCTAAACGTGGCATTTCCTTCTTCTCTTTTCCCCAGATGGACTTGGGCATTCCAGCAATGACCAAGTGCTGCAACCAGCTGGATGTCTGCTATGACACTTGTGGTGCCAACAAGTATCGCTGTGATGCAAAATTCCGATGGTGCCTCCACTCTATCTGCTCTGACCTTAAGCGGAGTCTGGGCTTTGTCTCCAATGTAGAAGGTTGGTATCTTAAAGGCATCTACTTCTGAGCAAGGAGTTTGTTCCTGTTTTCACAAACAAATGTAGACAGAGCCCCTTTACTCAAAGAGGCCATCAAAGCTCACTGCACTTTATAGAACACTAAACAATGCAAGAAGGGCAAAAGGAAGATGCCGGGCTCTCCATTGCTAAAGTTCTTGCTGTCCTGCCCAGGAGCTGCTGGCACCACTCCTGATGGATGGAGCTACACCAAAGCCTTCCCAGAGGTATAAAAATTAATCCTTTAAAACTGGAGAAAAAGTTGCCCAGTTGGCTTTAGTTATCCATTCCACTGTTAAATAATTTTCCATATAAGGAATTATTCTGTATAAGACCACTTGGTTTGGCTTATGCCCTTTTTTTCTTATTTTGTTCTCAGTCAGGAAAAGAATTTCTAAAACCTATCTTTTTTGTATAAAGGTCTACATATGCTTGACAATAATTACTTTTAAACAACTGCTCAGCTATCCAATTTCTAGCACTGATTCTGTAATTCCTTTTTCCTAAATCGTTTTAGGAAAAGTTTTAATCTCTCAGTTTCTGAAGCCAGAACATTCCATCCAGGTATCAGCATTATATATTTTTAGATGGTGATGTTTGAAAGTCAGGCTTATAAAGAGCTGACCCCATGCCACCGAGAAGGTCAGTAGAAAGAATCTTAGGATCTTGGTTATAGATCAAGCCCTAGTCTATTGTCCTAAAATGAATCTGTGAAAGCTTGAAAATATGAATAACTAATTAGAGCCTGTAAAGGGGAGTATCACTCTGTCTGTACCTACAAAGGGTGAAAAGGTACTTGTTGCTAATCTGGGGTTGGGTCAAGTTACTTCCTCCAAGCAATGTTCTATTGATTCTTTCTCCTATATATCTCTTTGATAATTTGCCTGGTTACTGCAATTAACCCAATCTCTGGGTCCTATTCAATTTATTCTCCCCAAAGGGATGAGATATATTTTTATACCACATAAATTGGTCGTCTTTCTCTTCCTTAGAATTAAATCTCAACTTCTTAAAATGACATACATATTCCTTCTGGTTCATCCCTAGCCTACCTCTCCAGCATCAACTTGATTATTTCTGATTTCTCTCCTGACTCCTGCCATTCCAAATTACTTGGGTTGGTTGCTATATTTTTTTGCCTCTTCATTTCCCTTTGCTTAGAACTCTCTGATCATTTGTTTTGTGGTTATTGTTGAAACAGCTTTATCAGTGATGAACAGCTGAAAGTTTTTCCTCTAAATTCAGTACAAGGCAAGGATGCCCACTCTCATCACTTCTATTCAACAAAGTATTGGAAGTCGATTAGGTAAGAAAAAGAAATAAAAGTCATCCAAATAGGAATTGAAGACATAAAACTGTCACTATCTGCAGATTACATATTACATATAGGAAACCCTAAAGACTCCACCAATTAGAACTAATAAACAAATCATTGAAGTTGCAGGATACAAAATCAATATACAAAAATCTGTTGTGTTTCTATACACTGATAATGAACTATCATAAAGAAAAATTTTATTTTAAAAATCCCATTTACAATTTCATCAAAAAATAAAATACCTAGGAATAAATTTAACCAAGGAGGTAAAGGACCTATACACTGAAAACTATAAGACATCGATGAAAGAAATTGAAGAAGACAAAAATAAATAGGAAGATAGTCCATGCTCATGGATTGGAAGAATTAATACAGTTAAAAATGTCCATATTACCCAAAGTAACCTGCAGATTCAATGCAATCCCTATCAGAATTCCAAAAGAAGGTGTTCTGAGATGCCTCCCATAATAACCCTTACCCCAAAAGGATAGAGACCCTTACTGTGGGCTCCCATACCACTTTGGGGTTGTTTCCATTATGGTGTAGTGTAACAATCTGTTTACCTTTCTATCCTGTCTGCCCCTTTGTCCAGACTGTGAGATCTTCGAGTTAGGATCTCTTTGATATCTGTATCATTGGTGTCTAATGGAGTGGCTGACCAACATATCCAAGAGGCGCAGTTTTTTTCAATAAATGAATGGTTGTTCATCCCACACTTGAACAGGGAAAGCTATAGGAAATAAAGTAGTGTTATCTGTGAGAGTATTCTACAAAAATGGTAAATTTCTCATGGAGTGAACATAGTGGTATGGGAGATTCTGATTGCTAACCATGGTTTTGACCTGAAGGTCCATAAAAGGAGGACACCCCAAAGTCTAGTAGAGCTCTATTAGATTGGATAGAAGCTTCTTTGAAAAAGATTCTTTTAAATGTAAGTCTTCTTTTTAAATTTTGTATTTGGATTACTTCCTCAACTTTCCTCTGGGTATTGTGTCAACCATGGAAATATTTTGCCTCTTTAAAATTACTCATACTACTTGGGGTAATCCTATATATTAACCTTTATATTTCTCTATATCTTTTTCAAGTAGCTTGTGATTCTCTGGCTGATACTGTCTTCAATACTGTCTGGACCTTGGGCTGCCGACCCTTTATGAATAGTCAACGGGCAGCCTGCATCTGTGTGGAAGAGGACAAAGAAGAATTATGAGGAAGAGGTGATTCCTTTTGTGGTTTTGAGTGACACCACAGCTGTTCGTCTTGGAGATGGTAGTGTGCCGGATGTGTCTCATCCTTTTTTCCCAAAAGTTTGGGTACCATAAAGCAGGAGAAGAGAAATATTCTACAGCTGAAAAGTGAGTCCCATCCTTTGAGGAGAATTGGAAAAAAGACATGGAGTTATTTGAAGCCTACTCCTCACTTTAATGCTGGCCTCCCCAACCAATACAATTTGCCTGGAAATTCAGTTCTTAGCTTAAAGACTAAAATTAAGACTAAAATACTGAGATTCCTGGACTTGATAATTATATTAATAAGTGAAATTTTGGAGCGTCCAACCATTCAGGAGACAATGACTTTCCTCTGGTCCATGTTTCAGTTGCCAGTAAGCAACTCACATTTAATAAAGTGTACTTTTTAGAAAATTTGAAATGAGATGAACGAATTCCATTATCGCTAATATGTTTCCATTTCACTTATAAGAGAACAGAACCCAACCTGGTAAGTTCCACCAATATTAACGGTTATTCCCACTGGTGCCAAAAAGAACAGGTGGTCAGAGGCTTACCTCATTAAAGCCAATGGAGGTGAAGGTCAGACGAAGTTTGGTCTCTGAGGTTCTATTTTTTCCTTCTGTGAACTGTTCCTGTTTATATTCCCAACTACTAGGTAGTCTTTGTGTGATGTTAAGATATGAGAAGTACTTGGTAAAAACTGCCACCGAAGATAGCTAGGAAAAGTCCCTGAAATCTGAAGGGAGTGACAGACAAATGGTCATTCCTTAGATAGTGGTTACCAATTCTGACAGTGGATTAGAATCACCTGAGGAGTAATACAAAGCAAAGAATCTCTGCAGGAGGTATCTACATACAGGTATACCCCTTTTATTGTGCTTGGCTTTGTTACACTTCACAGACATTGCATGTTTTACAAATTGAGGGCAAGATCTTTCACCAGCAAAACAATTACAGCTCGCTTTATTGTGATACTCACTTTATTGTGGTGGTCTGGTACCAAACCAGAAATATCTGAGATATTGGCATTTTATAAACTCTTCCCAAGTGGTTCTGATGCCCTCTGAGGGCTGTGGGCCACTAAATTCAGGGATTGGCAAATGAAGGCCCCTGGGCCAAATCAGGTCCAACATCCGTTTTTGTTAAGTTTTATTTGAACACAGCCATGCACACAGATGTTTGTGGCTGCTCCTGTGCTACAACAGCAGAGTTCAATACTTGTGACAAAGACTGTATTGGGCCAGAAAGCCTAAAATGTTTACCATTTGGCCCTTTACAGAAAAAGCTTGCCAACTCCTTATCTAGATCGTTCTCTCCCTTCCCTTCCTTTTGTTAATTTTACTGGTTCCATTAAGAATTGTTGCTTGTAGCCATTTCTAAAAGAAAAAGAAAACTGTTTTTTAATCTTATATAAAGCCATAAAATTAATTGGCATATTAAAAAACTGGATTTAACTACATATAAAATTTATCTCTGTGGTTCATGATATTTATTTCAATAAAATTTATTAAACACAAAACAGTATGGTATATTTTTTATACCCTTTTCTATTGTCTTATCAGTCTGAGGGCATAGAATGCCAAATAACGGCATATGATACCAAATTTTAATTTTGTCTACAGTTCAGTCATTGAACCATATATATTTATTAACATTTATTAATTGAAAATATTTCACCGAAGACAATATAAAAACATCACAAAAATTGTGTGAGGGAAAAATCAAGTAGTACTTTTAAGTACACATTTATATTGATAAACTTCCAAATTCTCTATAACTATTCTGTATTTGAATTAAAATTTCATGATATAATTATTATTTACATATTTAAGGAGTCACTGGGTATTTAAGTCATAGTTTCAAGCAACTATTTAATTTTTTTAAGTTCCTAATTTGAAATATTATATCCAGTTTCTCATTTTAGTGGTCCTACTGCATCTCACACTAGGTATTTTATTGTAGGAAAGAAATAGGGGAAATGGATGAGTCACTTTCTTCATGGACAGCATAGCTTTTGACCTTCGGAGGATGAAGCCCCAACTGAGTCAAGTCAGTCAGCAGTGAGCTGACCTCTCTTGACCCAGTGGGCCAGAATCACAGTGAGTCAGTTCTGGGAGTTTGTCTAAACCAACAGCATGAGATTTAAAGAAGAGCAGTGTTCTAGGGTGTTGACTGATCTTCTCAGAGGGAGTGGGAAGAAGCTGCAAACAGACAGGCAGCCCAAAGCCAGGACTTGAGTGTCGAATGTCCTAGTCCTCCCAATCAATGCTGATCGGGCCACCGGTCAGCATCTGGCTCTGCAGACCAGCCACGTCCTCTCCTTGTACTGCCTCCCGACGCATTCGCTGGTGGCAGCCCTGTGCACAGCGGGAACGCTCCTCCAGCATTCCACAGACAAGGACCTGGCAGTGCAGAAACACTTCCTGAAAAGACCATAATTATAATTAACAAAAACAGTGATAGCAGCCATCACTTGTGGGGCATTTTCTAGAAGACAGACACATGAGACCAGATGTTTCATATGTATTATCTCATTTCATCTAAAAAACAACCCTTTGAGGTAGGTGTTAACATCCTCATTTTACAGATGTGGAAAGAGAGAGAGGTTAAGATACTTGCCCAAGTCACATGTCTAGTAATGTGGCAAACACACTGAGTCCTGTGGGTGATTTAAAATCCATATCCATAACTCCTGCATTTATGCAGAGCCAAGAGAGACCTTTGTGAAGGCCACATCTAATAATATTAACATCTTCATCACTCACATCGAAGTCTGGGAATAATATTGACTCTCAGGCGCTTCTGTGTAAAACAAGTTCTTTCTCCAAGCTTCTTCCTATAAGTAACTTCCCAAAGCATGCTGCCTAGTTGAGGAGGGAGACCAGGATTAGCTGCCATGATTGGCAGTGGTTCTGAAACAGTGATGAAGCAGGGCTGGAAAGGACATCAATGCACTTAAATGCAGTATGGAAAAGACTGTTGGTCTCCTAAACTTGCTTTTGTTGAAATGCTTCAACAACTCTATTGAAATGATAAACAAAAAATTTCCACCTTAACATACTCTATATAGCCTCTTATAACCTCTGTTCATGTATGTATTTTTAATGTAGCATATTCAATATGCATATAAATTGCTATGACAACAGTTTTTTCCTATCTCCTTTTTCTATATTTCCATATTTCTATACCATTTTAATAATTACTTAATACCACACTAATTAATATATTGCAGCCCTATTTGTTCGGGGGCTTTTTTTCACCCTCCTAATAATAATGCTCTATAAACACATCCATTGAATCTTGTTTTTATTTTTTTGCTTGTTTTTGAGAAACTGTCTGAATTAGAATTTTAGACAAAAGAATATGATTTTATGATTATTATATAGTCTGAGGCAACATTCCAGAAAGGGTACCAATTTATATTGCCACTGTATACTTCTTATAATTTTGCAAGCATTGTGATTTATAATTTTTATAAATTTAAAACATATAAAATAGTCTTATAATTGTTTTAATTGGCATTTTAAGTACTATTTTCACCAAACATTTTACTATTTGTCTTTTCCGTGAAATTTCTGTCCATGTTCTTTGCCATGTGACTACCACGCAGGCTTTTTCAACTAGACTTGCCCACAGGATTTAAAATTGTGATCATATAGTATTTTTTTTTTTTGAACAAGCACAATTATTTTACTGGGAGGGAGCAGATAATTATGACATTCACGAAGGTGTTAAGCTTCTAGATGGCTAGTTTTACAATATTTTTCATAGAGGTAATACAGATCTTAACCATGAACTTATAGAATGTCAACAAATTAGGACACTAAAAAGGAAGGCTCAGGTCAGGGGGGTTATGAGGTAAAGGTGTTCAGCTTACTTTATGGTCTTTGCCTACAAACTTGAAGACAGGGACTTGGAAGTGCTTTGCTAGGTGATCCCGCGATGTGTACTGCTTTACTGAGTCATCTGAAACACAGCTGAAAGGACAGGACAGCACGTAAGACTCGATTGTTTAAACAGAGGTGGAAAAATAATGCAGGCCAATGTGTTTGGTCCAAGGAGAGGCAAATTGGGTGGAGGAGACTGGGCTGCACTCAAGTTTTTTAAGGATAAAGAAAAAATGAAATTCCCTTCCTGCGAAGGCATTTTCAGACACAGGCCTTCTCATTAACACTCTCTGCCCATCTGTCACTCACTGTGCCCACAAACTGGGCACAAGGACCTCCTGTTAAGTCAATATATTGAAGTATTAGCAATGGCAACCACATTTATTTCAAAGATACCTTTTGAAATAAAGGTATGTTTGTAAGGCTGTATTTTCATTTGTAATATATTGCAGGAATTCTGCACTCGTGTACTTTATTATTGGTTTGAGAAGGCTTTTTTAAAACTAGATTTCATAAATATTTTGAACACCTAAAGACTCTCCAATGGAGGGGATTCAATGTTGAGCAAACCCCAATTTGTGTATCAAAGAGCTGCATAAAGATCCCAATTTCTTAGATAATATTGGAGGAAGTCATGCATCTCCAAATTGTTTTAATCCCTCTTTTCCCAAATTTAATGCTAAGTTATAGTTTGATAGGGTTTGGGGGTTTTAATCTCAGGTCTACTACTTAAAGTTAACTCCTAGGCTCATCTCAGGGTTAGCTGGAGGAAAAGAAATGTTATGAATTCTCCAATTCAGGCCAAAGGTTAGTAGTACTGATGAAACTTTCTTCACTAAACGTCAAAGGCCAAGAATCACACTTGTATTATGTTTTCTATTCTGAATTCTAAATGAACTTTTCCCCCTAAGTATATTTTCTTTTCTATAGATACCTAATAGTGCCTGTCTAATGGGCCAGGAAAAAAGTAGGGATCAGCTACAAAAGCCTGTGAAACTGGGCTCCGTGAGCCTACAGGTCACTTTCTAGTTCACTGCTAATTGTTGTTTCACTTCAGTACAGTTGAAAAATCCAATAAAATTATTTAAAAATCAGGCATCTTCACTTGTATTACTACTGGTATTCTCTGAACTGAAGAGGATCTAAACATAATATGCTTTCTTTTTTTTTCTTGTATTTATGTATTCATTTTCATTTTCCTGAGGTAAAATTAATTTCTATCTTCTGATTATGTTCTATAATAAATCCTATTGCACTTCTAATCTGTGCACCACACTCTGCCGGGTGCTGCAGAGGATATAAAGATGAATAATATGGCCTATGAAATCAATGAGTTTATAGTCTAATATTTATAATAATAATAACAGTTACACAACATTAAAATGGCACTTTCACCTGTTTCAGCATTTTCAATTTATCTTTATCTAAAAATGCTAGGGGGGTGGGAATTTGGAATAAAAGATAAATAAAATAGAATAATTGAGATGTGCTCACAGTGTATATTACACACTGGATTTCAAAGACTTAGTAAAAAAGAGAATTTAAAATACCTCATTAATAATTTTTTTATTGATTAGCTGTTGAAATAATATTTTGGAGAAAATGGGTTAAATATATAAAATATACTATTAAATTTAAAAAATAAATTTAAATACTACTATAGTTGTTTAAAAGAGAAAATGAGGGAGAAGAGTCGTTCCTGAGTACCACGTTACAGAATAGAACTCAGGGAAAATTCTGACTCTTGGTTTGGTGTTTGCTGTGATTAGACGATGCTAGTTCTGTCAGCTTCAAGTTCATGTGCTAAAAGAAAGGAATGATGATATATGATAATCCCAAGAGTTTGGTTATCCAAGAGTTGTCCAATATTCGATTTAGGAATTCAGTAAGTTTCTTTTTGGAGATTAACTTTCTAATTCTACTTTGCTTAGGCTCATATTAAATTATTTGCATTCTCAGAGCATATGCCAACTAAAGCTAGAGGGAGTTGAATCAGATGTGCTAAATATCAGGGGGAATCCAGCTTGATTTAAATTTAAGCCAAGGACAATGAATCATCAAACAATTTATAAATATAAATAAACTGCATTGTGTTTACTTTAGGGCTCTAGACTATTATGATAAATGATCATTCAATAATTCATTAGGCAACTATTCAATGACCCTTACCATAGGCTAGGCATTGAGGAAGATGGGAAAGGTAGGACGCTTTCTAGTTCAGGTTGGAAGAAATCAGAGAAGGCTTCACGGAGGCAATAAACTTGCTGAATCTTGAAGGACCAGTAAAAATTAGGGAAAAAGGGGAAGAAGAGTTTAGGTAGAAGAAACAACAGGTGCAGAGTCAGGAGGGTGTAAGGAATAGAGTTTGGGAATTGCCTGTAGTGCCCTTTGGCATGAACAGAAACTCGAGAAAGTAGAGGTCAGAGGGTGAGGCACAGTGAGCCAAGTTGAGAGCTGGATTTTATCCTGAGGGGTTATCTCATATGCACCATTATTGTACTACCCATTATTGTACTGGAGATGAGACTATTTGCCTGTTTACTAAATAGGCCTACACAGCTGTGTTTTATTGTTCTTGCTTCTGCTTTTTAAGCATTTTAATTTCTTCCACAGCTTTCCCCTTCTTCGCCCCCGTTTTGTGTGTGATGGAAAATTAAATAGCATAGCTTCTTAGAATTATCTAAAATAAAATATATAGTCCTTAATGGAGAGTCTGAATAACAGACATATAAATTAACATCACAAGCTTTATTGAGATTCAAGGTTATGTGTTTTCCCAGTAACTGAGTTATAATTACACATTTATTTTTGCAAAAGTAAATATGAGGGGCAGAGAAAACTCTTGGTGTGAAAGAAATGTTCACTATTTTGATTATAGTGATGATGGCTTCACAAGCGTAGTTATCAGAACTTACAAAACTGTACATTTTAAATATGTATATTTATTGTATGCCAATAGTATTTCAATAAAGCTGTAAAAAATTTAAAAGGAAACAAAACCCACTCTCCTCGAAAAGGTAAATCCATTCCCTAATCTACTTAGCATTAAGTATGTGATTGAAAATAAGAAATAAAAAAATGATACTTACACTTTTCATTTTAAAACTTTCCGGAGATTACTTTAAGATGTCAAGAAAACCAAAGGGCTATCGATCCCTGTGAGAGCTATTATTGGCCACCCAAAGCAGCTCACAATGACACATTTTTCATATTCTGAAAACATGCTATTAGACTATCAGAATCTGAGGCTAGAAGTACTCCTGCTGGTAAACAGTTAAATTCACAAACCAAAGGAAATCAAGACTCATTAAAAAGTTTTCAGCAGGGGTGTGACAATTATACATAATTTTTTCTTTTGGCTGGATACCCAGCTACTCTGTGGAGCTGAGTTTTGCAAGTTGAGATTTAGGAGCAGTATTAGGAAGCTGTTCTAGCTGCCCAAGTAAAAGATAATGAGGGCTGGAATTAAGTCAGTAAGAGTGGCATAGAGAAAATGGGGTATTGCTATTTTTAAAAAAAGCTTCTCAGTCAGTTCTAATGTGCATTATGGATTGAAAATCACTGTGCGACAGGTGAAGCTTGCCTGTGATGAGAGACCTGGAGAAGTAAAAGCAAAGTAGAAATTTCAAAAAAAGGATCTATCAGGCCAGTTAGTGAAGGGCGTGAACCAGAGGCACTCTTATGAGGGCATTTCTCTTTTCTTAAGCTGCAGATCTTGATCCTATGTGAGATATGTCCCACCTGACACTGAGAACAGGAAGAAAGTGACGAGATACTACCATGAGTTTGGGGTCTGAGTGTGACTATCCTGGGAATATAAGCAATGAGTGTGACGACTGCTGGTCTTCCAAGGACACCTTGAGACACACATGGTTCTCAATCCAAGGAGCCTTAGAAATGTGGAAATCTCCTTTGTATAAAACAAGCAAACAAAAACAAACTCGCTTCATCTTTCTGCTCCTAAAACCTACCAAGTATTTCTTCTCTCTCCTTTACTATCAAACTTCTTAAAAGAGAAGTCCGCATTTGCTTCCACTTTCTCATCCCCTTGCCCTTCTTAGCGCCCATCTGGCATCATGCCCTACCCTCTCTGAACAGGTTAATCAATCTTGTAGTTTTGACTATAAATGGGTGATTCTCTGTCCTTTATCTCTAGTCCTGACCTTGCCCCTGCGTCTAACTGATATGCATTTCCAACTGCCCACTGAACTTTTCTTCCTATGAATCCTGCAGGCACTTACAATTCAATATTATTATTTGGAATTATATTAGGTATTTTCACCTCAGATCTTCCTTTCTACCTGTGTACTTTCATCTTGGTTAATGGCACCTAGTCGGTTATCCAAGCTAGACCTCTTGGAGTCATTTTTGACTCCTCTTTCCCTCAACAGTTTTACCAACACAATGTCAATAAATCATTTCTGAACTCATTAAGAGTTCACAAGAGTGCCCTGTTGTTTTAGGAGATGACTGATTATGCTTGCACACTTAGAGGCTGGATGTGAATTGGGAATAATAAACAGTTTAAGCAGCATAATTACCCATCCCGGATAAGGTAGTACTTCAGGATCTCATCGATCTTGGAAGTGGGGGTGGCAAAACAGCTCTCCACCAGGCTCTCTAAGCCACTCACGTGCACCAAGGGCTCGATGCCAAAGTAGAGGGAGTCACGGAGCTTAAGGGTGGGCAACGCTTCTCGGTAAGGCTCTTCGAACTCGTTGTCCTTGAAGATCTCCAGGGTGAATGGGAAGATTCCATGACTACGGCTCATGATTTCCAGTGGGGGGTTTCGAAGGTTGGGAACGTATCCTTCAGAAATGGTGTACAGGCGTGGAAACTCGCAGGTCACAGGGATCAGCAGCTTGCTGGTTCGGATGATGATGTCCCCACTGCTCCCCGGGGTCTGCTTGGGTAGACCTGTCACAAGGTTGCTAGCCACAATCTTGTCATTTACCACCTGAGCCAGGCCAGGATGAAGAAGGAGATTTTACATTTATTTCTACAAAGTTATTTTTGTTCTTAATCACAACAATCTCCAAACCTCAAAACACATTAGAGATTTGATTGCTGAAGCCTGAAACATTTTTACTTTACATCTTTCTTCATGGTCAACCCACACATTCTTTTGGAATATTGCTCATAAAACCTGAGCTATGCAGAGTCAGCAAATTCAAAGCTCTGATATTTTAGAAAAGAACAGCTTATATTTATATATTTTTTTCTGTAATCCTAGACCTGGTGATCATGCTGCAGCATGACCTTGCACTGAACTCATCCACACACAGAATTTCAGCTGTCACATTTATGTCCATAGTTTTCAATTTTTTATCTTCAGCCTTGTCAGCTCTTTTGTGTACCAGAAACTCTGACTCATCATGGGGCATTTCCATTTGATTATCCACAGATATAATAAATAAAACCTGCCTAAAGTGGGACCATCTTCTCTTTGACTATCCGCCTTCCCACCCCAGGTTTCACCCCAAGTCTAATTAGCTCTCTGATTTTCTCTTAGTCATAGTCAATAAACAAATATTTGTTTAATCAAATGATCACGAAGGCCTCTGCACTGATCTCTGAGATCCAGGTTGTCTTTCTTCCTATCCATTTTTCACACTTCTGATTTCATTAGGACAGTGCCTGCTTAACCCTACATTTACAAGATAAAGCCTTGAATGCCTCCCCAAGCATACTAGGCAAATCTTTGGAAGCAGAGTTGCGGGCCATCTACTTTTCCAGTTCCGTTTTCCGATATGAACTCCTTGCCAGTTAGGCTGCATTGCCCATTCACTGCAGCATAGGCCTTACCTACTCCCATCTCTGGGACTTGCGCACTTTTTCCTATCTGAAATGCCTTTTCTTTTCCTCTCTACCTGTATAAACCACACACACATTTCTACCCCAATTCAAGTTCTATTTGTCTTGACTGCTCCAGTGTTTGTTCCTTTCTGGCCTCATATAGCACGTGTCTTCTGGATCGCTGTCTCTTATTTATAGTCTGTGTGTATTGTCATCTCAATACTATTGTGTATGTCCCTAAAAACCAGGAAACTTATTTCATATATCCCTTAGACTCCCCAGCACCGGGCTGTGCACAGATTCTTGGATGAAAGTATAAACCTTCTACCTCCACCTGGTTCAATACTTGAACTCATTTGCTACCTCATAAATGGACCACCATCTATATCAGTCACTTTCTTAAAGTGAAATAAATGGTACTGGTGCTGATGCACTCAGGAAAATGTCTACCTGTATTCGAGAGATGGGGCTATTGGAGAACAGAAATAGCAGAATTCTTCTTAACTTCCTATCCTCACCGTGCCAGGATCATGGCAGATGCTCAATAGTACATTTGTTAAATGAATGGCACATAATATTTTGAATTCCATTCTTCCACGTGGAAATATTCCATCAAGGACACAAGCCATACCGCATACCTCTGTCAACTACCTCCCAAATAACTGGCTTTTGGTCATTCCCCAAGTGTCCTTCAGGAGGAACCTACATCGACCACTGTGCCACATGTCTTGAGGGAGAAGAGAATGTTGACATGGGTGCCATTGGATACTCCTCTGCAGGAGGTGTTGGTCAGGAAGAGCTCCAAACCGCCGACCAGGTCCCTGGGGATGTTTACTTCAATGGTGTTGGACTTGCACAACACAGGAACTGAGGCAGAAAGGGGCTAATGTTAGAGCTGGGAAACCTAAATGGGGAAAAGGGTCAGAGAAGGCTCCTAGAAGAAATAATTTCACCCTCCCAGAACTTGAGTTTTCTGTTCTATCCTCAAAGAAATCCTTGAGGCTCAAAACAATTTGGTCAAATAATGCTCCTATTATGCCCCAAATGAGAAAATGTTGTGTTCAAGTTTCAATTCAACAGATATTTATTGCAAAGTGCGGCTGGTTTAACTACATGAACTGAAACACTAAAAAATTAACTTTTAGCACCAACACAATTTATTGGGAATACAGAAAAAGTACTGCTTTGATGTAGGCTTAAATGATACTACTTTGATTTTATGGTTAATAATTGCCCCGTAAAACAGAGGTAATAAAAACAGTGTTGGTACACTTGCGGAAAAGTTCCAAATTGTCCTTGCATTGTTCAGTAAACCATAAACCCTAACTACAAATTCCACTTGCACTTAAAATAAAAAAGACTGCTTTTCCTTAGTGTTACCGATGTTCACTTCTTCAGACTCCACAAATACCCAAAAAGGAACACTTATGGACACTGTCAGAAAATACGTGAGGATAATATCGATATTAGGGGACCTGCCATAACAAATGGTACAGTAAAAAAAAATCAGGGATAGTTGCTTATTAAATATTTGGTGAATGAATTAATTAATAGTCTGGACATAAATAATCCAATTTCTAGAGAACAGTTCTCAGGGGTTTGTTGATGCTCATATTTTGAGTGTAGGGAGAAGAATCAGTTTTCTATGGCTTTCGACTTAGTTTCACAACCCAATTATCTGTTAGAAAAGAGAAGAACTGCATAAATGTCTTAGACTTCTAAATTCAGTATTAGTTATATAAATAATAATAAAAATGTGAGGGGGGAAAAAAAGCAAAGGTAAAAAGCAAAGGAAACCTTATGATCCAGCAATCCTAAAGAATTAAAAGCAGAAATATTTGCATACCCATGTTCATAGGACTGTTCATAAAAGTCAACAGGTAGAAGCAGCCCAAATGTCCATCAACAGATGACTGACTAAACAAAATATAGTATATATAGGCATTGGAATATTATTCAGCCTCATAAAGAAAGGAAATCCTGTCACATGGTACAACATGGATGAACCTGTGGACATTATGCTAAGTGAAATAAGTCAATGGCAAAAAAGACAAATACTGTATGATTCCACTTATATGAGGTATCTAAATTAGTCAAATTTACAAAAATAGAATGGTGGTTGCTAGTGCCTGGGGGAGGGGGAAATGGGAAGTTATCTTTTAATGTGTATAGAGTTTCAGTTTTGCAAGATAAAAAAGTTCTGGAGATCTGGTGAATATACTTAACACTACTGAACCACACATTTAGAATTGGTTTAGATGGTATATTTGATGGTATATATGTATATTTTAACCACAATTTTTTTAAAAGCAAAGGAAAATTAGCTTTTTTATAATCTTTTCTTAGAGATCTTCTCTTTTTACTAACACCATAGCGAAGACATAGGGATATATACTGCTGGAAGAGCTGGTGTTCTCAAAGATGAGAACCCTGACACATATGGGCGGGGAAGGCAGAGAGACTGGGGAGTGGGGAAAAAGTACAAATCAGAGCAGTGGTCAAGCCTGTGCATGTACTACCTTGGCAAGTGTGGTTATCCTCAGAAAGCACCAAGCCCCGGGGACATTCACACTGATAGCCCTTCTCAGACACAAGGCAAAAATGGCTGCAGCCTCCGTTGTTATTGTGGCATCCTTCAATGTCTGCAATAAAAACCAAGAGAAAAGGAAATAATCTTAAAGCCTTCTTCCCCCAAAATTCTGGTTCTTGGGATGGCACTTTGCATTAGGGATTATACTTAACACGTTGTAGTGTCACTGGGGCCTAACTCACTCACTAAGACACGTAGGGAGGCCCACAAAAAATATTTATTAAATGTTATAGCTACAAAGAGCAATCTTACAACATCTACAGCTCTACCCACTCAAGCTAGTCATTTTCTAAAATGTCCCTCAATCTGGATTTGTCTGTTTTCCTCATAGTTGGACTATGTTTTGGGACTGTGGACCAGTACCAGTCCGTGGCTTGTTAGGAACCATGCCGCACAGCAGGTGTGAACAGTGGGCTAGTGAGCCAAGTTACATCTGTATTTGCAGCCACTCCCCAGTGCTGGCATCACTGCCTCAGCTCCACCTCAGATCATCAGGCATTAGACTCTCATAGGAGCACAAAAAGGTTGGGGACCACTGTTTTGGAGGAAGAAGACCCAAAAGTCATTTCTTAATTGCCGTAATATTTAATTCACCCAATTCAAAATTTTATAGAGTATTATTGATGTTAAAGAATATACATTCAACTGGAACTGCTAGATGGTTCAGAGTTATTGCCAGTTGGTTGGATACTGGTGAACCTTCTCCTCGATCTTTAGGAATAACAGCACTGGGGATAACATGTTTTGAGCTGACAGCACAATATAAAAATGAGACCTGGACAACACACAAAGAGAGTCTACTCAGTCAAGCTCTTCGTGACATTCCTCTTACGAGGTGATTTTTTTAAAGTTTCCTTTTTTAAAGTCTTGCATTTTCAAAAAGTACACTCAATCAAATGGATAAAAAGTAAAATAATCAGTTGAAAATTAAACAAACTACCATGTGATTTCATAGTTAGCAGGGGGAAAAAAAAGACCTTTGAGGGCTCTGGATATTACCTTCTAGGTCAAGAATCATCAAACTATGGCCTGCTACTTGTTGTAAATAGTGTTTTATTGGCAGACAGCCCCACCCATCCATTTACCTATTGTTTATGGATGCTTTCTCATTGCAAGATCAGAGTCAAGTAGCTTAAACAGATTCTGTATAGTCCACGAAACCTAAAATACTTACTATTTGGCCTATACAGAAAAGTTTGAGGACTTCTGTTCTAGGGGTAAGACAACAAAAGGGAATGCTTTCAAATCATGAAATGCTGATTTCGTTATAGCTGTAACTCTAAGTTCAATAATAGCAAACAAAAAAAAAAATTAAAAAGGATAAAAGTACTCCTATGAGTTTTGAAATAGCTGAAAGTGATATATAACAGTGTAAAAGAAAGCATAAAGATATGCTCTAAGATGTTAAAATCAACAATAGAAAATTTTTTTTGCTTAAACACATTTGTTTCTTTAGGTAGTCTGTTAGATAATTCTTCTTTTTCAAAATAAAAAGTTTTTTTTTAATTTTTAAGTAATATTTGTTTTTTTGTTTTGAAAATGTTATGTTCATAGAAGAAAATACAGAGGAATAAAAGAAAGATAACTAAAATGATCCTCAGTAACACTTAAGGATTACAAATATGACTCTTAATCATAAAGTATAACTCACAAATTTTATCTTCTGCTGAAATATTTTTCAGTCATGATTATTATGTCTTAAAATTATATGAGGATTAACTGTAATATTTCCAATAAAAAGCTCATGAATAATTACAAATGTTCCTCATGGAACATTTCATTAATATTCAAATATGCAAAGATTATTACATAAAATAATTAAGATTTAAGAAGGATTCAGGACATTACTCTTATTCAATAAAATTTAAAGTACATTTTGTCCTGTGATAATGCAGAATAGTTTAATATTATGGTTAATGGTCCCTCAGTTAATACTGCAAACATTGTTGCATGGAATAAATCGTGGGCACTAGCCATAATTTTTCCTTTTGGGGTAGTATCTTATTATTTTGAATACAACTAGAATAAAGTGAACTCTTATTTATAAATAGTATTATAACTCTATTAAGTTACATATTCAATTATCCTGTGGGACAAATCAGATCCTCTATAAATAATAATTATGCCATTTATCTCTTTATATAATCTGCAAAAAGTTGGGGTTTTTCCCTCTCAATTCCCAACGTCATGAGATTCAGACTTACTAAGGTAGAAGTGATGAAATTTTAGTTGTGATAATTTGCAAGGGCCTTAGAGAAAGGACTTTATCTAAGTTTCATATAATAATAGTAAACAGTTTCCGTTTCAATTATTTGACATACATTACAGATTCGTTTTTATTACTTAATCATGTAAAATACATAGACTAGTTCTACTATTAAAAATAGATACTTTTATTCATTTCTAAACAAAGTATTAATCTCCAAGAAAAGCAAAGCATACAGGGGGCAAAAAATGGCTTCATGTAAACCAGTTTCTCAAACTCCTGAGGAGGAAAGACTCATCTACAAAACTTGGTAAAAACACAAACTCTAAGGCCCATCTTGCCCCACTGAACCAGAGTCTCTCCAGGAGAGAGGCCTGAGATGGGCCAGCTTTAAAAGTACCCAGGTGACTCTCCTTAGCTGGGAAGTTTGGGCAACACTGTTGTAAACCATTTGATGTGCACACCTTGCTACTCTGGTTGTGCTCCTTTGATCTCAGCACAGGTGTTACCTAGAAGTTATTTAGAAAGGCAATATCTCGGCCTGATCCGAAACCTAGTGAATCAGAATCTGCGTTCTAACAAGATCCCTGGTGATTCATAGGCACATTAAAATTTGAGAAACACAGAATACCTCTTTTTATTTTCCAAATTAAAATGTAGTTCTCTTCCTCTTGTGAAATGCAACACCTCCCTCCTGTGAAATCTTAGAGACTAATTCAACACTAAATTGTGTTGTAAGCATCCTCAATGATGATGAACCCTTTCTGTCATTTCTTGACGTAGCCAAACTGTTACTTTCTTCCAATGTTGGGCAGTTTTATGAACATCAAAGAATGAGCCAATGGCTTAGAATGGGCTCTTGATTTGAATCCTTTCTTACCCAGTCTCACCTTCACAAGTCTTGCCATCACTTCTTAACACACGGCCAACCCCACATGCACAGCGATATGAATTTTTGAGGTTTACACAGATTTCACTGCAGCCACCATTGTTTTGCTCACATTCATTTTCATCTGTAGAAGAGAAACCACACTGTTTACATACTGCTGAGCAACTCATCTTTTCAACTCTCTTAGCAGAATCTTTATGTCTTTTCAGATCCTGCTGATACACTTTCCACAGCCCGAATCCCTTGCTGAGATCCTCAAATAAGTTATTTGTTCATCTGCCATCTGCTGGAGCAAAAGACACCAACTTGCCAATTCCCCCCAAGGGCAAAACCATGAGGAAATGAAGTCCCTTTTGTTACTGGGGTTCCATTCATCTGTTTATTTGCATGGGTGAATCTCAATTTCTCCAATGAATTCCTGAAGATTTGCTAAATAAACACAAATTTATAAATCAAACTGTGTTTTAAATGCATTAAAGGAACTTACATTGCAGAAGAAAATATCTGCCAAAATTTTTGAGGCAGTCTTCTATCATAACATGAACAACTGCCTTAAAAATTTCTTTTAAATATTGAAATAGTCTCACATTGTACTTCAGCAATGATCGTTAAGTCATTTTAAGAATCTGATGAAAGGCAAAGATTCTTGCCATAAAAAAAAAAAAAAGCACAATTGGCAAATGTCAACCGCTTTCCTTATACAAAGGGAAGCATGATCTTGGGACCAGGAGAGGAGACAGGGTAAAATTAAAACCCTGTTCAGGACCCTGGCAAAGATATCCCCACAATGAAATGGTGAGCAGAACTTTGCGCTGAGGCCCAAGGAAGCAGTTAGAAGCTCTCTGCCTGAGGCCCCGGGAGAGAAAAGCCCTCTAAACCATGAAAGCCCCAAGTCTGGCCCTGCCATGGCTGAACTGTGAACTTTACCTTCCACCTGGTGTGGGGATATCGAAGCTGAGAAACTGATGTAAAATTTGGCCTGGACTGGTGAAGTGTCTGTGATGACTGACAAAAGCATTTGAAAAACTGTTCTGTGGTAAAACTTCCACAAACCAGGTGATAAGTGTAGAATCCCAAAGAAAAAACAATTACAACAGAGGAGAGTTTGCCATAAACAGGAAGAAATAGTCCACAATGAGGAATAGTTGGCAAGATAACAAACAGGAGGCTGTGAACTGGAAACAGAAAAATTCACAATACAAGGATCTTAAAAAAATCACCAAATAAAAGGTTAGTAACTAAAATAAAAGCAGTATGTAAAAGGACAAAACAGAATTGAAAACAAACAAACATGTAGAACTTAAAAATATAGTTAATAAGATCGGAATCTTCATGGGCCCCCATGACCTAAAAAGTGATGGTTAGTACTGCCAGCCATCCTGGCTGTGGCCACATCAGCGCTTGGCTCCAGGCCTGTGTTTTAAGCCAGGACTGCTTACCTTGGGACTGATTTTTTTTATGTGAAGGAGAAATGAACTTCTATTTATTTCAGTCATTGTTATTTGGGGGGTTATTGTTATTTACAGCCTAACTTAGATACTATAACCCAGCAATTCCATGTTTGTGGGTATGCTCTATAGAAAATCCCACACATAGGGTAAGGTATCATTTTTATGTTAATTTTAAGAGCACACATACATATAATAAAAGCATAAAAACAGGGACCAGAAGAACTAATTTCAAAACAGTGAGTACTCCAGAAGATGAGAGAGGAAAATGAGATGAAATGAGATAACTCTACTTATATCTGCAAAATTTTATTTAAAAAAATAAGGAAGAAAAATTTTATAGTCAAATTTGGGTACATGAATGTCTGTTATATTATTTTCCTATATTATTCTCTCTTCCTGAAAAAAATTACATAATTAAAAAAAAATAAGGGAAAATTGATACACGCACATAACTTTGCCTCTAGCTTTAGGAAATTTATGATCTCTCTGAAACTGATTGACAGGCCGCAGGTAGAAACTGGGGCCTCTTCCTGAAGTACAGATAGGCACAAATATCCAAGATAAATTGTTAAGCCATAGACATATATGGTGTGTATGATCTTTGACCTGCAGTGTAAAAAGAGAGCAATAAATAAACATCTATATTTGTATTTTTATATCCGCCTGAAGAAACGCTAGAAGCATACCTAAGAAAATGATACAAGAGTTTACTTGGAATGGGGTGGGGGAGGTGGGAAATGGAACAAATGAGGGACAGATAGCTAGACGTTTTACTGTGTATCTTTTCATGCTGTTTAAGCTGGAAACCATTTAAATACACAACTACTCAAAAGTTACGTTAAAATAAAAGCAAAGAAATAAACGAATTAGAGTAATCATGGTGATCCCATCATAAATTAGATAAATGTCAAATCATATTTTACACCTGTAACTAATATAACAAACTAATATAACATTATACATCAGCTTTTCTTAAATTTTTTTTTTTTAATGAACGAACAAGTCCTGCCTAAAATGAAGCTGAGGGTGGTGGTGTGGGGGGTAGGTGGTAAAAATAAATAAATAAATACAATAAAATGAAGCCAAGTATTTTCTAACAGGTGTGTGTGTGTGTGTGTGTGTGTGTGTGTGTGTGTGTGTGTGTGTGTGTGTAGTATGAGGGGTGAGGAGAGATTATAGGAACCATTGTCTCCCACGCCCCAGACTTTTTAGCATTAAATCGCATAGTCAAAATGGACTATGCAAGAGTCCTAATAACTGTTATAGGAGGGCCTGAACATGCTCCACAGGATGGGCAGTGGGATTCATTTAGGAGACTCAAGAACAAACACGTTTCTAAAATTAGCAGTTTATATCCTTTCACCCTAATCCCTTGTCTCATTCTGACCTTGTTACTGTTCTGATTGAGAAGGTGGGCAGTCCTCGCCTTTCTCACTAGATTTGTTTTAAATCTATTTGAGTCTGAATGCAACAAGATTTCTAATATTGAAGGGAAAAGAGATGCTCTTCAATCCTGGATTTTTCAACTCTACATTCTTCCAATTATAGGCAACAAAACATGCATACAATTAGACAACTCTGGATTTCCCAGAAGTAATCTGACTCCTCTTCCTTACTACTCAAAGAAACAAATATTAGATTAGTGAAGCTGTAGAACTATGTCTTTAGATAATTCTAGACCTAAACTATCCAATAGGAATATAAAGCAAGCCACACATGTAATTTAAAATTTTCTAGTAGTTTCTATTTTAAAAATTGTTAAAATTGGTGAAATTCATTTTATTAATATATTTCATTTAATCCAATGTCTTAAATATTTCATTTCAATACATAATCAACATTAAAATTACTGAGATATTTTTCATTTTTTAAAACTAGTTTTCAAAATCTAGTATATATTTTATACTTATGGAATGTCTCAATTTGGATGCTACACTTTCATGTGAAATATTTGATCTGTATTTAGATCAAATATTTTATGTGAGATATTTGATCTGTTGGTTACTCAAGTCATCTGAAACATTTTCAGTTTTCCAATGTCTAAATCAGTTTTTAAAAGTAAACTAAATAAAATTAAAATGCAGTTTTTTAGTCACACTAGTTACATTTCCAGAGCTCCACACATGGCTAGTGGCTCCTGTATTGAACAGCACAATTCTAGACTTCCTAAACATGATATAAATTTGGCTTGAGCCTTTAGTTATGAACTAAAAAGGCAAACATCATTCCAAGTGTTCAGAAACACAAACTGGAAAAATGATGGAGCTCTGAGTCAGGAAGTGTTTTTGATCTGTCCCTTTGATCTCAATAGTCTATTTCTACTTCAAGCTTAGTTTCTTACCAAAACACGTCTGCCTGTCAGGGCCCAGCACGGTTCCTGGAGCACACATGCACTCACTGGTATCCAAGCAGCTTCCATGGCAGTCCTCATCGCAGATGTCATAAAAATCTATGGAAAGATAAAAATGTCCTTTTTGAGGGTCAAGGACCAGAAAACACTCTCATTCATGAGAAAGTCTCATGAGTTCAATTATGGGTTATGAGTTTCTGGCCAACATCAAGAGAATTCTCATCGTTTAGGGATTACATAAATCCAAAGGAAAGAGATAATACCCAGGGGCATCTTTTGTCTTTTAGATCAATGATTCCCAACTTTAGATCCACAGGCCCTTGGCTGGCCAGAGAGTGTCTGCAAATCTAAATAAAACCTCAACAAACACAAGCTGTAGATTAAATAAACATTATTTCTTACTCTTCTATGTACTCTGTTTTTTAAATGTATACAGATTTTGATGGCATTGGTAACACAAAAATTCATTTAAAAGTATTACTGACATCAAGTTGCTTCTTCCCATATTATATCATTTTTAAAAATCAATGGATACTAAGCACAATGCTACCACATGGATGTCTGATACACATCTTTAAAAGAGGTCCTCTAAGTGGCTCCCAGGCAGCCAATGGAAGGAGCCAGTTGTCCACTGGCTCTCAGAGGACAGATGCCACACCTGTGGTCCCAGAGCCCAGCACAGAAGGAGACATGTCTTGGATGAATGTTCCAGATATTTGCGTGTTTACTCTTGCAAACTCCTCAGTATGGAGCACTTTCTCATTCATTCATTTTCTGTTTGACAGACACATGGTAGGAGCTCAAAAAATATTTGTTGATAAAATACATGTATTTGACTAATGAAGAAATGATTCATATTCAGTACCAAGAGCCATCATATGTAAATAGCATTGACAGAAAAATAATAAGAGCTAAGCCAAGGCAAAGGGAATTTTGAAGAATGAGAGGACATTTTCCCTGATGAGGGCATTACTATGTGGCTGGGAACATGAGAGCTTTCTAAGAAAAACAGGAAGAGAGGGGAGTTAACATTTGCTGAATGTATGCTGTGTATGTAATAAAATAAATAAAATAAAATAAAATAAAATAAAGGGGTCCTCCATACTCAAAGGGTTAGAAATTTGTTATTTAGAGAATCTAAATCAACACTGCATTTTCTAATGTTTTTTTTTTTTTTCAAAAGAAATGAAGACAAAATAGAACTGATCGAAGTCATAGGTCCTTTCCCTTTTTATTCTCCAGGAATTTTTCAGAAGTCTAAGAATAAATTTCTGAAATCACAATCCAGAGATATCTCCACGTTATTGAGACTCTGAGATATTACCATAACTGAATTTCATAGTTGAATTTCTCTTTGATGCCCTGTGGGGGAGGATAAAGAGCTCAGGAAAGGTACTCACAACCACAGTAGACATGAAAGCATACACTGGGCTTGGTCAGACGATACACATAGTAGCCTCCAGGGCAAGCCTTGACCTCCACCGTGGTGTTCCAGAGGCAGCAATTCCCATTGAAACTCGCACAGGCCTGGCGTTGCACAATGCCATCACCTTCTAGTGGGTGGCTGCCATTGAGCCAGACAGGTGCATGGGTTCCACAGTGGTTTTCTGGTATGCAGAAGGTGGGCATGGCATCCCCTGCCATGCCCGTGAAGCGGTACCACTCCCCATCCACATGGTTGTCACACAGCGGTGGACCTTGAGACTCATGAAATTGGTAGTCAGTGTTCCTCCAGGGCTCATTCAGACTGATGTAAGCAGAACAAGGATCTAGGGCTGGGAATGAAAAGGACACCTCAAAGGTACTTTCTGATATTTCAGACCATAGAGACAATAGCCCGAGTCTCTCTTCTTGATCTTGCATTTTGGCTTTTTCGAGTTCAGAAAAAAATAATCCAAAATCTCAAGAAGTAGCTATTTAAGTTTGCCTCAAACGTGTTTCACAATTGCCTTTTATGAAATTATTTCAAATCTTAGATTTAGTGTTTGCATTGGGCTAAACTTTTTATCCAGGGTAATCATTTGATGGAAGGATAGTTGTTCAGAATAAGGGAAGTTAGGGTTATAGTCTCACTGAAGTATGCTCTGCTCAGATAATATTTTGAGCATTGTGTTCATACCTGGTGGCTATATTTTATGAAAGTAATGACAAACTTGGTGTCCAGAGGAAGGAGCCAAAAATTATTTACTAGGGAAGAAGCTGAGAACTATAGTTTGGAGAAAAGAAAACTGAAGAATATGCATATCACTTTTCAGACATCTGGAAGAGGCTTGTGGAAGAGGAATTGGGTATTCTGTTATAAGAAGAAGAACAAATTGTTATGGGGAAACACATTTCATTCAGCTATCCAGTTAATGGAGAGGCTGTGCCACAGTGTGGTAAACTCCTCATCTTTGGAAATTTTCAAAAAGTATTTGAGTGGTCATTTGTAAGCAAGATTTTACATGGAATTTTGTACTAATGGGAAGTTTGACTTGATAATGAATCTGTAAAACTCATCCCACTAAAAAGGAAAAGGCCTCTGGCATATGTCGGCTGCTTTGAAATACACAGAATACTGGCAAGTAGTTACCAAAGATAGTCCCAAAGTCAATCGTGTATATTTTCCATCAGCTTATTGAAAATATCATGAACTTTGTGTATTCATAATTAACCATGGAATCACTATGTGTACTACAGCAAAATTTCTCAAGCATATATTTTTAGTGCATACATTGCATAGACAAATATCTCATCAAAAATATATTAATAACTAAAGACATCAACATCCCCAATATTCTCACTGCTTCTCTCAATTTCATGGAAACATTGAATTAATGTAGGCAAATTATAGGAATAATCTGTAAAACCAAGAAATTCTAGAAAGGAGCACTAGCTAGAGAATACTATCCTTCTTAAATGCACGTCAGGTCAACTTAACTGACATTGTAGGCAGAGAATTCACATTATGGCTGATGCAGTTTGTGGGCAGAAATTTCAGTTTTAGCAAATAATGCACAGTGATTAAATGTGAATGGGTCATGATCACAAAGTGTAAGTTGTCTAGAAAATATTTTAGATTTTTCCAGTCTACATTTCAAACTCAAGTTTACTTTAAACTTCAGCTGCATGTAGAGGAGGGTGTAGCTTAGTGCTAATGGCCCCAACGGGAATGACAGTTTGGGACAGGAATAAGAATATTGCATTTTCTGGAAAAAACACACTTACACATGGATGGATCAGCTCTCTCCTTTAAAATGTCCCTGAGGTATCCCAACTGTGCCCTAGACCATGCCGTACGTCCTTGGAGGGTAAGAAATGTCCGCAGACTCGCTGCCCTCTCAAAAGGGAAAAATTCTTTCATCTGCTCTCCCAGCTGTGGTTCTCTTAGGAAGCAAGATTTTCAGGGCAATTTCACATGTGATTATAAATTCACAGAAATAGTTGATTCATTTCCCTGGCTCTAATTTTATAAGAAATGGTTAGGTGCCCAACTTTTAATGGTTTTTACAGAAGTTCCAAAACCTCCCTGTTTCACGATTTATAAAGTTTTTCCTTAAATTTAACTGTCATTTCTTGTGCTGTCTGTTAAAAATTCACTTCGTCTTGGGTTGTAGAGGAGGTATGGCACAAACAGGAGAAATTTATGTGCTATCTCCCATAAAATAAACAATAATTTAAAAAAATGTTACCCATGTAATATTTTCAAACATTTAATACATTAAATATATTCATTCCACTCCATTCCCTAAGGCAGTAATTCAATTCTTCAATAATTTAGCCACAGGTGTTAATCCATAACTGCATCCTAATTTGCTGATATATATTGTCCTCAAATGGGAGAGCTTCAAAAGAAAGGCCCCTTGGGTTCCTTTCAGAGTTGGGGTTAAGGGCCCTCAGGTCTGCCAGAAAGCAACTCCACCTTTAGTAGGACACATGCCTGCCAGACACCCTGCTGGCCACCCCTCCCGAGGCCCCCCACTGGGGACGCAGTGCCGTCTATGCTCCCCCAGGACTAGCACCTCACAGTTGTCCAGTGCAGAGTGGTAAACTCAAAGTCCAGGCACTTTCGTCTCGGGGTTTTCAGAACAAGGAATCCCCAACACTCCAGGTTCTCTCTCACCCGGGAAGCCCCAACTCCGACAGACAGTTGTGGTCGCCAGACCCCTCCCCGCCTGCTCAGTCCGGAAGCTCTCCTTCCTTCCCTCTCCCTCCCTGTTCTCTTCCCTCCTCTTCTACCTCGCTTCCCTCTTCCTCACCTCCTCTCCTCCCCCTTCGGTCCCTCTCCTTTTCTCTCATTTCCCCTCTCCTTCCAGGGTAAGTAAGCATCCCTCCAGCTCCCTCACCCCAGCCCCCAAGTTATTTTATTTTTCTTCTGGTAGGGAGTTAAATGTCCTAGAAGGGCTGGAAAAAAGAAAAGAAAAAAGAAACCTGAGGAGGGAGAAGGTGTGTAATTGGAGGGTACAGGAGGTACTTAGAGCAGAGTAAGAAAGGAAAGAGTGAGAAGAGAGAGGAGTGGACGTTGAGGGCAGGACTTTTGCGAAAACGGCTCTTGGTTAGTTATTGGCAGCAGATACAAGGTGCTTAATTAAACTTAGCTCAAGACTGTCTTTTTAAAACAGCCTGGAGAAGATAGTATAAGTAGTTTCCACATACCCCATGCCCAGTTTCCTCATTATGAAAATATCATACATGACACCTTTGTCACAATGAACTAGCATTGATACATTATTATCAATATAATGTATCATGTTTATTTAGATTTTATTAGTTTTTGCCTTTGTCTTTCTGTGTTCCAAGATTTCATCCAGGATACATTAGGGTCTCAAGCCTATTTTTAACATGTATCCTTAAAGGTGCTAGAGCAAGGCCTGAGTTACCCTGAAGAAATAAATCAGGGTCAATGAAACACTGAGCTATTCAAAAGTGCCAAGAAGGAATATTCTCTCCATCTCAACCTCCTCTCACTCTCTTTTCCAATTAGAACTTAAATCGATTGGAAAAAGGAGAGAGACATTTGTTAGTAACTGGAATAGAAACTTTCCTTTGCTTTGTTGGCTAGTCTTGTGCCAAGCCTGAAGAAGGAGACAGTTTAAGATTTACTCAGTTTGTGTACAAAGTTATATTTTCGGATGTCAAGACTAAGATGTTCGATTTACCAGATCTGTGCCTTTCATGGAAAGACAGCCTTCAGTCAGTCACTTGAAATCATTAAAGAAAAAACTATTCTCAACTCTAAAAATCTTATGTTTGCTCTTAAAGTTGGAACTATAAAATTGCCTAGAGTATAAATAGGTTAGAATTCCTTTTACACGTACTCCAAAAAATATTTAGCTAGTGGAAGCTGTTGGATATGACCAATCCATGGAAATTTTGAACGCCCACGCAAGAGGCTAAATGGAACATGAAACAGAAGTTCTCTGAAAATATATCTTCATAGGTTATCAGTGACTTTCTTATACTATTCTGGGCTCAGTATTTAAGGTACTGGAATCTAGCTTTCAGTAATCTGTTTGTAATAGCAAATTCCTACAAAAAGTGTAGTGTGCCAGGTACTTGACACGAGACTCACCCATTGGTGCCGCAGGTGAGATTGTGATGAGGAGGCAGGTGAGAAGCGGGAACTGAGGCATCTTTCTGGAACAGCCACGAGAAGCAGATTGGAAAAGTCTCAATTCCAGTTTTTCTTTGTCCCCTTCTTTTTCAAGCACTTTGAAAAAAGGCCTCGAGGCTCTTAAGAAGAAAGACTTTCAGTACTGGTTGGGGCTTTATCAGAGGAAAAGGATGAGTGGGATGAGATATCCATTGCTCTGGCCTTGACCCCAGATAGAAGCACTGCTTTATACTGTCAACAGGTTTATTTTATTGATGCTTTTCTTTAGGGGGAAAAAAACTCCCTCACAATCCCTCATCCTTCTATTGTTTTCACTCAAGAATTCCCTGCAAGGAGGCCTTCAGTATCTTATCCAGAAGGGAACTCTAAATGAGGGACTTCCCCTCACAACAAAATCTTGTTTTGTGACTTCTAGGACTTGATTTCATGATGTCGCATGTTAAATGAGAATGGAATAAAACCAAATTGTAGGAACTGGTCATTAGGAAATGTCTCGGTCTGATGGTCAAGTAGTTTATAAGAGCACACAAAAAAGTAGTAAGGATAAGTGTGGAATGGGGAAGGATAAGAAAGGGTAGGGGGAAGTTTTTTTTTTTTAATACCATATTAAACAAGGATCTGAGCAAAACCAAAACTTTTCTCTCCTAATATTACCTTTGCTTTGAGCTTCTTTTATTCTTACACTTTCACCTATATTTCTTTTCCCAACAACTAAATTTCTAGTGACTGGGAAAGGAATATTGTTGTCTTTAGGAAGTTTGTTTTAAACATGCTTTTATAATATCTTAGCACAATTTTTACTATGCTAAGTGGCATTCAAGTTGTGGCCCCTTTCCTCTAAGGGTTTCAGTTCAATTAAACATTAGTGCTTACTGGGGGCCAGATGCCATATGGTTCATTGGGTTTTGACACTGACTAAGGTAAGTGGTCCCTGCAAGTACAAAGTTTACAGTCTAGCAAGGGATTTCCATTGATCAAAACTCATAGTTAGCTGCTTTATCACTAATGCTAGCAGAACATAGGCCATTTGACCATTAGCTTATTAAGCTGCAAAGTGATGGCAGTAATGGATGACTCCGGGACTGAGGAACTATCTCACTGCAGGGTAGTGCCTCTGTCAGTGCTCTTAACAGAAAAAACAAAATCCCATAATTTCCTGTCCCCAAGAAGACATCGAGTGCTTCGTATGTGTTGCAGGGAAACAGAGGATTTGTGCATGAGATAAACCCAGATTTGCTGCCAGGATTGATTGTCGGAGTCAAGGACTTTTACCAGATAGCCCTTTAGTTCTGTAAACAAGCATTCCCAGGATGGTAGGATTTTTTTTCTTATTCCTATTTTTTCCTTTTCAGTTGACCCGCGCTTTCATTTTAACTTTTTTATGATGAAAAATTTCAAATATATGCAAAAGTAGAAAGAACAATAATAAATATCCACCCGCAATCATTACTAACATTTTGTCAGTCTTCATTTATACATCAGTATGTGTTTCTAAGACGTGGCCTTTTTTAAAAAAAATATAATCATAATGTCCTTAGTACAACTATAAAAAACAGTAATAATTCTTTATCATCTAATACACATTCCATATTTAAATTTCCCCAATTGTTTCAAAAATGTATTTGTATTGCTGGTCTGAGTAAGTCAGGGCAAGAGCCTATATTGTGTGTGGTAATGTCCCTTAAATTCTTTTAATCTGTAATGGTATCTCCATACCTCCATTTGTTGAAGAAACCTAGTCATAGTCCTACAGAACGTCTCACATTCTGGTTTGGGTTCACTGCTTCTTGTAGTGTCTTTTTGCCTCCTTTCTCCCATATTTGATGTTAACTATTTTTCGTATTTTATTTTTCTAAAGTAGGTGCTATTAGAAAGCATAAACAAAAAACTCTGGTGATACTGAAGTAATTTAATGCATGGGGGGAGTGCTGGAAATAGATCAATTAGGAGGTGGATAGAGCAGTCTGCTGTTCAGGATAGATCTGAGTGAGAATAGCAGTTCGAAGTGTTCCTCACTATCTTTCTTTACCTTTTTTATTTTGAAGTCTATTTCACCCGACATTGGTACTGCTACTCTCGCTTTCCTCTGAATACCATTTGCTTGAACTATCATTTTCCACCCTTTCACTTTGAGTCTATATTTGCCTTTGGAACTGAGCTGTGTCTCCTGGAGGCAGCATACAGTTGGGTTTTGTTTTTTGATTCATTTTGCAACTCTGCCTTTTTATTGGTGAGTTCAGTCTATTTACATTTAGGATGATTGTTGAAATATGAGGTCTTCTTATAGCCATTTTATCTTTTGCTTTCTGGCAGCTCAGTGTTTCTATGGCTTCCTTGTCCTTGTGTTTGTTTTCTTTATTTTGGTTGGCTTTTGTGGGTTTTCTCTCTGGTCCTTTTTGTTTTATCTTATATACTTCAGTTCTTAATCTTTGGTGTGTGGTTACCATTATGAATATGTAAAGGACAGTTATTTATATATACAGTTGTCCCTTTTCTTCTGTGCGTGCCTTATCTTCATTCCCCTTTGTGAATTTGGATCTTTGAATCCTCCCCTTTTCAGTTATTGTTGTGTCTGGAGCCATTTTGAGGAAAACAAGGCTGTTTGTTAAGCAAGATGTTTTTGCAGAGTCAGTCAGCGTGTAGTCTGCTGACTCAGGAGGAAGTGCACCTGGTGTGGGGGTGGGAAACGGAATGTTACAGAATTTCCATGATTGGTTGTTATTTAGAGGTGTTTTGCTTCTTGCCCACTCAGTAGGGTATAAATATGTGTTGCAAAATAAACTTGAGGTAGCTCGGTATTGCCTGGGGGCTCTCCCGAATCTGTCTCTTGTCTCTGTCTTTTTCTCAATCCTCACTCCCCACCTCGGGTGCTGTTCAACCTAGGTCGGCTGGCTCCGGCTTTGTTGTCTCAATTTGTCCCTATTTCTGCTGAACATTCATTGCTATCTTGTGATAGCAAATCTCTTATTTTAAGTTTATGATGTCCTGTCCCTATGAAGGTTTGCATTCTTCTGCTTCTATTTGCCTGGTGGTCCCTTTACTCCTAACTATGTTTTTTTTTTTTTTTTTTTTCTGTCATTTTGTTTTAGGTGAGCTGACACCTTTCAATATTTCCTATAGTGCAGGCCTCGTAGTGGAGAATTCCCTCATTTTTTGTATGTCTGGAAAAGTCTTTATTTCTCCTTCATATCTAAAGGAGAGTTTAGCTGGATACATTATTTTAGGCTGGTAGTTCCTTTCATTTAGTAATTTAAATATTTGATTCCCCTCCTTTCCGGCTCATAAGGTTTGTGCTGAGATATCCCACGACAATCTAATGGGTTTTTCTTTATAAGTTACCGTCTTCTTTTCCTTGGCTGCCCTGAGAATTCTTTGTCTTTGATTTTTGATAATTTTAATGCAATGTGTCTCGGTGAAGGCCTTTTTGGGTTGAGATAATTGGGTGTTCTGTTGACTTCTTGAATTCCAAGCTCCAGCTCATTCCTTAGATTTGGGAAATTCTCATCAACTATTTGTCTGAAAATGCTTTCTAACCTCTGCTCCTTTTCTTCTCCTTTGAGAATGCCCATTATTTTTGTTTCCTATCCTGATGGTATCAGCTAGTTCTTGTATTTCTCTTTCATTATTTTTAATTCTTCAGTTTCTCTCTTCGTCCTTCTGATTTATTTCTAGATTTCTGTCTTCAATATCACTGATCCTTTCTTCCATTTAGTTGACTATTTCCTAAGCTTGTTATTTCATTTTTCAGCTCTTGCAATGCATTCTTTATCTCCAGGGGGTCTATTCAGTTCTTTTTGAGGGTTTCAATCTCCTCCTAAAGAACCATTCTGCTCATCTAGTTTTTTTTCAATTCCTGATATTGTTGATATGATTTGTTATGGATCTCATTTTTTTCAGAAGTACCATTCTGAATTCTGTCATTTAAGTCACAAATATCTATGTCTGTAAGCTTACTTTCTGGAGATTTTTCTCTTTTTTTTCTGAGATGCCTTGTCACCTTGGTTGTTCATGGTGTTTAATGGACTATTTCTTCACCTGGGCATTAATGGGAGTGTGTTCTTTCCGCCCCCCCCCCAGAAAGATTTATTATATAATGGTCCCTAGCCTATTGCAAATAAGGTGTTTTTCTTTTGGTTTCCAGTAGTTGGTGTCTAAGCCTCTTGGATTTCTGCTTTATATAAAGTCTTAATAATGTCTTTTTTTTCTTATAGATGTTTAATCACACTCGTTACCCTCAGTCTCAGTTCCTGTCAGTATTAGCAACAGTTTCTGTAGCATTTGCTCAGATTACTCTGGGGCTCTGCAATGGGTCTCAGAGGGTATGGGGGGAGGGGCTCAACCTCGGTTTTGTTACCGTGGCTGGTAAAAACTGACTTATTTCTCTACTGTCCCCGCTTTTCTGCTTTCCCCCATTTCTCTGCTGTCTGCCCTGATGACTGGACACTGCTGCAGGCTGCGTGGACTTCACAGCACTCCCAGACAGGGCTGGTAAGGAATTCGCTGCACCTTCTCCTGTCTCCCTCCTTCCACAAGGAGCTCCAGCTACGAGAAGTAGCTTCTTTATTTCTCCGAGGGTTCTGACCTGTGGTAGCTCTTATGCACAGATCCCATGCTCAGAGGTGCTGGTATGCAGTTTGGGTGTTTTCTGTTAAGTTTTAGATGTTCAGCTTATTGTTGTTTCAAGGGGAGAGATCTGAGGACATCTCTCACTCCTCCATATTTAATCCTATTGCCTAAC
This sequence comes from Rousettus aegyptiacus, assembly GCF_014176215.1. Taxonomy (NCBI): domain Eukaryota; kingdom Metazoa; phylum Chordata; class Mammalia; order Chiroptera; family Pteropodidae; genus Rousettus; species Rousettus aegyptiacus. The sequence continues at coordinate 14,147,566 of NW_023416309.1, forward strand.
CTAAGTTGCAGGAATGTACAGCTCTTCTCAGAAATCAGCAGAGGACACAAGCTGATCTCCAATGTCAAGTCTGAACTGGAATTTAGTTGAACCTAGTCCTGGAGACAAACGGTCACTTCATGCTTGTGGGAAAGGCTGTCCAACCAACTCAAGAATAACAATTTGAGAGCTACTAGCACATAACTGAAATTGGGGTAAAGGAATGGAAGAGATCATCCATGGAAAATGGGGTCCAAGATGGAATATTGGAAAAGTCAACATCAAAGATGTGGGAAGAGGTGCTACAAAAGAGACTTCTGAGAAGTAGTCAGAGATTTATAGAAGGAAATTCAAGAGCAAAGTCACAGGAGCTGAGGACAGTTTCAAGGAGGAAGGAATACTCAGTGGATGATGCATTAATAAAACATACGTAAATGATAATTTATAAAATGAGTTATGTTCAGTAGTATTTGTTAAAATTAATCTCATTTATCCTAAGGAAATAATCATGTAGTGCATTTTAGAGACAAGGAGTTTAGGACATATGGGAGAGTGACAAACTAAAGGTTGTTGGCTGTGATAAAAATGAATTACAAACCTTAATAGTTTTGGTGACATTAAGTTCCAAAATCTAAGAAGTGCCACTTGTCTGTGAAATCTTTCTAGAGAGATTTTAAAAAGTCAACCTATTTGTATTTGTTTTGTAAGCATCTAGTATATGCTTACCACTACACTCTGACAGACAAGATATAATATTACATGTGACTTGATTTCTGTACTTTCCATTACCACATTCACCATACTTACTAGCCCTTAGTCATTTGGTCAGGTTGTTTCACTGCAGGATTGATTCAGTGAGTTGTGACATACCTGCTCTCGCTGTGCCTGTTTCCTTCTCTTTAAAAGCAATGGTTTGACTAGATCAATGGTTTACATCAGAATCACCAGGAGGGCTCGTTAAACATAGGTTGCTTGCCCCACTCCTAATTTCTGATTCAGTAGGGACCAGAGAACTTGACTTTCTAACAAGGAGATGCCAGGTTGCTGCTCCAGGGACCATACTCTGAGAATCTTTTTACTTTTCTAACTCTTAAAGTCTATTATCGCTTAGCAAAACTGCATTACCTACACTCACTAATGGATTTAATACTCTCCATTATCTCCACTGAAAATTCACTAAAGCCTAACAGAATATTGTGAAATATGTAGACATTATTTGTTGAATGTAAACAAGGGCTTAACATTTTTGATCTTACCTTATACACATCTAGGGGATGTCTGTGTTAGGTTGCTATTGGCTGCCAGGAGGCAGAACCATAGCTAAGGAGGCTCTTAGTATATCTTATACTGCACTAATGTATAAGTTTCAGGCGTATAATTGTATAATATGACACCTGTATATTGCATTGTGTGCTCAACATCCAGAGTCTAGTCGGCTTCCATCAACAGATACGTGACTCCCTTTACCCTATCCATCCTTCCTCTCATCCCCTTTCTTTATGGTAAACACCATACTGTTGTATCTATGAGTTTGTTTTTTTTTTCATTTGTTGCTTTCTGTTTTATACCCCACATATAAGTGAAATCAAATGGTTCTTGCCTTTTCCATCTGACTTATTACACTTAGCATGAGACTCTCAAGATCCTTCCATGTTGTCATAAGTGGCAATATTTCATCATTTTTTATGGCTGAATAGTAGCTATTGTATATATGTACCACATCTCCTTTATCCAGTCATCTGTTGAAGGACACTTAGGTTGTTTCTATGTCTTGACTATTATGAATAATGCTGCAATGAACATAGGGGTACATATATCTTTACAAATAAGTGTTTTCAAATTTTGGGGCTAGATACACAGAAGAGGGATTGCTGGGTCATATAATTCTATTCTTAATTATTTGAGGACCTCCATACAGTTTTCCATAGATGATGCAACAATTTACATTACCACTAGCAGTGTGGAAGGGTTCCCTTTTCTCCACATCCTCTCCAACACTTGTTATTTCTTGTCTTATTGAGAGTAGCCATTCTAATAGGTGTGAGGTGGTATCTCATTGTGGTTTTGATTTGCATTTTCCTTAAAGCTAGTGAGGTTGAGCATCTATTCATATATCTGTTGGTCATCTGTATATCTTCTTGGAAAAAGTGTCTTTTCAGGTGCTCTGCCATTTTTCAATTGAATTGATTTTTTTGTTGTTGAGTTGTATGAGTTCTTTATACATTTTGGATATTAGCCCCTTATTAGAGGTATTGTTTGCAAATATCTTTTCTCCCATTCATTTGCTTGCTTTTTTATTTTATTCATTTATTTATTTATTTTGTCGATAGTTTCTTTTGTTATACAGAAGCTTTTTAGTTTGATTTAATACGTTAATTTATTTTTGGTTTTACTTCCCTGCCTTTGGGGTCAACTTTGCAAAAACTCCTCTAAGACTAAGGTCTATAAGTTTGAGATTGTTTTCTTCTATGTATTTTATTGTTTATTGTCTTACATTCAAGTCTGTAATCCATTTTGAGTTAATTTTCGTGTGTGGTGTCAGATAGTAGACTAGTTTCATTCTTTTACGTGTGGCCTTCCAAATTCCCAACACCATTTATTGAAGACTTTCCTTTCTCCATTGTATATTTTTGGCGCCTTTGTTGAAGAATAGTTGCCCATATATGTGTGAATTTTGGGGCTCTCAATTGTGGTCCATTGGTTTGTCTGTCTATTTTTCTGCCAATACCATACTGTTTTGGTTGTTGTAGCTTTGTAGTATAATTTGAAATCAGGGAATGCAATATCTGTCTTTTTTTTTTTTTTCAGGGTTGTTTTTGGTTATTCAGGGTCTTTTGTGGTTCCACACAAATTTGGGGATTTTTTGTTCTATTTCTTTGAAAAATATCATTGAGATTTTGATGGGATTTGCATTAAATCTGTATATTGCTTTAGGTAATATAGCCATTTTAACTACGTTAATTCTTCCAATCCATGAGCATAGAAGTCTTTCAATTTCTTTGTCTTCAATTTTTTTCAATGTCTTATAGTTTTTAGTGGATAAGACCTTCCCTTTCTTTGTTTATTCCTAGGTATTTTATCCTTTTTTGCTGCAATTGCAATGGGATGTTTTCTTCTCTTTCCAGTATTTCACTGTTAGTATATATAGGATTTTTGTCCACTGATTTCCTGCAACTAAATGTTTATTGTTTCTAATAGTGTTTTGGTGGTGGAGTCTTTACGGTTTTCCAACTATATGAAATCATGTCACCTTCAACTAGTGACCATTTTACTTTATAATTCTGAATTTGGATGCCTTTTTTTTCTTTATCTTGCCTAATTGCTCTAGCTAGGACTTCCAATATTATGTTGAATAACAATGAAAAGAGGGGGCATCCTTGTCTTGTTCTTGATCTTAGAGAAGCTTTCAGTTTTTCACCATTGAGTAAGTTAACTGAGTATTTGTCATATATGGCCATTATTATGTTGAGGTATTTTCCTTCTATACCCATTTTATTGACTGTTTTAATCATAAATGGGTATTGTATCTTGTCACATGCTCTTTCTGCATCTGTTGATATGATCATATGATTTTTATCTTTTAATACACGCCTTTTGATATGCCTTCAATGGAATAGGCAGTACGTGATATTTTACTGTTTGCTGATCATTATAAATTTGATACAAACTCTTAAAATAATGAATATTTAATACTGGTTCATCCTTGAACAACTTTCTGGAATCTAGGAGACCACGGCATGCAATCCGGTAGTCTGATATAATCAAGATTTTTCCTGTTAATCAGGAAATGGTGATACTAAGTTTCAGTGCTGCCACTGGCTTCATCATGGTTGTACAGGTCACGTAAGCTTGGGTGGCTCTGGAAAATTAGGAAGATATTGACCATCTTAGGTTCAGGAAGAATTATGAAATGCCTGTTTTTAAAATATAGGTTCTAGGAACAAATCTTGATTTCAAAATGGTATTTTTATAAAAATTAATTTTAGAAGTAAAAAGCTTCCCACCTAGAATTACAGGAAAATGTTTTGTTTTGTTTTGTTTTTCTTTAAAGAATGAGATGCTATAGTTCAAAAATCGAATAAGTATTTATTGTTCCAGAAGGTACATTGCTTTTTATACATATTTCATAAATGTTACAGGATTTTACACATGTTCAATATTTTGCTATTTGTTTAAAGAACTTTTATCCATGTCCATCCACTCTCCCTTGCCTCCCACACACCCTGAAAGGATTTGCTCATTGCACTGTGCTGTTTCTTCTTAAAAAACCTGTGCACAAACAGGATAAATGGTTTAAAAATAATTCACACAACTTAACAAAAATAAATGAAGGAAGGGGTTGAATGACTAGGGGTGGGCAGGGGAAGGAAGTGGGAGGAGGGGTTGGGAAGTAGAGACATGCATCCTTTCATTCCATCATGCCAGTGGAAGGGGTGGTGGCAGGAGCAGCAGCAGCAGCAGCAATCCTGGTTAGCCTTCAACCTCTGCAAGGCACCTGGAATCTGGGTTTGTCATTTAAAATTTTTTCTTTCATACACAATAATCCCAAAGGAGAAAGAAAAAGAGAAAGAAATCCCTTGTCACAATGAGAAGGGATGAATCATGTGAAAGAGAAAAGCCAATCAACTGTGTGGCAAGCCCCATCATCCTCTAGATTCGGCCCCCACAGTAATTAAAAACAGAATATTAGACACAGATTCTCTTGATTCTTCAAATGCAGATGTCATCTGGAAACATGGTAGAAAATATTTTTATAGAGTATAAGATAAATACTTCTTTCTCTCGATTTAAGATAAGAAAAAATTGGGTGAAGAAGGTAGGTTGAAAGAAGACATAGAAATGTATTCCTGTATAAAGATAAATTGCACCCTTTGAGATCCACACACTTGATTTACAGCTACTGAAGTGGTGGACAGGGGAGGGCTCACAAACAGCGTGGAGTGAATGTGTGTCCTTCAAGATTAACAAAGCCTCCAGACAAGGCAGCGCCGTCTGGGTGGCCTAAAATGCTGTCACACAGCAGATTAACAGCAATTAAATTATTCTGGTTCTGAAATGGCTACAAAGCCATGATTTTTAGCCAATTTGTAAACCTTACATTTTTCTGATTTGGTAATACAGCTGAACACTCCCCCTCTGATTTGAGTTGTGGAAGGAATATCATCAATCAGATAGTTAAAGGAGAGAAATTCTGCCTCTTAAAGATTAATAAGTATAAAACAGAACAAAACTAAAAAAAACCTCATGCAGTGTTGCCAATGATTCCTAGATACTGATCCAGAGCACTGGGATATATAGACATTTAAGAAGGTAATAAGGGATAACCCAAGGTATCAATTACCAAACAGGCATAAATTGGTTCCAATTATCATATGGATAATACTAGTCTAACCAACAGGTGTGGGTAATCAGAAAAGGGCCATAAGTACGAGAGATTCCTGGTTAACTTTGTAGAGGCTGGATCCAATTTAAAATGAATACTAATGACATGGGCTCAGACTCTGCCACCCACATATCTTAAGGATTTACTTTTCTGGTATATTTACTCCTATGTCAAAAATAAGAAAAGTTAAATTAAAAAAATTAGAACTGAGTGGGGTGCTGGTGTGTTACTATTTTGCTGACCCTGCAAAGATGTAAGAAACGAACACCCCAGCACATTTTCTCTTTATGAATCTCTCTATATAATGCATCATTTTCATCCAGGAACTGAGACGCTTGATTAAGACAATATTCACTAAGCCCTTTGAGCTTCCATTTCACAAAGCCTGATCCTCAGATTTTTAACATTCCTTTTTTTCCCTAAGATCCTTTTAGTTCTTGTTTTTAATTAAAGGTAAAAACCCTCTACCCCAACATGGCTCCCAGCTTCCACCTGCAAATTTAATTAAAAAGGCAATAGTTATAAACAGGTGTTCTTTCTGCCAGGATTCAGAGGTTCTTTGCAGATCAATCTTTTTCACCGATTTGTCGGAGGGGCAGATGTACTTGTAATGGGTCTCTTAGTCTCTTAAGGTCCATTTCTGCCTAAAATAGAAACAAAAGGAGAGAAAAACTGGCTAGTGAAGTTTTCAGTGATGTTACTGCCTCCTAAGAAAAGAAACTATCTCTCCTCCATCACTATGAGTTAGAGAAATTATCACAATTACTTTCAAAATAAGAGTGCCTCAGAGGTGAAGGGTTTTAAAGCCATAGGACGACAAACAGGGACCAAAACCAAAGTCTGTCCTGGCAGTTTCAGCTGTAAACAGAGCCTTCAGAAAGGCTGTGCTATCGACAGGGCATGACACAGGGGCTCAAAGAAGATGGGGAGCATCTGATGTACCCTGGTGGCTTTTCCGGAGAGAAGCCCTTTCACAAACCTTTGCCTGAAGCCAGAACTTGAATTTATACTGCTTAAGACTTCTGTTGTTTAAGTTTTTCAATAGCTGGTGATTTTTAAAATGGAGGTATACAGTCAACTGCAGTACTTTCAAAACTCATACATGCTTGACCCTCACCCCTGAGAAGCTGGATTAATAAGGCTTACGGTGGAGTGAAAACATGCGTATTTTTAATAGCTCCAGAGGTGATTCTGTTGCATTCCCTCCATCTGAGAACCACTCACAGAGCAACAGAGGACATGAGTTCTTTTACGCCAAGGCAGGAAGATGGATTAAGCCCAGGCAACGCATAATCTCATCACCAAGAAGGGACAGGGATGGCAGAGGAAGTCCAGAGAAGAGCAACTAAACATTAAACAGGATGGAATAGCTTCTAGAGAGTTTTGAAAAACCTCTAAAATCATAAAAGACTAGAGAGAATAGGGATGAGAATTTATTCACCAAAATCAAATATATCAGAGTGAGGGACGCACATTCATAAATCTGAAAGAGGTAACGACTATGAAAAATGAAATATATCAATCTTTTAAAAAAGCATCTTCTAGTTAAATAATCTCTCACCTGCACCTGGCAGAGATTTCTAGTAGTCTCTCTTGCATTTTATTTTTGACCCATTGCTGCACACATTTTAAGTGAGAAATCTATGGGTCAAATATTGTAGAAAGATTTTAAAAAGAAAGAAAAGAATAGACAACTTTCAAGAAACAAAATGAAAAAAAGTAAAAATAGGTCTAAAAATTCCAATATGCTAGTGTTAACAGGATAACTAGGACCCATCATATTTTCACTTGCTTCTGATATAAAACATAAGGTATTCATGCTAAAAAAATAATTTTTATCAATTCAGGAGTATTTTATTTAGGAAGAAGGAGTTGGGTCATTCTTTCAGAGTTTACTCACTGAAGTTCTGGGGTTATGGATAATAATAACAATGCCATACAATATGGGGCTGGGATTTGTTAAATTTTAGTTTTAGAAAACCTACCTGAGCAATTGCATCCTTGAGTTGATTATATTTCTCTAAGTCAAAACGTGACTTTTTGGCTCCTTTATGGAAAAATAATAAGTATTGTCTGTCTCTGGCTTCTGGATAAACATACTCCTACAAAAAGAAAGGACAAATTAAATCATTAGTCTTTAGCGTACTATCTTCATAAAACAAATATTTACTGTTGATTAGATTCAACACACATGCACACATGTGAAGATATATACTGACATGTACTGTTAAATGATTATTTCTTAAACATTTTTATTGTGAAATATACACACAAGAGCATGCAAAACAAAAATGTACATCACAACAAATCACATAGTGAACATACTAATCATCACCAGCTGAAAAAAAAAAAAAAAAAACACTGCCCAAAACTAAGAGGCTTCCTTCCTGCCCCTTCCCAATTACTAACCCTTCCTTCTCCCCAAAAGTAACTAATATATTGACTTTAATGATAGTTATTTTCTTGCTTTCTTTATAGCTTCCCTACTTAAACACATATCTCCTTCAGCTCTACAGCTTAGTTTCACCTGTTTTTTAAATTTTATAAAAGTGGAGTCAGACAGTATGTGTTGTGTATGGCTACTTTCACTCAATATTAGGTTTGTGAGAATCATTTTGTGTGTAGCTATAGTCTATTCATTTCTCTTGCTATGTTATATTCTACTGTATGACCACATCACAATTTATTTATCCATTGTACTACTGGTAGACTTTAGACTGTTTTCAGGTTTGGGCTATTATAAAAATGCTGCCAAGAACATTTCTGGACTTATTTCTTCTGTTGGGGACATACTTATGAGTGGGAATCCTAGAACACGGGCTATACATGTGTTCGAATTTAAGAAGTGATATCAAATAGGTTTCTAGAATATCTGTACCAATTATATACTCATCAGTTGAATATGAGAGTTTCCGTAACTCTACATTTTTGCCAATACTTGGTATTACCAGTTTTTAAAAATATTAGCCATTCTGGTGTGCTAAAATACAGCTTTACTGAGATATAATTCACATATCATACAGGTTTACTCATTTAAAGTATAATATTCAATAGTCTTTAGTATATTCACATAGTTACACAACCATTACTATAATCGATTTTAGAATATTTACATCATCCCAAAAAGAAACCATGAATTCTTTAACAGTCACCTCTTATCTCCTTTGGCATCTCCAGTTTTAGTCAACTACTAGTCTACTTTCTGACTCTACAGATTTGCCTATCTGGATATTTTATATAAACAGAATCATTCGACATATAGCCTTCTGTTTCTGGCTTCTTTCAAGCTTCATCTATCTGTGGCATGTATCAATACTTCATTTTTTTTTTTTATTGCCAAATAATATTCCATTGTATAGATACACCACATTTTATCTATCCATTCATCAATTGATTGACATGAGTTGTTTCCACTTTTTCACTATTATGAATAATGCTGCTATGAACATTCATGTAAAAGTTTTCATATGGATATACATTTTCATTTCTCTTAGAGATATATAACATTTTTCTGAATCACTCATGGGGTTGATCTTTTCATTTCATATATTATTTGCCATCCGCATATCCCTTTTTAGATGTGCCTATTTAAACCTCTTACCGTCTTTTTCTATTGGATTCTTTCTCTTACTGATTTGTAGGATTTGTTTATATATTCTAGATATGAATCCTTTGTTGGATATATGTACTACAAATAACTCCCCCCGTTATGTTCACTCTCTTTATGGTGTACTTTAATAAAGTCCTTAATTTTAATATAGTCTAACTTATCATTCTTATCTTTATGGTTAGTACTTTTCATTCTGTGTAAGAAGTCATTTCTTATTACACAGTCATTAAGATAGCCTATGTAATCTTCCAGGAGATTTATTGTGCTACTTTTCATATTTAGATCTATAATCCATCCAAAATTATTTTTTATTTATAGTGTAAGAATGGAATTGCTTCATTTTTATGTGTATATTCAATTAGCACCATTTATTGAAAAAGACTCTCCTTTTTTTGTAGTGCCATCTTTTTAAAACCAAAAGGTCATGTATGCTGGGTCTATTTCTACATTCTCTCTTCTATTCCTTTGGACTATTTGTCTATCCTTGTGCCACTGTCTTAATTACTGTAGGGTATTGGATGGGTGGTCCATATGCGTGCTGAAGTAACTCACTGGCAATTCTTATTGTCATGCTCCTTTTTTTTGCATAACTGAAACTGAAACTTTGGTTTCACTGAAATAATACTAAAATTCAATATTCCACTTGATTTTATGATTTAGAGGAACTTATCATCTTACAAAGATTCTTCAGAACTTAATATACTATAGGGATATATTTAGGTTGCTAACAAATAAAGCATTTCATTATAACAAGAGTTTAGAAGAGTTTAAATGCTGTTGAACTTGCATTTTGCTTCATAGCTGTTAATTATGGATACGGATGGGGAAAAGAATATTTAACATGAGAAACTCTATTCACATTTTATTTGGTCAAGTTTTCTTATTCACAAATGTCTAAATTATTTACTACTGCTATTTTGCCACTTGTTGCTTGGGGGGGACAGCAAAAATGCTTTGGAAATCACAGAATTGCAGCATTTAACTTGTAGGACAGATAGCTTATTAAAGATATGAGTCACTGTGTTAGGCAATAAAAATTAAAAGAACTAAATGCCTAGCCTCAAAAGGTATCATATTCTAGTAGAGGGAAAAGACATTTACATGAATAATTCTAATACAAGATAACATAGGATGGGTAGAATGAGAGGCACAATGTGATCACAGGAATTCAGAAAAAGAAGAGCTCAAAGTTGGCTGTAGGTAATTGGCCAAAGGTTCATAAAAGATAAGTATTTAGAAAAGCCTTGAAGTATGACAGGTAGACATCAACAGGGAGGACATTCCCAGTTGACAGAATGTGTGAACCAAGGAATGAGGTATACAACTCAGGGCATTTGAGGAGGAATAAAGAATATAATTTGATTTGTTTAGAACACACAGTACATACACAGAGGAAGTGAGGGACATTTGGAAAAGACAAATAGTAACCAGCAAAGACAACAGCAGGTTAAGGAATTTGGATTTCAATTAATATATAAAAAGAACTCATTAAAGGGGTATGTATATAAGGAAGAGCAAGAGAAGAAAGAAGAAGAGAGAGGAGGAAGAAAGAGGGGAGAAGGAAAGAAACACGGACAGACATATGCACACCCTGTCTAGAGCTGTGATTAGGTATGACTGAGCTGGCTGTTCCGTTCTGTTCACACAGAGTGACTAGGATGAGCCAGACATGGGAACAGGTGCTGGAGACTCTGTAAGAACAATGGCAGCACGTGAACAAGTTAGGGAGGCCCAGAAAAGTTAAATAATATTCTTGAGCTTTTGTTTTCCCACACATAAACAGGCCTATGACTACTGGTCTAACAACGATGGAAGTAAAATACCTATGTTTAATAGCAACCATGTAAAACTATAACCAATTCCCAGCTTTCTTCTGATGCCTAAGAAAACAGAAAAAGTTTCTCATATGTTTTAGCTATTTCAAACATTTTTTATCAAGAGAAGTTGGATCTGTGGTGGTATCATATATACAGTAAGTGATAATAACTCCCTCATACTTCCTAAAGAGACATGATGGGTTTCTAAGCTACTAAAAACAAAGCACTGGCAACAAAAATTAGTTCTAGCTACTGATATTTAATAAATGAGCCTTGATTGATAAAGAATAGGCCAAGAGTATAAAATGATTAGATATCTAATTTTCATTTCTCTTTCATGAAGTAAAAAAACGAAAAACCTACCTGTACTCTTAACACACTCAGAAGTAGCCCAGAGTTTATCTATTTGAATAGGTATCACCAATTCTCCATTCCAAGAACAATAAAAACAAAAAGCTTAGGACTTCTCTGACTGTTAAATTAATTACATAGTACATAAAAAGTCAAGCCAACTTAGCTGAACAAGTTATCATCCTACAGCTGACCACTCTTCTCATTTGCGCTCTTATTCTCTAACTTACTGTAATATATTTTTCCGAATTTAATGGTTTATAAGGCTCTCTCCATGAGGGCAGAAGTCATATCGTATATCTGTCTCTATCTTTAGCACCTAAAATTGTGCCTGATACATAACTGGCATGTATGTGCACCTACGTGTGTGTATAAAAAGGATACACGAATACTTAGAGAATGAGAGAAAAGAGAATTACTTTGACAACCAAAACTTCATTATATCATAAAAAGTTACCTGAAGAGGAATTCTTACCTGGCGTGTCATTACAAAATATGCATACATTGCCATGGCACTTCCATAAGTGATGAAATAGGTGACTGGTTCCATTATGTCCCAGGAATATTCCCACCAGGTAAGCCGGGCCAAAATGCCAAACTGTGTGGCCATGTAGGCAAGTCCACCCCATAGCACCAAAGTGGTCCTCTTCTCAGCTTTTCTGCTAATCTCGATTCGTACCTATGAGCAAAATGATCAATCAATCATAAGGTACTTTAACATACTATCAGTTTTAAACTTTTATTTGAACTGTTCCATGTTCACTAAAAAAACAGAGCTCATAATTAATATACAAGTTAGTCTCAATTGTAATAAATATAGCTTGACTTCCCAAATTGTATCTGCAGTTTTCACTGAATAAAATATTTTATAGGAGTGAGATTTTTTTAATGATAATTGTGTTTTATGTTTCACCCTGGAAGTGGCTGAAAATATGGTGAAACTATAGGAGTGAATTAATTAGTTTCAACAGCTCTTCATCCAACTACAAGATTACTTTATTTGAAAAGAAGAAAATGAAAACATGCCAATATTCTCTCACTGTCACATACAATGTTTAATCGATGATCAGTTTTTACTCAAAGGACATGCTAGGGGGCAGACCAGTACAATAAGCCAGAACATGGACTTGATTCAGACCAGCTGAGGTCAGACCCTGATTGCAGATTACCACCAACTTCATTATTTAGTTGTTCTGAGGATTAACAGAATATAGGTAAAATACTTAGCACAATTCCTGGACCACAGAAAATATCCAATATAGGATGATAATTATTTTATTATAGCTGGTACATTAAAAAATGCTTTACATTTTTGAAAATATCAAATTTAAATCTCATTCCCATCACAATAGTTTCTCAAGTTTAATTTCACAACTTCTTAATGGTCTTAAATTTAAGGACAAATTTGACATATTATACACTGATTATTTTTAAAGAAATCAGAAAAAGCACAATATTAAGAGTATCATTCCTTTTCTTGCTTTCTAATACATAGTCTAATTTCTTAAAATGGAAATATTTGTATCATCAAAAAATAAGGATGACACATGCTCACTATATTCAGAAAAGTGTAAAGAAAAATCAATCATAATCCTGCTACTCCATTAGCATTTTGGATTTTATCCTAATTTTTTCTTTGTATATATGTATACATATTTAAAATATATAAATATGTATAACTATAAGCATAGTACATTTAAAAATTGGATCACAGTATACACTAACATGCACTGTTTTATAATATAGTTTTCATACATATCATGAAGTTTTCTATAACATGTTAAATCTACACATTATTTTTAACAGCTGCATAATATTCTATACAGTATTAATTCTTAACCTTGACTAAAATCATTAGCCATTGTACTAAGAATCTTTCTTGATTAGCAGTTATTCCAATCTTTGTTGTAGGGATGATAAATCTGGTTAAGGGCAGACATTTAGGCCTCAAAGCTTTAAGTCCATTACCAAGGCTACAAACTATTTAAGCTCCTTCTTAGCTTTGGTTGGAACTTTCTTATGGTTCAGTCTCCAAAACAGGTGGACTAGTTTGATTGACACAGCTGAATTACATAAAACTTGTAGGTAAAAAAGCAAACATATATTCTCTGGAAAAAATATCAGTGAAGATAAAAATCTGAGATTTGAATTTGCACCTTTTCCAGAGGCGCCAATTGCTCTTTGAGATCCTCTAATCTTTCGATAAGCTCCCTTTCCTTGTTCAGCTGGTGCTGCTCGATGCACAGTGTGGTGTACAGCTGCTGGACTAGTGTCTTTACGTCATTCAGTGTTGCTGCATTTTCGTGGCTTAAGAGTTCTGAAAGAGAGGAGGATTATATTTATACACACACACACACACACACACACACACACACACACACACACACATATATATTTTTTAATGTATGCCTTAAGTGAAGAGTTGTTATTCCTGGGGCTATTAGACAATGAGAACAAGGCAGATTCATCCACCATTGCAATCCACTTTCAGTGTAAAACTGAAGGAAACTGATAGTTTTCATTTAAAACGGAGGTATCTTCAAATCTTAGAAAGTATATTCATATTTGGGCAACCTGAAAAACTTGAAACCAACATTCACCATTATATTCTTCAAGGTCTAAATGCTATGTATGAGGCTACAAATAATAATAATCTTCATTAGATAAAGATTAAAAAATTTAAGGTAATATGTTAAAAACTAGTAGAGAGGTTTAGAATCAATCTGATTTTCATGCTTATTAAAATGCTGATCTGTGGCCTTGTCACTTTAATTGGTGATTTTTTTCCCTTTAGTAACACCTGATAATAAAAATATTTTATCCTAATAACCTTAGCCTCCATACAACTTCCCCCTGGCATACCAACTTTTCTTTATTCACGTTGGGGAAAGTTACAGAATAGCTCTGTGGGCCTCAATATTATGCTCTAAATGGCATGAAGTTATAAGAATGATTGACAAGATATGAGATTAAATTCTCTGATTCAATATCCTGTTCTGTGAGTAGCACGTTTCCAGAAATCTAAAAGTTATGTTTTGAGAATCTAATAAAAAATCAGCTGATCTCAGCTGTCAAATAATTGAAAATAAAAGCTTCAGAATTAAAGCTTTTGTTTTAGAATATTAGCCTTAAATGTGACATTTTGTTCGATACAGCATAAGGTCAGCCCTCTTCTAAATCAAAATAAACCACAATTGGAATTAGCCGTGTATTTCAAATATTCTTCAAAGATGTCCTTTAGGAAAGTTATCACAGAAACAATCAATAAAAAAGTCAAATAGGGTAGCAAATTGGATTAGAAAAGAGCTGATATAGTAAAATGGGATATAGCACCTAGCACAGTATCTTGTATGCTTCAGTAAATGTGTGCTGCATTAATGGGAACAGATAAAAGCAAGAACACTTTGAGCTCTAGAAGTCATCTATGTCAACAAGGTCTTCTTTGGACTTTGTTGGAACTTGCATTCAAATTGTAGCTCACATTTGCACATGACTTTACACTTTCCAAAGTTACTAGAAGAGGAAACTATACTCTAAAGGCAATTATTTGTCTAGAATGTCACATGAAAGTGGCAGAGTCCACGTTTTCTGACCCTTAGGCCTGGAGGTGAGTTACAATGCTTCTATACTAATATTTATATTTCTCCTGCAAGCTTGTTTCCCTTTCAAATAGGCAAATTTTTAAGTGGACAAAAATTATCCATGATTAATAAAATCCTATCACATATATTACTGTGTATTATCTATCTTCACCATAACAGCATGAGTAAAGTTGGTGCCCATAATTTACAAATGAGGAATTTGAGTGCTATATAGATAAGATTAACAAACATTTCTGTACTAGGTACAAAAATTCAGTTCCCTAGTCACACTAGAAACATTTCAAGTGCTCAATAGCCACATGTGACTAATGACTATAATATCGGACAGTGCAGAAATGGAACATTTTCATCAGCACAGAAAGTTCTACTTGATAACACTGTCCTAGGGATTTCTCTTGCCCTCTTTGCTAATCCTCCTTATCCTAATAGTTGGATGCACCTGAATTTCCAGGTTCTTCAGCAAACCTTGATCATTGTCCTTCTGTGCCATTGCTTAAAAATTGGTGACTTTTCTCTGATCTTCCCAGCTCCCTTTTCAGACTCTTCGTCGGCTTCATCTACAATTGCACAAGGTTTCATTCCTATAATAAATCTTTTATTCCATAATATTCATGCGGTTCTGCTTCCCCAATTGAATCCTGATACAAATAGTATGTAGGATACGCTATTATTTGCATAAAAAAGGAAAAAAGATTATGTATTTATACTTGCTTATGAATGCATTAACTGACTATCTCTGGTAGGAAACAAAAGGAACCAAGAACAATGTTTGCTGCTACAGAGGAGAAATCGGTGGCTGTGAAATAGGGATGAGAAAACGTTCCTCATATATTCTTTGCTTTGGGAGTTGAACTTGTGAATGTATTATGTATTCAAGACAAAAAAAAAATTAATGTGCAATCACAATACCTTCTAACAGCAATGAAAAGACTATAAAATGATAATTCACAGAAGATCAATCTCACAGATGTCCATCTCTAGACCTAGCTGAAAACAGTTATCTTTCAGGTTGGGCATCAGTAAAGCCCTGGCAAACTCAAGGGATTAGGCATTATTTTGTCAGACTTTATTGACAGGAAGAATATGATTCCATGTACTATCATGGTGGAGGAAAACAATAACCTCAAACCCCTGACCCTAAAATATCTGCCCACATATTTGGAGATGAAATTATAGTAAAGAGGAAGATAAATCTACTTAATGGCTTAACGACACTTTTGGATGATTAGTGTATGCTTCACTAAAAATGCAATCAGATGCTTATTAATGTTTCTGTACATGCCATCAGTGCCAGAGTAATTAAAGTACAGAAAGGCAGAGAGACATGCTAACATAACAGGGATTGAAAGGTATTTTCAGCTACTAAGATGTTTGGGAAGGACTCTGGCTATTTGAGTGTCTGATAAGGCCTTCATTATTATTGGTATTTGGTTTGCCTGTTCAACCTTTTTCTCAAATTATTTACATCATTAAGATGTAAGTAATGTTTCCAGTTTCCTCTGGGTGGATAAATGGGGAAAGGGCTTAGTGGTACCAATCAAAATGATTCTCTCACAAAAACTCTGAACCACTAGTATAAGGTATATTTTCTTCTTCCCTGAGCCTAAAGGGAAGGTAGCGAATTACTATTTTAAGGTGGACTGGAATAAAAGGCTTTTTGTGCTTCCTTTCCATATTCTTTCCTCTATTCTAGATTTAATTAGGTTATAAAATCATCTAATTGCTAAAATAGTTACTTCTCTCATCCTGCAGTGGTCAGAGGGGAATCCTGCCATAAATAGCTATGGTAACCCAAAGAATGCCATGGAGTTTGCAACTAGCCTTATTGCTATGACCTGCCCACTTGTTCCATTTTGGTTTTTTTTCCCTGCTTCTACTCTCCAATTTTAGGGTTAGATACAAGAGTTGAAACTACTGAAGGATCCATAATACCTATGGACTGCCCATCCCACATAAGCATTAATTGCGGCTGTATTAGATCCTATAGGAATGAACTCTCTATCCTCAGTGTCTGGTGGAAGTGTGTGAAATTAAGGTTCACTGGTACACAATATTCAGAGAGCACCGTTAGTTCTAACATGCTATCCATAAACAGGGAAAAGAAAAATAGGAGAAAGAAGTGAAAGTTAAAAGGGGTGAAGAAGAATGAGTAGAAAAATATGTGTCAAAACTTAAAAAACTGTTCTGGAAAAGTTTTCCTTCATTAACTATTTTAACTTATTAGATAAAGCAGATTTGTTCCATCTCCTCCTCCACATATATACAAAATCCTAGTATTCCTCTTCATTATCTGAATCCCAAAACCTAGTACCTTCAGTTTTTCTTCATTTAGCCTTTTCACTAAAAAGAGTCACAAGTACAGAAATTCAACTTGCTCTTTTACTCAATGTCACTGAAAAACTGTAGTGACTGAGATGCCAGCAATATCTTCTTCAGACAGGGAAAGGAAGATAATACAGTGGCAACAAAATTATAAGCTACATTTTATCAAAAGAAAATAATATTTTCTTTACTATGTTTTAAAAGGTAGGGTAAACAAAGTATTTATGTACTTAAAACAGTATTGTTTGAGCTGTGAGAAATGATATCTAATGGTATAATCTCTCATTGGTTAATTAACAGAGCTGAGAGAGCTTTGATGTGTGAATTTTAAATATTACAAAAGTCTTTTAAAATTCTGTACCAATGCTGCTATTGCATTTACCAAATCCCACACTTCAATTTACAGTTATTCTATGAATTATAGACTTTTGACTCTTGTAAACTTGATGTTCTAATTGACTTGTAGGTAAACTGGGTAGATAAGTATTCCACAGCTCTGAGACACAGATAAAGCAGAGTTGTTAGGCTGCCAAACTGATCACCAGGGAATCAAATACGATTTCTCCCTTTTTCAATTTCTAATTTTACTTTTCTTATTCAACTTGAGAATAGCTCTATTTAAAAAAAACAACAACATTCACTTCTGTTTTTAAAACACAGTATTAAGCAAGATGGTTGGAATTATCATTGATTAAAATACCTCTAGTTTTTGACAACATAATATATGAAAGCACATATCTAAAGTTTTCTCATTGTTAAACCATTTCTCATTGTATCAAACCATTACACTGTACATCTTAAACTCACACAAGTTTATACGTCAATTATATGTCATTAAAGCTGAGCGGCGGGAGAACAAATTTAAAGAACTCAACAGGAAACTGAGTGAAATAGGCTTCTACTTCTGTTATTTTAAAGAGAACTTCTAGCCCAAGAATCAGGGAATAAGGAAGAAAAACATATTATCATAGCTAATATATAGCTAACAATCCCCTGTCTACATGGTCAATTATTCCAACTTAATAAAATCTGATTCAGTATTGTCTTACTATTTAGAGGATACTTTTTCATCTTTATTATACTTCCTATACTTTTCTATACTTTTTCTAAGCTAGTTCCAAGTCAATTAGCTTGAACATAGAATAGAATCAGGCCTCAGAACAGCCAAAATGCTACCAAGTTAATTCACTTAATTCACTCAATATAGAATGACCACCTGAGTCAATGGGGGCGAGGGAGATACAATAATATCCCAGTGATTTCCCTCAGAGCATTTACAAAGAAAAGGAGTAAGAAGAATTCAGAGAAGAGATTTATCACTTCTTGTTGGGCGTCAGAGAAAGAAATAGGTTATTAAAGGCTTCATGGAAGAGCTGACATTGACAATTTTGACATGAGGAAACTGAAGGTTAGGGAAAAAGGAGAAAGGCATCTGAGGCAGAGGAAAGATGAGCAAACTCTGAGATGGCAAAGAGTGGGGCATAGTTAAGAAAAGAGCAAAGGAACACAGGGTGGAGGAAAAGTAGGCATCATGTAAGAGGGAAAGAGAAAAATTGTTGTTTGTTTGTTTGTTTGTTTTTTAGGTGAGGCAACCCTTGGTTGACCTCACAGATTGCAAGAACCTTGTCAGCTTACAATCTCTTATTTATTAATTTTTTAACACCTATAGCACCTGATCTTTCTAGGTGGTCTCCCATCCAAGTACTAATCAGGCCCGAGCCTGCTAGGCTTCCGAGATCAGACAAGATCAGGCTTGTTCAGGCTTGTCCAGCATATATGAGAAAAAATTTAAAGGTAGATAAATGCAGACCAGACTTTGGAGGCATTCAATACTTAGGTTTTCACTCAGACCTTTTACTACATTAGACACAGTTCTCAAAAGCAGAATTGAAAAGTAGGGATGTCCTAAGAGGCTGACAGAGGGCATGATGGTGGTGGAAGGAGCTTTAACAACAGCAGGAAGAGATAATGAATCTCAAGGGCAATGACAGAAAAGTGACCAAAAATGACACAATTCAAAATGCTATTTTAGAGGGCTATTTAGCATCAGTATTATGCAGAGCCATATTAGAGCATGGGGTAAAAAGAAAGATCAGTAACACTGAGTCCATTTTTACTTAAAAATTTGATTATTTTGTTCATCATTTTTTTTTTTATTAACTTTAAGAAAATAGTGCATTAAAATATTATTTATCCTGACTACTAAGTTTAGGGGCACCCTCTTAAAATTTGCTCGTGAGGCAAGTACCTCACTTTTTTGGACAAAAGCGTAAGCATGTCAAAAATTTCTAAGAACTATTATTGTACAATAATTGACTTTCAGGCTGATGACCTTGAGCCATCACAAAATTTTAAAAAACGATTAATTCCTATTACAAATGTTTAAGAGGAAGGGGAAATAAACAATTTATTTTTAAAAGATTCCTTCTATAATGTTACTAAAATAATACGATTTCTGGCCTGTCTGGAGGGAAGAAGCTTAAGTTACACAGAACATTCATTTATGTGAAAGAGTGACAATATCAGATATAAAGCTTTCTGATATCTAGGTAGAATTTAAGTTTTAGTCAGTGTACTAACCAAGTGCCAAGTACTCAGTGAGCTCTTCAACTGAAACAGAGTCTATATGTAAAACTTTCAGTGTTCTTTGAATATTGTGTTTCTCAAGGTTATCCAGGGAAAATATAAGCTCTTTGTGAAAGCCCTTCCCACATTTCTCTGACCTCATCAGGGTTACTTTTTACCTCTCTTTGGTGGTCGCACATGATATGTTAAGTCATTAATGACCAGCTTAAAGTCATCAAGGAGGAGGAGGTCTATCCCTGTCGAGGCGGCGACACGAACACCATCTGTGAAAAAAAATTAATGTGAAAATTTAAACCTGTCATGTGCCCATAATTATTCAAAAATGGTCAAGAAAAAGCAATCCTCAAAATAGATTTTAAAAATTATATCTTTTAAGTTTCAGTTAACATTTTGCCTTATCTCCAAGTCTATGCTAAACAAAGCTTGTATTACCTGAGGTTTTTTGCTTACAATAGTCTCAGGTCTGTGAAAACTTAACAACATTCTTTTCTTTTCTGGTAGAACTTCAAGAACAAGTGAAATTAACAGCTTTATGGGCATCAGTTGGAAATCCAGAGTCACTGGGAGACTTGCATGGATGTCTTACATCTGTCTATGATGGAAGTTGGTTGAGTAAAAAAACGTTTTTTAATATATGGTACTTTTCATTATGGTCAGTGATCAGGTGCCAATAATTTGGTAGGCATGAATGCTAGAGTTAGCAAAGTATTCCAAGGTGGTCAAATAATTATATTATTAGATTAGTTGAGAATTAAATATACATAAAATATTTACAGCATAGAAACAAGGCAAATTGTTAACGATTGATGAATTTAGGTGAAGGGTAAATGGGTACTTACTGTACTAATCTTTTAAGTTTTCTGTAGGTTTAAAATGTTTCAAAGTAATAATGGAAAAAAATGTAAGGCACTTAAAAAATAAATAGGTAAAATGGATGTCATGTTGAATGGGAATTAGTGCCTTATTTCATATACTTTTCTATTTATCCATGGTTTTATTTTGGTAACTTTTATGTAAAAGACATCAGAAAATCTAAAAAGAAGTCCTAATTTTTCATATCTCCAGGGGTGAGAGTACAGTAACTAGAAAAATTTATTCTATGCCTAACATAATGATAAAAGATCTCAATAATATAAAATGCCCAGGGCTTTATATATGAGGTGCCTATGAATGAGACTCCCTGTGTATATACATGTGCTAAATCTGAACAAGTATATTCTGAGAGCCACTGGGAGAAAATCACTTTTTCCCCTAACATTTGCTGAGTAAAAAATGTTTTCTAAAGAGTGTGGGATTTTTGCAGTGTGTGTTTGTGTGTGTTTTGGGAGAAATAGTTTTGAGAGAAATGGGTGGTGAGGGGAATTAATAATAAAGGTGACTGTACCAGGTGAATAGATAGCAACTCTGTCAATTCCCCGATCCTCTTCTTGTAGTTGTCGTAAAAACACACCAACAGAGTCTGATATAGGTTTGAGTGTGAACTGGCAGCGTTCACGCCGGGACGGTAGCCTCACAGATATCACAGGTAACCCATTTTGATACACCACTGTCACATCTGAATGAAAAAAACCAACAATCACATGAAAATTAGATTTCATTATAAGTTACAGCTTTATTATTATCATTCTTGTATGAGATCTATTTTTATTAGTGAGGTTTAAAATGTTTAAGAATATGCCCATTAGCTTTAGCTGAAGGTTATTCTAGGAACTGGCTTATGAAAGATCATATGGATCACAAAATTCACTTCAGAAAAATGAAAACATGCAAAGGATTATCTTCTAAGTGGATCAAGAAGAAGTTTTTTTTTTTTTTAGAAATTAGAGGTAAAGTTCTTGGTATTGGTGAAGATAAACTCTGGTCCACTTAGTAATATTTTACTGAGTAGTGAGAAATTCCTGGGTGACTCCATAACCTGTAGGAAGTGGCTCTTGGGAGCCAGAGATTTCAAGAATCCCTGTGACAACTTAAAGTACACCAATAAGTGAGATTCTTTTTTTTTTTATTTTTTTAATTGAAGAAATGATTTAAATTTTTTTCCCCTCAACCTTCCCCTCTGGTAACCACTAGTCTACAGCACATGTCCATGAGTTTCTGTTTGTTTGTCCTGTTTATTTGTTGCTTTTAGGTTTATATTCCACATATAAGTGATATCATGTGATTTTCAACTTTTTCTGTCTGGCTTATTTCACTTAGTATGATTATTTCAAGGCATTTCATCTCTTCTTATGACTAATATTCCATTGTATGTATGTACCACAGCTTCTTTAGCCAATCATCTATCATAGGACACTTCGGTTGGTTCCATGTGAGATTCTTACTTAAGGATAGTCAACTCATATTTATAGTACAATATTACATCTAAGATGCTTGATAACTAAGCATTTTCTTATACAATATGGACATATTATGACATAATCAAAAACAATTCCTTTTACTTTCTCCTGAACATCTTCCTGAGATTAGCTAGATCAACTATTTGGGAGTTTCTAACAAAAAGTTATGGGAGATATTATTATAAGCTATAAAATTGAAAGGATTTTCTACAAAGAATGGTACAGAATTTCTTATTTCCTTACCTTCTCCCTCAAAAGTCTTGATTTGTGGAATCTCAGTCACTAAAACAAATGTCAGAATACTTCTCTTTCAAAGTAATTTTCAAATGAATTTTTTAAATAAATAAATTTTGAACCAGACTTTTTAACATAAGCAACCAAGCATTTAAAGATGACTGGTTAGCACTGAGGAAGGAAAACAGGCTTTGGAGTCATATCTGGGCTCAAATTCTGGCTTTGTAACTTTGGGCACATTATATAACTTCTCTGAGCCTCACCTTTCTCATATATAAAATGGGTTTAATCCCTACCCAATAGAGCTGTCGTGAGGAATAAATAAAATCAACCATTTAAAACAGCACAGTGCTTGATACATAGTGATGTTTATTTATTTGCTTTTTTAAAGACTCAAAAGGTGCATTCTATGATGTTTCTAAGGATTCCTATCTCTTAAAATTGATGAGCTGAGATAAAAGGTATATAAAGTTATAGAGATTCCAAATGCATCCAATTTTCCACAATTGTAGTCATTTACATCTTATTTCCTTATCTATTCTAACAATTTATAAAGTCTACAATGTATACGAAAGCCTCACACTAAATTCTTTCATGATTTAAATTTTAAAAAGGCATATTTTAGGAATAACAAAACACATTCTTATTTTAAATAGATGTTTGATGAGTTCTGACACAATAATCAAAATTTCCTTGAGTGCCATCCCAGTTAATCCCTGGGCAACCACTGTTTTTTGTCATCACAAATTATATTTAGTTTTTCTAGAGTTTCATATTACTGGAATCATATATATGTGCTCTTTTGTATCTGGCTTCTCTCAGCATAATGACTTTGAGATTCATTCATGTTGTTGTATACATTTAGTAGTTCATTCGTTTTCATCGCTGATAGTATTTCACTGTATGGCGACACCCTAATTTGTTTACTCATTCACCTACTGCTTGATATCTGGGTTGTTTCCAGTCTTTGGCTTCTTTGAATAAAGCTTTTATGATGATGTACTTAACAAGTCTTTGTGTGGACATACGTTTACGTGGTATATCTTTTCTCATTCTTTTACTTCAACCTATCCACATCATTAAAGTGGGTTTCCTGTAGACAGCATATAGTTGTGTCTTGCTATTTTATCCAATCCGACAATCTCTGCCTTTTGATTAAAGTGTATACATCATTTGCATTTAATAAATTCTAAACATGATTGTGTACAAGTCTATCTTGCTACTTAATTTCTTGACCTAACTGTTCTTTCTTCTACCTTTCCTCTACTCTTACCATCCATCCTTTAGATTAACTGAATCATTTTTTATGATTATGTTTAATCTCTACTATTGGCTTATTAACTATACCTTGTTATGTTTTTAGGGGCTACTCTACAGCAGGTGTTGGCAGACTTTTTCTGTAAAGAGCTAGATGATAAATATTTTAGGCTTTGTGGGCCATAAGGTCTCTCTTCCAACTACAGAGTCAGCACTATGGTGCAAAAGCAGACGTAGGCAATATGTAAACAAATGGACTTGGCTGTGTTCCACTAAATTTTATTTACAAAAGCAAGCAGTGTGCTGGCTTTGGCCTGTTGAATTTGCTGAAACCTGCTTTAGGTTTATAACATACATCTTTAACTTATCACATTTAACCTTCAAATAATATCATGCTACTTTTAGGTATAGTGTAGAGAATGCTACAACAATATACTTCCACTCCCCCTGCTTTGTGCTATTGTACTCATACATTTTGTTTCTCTGTTATTAACCATATAATGCATAATTTTTTAATGGTTATATTTTAAAGAAATTTTAAGATGAGGAAAAAGATCTTTTACAGTTACACACATATTTTACCTCTAGTGTTCCTTATTCCTTTTGTATGGATCCACATTTCCATTTGGTATTATTTTTCTTATGCCAGAACTTCCTCAAACCTTTCTGAGTGTGGCAATATATTCTCTCAGCTTTGGCAAGTCTGAAAAAGTCTTTATTTCACCTTCGTTTTTGAAAGACATTTGTGAAAGACATTTTTGGTGTGTAAAAAATTCTAGGTCGACACATTTTTTTCCTTTCAGTACTCTAAAAAACTTATGTCTTCTGGTTTGCACAGTATATGATAAATTTGTGTATATATTTATCTTTGTTCCTCTGTATGTAATATATCTTTTTAACTTTGGCAACTTTTAATATGTTCTCTTTGTCACTGGTTTTCAACAATTTGATTATAATGTTCCTTCTATAGTGTTCTTTATGATTATTTTGCTTGGAAATTGTTAAATTTTTTAGATCTCAGGGCTCATAGTTTTCATCAAATTTGGAGGAATTGTGGCCATTTTTCAAATATTTTTTTCTATCTCCTACCCCTCTTTCGAGATTCCGGTTACACTTTTATTAGACCATGTGGTACAGTCTTACAGGGCACTGAGGCTCTCTTCAGACATTTCAGGTTTTCCCCCCTCAGATTCATTCTGGATAGTTTTAATTGCTATGTACTTCAGTGTCGCTGATCTTTACTTCAGTAATGTTTCATCTGCTGTTAATTCCATCTTTATTGTTTTTCACTTCAGATATATGTCGCCTCTATAAGTTCCTTTTGTTTATTTTTATATCTTCTATTTCTCTTCTTGCTATGCTTATGTCTTCCTTAACCCCTCTAAATATAAGGATCATATTTATAATAACTATTTTAAAATCCTTGTCTGTTAATGTCATCATCTAGTAACTTCTAGGTCTATTTCAATTGACTGATTTTTCTTCTGGTTCTTTTCCTGCTTTCTCAGATGCCTAATAATTTTTGCTAGAGGTTAGACATTGTTAATTTTACATTGTTAAATGCTGGATCTTGTATAGTTAAGTTACTCGCATATTACTTTAATTCTTTTGGATTTTTAAAAAAGTCTATTAGGATAGATCTAGAAAATCCTTTATTTGAAGGTTCTTTTAGGAGGCTCTACTGAATGTTCCTGTATTTAGTGAGGTCTCTCCTCTCTGGCTGGAGAGAAGTCAAAAGGTTTCTTTCCCTGTGTGAGCACTGAGAATTATTCATTTTACAGCTCTTGGTAATTGTTTTCCTTGGCAGTTGTTCCCACCAGGTTTTATGGTTTAGAATTTAGCCGAAGCCTCAGGCTGTGAACTGAGGAAATGTGGGGTTAATCTCATCTGTTTCTCTTCTCTCAGAGATCACTGTCCAATGTCAAAAAACAGTTGTTTCACATATTTTCTCTGGCGTTCTAGTTGTTGACAGGAGAGCAGCAATATCCATGGTAGTTAACTCTTTGTGGACGCGTGATTTGAATTTTTACATAAAAATTAAAAAGAAGCAAAGTCAAAAATCTCTACTTCTTTATTCCTCACAAAAGGGTCATCTACGTTTCTAAGGAAGAAGCCAAAAATAGTAAGATGAACTTAATATACAGCATGTGCTATCTAAAGTTTTCAATATCTAAAGGTATTTGAAATTTTTGTCATTTCCTTAGCAATCTAGTGTTTCCTCAAAGTCAGAGACACTAAAATGAATATTCCTATCTCTTCTATAGGCAGTAATGATGATAAGCTCATAAAATTACTTGCATATTATGGCATAAAAGGTGATTAACGTGTTCACCTGGTATTCTTTTCCTCAATTATTCTTTTTCTATATGAGAAAAAAACTATTTAAACTCAGATTTCAAAAAAGTAGACAGTGTTGAATTTAAATAAAAGATAGGTATCTATGAATCTTAAACACAAAAAGTATGGAAAATTTCACTAAAACATTTTTCACAGGTAAGAGCTTAGGGGTTACTGTTTTAAAATAGCTGAGATAAAGTCAACAGAAAATAATTAAGGTCTTTTGCACCCACTTCAACTTTTTTCTTTAAAGATCATGAAGCTTTTCAAAGGAATGAAATATGAAAGCTTTGAGGAACTCTGCAGGAACATTACATTTCAGAACTGATAAACCTTTATTATAATACTGCTTTTGAAAGAAATCCCTAGGTCTCCTTCTTTCCCACACACTAGTTTGTAATGTAAATGTTAGTTTTCTTGGTTTGTAACCAAAAAAAGAACAATTACCAAATTCCTCAAGTTTAACAATATATAAAATAGCTGCTGGTTGTAGTGAAGTCACAATGGGCATTTACAAGCTAATAAGAGTTGTCAGCTACTATTTTTTTAGACAAATATTCTTTTTAAGTGTAAATTTTATCAAGTGACTTGGGTTGAGTTTTTTTTTTTTTAAATCTTTTGCTTTGATTTCCATTTCAATAAAATAAGTAATAATCTGTTCTACAGTAGTGTGCTTCAAAGTAACCTAGAAATATGGGGCATCCAATACGAATCCTGAAAGACAGAACATGACAACAGATTTAGGCATAAAAATAAAAAGGCAAGGAATTTTCCTGACTAAGGAAGAGCATGGAAAACAAGACATTTGGGGTAAAAGAAGGAATACATTTAAAAAAAAAATGCCTTTGGGGCATCAAGTATAAAAAAGTCATAAAATACAAATACTTGTTATTTATCCAATTGTTAAAAAATGCTTATAAAAATTCATAGGAAGACATTTATTGGTGTTTAAAATAATGGGCAAAATGTCCTCTAAAATATATCATCTTATGCTCTTGACTGTATATATCTTAAGGACTTATTCTGAAAGGGAACAGGTACAATAAGGAAGCATCTATGAGGTGTTTTCTGCAAAGCTACTTAGACCTACCTTTATGAGATGGTTTATGATCTTGCCATTGTTAAGGGTGGAGAATTTTCAAATGGCCAAATTCTCCTTCCATTGTTTAATGTTAAATAGAGTGTAGTTCTAGGAGATATTCTGTGCAAAGATATGCTAATGTTAAGTGTGTAGTTATCCTGTGTAAAGAAGCCAGCCTCTGCTTCTGTAAATTTGCTTGCTTGCTAGAGGGGGTTTTGGGGCTTTTTAAGCTATCCCCTCTAGAGGCTCGGGACTGATCTCTTCGAACCCTGAGTGGTAGAGAGTCAGTCGCCAGCCGCAAATAAAGGCTCACAATTCATCTCAATTGGCTCCATGGGTCTTAGATCTGATCACACCACAACAGCCATCATCTGTTTCTTTTCTCCCCCCTTTCTGTAATATTCTACATCAAGAATGTGAAATATAATCAAAGAATTTTAGTGTTAGAAGCACCAGAGAAATGATACAGATTAATGCCCTTCTTTAACAGCT
This sequence comes from Rousettus aegyptiacus, assembly GCF_014176215.1. Lineage (NCBI taxonomy): Eukaryota > Metazoa > Chordata > Mammalia > Chiroptera > Pteropodidae > Rousettus > Rousettus aegyptiacus. The sequence continues at coordinate 14,174,953 of NW_023416309.1, forward strand.
AAGACTAATAAAGTCCAGCAAGGTTAGAAGATGGTCCTAAGGTCATACGGTTTAACCCAATGTGAAATGGCTGTGAAGCTCATTATCTTAATGTAGGGAGGAGGCAAGAGAATTAAAATGTTAATCAAGCTACTTTCAGAGACTGCAATATGCTGATCAGTCCTGCAGCCAGGCCAAGAGGACACCTTCAGAACAAAGGAAGATTTCTGCAAGGATTGCTAACAACCCATGGGGACATCTGTGAAGGGGAAACAGGAACCAAGAGTCATCCCCTATGGCTAAAATTCAGGGAACCTAAGGATTAAAGGCTTGGAACTGCCAGTAGGCTTTTCACTCTACATATTCTTATCTTTTCAAGCTACACACTCTTCTCCTTCTTATGTCCATATCAAAGGAAATGGGAACTAAAGAATGACATATAAACTGAATTCCCTGAACACTCAGGGTCCCTCTCAGTTCCTTTACTGTCTCTCACAGTCCTTCTGTCCTACTGTCTCTGTCCCTGAGTCCTTCTCAGTTCCTTTACTCTGTCTCTCACTGTCTCTCTCAGTCTCTGCCTCTGTGAGGAGACCACTGTCTGTCTGTGGAGTGTTATCCCTTTTCTAATAAACTTTCCTTTGACTCCAACTTTGGCGTGCGTGTTGAATTCTTTTTACACTCACTGCCAAAAGACCCTCTTCTCTCCATGCAGGGCTTGGTCTCCTCCCACACACAAGAAATTTGCCCTGTCCTGCATCAGTCTGACTAAAAAATTGTTTTCTCTTAAGTCACATAAAACATTAGGTTGCTAAATTCAGTAGGAATTTCAGCCCTAATTTGTTTTAGCAGCATCTAATGATTTTAACCACTCCTTCACTTTATAAAAATCTTTCCTTTTTCCACACTCTCCTGGTGGTTTTTACCTTTCTGTCTATACCTTCTAATTCTCCTTCATAGGCTCTTACTGTATTCATCCCTTACAAGTTTCTAAGTACTTTGTCCTAGGCCTCTGTGCTTCTCAATCCACATACTCTCCAGACAATCTCATATTCTTCCAAAGTGTCAGTTACCATCTAAATGCTGAAGTTTCAAACTTATATTCGATTGTCTACTGGACAACTGGGTTTCTCATAGGTATACTCGAAACTCAAAAGTCCTAAAATTAAATTAATCTTCCCAAACCCACCCATCTCTGACATTTCTCATTTCAGTCAATAACACTACTGTAAGGCCAGTGCTTCCAGAAAAGACCCTAAGGGCAGGTCCCCACCCCTAGCTCGTGCCTGCTAGCCACCTGAGGCTCATGGACCAATCTGCTAGCCACCTGAGGCTCATGGACCGATCTGCGGGCACTTGTGGCACCAAACCTCTGCACCAATGAAAGAGCCCCACGCTATGCTTTTGCCTTTTTTGAATCTTCCCCTTCCTGGACACGACCCTTAAAACCCTGCCCTGACCCGACTTCTCTGGCCAACGTGCCTGATCTGAGGACCTTGCCCAGGATCGCTTCTCTTTCAATAAAGGACACCTGTTATTCCTGAGTCTCTCTGTGTTGAGCGGCCGAACCTTACAACTACCACTATAGAACTATTGCCCAATCCAGAAAATTGTCTGATATCCTTGACTACTTTGTGGATGAAAAAGAGGCCACATACTAAACTTGACAAGCTCAAGAGAGGCCTGAAGGGAAGGCCTTACAAACTCAGAGACTGAAAGTAACCACATAGGATGGTCTAACATAAAAGTTTCTAACTAAAAGTGGGTCATGGTGGGTAGTCACTTTCTAGGCCTGTAGCTTCATTGACAAAGGTCAATCTTTACCTTAAATAAGCCTATCTATTGTCTTTTTGCATCAAAGTAACATACTTTTGAAATGTCACAGTAAAATTTTCCAGACTCAAGGCAGGCACCTGAGCACCACAGAACCCCTCTTTGTTATTTTGTTGCCCGCAGACCATCTCTATGTACTATAAATGTTCCCTGTCCTGTACTCACCATTGTAAAAAAAGTATGTGTCTCTCCATTTTGCGTTTTATCCAATCCCAGAGGTTTCCTTGTTTTGCTTTCTCCCACCTCCTTAATCTACCACCAATGGATTTCATGTAACCCTCCTTACATTTTCTCTTTTTATTCTAAAGTATAAAATAAGCTGGAAAACTGCTATTCTCTGGAGCATTTTCTCAATCCATTGAGATTTTGCTTTTGGGCAATTATCAATAGCCTGGCTCAAATAAACTCATAAAATTCTCTACAGGTTTGGATGTTTCTTACATTGACTACTCTTAGAGCCAGAACATGACATTCCTCATATCTAATCAGTCGGCATATCCTTTCATTCTATTTTCTAAAATTTCTAATCTAATTCACTCTACTACCCCATCTTTGTCCAGGCCACCACTACCTTTTTCTGATATCAGCTACACTGTATTGGGACTCCTTACCTCATTCCAGTCTTGCTCACATTCAAAAAGTTATCCACACTGAATCAGGACAATCTTTATTTCTCCAAAGGAAACCACTATCCTGAAGTGGTATTTGGTGTTTATCATTTCCATCCATCATATACACACACACACACATACATACATACATACATACATACATACATACATACATACAGGCAGATACACAGACAAATACACAGAGACACACAGACACTCCCCCACCCCAATATATAATCTGTAGTATTGTGGTAGCCCGCCTCTGAGATAGCTCTAAATGATCCTTGCGTGGTCCCATCTCACATCAAGTCAGGGCTGGTCTGTATAAGCAGGAGAATACAGCAGATATAATGGTGTATAACTTCTGACGCTATGCCATAAAAGGCTGTTAGCTTCTGTCCTACTCTCTTGGATCACTTGCTCTGGGGGAAGCCAGTAGTCATATCATGAGGACAGCTCTGCAGCCCTATGGAAAAGCCAACATGGAGAAGAAGAGGGGCCTCCCACCAAGAGCCGGTACCAACTTCTCAACTATTTTAGTAAGCTACGTTAGAACTGGATCTTCCAGCCCCAGTCAAACCTTCAGATGACTGCAGACCTAGCTGACATAGGATTACAACTCCATGAGACCAGACCCCAAATAGCCCAGCTAATCTTTCCTGAATTCAGAATCCACAGAAATGGGAGATAAGAATTATTATTGTTTTAAACCCCTAATTATTGTTGTAATTTGCAACACAGTATTAAATAACTATACGCAGCATGGTTTTTGCATGTATTTAGACTTTACATAAATGGTCTCATCATATACAACCTTCTACAATTTGCTTTTATACTCAATAATGCTCCGAGATTTATCTGAATTGAATCATATTTCTGGGTCATTCACTTAAAGTCCTATGTATAATTTCATTATAATAAATAGACTACAGTTTATCCATTGAAAAAATTTTTTCTTTCCTGTTATAAAAAGGCTAAGAGAACAGCACTCCTCAATGATTTTAGTTTCTGATGCAAATTTGGCCAATTTTTTTCTTCCTTTTAGAACGTTATATTCCACTTTTTATTCCTTATGCCATCTGTAATTTATTTTTGTAAGGTAAGAATCATTTATTGAACAGTCTGCCCAATCTTCTGACTTACAATGCTAATTCTATCATGCCAAATTTCCATATAGATAATAAAGTTTTACCTGATTCTATTGTTTTGATTATTATGGTTTTAGAAATATATTTTAATTTGTGGTTTATGTAAACCTTTCCACCTTTTCTACCTCGAATTTATCTTAATGTGTACAGTTTTTATTCTTTCATAAAAATTTTAAAATAAGTTCATCATTCCCTTTTGGGGTTTTGATTAGCATTGCAGTGCACTTTATTTATGAATTCATGTGGAAGAAACTGACAACTTTTACAATGTTGTCTTCATATTCACTGACATGGTATAACTCTTCATTTATTCCTATCTTCTTTCATGTCCTTCAATAAAGTTTATTCTCTTACACATTTTTTCAAACTAGTTTCATGCCTAGATACCTTCAAATAATTTAGTTTTAATAAACACTTCTATCTTTATAAATATAATTCCAAAATTCCATGTTTTTCATTAAATTATTATATATTAAACTAAGATTATAATTTAATATAATAAACTAAATATTATTTAGGCAATAGTAAGGCCATTCCTTATACATAATGGCAAAAAAAAAAAAACCCTTGGAATTTATAATTAACATGTATAAACCAATTTGCTTGCTTCACAATAATCTCAGAAGACTGTACTTAAATATGTAAAATAAATAAAAATATCTTTAAATTAAAATATATTAAATATACTAAATCTGTCACTTAACATCATTTGAAGTATATTCATTTTGAAAAACACATAAATATTTATGTCGAAAATATCTTCCCATATCAATATTAGAAAGCCCAATTATATAATCATAACTTCAGTAGTTTGATAAATTCAGTTGTTTGGGTCTTTATAACCAGTAGTATAAATTAATTTTAATCAAATCAACTGCATATTCATTGTGTACTTCAGGCGAGTTAGTATTTGTACAACAGAATCTCTGTATAACTATGTAAAAAACTGTGATGTTATTATGAGGCTTAAATGATAAAAGTTGTGAAAACAAATTTCATAAGTCATCTTTTAATATATGGTATTATTAGTCTTATGTGAATAGTTGTACAGCCTATATATCTTTTGTAATTCTGGTTCTTTTAAAATCAGTTTATGAAAATAATTTCTCACAAATATTTGTGCGAAGTAAAAGGTCATCCCATTCCTTCCTTTCATTCATCTACTCATTCTATTGGAAATTAAAGATTTTATTTTGCTTTTGTAAAAATGAAATGCTTCACTAATATAGTGGTCTAACTCCTTTTACTTTTTAAGAATATTGTTTTTGATGGTTCTGCTGTGAAAGTCATTAAACATCGACTCTTAGCCCACTTTAATTTCTGGTGGTGAAATGTGGAATCTGATGAAATATAGATTCCTTCCTTATCCCTATTTCCTGAAAAAAATTTCAAACAATTTATACATAAAAAATTTGGATATAACTTATTTTATTGAATTGGAAACTGATTTCTTCAAATTGTCTGCTATGGAGTGAACTGTGTGTTGTGGTGCCACCCTCCTCCCAAGTTTAGAGGATTTTAGCAAATATGAACACACTGACCATACATTCAGATAATTAAACAGCTTTGGGGAGGGGGTTCTGATAACACTGCAAATATCTATACTGATTAAATACAGTGGACCCTAGAACTTTCACAGTTCATTTGGGGTTTCTTCAGTTTCAGGTGTCTTTAACCTTGCAGGATGCTCTTTCGATGGTTGCTTTACCTATGAATTAACGTTTATAAGGTTGAAATTAGAGTTCTATCACACTAAACTTTATACACAGAGGAAACATATTTAATAGCCAACCCTAAGCAAACAATCTAAACTGTAAATGTGCAATACTGGGTAAGAGAAATGACAAGAAGAGTAGTAAACATCTCCACTACTGTAAAAACAATCAAAACTGAGATTCTATTGTCAGTCTGCAACATCATGGACATTTATAAAGGACCAAGCATCTGTTCATTCTTTTCTACATCAAAGAAGAGTATTACATCCCTGAGCCTAAGGGAAGAAAAGAAAAGTAAGGGCAGGAGGCCTCAGACTTTGAATTGTTTGTCAGGCTGGAGTGTTTGATCATTATCCATAGTATGAAGACCCAATGATTATGAAATACCAAAGATAGTACTTCTGTGATCTTCACATTAACTATGTCCCAGGTTTTAAAACCAGGTAGTAATATTCCATGATCTATGAAAACTTGATGGGTCTATTAGTTTTTCTTACTGATTTCTCCTCTGAGTTCACTAGATTCTCATTCAAATTTTATTTCTCTTCCCTAGTACTTCCTTTCTCTTGCCGACGTCAAGTCAATTTTAAGTGAAAGAGTATGATTTGTAAATTTATATATTGATTAGGGAATGGAAAACAGTGAGGGGAAAAAAATTAGACATAAAAAATAGATTTGCCAAAACTCACCATCAGAGGGCACAACAGTGCTGCAATAAACAACTCCCAAATTCTGCCAAGAAGAAAGCCTCTGGTGAACCTAGAAAATTCAAAAAGACATCTACAGTTAGGACAGAATAACAAATGTTATATGCATGTGTGTGTATATAATAAATAGCTTTTTGATTACCTAATATATTCTTTGTAGAAACATTTAAAAATACAGATAAAAGAAAAGTCTCTCAAACTCTTATCACTCTGGTAATAGTAATGAAAATTTTGGTTTGTTTTCAAGATTTTATAACAAACACATTTACATACACACTTCACACAAATGGTTTCTTCATCTACTTTTTAAAACACTTGATATTGGTTTTAAGAGCCAGTAAGCATAAACTAAACTTTCTTGCTTCTTCCTCTTGCTGGCATTTAGACCTGCATTTCCATCATGTCTTTACTAGGTATAACCAGTTATTAAGTAGTTGTATCATGAATTTTCTGTTATTGGGTAAATATCTGGTCTTTCTGTTCACTCTCATTTTTGAAAAAAAAAAAAAAAACTTGGTCAGGCAACCTCATCCCTTGAGTCCTTTAATCACTGCTATCTTCTGACTGTTAGAAGGGAATCATTCGCACTCATATCAGCTTTTACTACTTCTTCAAAGAATAGTGTCATTGTGCACTTAGGTCTGAAATTTAGGTTCTCATGATTAAACTAAAACTCAGAAATAATTCTGAATATGTTTCTGACTTGCCAAATGCTTAATTTATCCCTTTGTACCTTTTACTTTCCTAGCCCCAAAAAGTACTAGAGGAGGAAGGAAGGAAGGAATTAACTAATGTATCAACCTCAGACTAAAAACTAATGTATCAACCTCAGAGCCAAATATATTCCACTCCATCAGCTCAAAGAAATATCACTCAGGACTCTATGATAATGCATACCTTAACACAACTAGGGATGTAACACTTTACATGCTTTCTCTAAATATCATTATCTCTTACCTCCTTCCAACTTAAGAGAGCCTACAGAAATGTGAGACTAGCATTTATGAAAAAATGTAAATAATCATTTAAAATTACTTGAATTTACTTCACAGTCGATATCGACATGTTAATGTGTTTTGACACCAGCATTAAGAATTTTTAAGTTAATATATATGACCCCTTTACTACAGAGTTTCAAAACATTTAGTTAAACCCCATCATACTGAGAGGTTCAGGAATGCTCTGGTTAAACTGGTGTGTTGGCAAATTCTACAATCCCAATCTTCTGCTTCAGCTCCGTAAGAGGATTCAAAGAATCCTTGGGCTCTATGAATCAGTTTGGAAACTAATGCTGGAAGATAAAAGATGAATCCTACCACTTATTCTACAAATGAGAAAACTGAGATCCAGAAAAGGAAAATAACTTAGGAAGAGTCATATATCAGGATTAAAATCCAGGCCTTAATATTGCTAATCATCTTCTGTAGAAAACACACAGGGCCTCAGTCTTGTCCTCTGTGCTTCGCAGTTTGCTCAGCTATAGCATTAGGGGCTAGACCATCTAGATATTTTCTAGGAATATGATTTTATTTAAAAAATTTATTTCTTTTGAGTAGACAAAGCAAGTATATGATATAAAATTCAGAAGTACAAAAACTAAGTAAAAAATTGTCTTTTACACCTAATATTGACTCTAAAACATGAAAATTGTGCGCATACAAAAACACCATTAACAAAGTAAAAAAATAGGAAAAATTTGTAACATTTTTTTGACAAAGGCTAATTTTCCTAATATTTAAAGAACTTCTACAAAATAATATTCATAGACCAAGAATGAAATTCAAAAAAAGTGGTAAAGGATGTAAATTATCAATTCATAGGAAAGCGAATACAGGTAGTACTTGGACAGATAAAAATATGCATAAATCCTCAGTCTTATACAAAAAATATTAATTACAATATGGTAAAATAAATACTGTTTACCTGTGACATTGCCAAATAAAAAAGTCAAATTTATCAATCTTCTCTCTGTGGTTTAAGGGGCTATGTCATATATATAGGCCTTCCCTACTTTGAGATTATAAAAATTTTCCATAATTTCTTCCAGTTTAGTTTTCTATGTTTAAATATTTGATTCATTATGAATTAATTTTAGCCAAAGTTAAGAAGAAACCCAGCTAATGTCCCTCTAATGATAACACACTTTCCAAATATTGAATACACTTTCCCCTTTTATTTGAAATGCTACCTTTTAATTTTCCAAATACCTATGTGAATTTGGATCTTTTTCTGAATTTCTATTCTAATAATCTGTCTGCTCATGTCCTAGTAATCACACTGTTTCAAAAGTCCAGCTTTATAATATATTTTAATGTTGGGTAAGGTGGGCTAGTTTCCCCTTACTACTCCTGGCTATTCTTGCTTTTCTTTTTTTTTTTTTTTGCCATATGAACTTTAGAGTTAATATATCTAGTTACACACACACACACACACACACACACACACACTCCTAGTAGGTTCAGAAGCAATACTGCACAGTGGTTAAAAGCACAGAGTCTGTAATCATCCTTCCTGAGTTCAGATTCTGATTTAGTACCTTACTCTAACTGCAAACCTTGGGCAAGTTCAGTAACCTCTTTGTGCCTCAGTTTCTTCACTGAAAATGGACAGAGTAATACTGTCGCCTACCATGTAAAGTCACTGTGAGAACTAAATGAGTAATAATAACAGTGCCTGACATAGAGTAAGTGCTCAATAGTTAGCTAGTGTTTTGTTTTGAGATATTAACTCCACATAAATTTTTTCCCATATTAACATAAGGGAAACTGACACCTATATGATTTTGAATCTTCTTACCCAAGAACCCTGTAACCCTTTTCATTTAAGTATTTGTGTCCCTGGTAAACATTTTAAGGTTTTCTTCATACAGATCTTGTTTGCCCTTTTTACTAACGTAATGCTTTTTGTATTGTCTTGTTCGATATTAAGATCATGACCCTTACATTTTTTGGTTGCATATGCAAGTTATGTCTTTGCCTGTCTTTTAATTTTGTTATTCTTTTTGAGTGTCTTTGTTTTAGGAAAAACACTAGTTTTGTGATCCAATCTGGGATCTTTTAATAGTAAGGTTTAGCCTAGATTTATTAATATAACACATATTTAATCTCCTTTCAGTCATCAAATTTTCTGCTATGAAAATTTTATGCTTTTTTATTGCTGCTTTATCCTCTTAAAAGATTTCCTGAATGATTTGTGCTTGCTTTGTTTTAGTTACACATATATTTCTCATAAAATAGAAGGTTTACTTTTTTGTTTTAGTAGTTTTTTTCAGAGTAAAAGTCTAAGTTCTTTTAATTGCCTGTAAGGCCCAGTATTCTGATACCCTTTTTATCTCTGACCGTATTTCCAATCACTACCCCTCTTAATCACTCTGCTTTAGCTTCTCTAAAGTCTTTCTGCTTCTTGTATGTACCAGCTATGCTCTTCTTCAGGACTTTTGCAACAGCTTAACTTCTGCTTAGAATACTGTTTGTCCAGATAATCATCAGGCTCTCTCACTTCCTTCAAATCTTTGCTCAAATTTCCCTTTCCTTCTCCAGCCGCTCAATTTAAAATGGCAATACCATCAATAGGTATTCCTGATATATTTATTTCCTATCTCTACTATGAGTAATGATGAACTTCATATAATTATGCTTCTTTTTTCCCTTCCTCTACCATTCAGTTTAATTATTTTTCTTAGTTTCTGTCTGTCTCTGTCTGTCTATGTATGTATGTATGTATGTATGTATGTATGTATCATCTATCTATCTATCTATCTATCTATCTATCTATCTATCTATCTATCTATCTACCTACCTACCTATCTACCTATTTACCTACCTACCTACCTACCTATTTACCTACCTACCTACCTACCTACCTACCTATCAATCATCTACCAAGCTACATACCTCCCCACTCCCATACCTCTACCTCTTTTATTGGTTTTATTGATTTTAAATTACACCTTTGACAGCCTGTTATAAAACATGAGGTTTATACCACTTTACATCATTTCTGTTCCTCCCTCTTCCACTTTTTGTTATAGCATTACTACATTGTCAAGGTTTTAAACAACATTTTACATTCTGCCATGTAAAACTTAACCTTCACATTTGTTTTAGTCTTTAATTTTACAGATCCATGGACTCTATGCTTCCTACAATACTTTAGCTGTAATTCCTCCATTACTTTCTTGATTGGGTGAACTTCATCCTGTAGAAATGGGGCTCATGAGAGCTAAATTCTCTGAAACTTGGCATGTTAAAAACTGTATTTGCCTTTATAATGAATGATTATTTGGATTGATATAAAATTCTTAAATTAACCTTTCTTTGAGCATTTCATAAGTAAAGTGCTAGTGTTAAATGCTGCTTTGGAGAAGTCTGAGGCCAGCCACTTCTTTTGGAGACTGAGATCTCTGGACTTTGTTGAGATCTGTAACCATAGGTGTCATTTCTCAGGGTCTTCTCACACACCTACTTGACATTCACTGGATCTGGCAGCTTTTCTTCATATATTGTGCTTTGGGAATGCAGAAATCTCTCTGGTTGTGCTGTACATGGAGCTTGTATTTCTGTTTCATATTATCCTTCCTATATTAACCTGACTTCAAGAAAATGGCCCTTTACCATGCCATTATTTATTTAAGTGATAACTTTTTAATGTGGACATTTTCGAACATACAGAGAACAGAGAACAGTGTGATGAATTTCTTCCATGTATCCATCACCTGCTTCTATATTTACCAACATTTTGTCAAACTTGGTTCATCTATATCTACCCAATTTTTTTCCCACAGAGTATCCTTAAAGGAAATCCCAATCATCTTATCGCTTTACCTGAAAATATTTCAGGATACATCTACTAGGCCATTTCAAAACAGGAAGTCCTTGGTCCTCCATGATTTTACAAATTATCCTCAGTAATAATAAAAGAGGTTTTTGTGGGACAGAGAATTACATAAACATATGGTTGTCTATGAATATTATTTGTCAGGATGCTATAGAACATGGGTTGGCAGCTCAGCCACCAGTTTCTGTAAATAAAGTTTTACTGGAACATAACCAAGTCCATTCTTTTATTTATTATCTATAGTCCATTCATCTACTTTCATACTATAATGGCAGAATTAAGGAGTTGTGCAGTTGAAGGAGAGTTGAGTAGTTCCAACAGAGACCATATGGCCCATGAAGCCTGAACTATTTAGCATCTGGCCATTTATCAAAATGTTTGCTGACTCTTGCTATAGAAGCCTGCCTCTTAGTTTTGAGATAATTCATTTTTCCAAAGTTCTTCCCAGTCACTTCTACAATGACACTGGAAATTATAAAGTATTACTTATTAAGTGTTCACAAACACACATATAGGTCCTTTTCTTTATTTATAGCTTCTAATAAAACACCTATAGGTCCTTTTCTTTATTTAAACCTTCTAATAAGGCCAAGATAAACAAAAACAAAAATAAAAAATGATTTTGTTCTTTCCTTTTTCTTAGAAATATGGCAATAAAAACAAGCAAAGCAAAACAAAGAAAAAATGGAGAGGAATATAGATAGGTGTTCAAGCCAAAGATGCATTGCTATTTTAAACTATTCCATGACTCTCCTAGATTGAATATATTTTGTTATTTAAATTGGATATTCTTAATAGATCACAGGAAAATGAAGCTTTGAATAAATACTTGACTGATGCTGAAAGTTTAAAAAATACACCAGAAGTTAAAAAAGAAAAACATTCAGGCACATGGCATGTATTAGTCACATATTTAAATTTCATAGGCAGGAAAGATTAAGGTTAGAAAAGTAAATATTCAGAACATGCAGAAATCATCACAGAAAGAGTAAATTTGGCAATATCAATGCAAAATGAACAAGGTGATTTGGTGCCAACACAGTCCCTTAAAAAGGAAATATGAGTTTATACTTTTGGTATGAAATAGTGCACATCTTTGATAAGTAACTTGAAAACTTCTAGGAAAAATGGGCTTGCAGTTAGATAAATAAAAGTATAACATCTGCCCTGGCATTATGACATTTCCTTTTAATCTTAACCCCAGGAGAGGAAAAATGCTAGTGTTAGTAGGTTAGAGTTATACTATAAAACACTATAATTTTATTCTCCCAAGTCCTAAGATTCAAGCTAATAAAAATAATAAAACTTTCATATTATAAAGACATTTCATGCCCTCAGAGCAAATTATTAAATTCAAGTCAAAACTTACTTTGAAATTCTTTACTACTATCATAAATTACACAGCTTCTCCTACACTCACCTTTCACTGTTTAGAAGAGCAAACTCAGCAATATATTCCTGCCAGCAACTTCAGAAGACTGTCAAGTCTAAATAATCTGTCAGTACCTCCAAATATTCATAGCCAGTTAGACATTAAAACAAAGTAGGGGGGAAAAATAGAAGAAAGAAAGAAAAACGTAGTTCCTTATTAACCCAATTTCTTTTACTTAAGAAATTCTTAGGACCTAATCTCATAGGACACAAATATTTATTACCTGTGTCAAACTATATCAAACAATATTATGTTAACTACATCTAACAGCTTTAGATGAAATAACTATATTTATATATTCGCCCATGGCTAAAACTTTGTTAAAAGTAGCCTCACTATACCACAAGTTTAGATGTGTCAAATTATATCTCTTTGTTACATTTCCCTTATAACATGAAATGCTTACAAGAATGCATCCTTTCAACACACAGTCCAAAAGTTTTTTTTTTTAATACCAATGAACCCATGTTTCAACAACTTTGCCAGACCTATTTCCAGAATCCAGTGTTTATAAGCATACTGGCAATAATAGTGTATAACTATTCAGTTGGTGTAAGTCAAGACACACCTATAACAGCTTCTACAATTTGGTATCAGTTTTGTCTATAACCTTGTTATAATAAAATTGATGAAGAATCACATCAGATATAATTTTTCACTACTTCAGCTCTGCCAATATAGTAAAATAAGCACTGTGGCTTTAAACCCTCCAGATCGAATATAAGGGAGAAAATACTGTAGTTGGAAGACTTGGGTCAGTTCTAACTTATGATCTTAAATTTAAATCAAGTCTTGGTTTCTTCATCTGTTAAGTTAAAAACAACCATCAGTTACAACAAAACTGACTATTTCACAAGGCTGATTTCATATAAGGATAAGTGACAAGATAAACATAACAATACTTGAATGACTAATGTTCTGTCGAAATGTAAGATATTTGGAAACATAATGCATTTCAAAAATCACAACTATCTCTAAACAAAGAGATATCATAAAATATACACACCTCATGATGTTAAAGGTAGAAATCTGAGTTTTAAGAGAATCTCTTCAGATACCACCATAAAAAAAACATTTAAAGGGTTAGACTAGATATAGGGCATATTTTATTCTTCTTTCAATAATTCATCAAGGAAACAAAGTTTCTGATACAGTTTAAGTGAAGGTGGTGTTTGTTTTGTGAGTTAAATTATATGTTATAGTTTAATATTAGAAAATTATTTTCTTTTTGACTATATTATTTAAAATTGTTACATTTTATTGGAACATGAGCAACATTTCTCCCACTAGAATATATTATTTTATAATGCAAGTCATGATTCAATTTACATACTTTTGATTTCTAAGAGAATTTCTTATCTACAAAAACAAGGCAATATGAAGGACTTTCTGTTGCATCTTTCAACATCAGTTTTCTAATTAGGAAATCAAATTGAGCTCTCAAATAATCAGTAAGTTTATTTTAAAATTAATATTTGTTCACTGAACTCACAGTACTTTGATGATCAAATAAGATAATTTGTATAAAAGCATACAAGGCAAACCTTGGCCATAAAATTCTAGCAAAAGACTAAAATAATCAGAGCACTCAGACCTTAACTGCAACTAGTTGTATATCATATCATTCAATATAATATGAACTGATGAAATGCCAAGTTTTCTTATTCTAATAAATACAAATATTTATCCATTTAACAGTATCAAGAAATGGTCATTAAAGCAAATTATCTTACATTAGGTTTTGAAATCAATAACTAGGTTTCTAAGATCGAAACGAGTAGTGTTTTTTCTAGGACATCACTCCTTATGAAATTAAGATAACTTGGTATAAATTAACTTCATTGATGTTTCTATTGTAGATTTTGGTATTACCCCCAAATTATGACCTATGGTTTTGTACTGTACAAGAATCAGAGTCCAATATTTACCATTGTATAGTATAGATCCCTAGTATTTGAGACAATTCTACACCTACATTTGGAATGTGTTTTACCCTGATGGTTACTACATTTTCCTTAATGGATGCCCCTTTACGCTCTTGGGTCTCATTACAGATGTTAATTACACCATAGCAAGGAATTTTTTGATTTCCTTTAGTGACAACCTGCCTTTCCTACAGTGAATTGGAAAGTTCTTTTCTGTTTTGTTCCTTTCCTTCTATTAAGACTCCATTATTCATAAGAAAAGTGAAAACAGTGGCCCCTCTATATTGTCCTTCCTGGTTTTTTCACGACTATCATTTTATCTAACATTTTATTATGAAACTTTCCCAACATATAACAAAATTGAATTTTACAGTGAACATCCTTTTATATTCTTCATCTAGATTCATATTATCTATCCCTCTATTTTACAGAAATAAGAATTTTATCTCTAGTTGTTTATCATTTTTAAATGTAATACATTCTCCATTTCCTTTACAACCCTCTTGTTACACTCCCAGATTTCACCCATACCTGTTTTCATTTGTATCACTGTATTCTAATTATCCGTTTAGATACTTGCCTTCCCTTCAGAGTAATGATCATACTGAAGGCTGCCTTCATTTCTTTGTATATTAATACCCCCTGCCCCATCCATTAGTAGAAAGTAGAAGCTTAAATATTTACTTGAGTTGTCTTCTTTGTCTCTTCTTCCTTGTATCTCAATATCTTTGACAAGTTTTATTACTCGCTTTGTGTCCCAGTTTCCCTCCCTTGGGAATTGTTATTTTACTGCTAAACTATCCTGAGAAACAAGGAAATAGTTATAGTAGTAGTTTATAGTAGTTATAGCAGTATAAGCATTTTGGTAGAAGAACAGAGTACAAATTTCTTATATATATTAAATGAATATTTTATTTTTAGCTGCTATAGGTATAAATGTATTGTATGCTGTGTTGAGATGGCCACTAAATATAATGCTAATTATTTTTAAACAACAAAAACCCAAATACCAAATCCTTAATTTAAAGAACCCATAGTTCCATAAAACCCAGCATTGTATCTTTCAACAATCATTTGCATAATTCAAAGCAACATACAGATTTAGATATGTATAAAAGAATAAAATCAGAATGCAAACTACATGGGAGTATGAACTCTAAATAAGTATTTGTTAAATGAATAAACGTAGCTGATTTGAAAGATGTTTTTATTGAGAGTAAAAATGGAATGTCATTGATTGTTCTTTTTGATAAACAGTTCAATTTGGTTATGGTTCTTTTCATCATTGAATTCTTATTTCCTTCCATAGTTCCATTAAAGTCTGTGGAATCTCAATAATTGTTGGGGAAATGGGTGTTGCATCTATGAATTAATGTATTGGAATCAAATTCCCTTCTGTGAAGTAACATAAATAAGGAAATACAGGAAAATAAAAACTTTAGAAATACTTTACTTTGGCTTGATGATGAGGAAACAGGTATATTATTCTCTATACATAAATAATTTTGTAGTTTTTCTACTCTGCCATTGCCTGGGGGCTATAAGATTTCTGTGCTTGTTTAGATAACTGCTACTCAAAATGTAGTCCATGTATCTACAGCATCAGATGAACGTTAGCAATGCAGATTCTCAGGCTCTACATCACAATTAATTATAATTTGTGTTTTAACACAATCACTAGGAAATTCATATGCACATGCACATTAAAGTTGCTAAAGTTCATCCAGATGATATTCAAGGGGGTACATTAGTTATGTGCAGGAGTCTCAGACATTTTACATTTCTCATTTATCAAGACACCAGCATAAACAACTAGGTAGGGCTTGTGGGGAGACAAGATGACGTAACAGGAAGAATATTGCAATGAGTTTGCAAAGCTACATTCTAGTCTCATCTCTAGTTGTGTGACCTCGAATCTTATCTTCTCATCTGTAAAATGAACAGGTTATACATCATACATTGTAAGGCCCTTCCACCTCTGAAAGTCTACAAATTTATGAAATAAATCCCAATACATATTTCAGAAAATGGTTCAATTGTATGTGATATCTCAAGAAACTGGGTCTACTTTTAATGCTACGCAGAGGCCCCCAAACCCTGGACTTAGACCCATATGGTCATGGCCTGTTGGGAATGGCTGCACACAGGTCAGCGGCTGCTGACCAAGTGAAGCTTCACCTGTATGTGCAGCTGCTCCCCAGCACTAGCATCACCGCCTCAGCTCCACCTCAGATCATCAGGCATTAGATTCTCATAGGAGCACAGGTCCCTGGTACCAGAAAGGTTGAGGACTGCTGCACAGAGGCCTTGTCCATCAATTACCTAATATTTGTTTAGGTTTAAAAATCAACCTCTATCTTTCATTTTTACACTCGGTTTCTAGAAGATGCATAGTGGTGAATAACTTAGGAAGTGGGTGGCTGCTATTAATAATTCCTCTCACTGCTTCCTTTGTTCTTGAATGCTGATAAAAACACAGGTAATAGGATTCAGGAAAAAGTAAAAGCAGATTCTGTATTTTGTACAGGAGCAGGAGAATGTTATTGTTCTTAAGAAAAATATGGCTGAAGCATTTAGAGGTAAGGATTAAGATGTCTGACACAGTCTAATGAATCAGGAAATAATAAATAATAATAATAATATGTATTTATACATATATGTATGTGTGTGTAAACAAGAGAAATAAAGCAAATGTAGTAAAGTATTAATAACTGATAAATCTAGGTGAAGAATCTAAAATGTACATTGTACCTTTTCCAATTTTTCTGTAAGTTTGAAATTTTTTCTAAATAAATTTGAGGGGAAAAATTCACATAATTCTTGCTATATATGTACATATTATATACAATATAATATTTACTGACCCCAATGCCCTGGTTCTACTCTTCTTTAAAAACAAAACATAATAAGTTTATTTTTCTGTAACCTTTAAAAAACAAAAGAAAGGCTAGGATAGAAGAAAAAAATCATTACATAGATTTCAGTATACACTCCCATGTTACTTCCTTATTTTTCTGTTTAGTTACAGATTTATATAATTTTTTTCTTAGCTAAGGATAAAATAAAAGGGGAGAAAGAAGTGGTCGTAAGAAGTCACCTAACATCTTCCTTATTATTAACGAAGTAAACAATTTCAAACTAAAAGTAGTCCTTGTGTGATTTTCAGTTTTGCTCTAGCTTCAGCTAATAATGAAAAAGAATGTAGTTACCACTCACAAATATAAATAACTACAGGCCTTTTTTATTCCCTTGCAACGAGAGGGACACAACAGCTGCTATAAAAATCACTCTCCACCCTCCCATGTGTTCTGTAAGTGTAAAGACTTATAACACGAGAAGACCAAACCATAAAAAGAGAAAGTAATAGCAAAGCAGTTGGTTTTTTTTTCAGAATTCTTTTTCCATTTATTTTTTTTTACCCAATTAAAAACAAAATGAATATGCTGTCTGTATTTCTAACAAATGTCCTGCTTTAATTGTAAATCCCAATCTAGAATACAAGTAATAGAACTGTGTATTGTTCTTTCAGTCCTTCCAGATTTTATCCAATGGGAATATCACATGAACAAATAGTCTACCTTCAATTAATTAAAGATATAAAAATATTCATAAAGTTTATTTGTCTTGAACACTCTGGTCTCATATAAATACACAGATTTTGATATCTCTTCCTCTTTTTATCTATCTCAGTGAAGGGGATTTATTTTAATTTGCTTGATTTTTAATATACTTAAAGTTGTTTCAGGGTATAACGTCAGATAATTAACAATTATTTAAAATTAATACAAAAGAATAATAGTCATTAAAGGTCTTAGTGCAGTACAAAGAGTAAGATCACCTAAGATAGTTAATTTTCATATATAGTTCAAAATTGAAAACACTCAACCCAGAATGGTTGGTTCTCAGTCCATTCTGCCTGATTCTAGCTGATCTCTCCATCTGCTTAAAGATCACATAGGGACCAATTTCTTATTCTTAGCAAACCATTCTAGTCACAAGTTCACAGTCTGAGATACTGGCAGATTCTCCCTGTCTGCTCCACCTCTGAGAGAGATCAAAGTTACCATTATCACTACCATCCTCTCAGTTTTCTAAGTATTCACAGGGCCCAATTTTTAAAATTATTTGTCTTTGGTCTGTTCTACAAAGAATTTGGGGCAACTGCAACACAAACACATACCAAGCAATAGTGGTAATTTTTTTTTTAAATTCTGGAATTGAAATAAAAAACCAGGACCAAGAAAAACCAAAATACTAGAAAACAAAGAATGGGGGAAAAGAGTATGTGGACCATCGAAACCTTCACAACTACATATTTGGCTCTAAGCCTCTGTGGTAGCCATAATAATGCCTCCCCTCAAATATCCATGTCCCAATCTCTAGAATTTTTCAGCATGTTACATGGCAGAGGGAAATGAAGTTTGCAGATGGAATTAAGGTGGCTAATAAACGTAGTTTAAGAGAAGGAGATTATCCTGAATTACGTGGACAGGACCAATATCATCACAGGGGCCTTTAAACAATGAGAGGAAGATGTGGGTATGGAGAAACCAGAGAGATGGCAATGTGGGAACAACTGAGAAAGACTCTCCTTGGTGTTGCTAGTGGAAGGGGGCCAAGGCCAGTGGGTAGCCTCTGGAAGCTGCAAAAGGTGAGGAAACAGATTCTTCCTTGGACCCTCCAGAAAGGAACATAACTTTGATGATACTTTGGTTTTAATCTTATAAGACCTGTACTGCCTTCTGAACAACTGAACTATAAGATAATAAATTTTTGTTTTTATAAGCCACAAAATTTAGGGCAATTTGTTAGAGTAACAATAGAAAACTATTATAGCCTCCTAGCACTCAAGACAAAAAGATAACACAATCAGTGATAATTCTCATTAATAGAAGGGAGGAAACCATAACTTGTCAGGAAAGGCAAAATATTTTCCAGTACAAAGTTCTTAAAGAAATTTCTGATGCAGTTCTTTGAGTAATAATAGCAGATATACGTAATTACACAGAATTGTGTTTTATATTATTCTTTGATATAAGATGAAGCTATTTGTATCATCATAAATACAACCGAGTAAAGTCAATCTTTGAGGGCTAAAATAATATTACACGAGTTTTTTGGGGGGCAGAGTCAGCTTGATTTCAAAATTATAATTTAGGATAGCATAAATATTATAAACAATTAAGTGCAATAATAAAGTTTATTTAGAATTAAAAACTAATAGATCTACACATGCTATGAATCTCAAGATTTAAAAAAGTAAATTGAAAGATGCAAATTACAGTACTCTACATGTAAATTTAAAAGAAACACATACATACAAATTATTTTATTTTTCATATACATTTACATACAATAATATATTTAATATAGTTAAATATTAAAATATATAGGAAGGATATAATTACCTCTGGGGAGAAAGGGTTTTGGGTTTGGGGATGGGAATAAAGGTAGCTTTGTAAAGTATCATAAATTTATTGTTTATTTTCTTAGTAAAAAATATCTGAAACAAATTTAACAATGAATATTTAAATTAAGGGTAGTATTTGTTATATAATTTTCTGTATTACAAAAATTTCCAAATAATTAAAAAAAAATAGGACTGCTTACCCATTAAACAGTCTTCAGCAAACACTATTTGTCCATTTAGGTTTTTCATGGAAGCTGGAAAGAATAAAGCTCAAGATTTTATTTTCTGATAAAGGCCTGGACTTCACATTAACAAAACCAAAAAGCATTTATTAATTTGAATTTGGTTTTTTGTTGCTCAACATTATATCTATTAAATTAATTTTGTTGAGTATATTAGGAGCTAGTTTTTTATTGCTGTATATCTATATATCCATTACATGAATCCATTGTATGAAGATTCCAAAATGGAAATTTGGGCTATTTCCAGAGTTGACTGCAGTGAATGTTCTTTATATGTCTTTTGGTACATTTATGCATCCTTTGGGTACACAGAGTAGAAATGCTGGATCATTAGATATGCATATGTTCAGCTTTAACAGATATTGGGCCCAGTTTTTCAAACTGGCAAGTACCAACATATATATATATATAACTACTAGTGTTTAAGAGTTTCAGATGCTCCACATTCTTGTGGATACCTGGTATTGTTAGTTTTGTTAAATTTTGGACATTTTGGTAGGGGTGTATGTTATATCGTATTTGTTTTATTCCTTGATGACCAATGAAGTTGAGATCCTTTTCATGTGTTTATTTGACCACTCAGATATTCTCTTGTGAGTAGCCATTCAAATTTCTTGCTCACTTTTTTGTTAGTTGTCTTTTTACTATTAAATTTCTTAATAGAGTTGGGATATGACCACTTTGTCAGATATATGTGTTGCTAATGTCTTTTCTCTGTAGCTTGCTGCTTCTCTCTCTTAATGGTATCTTTTTATGAACAGAATTCTTTAATGTTATCCAATTAACAATCTTTTTCCTTTATAGTTAGTACTTTTTGTATCTTATTTAAGAATTCTTTTCCTAAAATCTTGTCCAAGGTCATGAAGATATTCTCCTATGTTTTCTTTATTTTTCTACCTTTCACATTTAGATCTATATTTTTACCTAGTTTTTTTTTTTTTTTTGGTCTGATGCTAGATGAAACCAACATTAAATATAGATTTTTCCATATGGTATCCAATTGACCGAGCATCATGTATTGAAAAGATCATCCTTTCTATACTGACTTGAGATGCAGCACTTGTCACAAATCAGGTTTGTGGGTCTGTTTCAGTACTTTCTGCTTAGTTTCATTTATCTATTCACCTACCTTTGGACCAGTTCTACGCTATCTCAATTACTATAGTTTTATTAAGTGTTAATATCTGGTAATGTAAATCCTTCAATTTTGTTTTTCATTGAGATTGTCTTGGTTATTCGTAGTCCTTTGCATTTCTTTACACATTTTAGGGGCAGTTTGCTAATTCCCACAAAAAAAAATTTCCTGGGGTTTTGACTGTGATTATATAGAATATACAGATCAATTTGGGGAGAGCTGACAATTAAACAATTAAACAATGAATCTTCCAGTTCATAAACATGGCATATTCCTCCACTCTTTGTGATTTTCTCTGTAGAGGTTTAGCACATCTCTCATTAGATTTATTACTAGATATTTTTTATGTTTTTTGATGCTATTTTTTAAATTTCATTTTCTGATTGTTGGCATATAGTTACAACTAATTTCAAAGACTTTGTATTGATGTATAATATATATCAGAAAAGAATATCATAAGTGTTACAACTTGATGAATTTTTACAAAATGATACTCATGTATTAATTTTATCTTCAGAGTCTTTTGAATTTTGACATAAACAATCACATCACCTGCAAATAATAGTTTTATCTTCTTAAGACTTATTTCTTTTTCTTCCCTACTGCACTGGGTAGGACTTAAAATCCAATAGTGAAATGGTGGTGGCAGCCACAACCTTATCTAACTCATGACCTCAAGAGAAAAATCTTTCAATATTTCACCATTAAGTTTAAATTTATTGTAAATTATTGCAGATAACCCTTTATTAGATTAAGGGAATTCCCATTTATTCCTAGTTTGCTGAGAGCGTTTTTTGATTGTTGTTGCTTATTTGTTGTGTGGAAGATGTTTATACCTATCTTTATGAAGAAAATGGCCTGAACTTTTTTCCCTTTCTTATAATGTCCCTGTTGGCCACAAAAAAAGTTATAAAGTATTCCTACTTTTTATATTCTCTGGAAGAGTTTCGTTACAACAGCTATTAAAATATCAAATATTCCTTAAAATATTTTAAAGAATTCATCAGTGGAGCCTGGAGTTTTCTATGGGGGAGTACTTCAATTATAAGTTAAATTTCTTTTATAGAGATGAGACTAATCAGATTTTGTATCTCTTCTAGTATGGATTTCATTGCTTTTCTTGGGGGGGGGAGGTCATGCTTTAAAAAAAATAACAGCATTATCAAGATCTAATTCATATACCATATAGTTTACCTAGTTAAAGTGTACAATTTGATGATTTTTAGTATACCCAGAGTTTTGCAGCCATCACCACAATCAGTTTTAGAACATTTCCTCACTCCAAAAACTTCATACCCATTAGCAGTTATTTCTTGGTTCTCCCCACCTCCAGCCCTTAATAACCACTAATTTACTTTCCTTCTCTATGGATCTGCCTATTCTGGACATTTCATATGAATGAAATCATACAATATATGGTATTTTGTGACTAGCTTCTTTCACTTAGCATAATGTTCTCAAGGTTCATCTGTGTTTTAGCATGTATCAGTACTCCATTTCTTCTTATTGCCAAGTAATATTCCATTGCATGGATGGAGATATACCATTTTGTTTATCCATTCATCATTCAATGGCCATTGGGTTGTTTTCACTTTTGGCTATTATTAATAATGCTAATATAAACACTTGTGTACAAGTTTTTGTATGAACATGTTTTCCTTTCCTTTGAATAGTCACCTAAGAATAGAATTGTGAGATCATATGGGAACTGTATACTGACATTTTGAGAATGGCCAAACTGTTTTTATAAAGTGGCTGTGCCATTTTACATTTACATCATTAATGTACAGGGTTCCAATTAAAAGATCCCTCTAGGGTTAAAAAAAAATTATGAAAGACTAGAGCAATTTTTAAGTCATGTTCAACTTTAAGGAGTATTTACTGATTCCTTGCTATGAAGGGTGAACAAAGCACACTCACACTTCTTTGCACCCCCCTTCCCCACCTGATTTATTAGTTATGTTGTTTTTATAATATCGAGATTTATAAATCTACAATCTACTCTGAAAGTATAATTTCCACTGTGGTATATGAGTTCTGTAATTAAATGAATTTAATTTCTTATTATCACACTATTTTTACCATGGTTTATTTCTGAATTTTTTATTTCAATTCATCTTTTGATTAGGTATATTTTATCATGATATAATTTGTTTTAAAAAGGTCTATGAGCATTGGGTTTTTCCATATTACAGGACATACATGTATTTATGCTTAAAGGATTTGGCTAGTTAAAAAATCCTGGGCAAATCTCAGGACATGGTAGGCATTCCTCCACTGTTTTCTAATATTGTTTCCAGTTGAGAAAAGAGCTAAAACTAAGTCCAAGTTCTGTCCACCTCTCACTAACTAAATGTCCACAGAATTCCTTCTCTATTCTTCAAGTTCAGAAGTTTGACAAAGATATGTTTTAACATCAGCTCTTCAATATCGATTATTCCTAGGCCACAGGGTAGTCATTCTGAACCAAGGTTTTAATTATTTCAGAAAAATTTTTCTTCCATTAATAGCTCTAAATATTTTTTCAGTTTCATTTATTGTTTTCATCAAGAACAAAGGTGGGCAAACTACAAGCAGACAAAATCTAGCCCACCATCTGTTTTTGTACATAGTGTTTTACTGGAATACAGCCATACATAGTAACTATGTATTCTGCCTCTGCACTACAAGAGGCAGAATGACTACAACAGAAACAGTACTGACCACAAAGCCTAAAATAATATTTACTATCTGACCCTTTACAGAAAAAGTTTGCTGATCCCATGCATATGTTATATCTCCTTAGTTTTTTTTCCCCTTATCTTCTTCTCTATAATGTTTATATTTTCTTAATTTTAATATAATTTCCCCAAGCCTCTCAGCCGTATCTCTAATTACATTTTCTGTCACTCTCTTTCTCTCCTTCTCTCCCTTCCTCTGCCCTTATATTGAAAATTTCTAAAGTGGTTTTAATTCTTCTAATGCTTTTCCCTCTTGTACTTCTTTCCTTAAGTTTACACACTGGTTTTTCATCCTCTACTGTCCTATCTCTCCTTAACACTTGTGTTGGAGAGGTTTTAAAAAATTGTTACTATAATTTCTTTGAGTCTATGAAAAACTACATGTCAGAGCTCCATAAAGACTCACTGATTAGACCTTTCAAGTAACACGACACTTACTTTTAGAGAAATAAGTGTATTGCTTGGGATTCCCAGGAGGGGTTCAGCATCCTCCAGCATGTAGTCTAGATTTCAAAGTATTCAGCAAGTCATGCTTCATTGTTTGTATGCTGTGCTTAGCCTTGTGCCTAGTTTTACTAATGGCCTTCTTTTCTATTTTCCTGTCTCCTTGCTTTTAGTGAGTTTCAAAGGAGAAGGGAAGAGTAAAAATTTCTTCACTCTGCCGCTTTTAAGTGAAGTCTCCTCTTCACACATTATATTTTAAAATGAGCTAATCTTTAAAGCAATAAAGTATAGGCTTGATAGTTTTTAATGCATCAGGGAATGAAAGATAAAAAACCAACATCAGCAGTGTGAAAGAACTGCTTAGAAGAAGCCTGTGCCAGGAATGACATTTGTTTGGAGATCTGTTCAAGTAGCCATGCCAAATCAGTTGCATCACTTGGATTAAAAGTAGCTGCAAAATGCTGTACTATAAAAGATTTCCGTAACATGCTTACAATTAGGTTTAGGATTAGGATTAGGTTTCATCTGTCCATCACTAAAGTCCCCTGTAACACCCTCCATTTGATTGGTGCTCATTTGTTGACATATAGTATGTGTCTTTTTCTATCATCTGCTACTCTGGTTCAAAGATCTCCAGTTTTAGAAGGTTTGATTAGGTGATTTGCAAGGATTAAAATATATGCTGTTAATTACAATATACATTGTGTGGTATGAAAGTGAATTATGTTTTTAAAATATCTATGTATAGACTAGAACATATGCCAAATGAATTTGTAGGTGATTATGTCTACAGAGGCCCAAATTATTTACAGTAATGTTTTACTTAACAGTCTGAGAAAAAATCATAAAAATATGCCATCTATAGCACAGATATCAAAAGATCTGGTATTCAAAATTAACAGACTTTCTTAGACTTCTTTCCCAAATTTTGCCTGATTTTTTTTATCACCTTCTATAATTAAAGGTTTGGGTTTCTGCAGTCTTCAGAGTTGTTTACTCTGAATCTTACATCACACCACTAGTGGATGCTTTTGCTCATAAAAAGATCCTCTGTCTCTAAATATTAATTTCCAAGTTGGCTTGTCAGCAGCTCTCACTAGCAGTCCATGGCTGGCTGTATCATTTGAATTTGGGTTCTATTCATTTTGTTAAAAGCTGTCTCATTTCAGCTTACTATTGGGAATCTGTTTGGATTCCTGACATGAGTCATGCTCGATATATAAAAAATCCAGAACGTTGGGCTGGGATACTGGACTGACAATTAGACTGTGTTCCAAGTGCTGGCAACAGTGAGCCCTCATGCTATTTAATGTTTAGCACAGCATAGAAATGACACTGATGAAAGTGATCCATGAATCAGATATGACAGTTAAAGCACATTTTGAATCTCCAAGCCACGGAGATGACTAAATTGTCAAGCTGAAGATCTTATGTTTACTCAAGGGCTGGATGTCCCTCTCCACCAATCTCCTGCAGGAGACTAATACAGACGACATAAAACCTAAGTGTTTAGTAAACATTATTTAAAGCAGCAAAGCAAGATGAAAGCTTACTACTTCTTTATATTGCTTAGCAACAATTTGCTTCAGATTGCAACAATAATGTTTACGGTATGTATTGTTAAAAATAATAGCTCCTCATTCCAAATGCTATTTTAGAGTATTATCTTCAAAATAAATATGAAATATTACTCCCTAGAGACTATCCCTGAGGTTCCTTTGCCACTCCATATCCTGAATTCAAACTCTAAATCTCTTTACACAATTCTGTTCTCTCTGGTCACTAGATCAGAAGTTCCTTTTCTTCCTTTTGTTCTGTCTCTTGCTTTGCCCACTGTCTCCACCTCACATCGATAATTAAGTACAACAAATTTTAAAATTATAAATTAAAAACATTAAACTTTCCATATTTAGAAAAAGTACTGTGCACATCCAAAGTGAATAAATAGTATTGTTTCCTAAAATATGTTCTACAGAAGAAATTGCTGTTAAGTGTATCTAGTACATAAATGACAAGGAACACAGGGTTGGCTGAGTGAAATTTGTTTTTCTTCTGAAAAGTAAGGAAGGTACAAAGGAATGTTTTAAGTTATATTCTGATAAAGGAAAAGATATTTTATAGTACCAAAAAAAGACTAAAAAAGCCAGTAAGGTCCTTTTGGTAAAACTCTTTTCAAAAAACATTTATATCATCTTGAGAAATTATCATTGTCTTCAAAGATAAATTGAATAATATGAAATTTATTTTTCAAAAATTTAAAACATTCTCATTACTCAGTGTCTGAATAGAGAGAAGGAAATTATTAAACGATAAGCTTAAAGACAACCTATGGATTTTAATTAACAGCATGCCTTTTCTGTAAAATTAAACTGAGTTTGAAAAATTCCTTTCCTCTTGCTCCAAAATTCTAATGCATTGGTTGAAAGAAAAGCAAACAAGAATTGGCTGGCTTCCTAGGCAAGAAAAGAAATTTCAATTGTAAGAATAATCTGAATGAAACCCACAGATCTTACAATATAAATCTTATTAAACGGATTTATAAAAGATCAAGTCTGTTGGTTATGCTGGATCTTTCCTACCAAATAACTAAATCAGGAATAATAAAATGTTTATCTCATAAAAGTGCCAATTCAGTTCAACAAAAAGAAACACACCAAGACATACCAACGAGATTTCAGCAGATGTTATTTTGGCTCACTGATGCTACAGTTTGAGTGTTTTTTAACATCAATAACCTTTTTATCAAAATAACAAAAATCACAACAAAACTGAAAATACAATCTGGTCATAAGCTTTAACACTATTTCACAGTCTATCTTTTCTATATTATAAATTATGCAGTTTTGTTTTAAGAAACGGGCGGTAAAAGATCTGAGTTTAAACTATCTTGGTTCAAAGTGTGACCCCAAGGAGCAAACTAATAAAGTACACTGAATAGTTGTAACTAAGAGCATGTGCTGAATAGCCTGATGTTTCTTACTGGATATAACCAAAAGAAGTTACCAAGTCTTTCCAATATTCTTCCTCAGCATATCCAGGCCTCTCTCTCCAGCTTTACTACTCTCCCTACTCAGTAAAAGCCTTATTTTAATTATGTTCTCTAGTTTCCCAGCTTCCTTGACCTCCTAGACCCACTTTGCCAACCTAACTGATATTACTACAAATTCATGTTATTCAACCTTAGCTTGATGATGAAGTTTGCTCACTAAATGCTTTCATGCACTTCTAGTAGACTCTCAGACTTTTTCCCTGCGGAAGCTTTTCAAAATTGCTTCCTGACTCCCAGTAGATAACCTCACCTATTTTACTATGGTCTCGCTCAGTCTTCTGGAATTCACTTCCACAACTTCTCTCTTCTCCATCAAAAGTTTCTCTTAATTTTCTTTTTCTCTTCTTTTATTCTGTACCAGAGGATGAAGTATCCCTGCTCCTTTACATAGTTAATCCCTTTACTACTTCAGTTAGTTTTTCTCTTACATTTTTAATGTCTTCAACTTTTAGTAGCTCCTTTAACATGCCTACTTCTGTACTACACTCATCCTCCCACCTCTACCTAACGCATGAACTCTACCTTCATTGATCCTACTTTCCACCTAAACTCATTTTCGCTGTTAAACTTTCCATTGCCTTTTTCTCATTTTTCGTATTTTTAATAAATACCTTTTGAAAACAATGGATACTACTGACTATCTCCTCCCTCTTGGAATTATTTTCTCTGAATTCCAAGACACTCTAAGAATTCCTGAATTGACTTTTTGCCCTTTCATGTCTTCGACTACGTCTATGTTTACTTCATTGACTCTTGTTCTTTCAGCTGTCCCCAAAAATATTCATTAAGCCTTGTTCTTTGCCTTTGTCTTTTCACACTTCATTCTGCCTGGAGAGCTGAACTTTTTTTTTTGGAATTTCAAGTGATTTCTCTATGAAAAAAATATTTTAAGTCCTTTTTCAAGTTGATTTTCAGATCCGGATTTCCAACTGTTAAATATCTTTATCAAATATACCCATAGGTTAATTTGAACTAAGTATGTTCCCAAACCTGTTCCACTCTTTTGTTTCCTATTTTGATTAATTATAATCCACACTTCTGGTCAGTCCTTCAAGCTTCAGGTCTCATAGCAACCTTAAAGTCTTCATTTCCTACTCCCAGCCAATTTCAGATCTTATCAAATCCACCACTACCCTTTTAACTTTTTTACTCCTTTTTAATTTTTCTACCAACACTGGGATAACTCAGAGATTAAAAGCAGAGGCCTTGATGTCACAAACGGATTTGAATCTCAGCTCCCCCATTTACTAATCACAATTTTGAGCCAGTTCTTTAACTGCTTCAAGCCTTAGGTTCTGTATCTATAAATTGAAAGGTATCGAAGGGCTAATGTATAAAAGCATTGGCACTTATAAACACTGAAAAAATTTTTTCTATTTTTATCTATTCCTGCAACAGCCTCTAATCTTTTGTCTTTCTAATATATCCATCGAAATGTACCAGTCACCCTCCAAAATAAAGATTGGATGTGACCATCCTCTCTTCAAAAACACTTTCACTGGCTTCTCTTTGCTTAAAGAATAAAGCCAAAACTTCTTATGATTTTCAAGACTTTCCACAAAATAACTCCCAATTCTTTCTCAAGGTTCCTTCTAAAACATGACCTTAAAAAAACATGTTATTAGAATCTTTATCTAATAGCTAGCTAGCTATCCCATGATTATGAAGAATTGACCTGAAAATTGAACAAATTTTTTTGGAAACTTCATTCCTCAAAATTGTAAAATATTTTCTTGGGATTCTGCAAGCCTTTTGAAGTTAGTATTTCAGATGCCCGTAACTGTTCTTGCAGCAGACTCATCTAAATTTCAGGGCAAACATTTACTTGAATCTTTTCTCATTTGGCTGGTAATGAACTCTACATCAGAAACCAAAGACAAGAGAACCTGGCGGAGTTTCAGAGATAGCTGGTGGAAGAAAAGTTAAGCCAACTGCTGAATATGACAAAAGAAACCTAATAGCCACTAGTGGTGATAACAAAACATGAGTATTTTTAAATTTATGTTATTCTTTTCCTAAGTATTTCTTACAGTAATCATCTGTCTACCATAAAGTAAAATAATGATAAAGATTCCCATTTCATGTTGCTTATTGACTAGATCGCATCTAAGTGTTTCTCTTTGGAAGAGTAATTAAATGTTTAAGAAAACAGAATCTGAACAGAAATCAATGATTCTCTTTTCAAGTTTTTTTTCTTCTTTTATTAGCATATCCTGCTAATAATTTGTAAATACACATTAACAAAATATTTTATTTTATGAATAATACACATTCTTGGGTAGAAAATGAAAGATTCTCAGTGCACTATCTATCTTCTGTTGGCCACCCCTTCAGATAGCCAGTATAATATTTAAGTAAAAAGTCTAATATCGGTTTATTTTCTGATCAAAGTTTATGTGTGTAGGGGAAGGAGAGAGAGGGTATATACATACAGACAGCCTCAGACTTATGTGTTGGCTTTTGATGTTTCAACTTTACAGTGATGTGAAAGCAATACCCATTAAGTAGAAACCATACTTCAAATTTTGATCTTTTCCAGGGCTAGCGATACGCTTTACGATACTCTCATGATGTTAGACAGTGGCAGTGAGCCGCAGCTCCCAGTCAGCGATACAGTCACGAGAGTAAACAAGTGATACTCTACAGTGTACTGTTTTGCCAGTGTTTTTTGGATTTTGTGTTTTGAGCACATATAAGGTAGGCTAGAATAATCTATAATGTTTGGCAGATTAGGTGTATTAAGTGCATTTTTGATTTATGATATTTTCAACTTACAATGAGTTTATCAAAATGCAATCCCACTATAACCCAAGCAGCATCTGTATGAAGAGAGGAATAAAATGAGGCAGAAAAATCAAAGTATTAGATTGACTATTCCAATAAGCAATTTAGAATTGAGTCACTTGGGAGCTAAAATTTGGGCTTTGATTATAATGATGACTAGCCTCCTTTTCTAATAAAAATGATGAAAAGAGAACTTACTAACCAGGGGCAAATTTCCTGAGTTTTGGCTTAGACCACATTAAAAGTTACTGGCTCCAAGGAAAAGCACCCTAGTGATTTTTTTTTTTTTTAAATTTCAGAAGAAGCACATTTGGTCCAATAAGCAGTCATTAAAATATTAACATTAGGTTTTATATTATTAAGGAATATAATATATTCCTTAAGCTCCCATTTAGGTTTTACTTCCAGCTGTGTTATTAATGAGGAATTATTAGATTCGTTTCAAAGAGTCTTTTCCTCCTTTCCCTAAAGATGATTCACTTTATAACGATATTTATTTATGGCCAAATTCAGGATTTTAAACTCACCTCGATACCCAAATAATAAATTAAAATGCTGTTCCCTGTGTGTGACAAGCAAACAATTATTATTATTTCTCAATGACTTAAAAACCACATTAATTATCAAAGCAAATGTCACTTTTTCCCATATTTATTGAAATATAGTAGACAGTTGTTTATATTTACATTTTACAATTCAATGAGTTTTTCAATTATAGTTGGCATACAAAAATATCCCAGTTTCAGTTATATAACATAGTGATCAGAGATCCACATAACTCACAAAGTGATCACCCCACTAAATCTAGTATCCCTCTTTTCCCTTACATATTTATTTCATTATTAACCATCTTCCCCATGCTACACTCTACATCTCCGTGTCTATTATGCAACTATCCATTTGTACCTCTTAATTCCTTTGCCTTTTTTCATCCCCCCAACCTCCCTCCCATCTAGTGTCCCTCTAAATATTCTCTGTACCTATGAGTTTATTTCTGCTTTTGTCATTATTGTTGTTGATTTTGTTCTTTAGATTCCACATGTAAGTGAAATTGTGCGATATTTGTCTTTCTGTATCTGACCCATTTTGTTCAGGGCAATACCCTCTAGGTCCATCAAGGCAATATCTTTTTCTATCTCCTTACTTTTAGTCTGTGTGTGTCTTTTCATCTGGTGAGTCTCTTGTAGGCAGCGTATGTAGGGGTCTTGTTTTCTTATCCATTTAGCCACTCTATCTTTTGCTTGGAGCACTTAATTCTTTTCTATTTGAGGTACTTGTTGATAGGAATGTAGTTATTACCATTCTTTATTCCTGGTTTTGATATATTTTTTCCTTCTTAAAGAAGTCCCTCCAACATTTCCTGTAAGAGTAGCTTGGTGATGATAAATTACTTTAGCTTTATGTCTGGGAGGCTCTTTATCTGTCCTTCAACTCTAAATAATAGCTTTGCTAGATAGAAGTAGTTTTGGTTGTAGATCCTGGGGTTTCTTCACATCGAATATTTTGTGCCAAGCCCCTATGTCCTGCATAATTTCCTTTGAGAAATCAGCTGCTGGTCTTATGGGTGCTCCCTTGTAGGTAACTAACTGCTTTTCTCTTGCTGCTTTTAAGACTCTCTCTTCATATTTAACCTTTGGCATTTTAATGATGATGTGTCCTGGTGAGGGCTTCTTTGGGTTCCTGGTTTTTGGGACTCTCTGAACTTCCTAGGGTTTTCTGTCTATTGTCTTCACTAGGTTAGGGAAGTTTTCCACTATTATTTCTTCAAGTAGCTCTCCCACATCTTTTTTTTTTTTCTGGTAACCCTTATGACATGGATATTTTTATATTTAATAGTGTCCCATAGGCTCCTTAAATTATTATTATAGTCTTGGCTTCGTTTTTCTTGCCATTCTAAGTATCCTGATTGGCTTTCCTGTCCTCTATATAGGGCATTTGATCCTCTTCTTTATTTACTTTGTTTATTCCATTTAATATACTTCTCATCTTAGATAATGTGTTCTTCATTTCTGATTGGTTCCCTTTTATAATTTCCGTTTCCATTTTTATGGTTTGTTAAAGTTCTCACTGAGTTTATCTACACTTCCCATAAGTTCACTGAGCATCTTTATAATCAGTTTTTTGAACTCTGCATCTGTTAGATTGCTTGACTCCATTATTTCTGGATTTCTGTTCTGTTCTCTCATAGGGTTTCTGCTTCTTTGTCTTCCCATTTTGGCTGCTTTTCTGTGTCTGTTTCTATGTACTAAGCAAAGTTTCTAAGTTTCCCGGTCTTATTAGTGCAGCTTTGTGTAGTAGGTGTCCAGTAGTGGCACAGTCCTGAAAGGGGTTCAGCTGCAGGCCAAATTTAGCCCCATTCTGTGCCCCAACGGGGCCACCTGTTATGATTTAGCAAGCAATCCACAGATGCTGTGCTTATAGCTGCCTCAGAAGGCCACATGAGAAACTGAGGCTGGCTGTCACCAGTGTGAGTCTAGGTGTTGCTCAGCAAGGGGCACCTGACTAAGCAAGATCACACATGAATGTGGTTTGCATGGGTTCGGGGAGACAAAGTTTCAGGAAATCCTCTGGGTGGAGCGACCTCTGTTATTTAGTTTTTGGTGATATCTCCATCTCTGCTGCACTTAGTCCGCACACTGGGATGCGGGAGGAACAATGGGTACTGCTGGCACTACTGTACAGGACGAGTCTCGCCTTTGGCCTCACTCCGATAACTCAGTGTCCCACTGTAAGTTCCTGGTGCCTCCTGCGCAACTGGCACTAGTGCTCAGAGCAAGCAGGTCTGTCATTGCGAAAGTCTACTCATGGACACGGCCCCTATAAGAGGTGTCTGCAGTTACTGCTGCTGTAGCCTCCATCCCATTCAGCTCCTCGGCACCGGGCATCCTTGCATCCTCACCCCTGTCCTACCCTCTGCCATTACAGGGTGATTTCTTAGTTCTCTCCCTAGTTGTATAGCATGTTCATCTAGATCCCAGGCGATTTTCCTTGATGTTTGCTCTTTGTTTCTGTCACAACTTTGATTTGGTTGCCAGAGGGAAGAACAGAGCCTCTATCATCTATGCCATTTTCCCCCCCTCTGTGCAAATGTTACTTTTTAGAGCTGTGCTATCCAGACTATAAAACAGCATAACCTGATAAACTAGAGTAACGCTATAAAACTTACCCCCACATTTGTATTTTACACCGTGTTGGTGAAAAGCAGTTCTATGTAGTCAAGTGACACCAGGATAGACTGTACAAAGTTTTTGTATAATTCCAAAAATAAGAAAAAATGGTAGGAGAACTGAGTTATCACACCACACACAGTAATGTGTGTATGTTTGACTCAAAAGAATCCAAGCAGTGGTAATCAATGCTATAATCCTATTTCAAGCTGGCCATTTAATGTTAGGAAAAAAAGTCACATAAAAAATAAAGCCACTTGAATTTTACTAGTTTTGTAATATGATTTTATAGCAACATAGGAGCTATATGCCTCTCTGAACTTATTTTGTACTCCTGGCATCCTCACTCCTTAAGTCCCAGCCCAGTGCCTTCTTACCAGGCAAACTTGTTCTTGTCTTATAACTTCACATAATTTCTTTTCTCTGCCTGAAATATTTCTTTCACAGATTTTCTCATGATTGTCTCCTTGTGATTTAACTTTCATTAAACATTTCCTCAGAAGGTCTTCTTTTCCTTCCAATCTAAAGTAGTTCAACAGTCACTGTGAACACAAGACTCTGTTTTATTTTATTTTTGGTGCTTCTCACTATGTGATTATTCCTTACTGATTTGTTTTTGTCCCCTTCCCTTCTGCCTACACCACCACAAGAACACAAAGTCCAACACTGGTTCAACTATATATTCCTGGCACCAACAGCAGTGTACCCAGCACATAATAGACACATTCATTCAAATAATGACTGCATATCTGAATAAATCAATGAATTAAAGACCCCCATGTAGCTGCCTTTAAAGTCCTTCATGTCCTCTTGCCTACTTATGTCTTTGGCTTCATCTCAAACCAGCATTTTTCTCACTCGCTATACTTCGTTGTACACTGGCTTTTTGTAATTACTTAAATTCTATATTTTCCTCATAGGTACATAGGGCCTTTCCCCACTCAGTCCATTAAAAAAAGAAGACCCCAGTTTATTCCTTCATTTGGTTAATGCCTATTCATTTTTAAAAATCTGATTCAATCACCACCTCCCTGATAACCTTACTAGGCCAAATTCCCTTATTAAAGTTTTTCATATCTCTCTTCTAAGCACTTATAAAATTATAATTTTATATATATATATATTTTAACTAATATATATAGGAACAATCAGTTCCTAGATTAGATTATAAACTCCACTAAAGCAGGAACCATGTCACCTTTACAGAGCCTGAAATATAACAGGCTCTCAATAGTATTTATTATATGTATAAATATCTGTGGAATGAAGAAGGAAACTAAAACTTAATATTCCTTAATTTAAGTAAACAGCTTTTTCACTGTATAGTTCTCATGTAAGAGGGCCTCTTCTGGGAATTAGATTTGTTCTCTAGTCTTTTTTTTTTTTTTAAGAAATCATTACATATCTAACATTACCAAAAAAAAAAAAAGTTGATTTGTTTTGAGATATTAAAAGTTCCAAATTGATATATTGAAAGTAATATTTCAACATCAAGTTTTTAGATTTGTTTTTAAGAAAATAAACTAAAAATTGGGGAATAGTGCTAATATAGCTTGACAAAAGGTGAGATATACAATCACTGTGCCCCCTGATGTGACGCAATAGGAAGCATACAGAATCACCTGTATTCTTGCCAAAAGAACTGAACTAGAATCTGATCACACCTCTAGATATAATTAACAATTTGTAGGAATACAGGAGATAGAGAAATAAGTTAAAAGATGTCACAAGGATTAGCAGATTCTATAGGGAATTTCTACAACGAAAATGACCTGGTCTGTTCAACAAATAAATGGCAAGAAAAAAAAAAAAAAAAAAAAATCTAAGTGAAAGATTTAGTTCTCACTGATATCCAATCGAAATGGAAGTTTACTTTTGTCAGAAATATGTTCAATAACACATGCATACAATTACACTGTACAATGCACCATACCTTTTTTCATTTTTGTTGCAAGCAGTACATAATAGAATTAATCAATACTTGTTTGTAGAACTACTACAAATAATGAGTGCATCTGTGTGTGAATTTTCTCATTTTTTGCACCCAAACTATATACAAGAAAAAAACAAATTTCAATCAACCATGCTAAAGAAAATGCTGAATTAACTTTCACTCTCTACAGAAAATTATTAGAAAATTGCTTTCATATGAAGAAGTGATGAAAGACTATGAAGATAAAAATGTAAACATAAAAGTACTTCAGAAGCATGTCAGTTAATTAATAAAAACATTTTATTATCCTGCTGGAATATTTCCCTGTTGCCTCTTAAAATGGATGGTGTGTGTTTGAATTCTGCTTCAAATGAACTGACTATGATAAAACATTTATGGGATATTTAGGAAAATCTGAACAATTACTAGTTATTTGATGATATTAAGGAAATAACTGATATTTTAGATATGAAATTGTAGTATTGTAGTTACACTTATATGTCAGAAAAATATATTGAAATATTTTGGGAAAACTGATATCATAAATGATTTGTATAAAACAATCCAGTATTTGTGCATGAGCAAGGAAATGGGTGAAGATAAAGAGGAAATAAGATTGGCCATGTAGCTGACAACTGATATACATGATTCATAAACTATCCTTCTAACTTTCATAAAAGTTTTAAATTTTCATAATAAAATACTAAGAATTTAAAATGGAAGCTTAAGGTTATTTATTGAAAAGTACTTGGAGGATAGGAATTGAATAGATTTGGGGATTCTCCAGGAAAAGCCTTCAAACACAAGCCCTCCTTTTAGAGTTTTCAGTGTGCATAGATAATTTAATAGCAGAGGATGATACTGAGGAACAAACTGAACAATCCAGATTTATGAGTTTGCATTTTTTTTTCTTTTGGGGCAAGTATCTATTCATTCTTTCCATTACTGCATTATTAAATGAAAGTTCTGCAGCTTCTGTAGGCTCACTGAGTTTTTATCACACTAGGTAAGCAGAAGATAGGGGAAAATGAGAGCCAGATGAATAGAGAAATACATGAAAAATTAAAACTGCTGATTTTATGAAGAAATGGTTTCTTGAACAAACACAGAAGCAGGAAAAAAAAATCTACTCTATGAGGTATATTCTCCTCCACAAAATATAAGCCAAGATAGATTACCCAGATAGTAAAACCCATCTAATTTTGCCCCTGAAAAGTCTTCTGTTTTAAACCTATCTTCTCTGACAAAAAAAAAAAAAAAAAAAAAAAAAAAAAAAAAAAAAAAACCCACAAAGAAGGTGGGCGAAGGGAGAATATTATTCTATTATAAGAGAAATACAGAAACAATGAGTCATGAATAATACAAATGAAATAAGATACCATTCTTTTGGTACATGACCTGAAGGTTGTACGGGGAATGAAACCATTGTTGATTAACCTGTAGTGAAAAGCTGCTCGACACTTACTGAGGAGTTATAAATATTTCAAAATAACTTAGAGTGGTGATTTTTTAAAAATAAAGAATTGAACAGATTTTCCAGATGACTTTCATAAGCATTTGTTGAAGAGAAATATATAAACAAATATTAGTTTAATGTTTAAATAAAGGCATAAAACAGTGAAGCTTTAAAAATTATGCAAAGGAATCAATGTTCTGTTTGCTTTTAAAAGAAAAGGCTGAATAATTTGAAATATATACATAATGAATTTAGTATCTGAAAAGAGAAAGTTCTTTGAGCTGTGGCTATCCAACAGCCTAGAACAATTATTTACCTTTACCATAATTTTATATTTCATTTGGTTTCTGATAAAATTACAAATTTGTAGGGCTCTTTTAGGTTATTGCGTTTCACTAAAGGTCTTTTAAGACATCATTCAGAAGCCCTAGACAGAGCTATTAGCTTTGAGTCACTCATAAACCTTTTGCCTGCCTGCCTTCCTTTCCTTTCCTTCCCTTCCTCCTTCCCTCCCTTTTTCTTCCCTTCCTTCCTCCCTCCCTCCCTCCCTCCCTTCCTTCCTTCCTTTTTCTTTTGTATTTATTTTTTTAAATTAATTAATTTATTTTTTTATTATGGTCACATTGGTTAATGAAATCCAGTACCCTTTTTTCTTTTTAAAAGAAAACTCAATTGGCTTGATTTATATTTCAATTAAATACAAAATTATATTTAAATGGAAATGAGTTAACAAAATTTATTTATCTATTTATTCCTACTCTAGACTCACTGAAAACGCTGAAATTACTGAAGCAAGGAGAGATGATTGATTCAAAGGAGGCAGAGAAAATCCTCAGGATACACTATGAGCCTATCTCTTAGAACCATTTGCATAAGGAAATGCCTTATGGCCTTCAAGATAGAATGGGCCAACTTCTCAACTGTGGAAGTTTCCATTTTAGAGCTGAATACTTAGTGTCACAGTTCCTCAAAGACCTATGTATTCTTCAAGGAAATCAAACATGAATGTAGAAAAACACGCTGAATTAAGAGTTACCTTGAATTAACTGCCTACAATTCTCACAAAACAAGATATATTTCCTATTTTCTACTTTTAGAGTAAAATGGCAATTTTCAAGAAAACTGGAAAAAAATTACCAGAGATAATCTCCTAAGAAGTCTGTAGGTCCAAGTCAATCCAAGCCTATCAGAAGTAGGGTATAAAGGAAGAACATGTGACTGGAGTCAGAAGGCCAGAGTTCTAATGTTAGCTCTAGTACTGCCTCAGGCTATGACCTTTCTCAAGTCCCTTGCCTCCCTCTGAACTTCAGTTTCTGCATCTGTGATATGAAGACAGCATTAGATGATGTTTAAGGTCCTGACAATAAAATTCTATTGAATCAGTTTTGATACTATAGCCTTTATGTTATAACCCTAGATAATAAAAGATAAACCTACATTCAAAATAATGTCCTTGAAATACCTGGCAACATAACCATTCAGGTTAGAGTCACTTTTATTAATTACATTGTACCTATAAAATCAACAGAACAGATATGATCTTTTGGAAATACTTTAGCAAAAAGGAAAAAGTGTCAATACTAATTATCTAAAAAATCACTTAATAAATTACAACTGTTCACTGACCTCCGTTTCTAAAGCATTTTAAATTTCTATCATACACTGTTACCTAGCTTCATAGATACTACTGTTATTATAACACTGAAAGTACTATAAAATTTCAGAGGAAGTGTTCAAAGTACTACAAATATGGGCTCTACTCTTCTCCATCTCCCCAAGTTAATAATATGCTAAAGGTTTGGTTTCTCCTTTCACTGAAACCATTAAGAAAAAATAATCCAACACCTAAGGTTGTATACTCAACTAGATGTAAATTATATTTCAATTAAAAAAAATTTTACTGCATGTTGGCCAAGTTAAAAAAAAATCATCCAAACACAATTCAATTCAAAGGTTTCCTTAATAAAGTACAATTTTCTCTTTTATCTGGCATTCTATTAGAGGCTGTTTGCCTTTGTTACCAGTTATTTTTCAGGCTTTCAAGTGAAGAGAATAACTCTTAGAATTTAATTTTTAGATAGGGCAGTTATATGGATTCATTAAGTCATTCAGTAAATAAATCGTGACTTATGCATGAATAAGAGGCTTTTCCATCATTTTGCATTATGTGTCAGATTGATTATAAAAACAAATTAATGAAAGAAACTATGATTGAACCAAATGATACATGTCCAATATATTTCAAAAACAATTTACTATATGCTTATCACATATTATCAATAATTCTTAACTTATAAATAGAAAGTTCATAAAAGAAATACGAATGACCAATAACCAGAAAAAATGTTCATTCTTAATAACAATGACAATTATTTAAAACGATAAAATGAGTTGGCTTTTTTTCTATCATATTAGAATACAGAGATTTACCATAAATAAAGAGATGTGCTCTTTGCCCCAACAATTCTGCTTTCAAAAATTTTCTGTACTGAACTTGTCACACAGCATACAAAGATATAAATGCTCACTGGAGAAGAGCCTCATAAAGACTTGAACTTAGCTTTGTTCATCACTGTGTTTTCAAAACCAAAAACAGTGCTTGGCACACAGAAATTGCTTATCAAATACTTATTGAATGAATGCACATTCACTTTAGCACTATTTATTACAGTGACTATTTGGAAAGAATCTAAACAAATTATGGTATATCAATACAATGAACTACTACATTAAAAAGGAGGTTGATTCACAAACACATCTGTGAAAAGAATGTATCATGGAGATCTTTGGTGCAAAAATTATCAAATTAAACAGAGTATGATTTTATACTTGTGTTAAAATGTATAGTATGATTCTATATTTGCAAATAAAATATATCCTCACATTTGCACAGAGAAAAGTTTGGAAGAATCTACATCAAACTGTTAATGGTTTTATCTCTATGGAGACATGATATTTGTTTTTCTACAACACTTTTGTATTATTTGACTTAGAAGTATCACATATTCTAGTAAGAAAAGATTTCTAAAAAAATTTTACTGTGCCTAGAAAAAATTTTGGAAGGATGTAATAAAAATACAGTGGTTACCTTTGGGTGCTAGGGTGATGGGTAGTTATTTTCCCCCTTTATGCATTTAGTTCAGTAAAAAATAATGCCACACTGAGTAGTTTACGTATCTGTACTGTTAAAATTATATGCATCATTGAATATGAATTATTTTTGCAATCAGGAGACAATAACAAGAAAAAGATATCTTTATTAAATTTATTGGGGTGACATTGGTTAATAAAACTATATTGGTTTTAAGTATACAATTTTATAATACATCATCTGTATATTGCATTGTGTGTTCACCCAAAGTCAAATCTCCTTCCATCACAACATATTTGACACTCTTTACCCTTACCTACCTTCCCTTCCCTCCTTTCCCTCTGATAACCTTAAACTGTTGTCTGTATCTATGAGTTTGTTTGTCTTGTTCATTTGTTGCTTTCAGTTTTATAGCCCACAAGTGAAATCATATCATTCTTAACTTTTTCTGTCTGACTTATTTTGCTTAGCATGATAATCTCAAGATCTATCCATGTTGTTGCAAATGGCAATATTTTATCTTTTCTTATCACTAATACTCTATTGTATATATGTAGCACATCTTCTTTATCCAATCAACTATCGAAGGAAACTTCAGTTGTTTCCATGTCTTGGCCACCATGAATAATGCTGCTATGAACATCAGGGTGCATATATCTTTACAGATAAATGTTTTCGAGTTTTGGGGGTGGATACTCTGAGGAGCGATTGCTAGGTCAGTAATAATTCTATTCTTAATTTTTTGAGGCACCTCCATACTGTTTTCCATAGTGGCTGTACCAATTTACATCCCACCAGCAGTGTGTGAGAGTCCCTTTTTCCCCACAACCTCTCCAATACTTGTCGTTACTTGTCTTGTTAATAATAGCCTTTCCAATAGGTGTAAGATGGTATCCCGTTTTGGTGTTGATTTGCATTTCCCTAACAGCTAGTGAAGTTGAACATCTTTTCAAATGTCTGTTGGCTATTTGTATGCCTTCTTGGGAAAAGTGTCTGTTCGGGTTATCTGCCCATTTTTTAATTGGATTGTTTGTTTTTTGTTGTTGTTGTTGAGTTGTATAAGTTCTTTATTTTAAATACTAGGCCCTTACCGGAAGTGTTGTTTACAAATATCTTCTCCCATTCAATTGGTTGCATCTTTGTTTTGTTGATGGTTTATTTTGCTGTGCAGAAGCTTTTTAGTTGAATATAGTCCCATTGATTTATTTTTGCTTTTACTTCCCTTGCCTTTGAGGTCAAATTCATGAAATCCTCTCTAAAACCAAGGTCCATCAGTTTAGTACCTGTTTTCTTCTATGAAGTTTATTGTTTAAGGTCTTATATTTAGGTCTTTGATCCATTTTGAGTTAATTCTGGTGTACAGTGACAGATACTAGTCTAGCTTCATTCTTTTGCTTGTGCCTTTCCAGTTTTCTCAGCACCATTTATTGAAGAGGCTTTCTTTTCTCTATTGTAAGTTAGTTGCTCATATACCTGTGGGTTTATTTCTGGGCTCACAATTCTGTTTCATTGGTCTATGTGTCTATTTTTCTGCCAATACCATGCTGTTTTCATTACTGTTGCTTTTTTTTGGTTGTAACATTTTTTTCTCATTTTATTATTAAAGCATATAGTACATTGGTTAGATGTTTATATAGTTTATGAAACAATCCCCATGATTACTCTGATTATTGTCACTTTGTAGTATAATCTGAAGTCAGGCAGTGTGATACATCTGATTCTGTTCTTTTTTCTCAGGACAGCTTTGGCTATCTAATAATTTTTTGTTCTCTTTTTAAAAAAATGCCACTGGGATTTTGATGGGGATTGCATTAAATCTGTATATTGCTTTGGGTCATATGGCCATTTTAACTATGCTGATTCTTCCAATCCATGAACGTGAAATATCTTTTCATTTCTTTGTGTCTTCTTCAATTTCTTTTAATAATGTCTTACAGTTTTCAGTGTATAGATCCTTCACATCCTTTGTTAAGTTTATTCCTAGGTATTTTATTCTTTTTTTGTAATTGCAAAAGGAATTTTTTTCATTTTTTTCCCTGCAATTTCATTGTTAGTATATAGGAATGCAATGAATTTTTATACATTAATTTTGTATCCTGCAACTTTACAGTATTTGTTTATTGTCTCTAATAGTTTTTTGATGGAGTCTTTCGGGTTTTTATATAAAGAAACATGTCGTCTGCAAAGAGTGACTATTTGACTTCTTCATTCCCAATTTAGATTTCTTTTCTTTCTCTTGCCTGATTGCTCTGGCTAGGACTTCCAATACTATATTGAATAACAGTGGTGAGAGTGGTCATTCCTGTCTTGTTCCTGACCTTAGAGGAAAAGCTTTCAGTTTTCACCACTGAAAACTGATTTTGGTATCAAGGTAATATTGGCCTCATAAAATGAGTTAGGAAGTACTTCCTCTTCAGTTTTTTGGAACTGTCTGAAAAGGACAGGTATTAAATCATCTTTCAATGTTTGGTAGAATTCACTAGTACAGGTTTAATATGATTTTAAATCCACTTGTTTATGACTTAAGTAAAGTTGTTTTAGTCTATTTATTTATGACAAAAAAAAATGATGCTATTAGTATAGCATCATTCTTAAGTCCATTGTCCCATTGTAGTATCACAGGGAGCTCAGGGTTGAGGAGGACTTACTTTGAAGAGATTTTTGGGTGTAGGTTTGTCTAATGGAGTGTATTTATAAACTGATTCAATAAGAAGCTCACAAAGGTTTAAGAGAAATTGTATCTACTTGAACTGAAAGATGAAAAAAAAAAAAAAAACAGAACAAAAAGAAGGGAAGCTTTGGAACTCCCAAACTTCTAAGGGCTACTCAGCTGCAAAAACAGACTAGTTTTTATGCAGAAGAAATGATGACTCAGCAGAACCGAAAGTCCAGAGAGCAGAGTCAAGAATCTTAGCAAACGATCCCATATACAGAAAGACTGTGCCCTAATCAAGGACCCAGCAACTTGTTTGGCTGGATTTCAGAACTTCTATCAATCAATAACTGCCATGTATCACTTGTATTTTCCGCTTTTCTATGGGAGGGTCTACTGTGGTTATCCTACGCCTGTCCCCCCCACCATTATATTGCTTGTGGGTGGGGCAGATAACTTATCTCTTTAGTCTCAGGTATTCAAATCAAGAAGCTGTATGAAAGGAACTGCACCTGAGGAGCCTCATTCACACCTGGACTTCATATATATGAGACGCTGGACTTGGGAGTCAATGCTGCTGTGAAAGTTAACATGCATAGAGATGTTTTAAAATAGAGCCAGAGCAGCCATTACAGAGGAACTGTCTTGCATGTCTTGCTCTTTGAACCTTTGGAATATTTGAACTGGACAAATAATCTTTGGACTGATACTGTCTTACAAATTGTTTGCAAAACTAACAGGAAAGCAGACATTCTGACCACAAGGGCTGATGATTATGGATTCTTTTTCTTAAGATATAATAAGTAACCAGCCATGTATAGCTAGAGTACCTCAGCTTGTTAGCCATAATAGAAATTTTTTCTATTCATGTAATTATTTCCCTTCCTTTTCTCATAAAAAATCCTTGCTTTCACCCTGTAATTAGGACACTGTTTGGATTCCCGCCTGACTCTGTGCTTCCCAAATTGAAATTCTTTTTTATCACAAATAAACACTTGTTGCCTCTCCTTTTGGCTTTTTATTTTCAGGTTAACACTATAATGGAATGTGAACTGAGAATCTTGGTAGAGGAGTTGAATATTTTGCATGTTGGAGGGATATAAATTCTTACAGCGAGAGGGCAGACTGTGACAAACTGTGTTTACTAAAGATGGCTACCACAATGTATCCCATCCCACATGTTTTTCTTACAATGTGATGAAGCCAATAATTCTTCCTATGAAGAGGAGGGCCTATGATTCTTCAAATCTGGATAGGCCTGTGACTATGGAAGAATTAATAACAAATGACTTCTAAAACTAAGTCATAAATGGCAATACAGCTTCCACCTGGGTGTTTTGGGACCCGGCTACAATGTTGTCAGGAAATCTGAGTTACAGACAGAGGCCACATGTAGATATTCCATACTACAGTCAGCCTCTACCAGACATGTGTGAGAAAGAGCCAGCTGTCATATGATCACAACCATATGAGATACCCCAAGGAAGAACCTCACTGAGCCCAATCAGCCTTCAAAACTATAAGTGATAATACTATAACTGTTGTTGTTTTAAGTCACTAAATTTTAGGGTGATTTGTTACAAAAAAATAGATAGCCATAACCCAGTATATTCCTTTTTAATAAATTAAATCCTTATGGACACAAAGATATATAGGGCTGTTTGCCAATATATTAAGTGATCCCAGACTACTGAGCTTCTACAAAAATTTTCTGATAGTGGTTCCTTGTGCTGGTTGCTCTCTTTTTGAGTGGTTTCAGCATCTGGTTTCCTATATATTACATTATTTTGCCCAAATAAAGTTCTGAGGCAAGCTCTGCCTCGCCTTTATGATGATTCTTATTTCTAGGTTCCTAGCTAT
Source organism: Rousettus aegyptiacus (assembly GCF_014176215.1). Taxonomy (NCBI): domain Eukaryota; kingdom Metazoa; phylum Chordata; class Mammalia; order Chiroptera; family Pteropodidae; genus Rousettus; species Rousettus aegyptiacus. Next base: position 14,219,080 of record NW_023416309.1, read on the forward strand.
ATTACTGCAGTAAGCCTTGAAAAGCCTCATAATCATCACTGCCACCAACATCTACTGGGCACTAGCCATGTAATACACTATACATATACTGCTGTCATTCAATCTTCAAAAGAAAATTCATTATTCTCATATTCACATGGAGATACTGAGTGACTCTACTCAAGGTCACACAGCTAGGAAGTTGCAGAGCCAGGATTCAAATCTGACTTCAAAGGCCCTACTATTTACTACATATGGCTCCTTTGGATAAAGGGAACTGAGGTAGCAAACGGTTCTGGATAGTCATTTAAAACCGTTTATCACTTTTGTCATTTAGAAAGAATTTTGCATATAACGGAAAATATTCAGAAGGGAAAAAGTTAAAAATAAGTTTATATGATTTCATATCCTTACATAAATGCACAGAGATCTTACAGCTAATGTACTTGCACTCAAATAATAATTATTCTGATTAGTTGCACTTGGTTGTTCACAGCATTTCAATAATTACAGCAAAGCAGATTGGTCAAAAGACTTCCTGATAAAAATAAATTTCTCCAATATAATTAAGCAGAAACTTCAGAGAAACAGAGAAAAGGTATAGCTTTTTCAGCAATGTATTTAAAAAGAAAAACATTCTCTAAAGAGAGTTCATCCAAGGGTTAGCATAAAAAACATGGACAGCCTTTCCCTGGACTAGGCATATAGATGGGGATGATAAAGAGAGTGATAAAACAAAAAGGAGTGAAAAATAATGAACACTAATGATTGTGGTTTGCAGTCCACACATGACATTAAATTAAAATTCTCTTATTTCCATTGTGCACAACTTAGGGCTATGTTAACAGTGGCTGAGCTTCAATAGACTTAAATTTGACTTTAAAACATTACAGTCATTTCAGAATATAAAGGAACTCAAATGACATAAGACCCATCACTAATTTAAAACTGTTGGGAACAAAGGTAGGGCAAAAAAGGCAAAAATGTGCCACCACTTCTTATCTCTCAACAATGGGCATATCATTTCACTTAAAAACTTAATACAGTAGTCCCCCCTTATATACAGGGGATACTTTTCAAGACACACTTCCCCCCGCCCCCCAGATGATGTCTGAAACTACAGACAGTACCAAACTCTAAATATGTACCTGTGATAAAGTTTAATTTACAGGTTAGGCACAGTAAAAGATTAACAACAATAAATAATAAAATAGCACAATTGTAACAATAAAATAAGGGTCACTTGAACACCAGCACTGCAATACCCTGACAATCTGATAACCAAGATGGCTGCTAAGTAACTAATGGATGGGTAGTGCATGTGATGTAGATACGCTGAACAACGGGATGATTCCAGGAGGAAAAGTGTACCATTTCATCATGCTATTCAGAATGGCATGCAAATTAAAACTTATGAATTGTTTATTTCTGGAATTTTCCATTTAGTATTTTTGGACTGTGATTGACTGCAGGTCACTGAAACCTCTGAAAGTGAAACCATGAATAAGGGAACTGTATACTCTTGCAATACCTCTCCTCACCTACAAAGACTATGAGGAATATATCATATGAATACTATTCCTTCTAATGAGAATCAATCACTCTGAAGAATATCCATTAAATATATGCCAATAGAGCAAGGCTTTCAAGATTTTGAAATGCTTCCAAAATATCTATCTTTGTCAGACCACGGTATATTTCTTTGTTTCTTATTTCTCTATAATCAAAATGAAAAGCACTATTATGATTTAAATATATACTGGATTTGAGATCCTAGGAGATTACATTTCAACTGAAGTGCTGGTTATTCATGAAAGTACTTCTGCAATCAAAGCTTTCTGAGCATACTGGCATACAGCATGCCTAGTAGCTTTTATTATGCAGCCTTCTTAGATACAAATCTATAAATAAATAAGTACCAGGGAATCCCAGGAATATCCAGGGTTATTTTATCAAGCAAAAAGAGATTCAATTTAATAGTAGATATATATTTCACTCTATGCTTATTTATCTTCATCTCTATGCATTTAAAAAACAATAAAATTCAAAAAATAAAACACATCAGAATGATACTGCAGAGTTTTCATTTTAATATCACAATTTCTACGAGGAGTCCATATAGTTCTCACTCAGTTAATAATCTTCATATGTTTGTTTAGGCTTTTGGTATGTATATAATAAATACAACTTCCTGTGCAGCTTTCAACAACTCCTAACTATGAGCAAAAGGAGGAGGATAGAAAGCACTGAAAATAAAAGTCTGAAATTAGTCTAAAAGTTATTTCTCTTCTCTTTTTTAACTAAAAAGTTTTAGGATGACATTAACAAAATCAAATAAGTTTCAGTGTATCATTCAACAGTAAGTTACATATATATATATACACACACACACACACATATACACACACACATATATATGGCACTGTGTGTTCACCACCTAGAGTTAGATTTCCTTCCGTCACCAAACATTTGACCTCTTTTACCCCTAAATACCTCACCCCTTCCTGCCTTCCCTCTGGTAACCACTAATTCCCTGTCTGTGTCCATTGAGTCTCTATTTGTCACATTTGTCGCTTTCAGTTTTATAACCCACATATAAGTGATATCATGTGGTTTTCAATTTTTTCCTCTCACTTAACATGATTATATCAAGAACCATCCATGTTATTGGGAATGACAGTATTTCATCTTATGGCTGAGAAATATTTCATCATGTATATGTACTAGCTCTTCTTTATCCAATCATCTATTATAAGACACTTCGGTTGCTTCCATATCCTGGCCACTGAGAATAATGCAGCTATGAACATCAGGGTGCATATATCTTTTCAGATAAATGTTTTCAGGGTTTGAGGTAAACACCCAGAAGAGGGATTGCTGGATTATACAGTAATTCAATTCTTAGTTTTTTGAGGAACCTCCATACTGTTTTCCATAGTGGTTGTACCAATCTGCAGTCCCACCAGTGTGTATGAGGGTTCCTTTTTCCCCTAAACACCTCCAACACTTATTACTTGTCTTGTTGATGACAACCATTCTAACAGGTGTGAGATGATATCTCATGTGGTTTTGAATTGCATTTCCCTAATAGCTAGTGAAGTTGAATCTTTTCATATGTCCATTGGCCATTTGTATGCCCTCTAGAGAAAAGTGGCTGTTCAGTTCCTCTGCTCATTTTTTGACTGGATCGTTTTTTTGTTTGTTTGTTTTTGTTTTGTTGTTGTTGTTGTTGTTGAGTTGTAAGAGTTCTTTGTATAGTTTGGATATTAGGCCCTTATCGGAGGCATTGCTTGTAAATATATTTTCCCATTCAGATGGCTGTCTCTCTGCCTCGTTGATAGTTTCTTCTGTGAAGAAGCTTTTTAGTTTGATGAAATCGTATTCGTTTATTTTTGCTTTTACTTCCCTTGCCTGTGAGGTCAAATTTAAAAAATCCTCTCTAAGTCCAAGGTCCGTGAATTCAGTATCTATGTTTTCTTCTATGCAATTGTTTCAGGTTTATATTCTGGTCCTTAATCCGTTTTGAGTTAATTTTGGTGTGTGGTGACAGACAACAGTTTAGTTTTATTCCTTTGCAGGTGGGTTTCCAGTTTTCCTAGCAACATTTATTGAAGAGGCTTTCCTTTCTCCATTGTATGTTTTTGGCTTTTCTATCGAAAATTATTTGCCCATATAAACATGGGTTTATATCTGGACTTTTGATCCTGTTCCACTGGTCCATGTGTCTGTTTTTCTGCCAAAACCATGCTGTTCTGATTATTGTTGCTTGGTAGTATAATTTGAGTCGGGCAGAGTGATGCCTCCAGCATTGTTCTTTTTTCTCAGGATGGCTTTGGTGATTTGGGGTCTTTTGTACATCCATATAGATCTGAAGATTTTTTTGTTCTATTTCTTCAAAAAATGCCAATGAGATTTTTATGAGGATTGCATTAAATCTGTATAACGCTTTAGGTAATAAGGTCATTTTAACTATGTTGATTCTTCGAATCCAAGAACAAGGAATATCTTTCGATTTCTTTTTATCTTCTTCGATTTCTTTTACTAGGGTTTTATAGTTTCATTACATAGGTACTTCACATGTTTCATTAGATTTATTCCTAGGTCTTTCATTCTTTTTGTTGCAATTGCAAAAGGAATTATTTTTTCCACTACTTTTTCTGATACTTCGTTGTTAGAGTATAGGAACACTATGGATTTTAGAACATTGATTTTTGTATCCAGAGACTTTACTGTATTTGCTTATTGTTTCTAGTACTGTTCTTATGGAGTCTTTGGGGTTTTCTATATAGAGAATCGTGTCATCCACAAATAGTGACAGTTTGACTTCTCTGTTTCGTATTTGGATGCCTTTTATGTCTTTCTCTTGACTGACTGCAGTTGCTAGGACCTCCAATGTTATATTGAATAACTGGCAATAGTGGACAGTCTTGCCTTGTTCCTGAATTTAGAGGGAAGGTTTTTAGTTTTTCACCATTAAGTATAATGTTGGCTGAGGGTTTGTCATAGATGGTCTTTATTATGGTAAGGTACTTCTATACCAATTTTATTAAGTGTTTTGATCATAAATGGATGCTGTATCTTGTCGAAGGCTTTTCCTATTGATATGATCATATGATTCTTATATTTTAATTTGTTTATGTGATGTATCACATTAATTGATTTGTGTATACTGTCCTCCTGGAATGAAACCTACTTGATTGTGGTATATAATCTTTTTAATATATTGCTGTATGTTTGCTAATATGTTATTTAGGATTTTTGTTCATGAGAGATATTGGTCTGTAGTTTTCTTTTTGTGTTATCTTTACCAGGTTTTGGGTATCAGGGTAATACTGGCCTCATAAGTTAGGAAGTATTGCCTCCTCCTTGATTTTTTGGAAGAGTCTGAGGAGAATAGGTATTAAATCCTCTTTAAATGTTTGGTAGAATTCATTGGTGAAGCTGTCTGGTCCCAGACTTTTACTTTTGGGGAGGTTTTTGATGATTGTTTCAATTGCCATACTGCTGATCAGTGTATTTAGATTTTCCAGTTCTTCGTGGTTCAGTCTAGGAAGGTTGTGTATTTCTAAATACTTGTCCATTTCTTCTAGGTTATTTAATTTGGTGTCATATAATTATTCATAGTATTTTTGTATGATCCTTTGTATTTCAGTGGTATCTGTTGTAACTCCTCTTTTATTCCTGATTTTGTTTATTTGAGTCCCATCTCTTTTTTCTTTAGTGGGTCTAGCCAGGGTTTTGTCAATTTTATTAATCACAATGACCAAGCTCTTTTATGCATTAATTTTTTCTATTATTTTTTTGTTCTCGATTTCATTTAATTCTGCTCTAATTTTAATTATTTTCTTCCTTCTGCTCACTTTGGGCTTTGTTTGTTCTTTTTCTAGTTTTTTAAAGATGTAGTGTTAGGTTATTTATTTAGGCTTGCTCTTATTTCTTGAGATAGAACTGTAATGATATAAACATTCTTCTTAATACCGCTTTTGCTATGTCCCAAAAGTTTTGATATGTTGTACTTTCATTCTCATTTGTTTCTATGTATCTCTTGACCTCTCCTTTTATTTCTTCTCTGACCTGGTCATTCTTCAGTAGTGTGTTGTTTAATCTCCAAGTAATTGTGGTTCTTTCCATATTCAAAGCATTATGATCAGAGAATATGCTTGGTATGATTCAATCTTCTAAATTTGTTGAGGCTAGTTTTGTGTCCCAACATATGGTCTATCCTTGAGAATGTTAGATGTGCACTAGAGAAGAACACATAAGCTGCTGTTTTGGGATGAAAGGCTCTGTAAACGTTGACTATGTCCAACTGGTCTAATGTAAGATTTAAGAATGTATTTCTTTATTGATTTTCTGTTCAGATGATCTATCCATCTCTGACAGTGGGGTATTTAGGCAACCTGCTATGATTGTATTTTTGTCAGTTTCTCTCTTTTTCTATTAGTAGATGCTTTACATATTTTGGTGCTCTGATTGGGAGCACCTTTTCTATACAAAAAGCCAACATTCACTTGATACAGATTTAGGAAATGTCTTTCCTCCACCTCCTTTGCCAAATTTTGCAACATGAAAGGTATACACTAGAACTAGACCAAAATGCTGGTATCAAGAATGCACGCCATAGAGTTAAGAAAAATCCACAGAGTTCGGCATTCTGATATATATGTCTACAGTTTAAGTAGTATATGACAATTCATGGCACAAAATAGGTTCCTACCAAAAAAAAAAAAAAAAGTCTCTTGAATCCAGCCATTGTCCAAACCAGAACCAAAGCCAGTAAATATATCCAAAGTGTGTAACCAGAAATAGCTAGTGGGCCATGTAGTGAGAAGAGCAAATGACATCCTTTTGAGGATCTCTTTCTGATCATGCTAGGTGATTTTCATATTTTTTTTCTAGTGTTCTATATTTTATTGTGTGTTTTAGAGGGCTTGGTGAAGTCTGAAATTCCTTTAAAAGAGAATAACTGCTTTTGTGCCATGATTAGAAATATGAACCTAATTTCAGAAGCCCAGGAGTGTTACGAAGATTAATATATTGATAGTCTTATCTTTTTCTGGGTACGAATTTGATGGAGACTTATAAGGGAATGGGATTTAACTTATATTAATGGAAATACAATGGGAAATCTAGAAATCCTGGAGATAAACTTCATCAATCTTACATTTGAAGAAAAGGGATGAGATGAACTAATCCTGTGTGTCAAATATGGATTAATACTTTATCTAGATGTAGTATGAAAATGGAGCAATTCTCCCATAAAACAAAAAATCAGAGAGCTCAAAACAAGATGATTAGACTATGAAGTAATATAAAGCTAGCATTATAAATTCTTAAAATCTCCTATACTTATGTGACATGAAGCTAAAGCTACTGTAGTTCTAAACACATACAGACACTATAGACATTTGAGGAATGCTGTGTTATAGCTAATATGCAACAGTGATCACTCAAATTCTAGCCACTGACTCCATCAGACAATAACTGGTACTCGTACTACCAACAATAAAATTTGAGTTACATAATATTACTTAAATCTAAAACATCTTACTACCCATTGTGCTAAAATTACATTCTTAATTACCTTAACTGTTTCTAAAATTTCCACCATTCAATCCTATTTTTGGAACTGGTCAATTCGCCCAATGTGTCAATTGTGTTCACTTGATGGTGGTATGTTCTAAGGTCCCCAGTGTGTACCTGAGCACATGTGAAAACAGAGGTAGTCAATGGGAGGACCAAAGTTAAGGAGTATGAAGGTACAGTCTTGCTCTCTAATTTTCATTCATCTAATACCCAAACTCACACTTACGAAGCTCAAGAAGTAAACACAATAACCGTTCTAGACAGGTGCAAATGAACTAGTTACAGGACTCAAGAATTCTAAGCATAGTCTATTTTTTTTCCATGTAGGGAAAGAAATAACAAGACCTAAGAGAGTCAAGAAAACAGCCAAACTGGCTCTAAGATATCACATTCCATCCTAGGCTGTTGTCAGAAGAAGAGATCGAGGTTTATTCCAATAAACTACCTGGTCCACTACAGTATCTTTTAAAATGGGGGATGTTATAAACTAGGAGGCAAGCACTTTGTCATGAGTCAACTACTCATGATGTGCTACTGACTAGGTGACAGTGCAAATATGTTTTTTTAAAGACATCTTCTTTACCCATCCCTAGTTTGTATGTGCAACCATTCACATAAGCCATTACTTAAGTGTTTTCGCTAAAATCTCATCATTTCAGCACTATGGTGGAAAGCAGTCACTGAGCTGTTCAACCAGTTAGAGTCATAACTTCAAAGTCAACAATTACTTGTTTGGGTAATGGTTAGTTACCTTAAATGAATAGGCTAGAACGGCTACTTTAAATGAATAGGCTAGAACGGCACCCACAGATTGGAAAACAGAATAGAATCTCTCCCTGTCTCCTGACAATTGTTACCACTTTCTTCAAGTAAAAGGTATCAATTTTGTGCCTCTTTATACAGAGCAACACTGAGGTGCTGTGAGGAAAATAAAGAAGTATAAGACAAGGTCCATGCTGGCCGAGTTAACAATCTAATTAGCAAGGCATGATACAATCATAAAAATAGATATATATTGGTTTATAACAATGTTTAAGTGGCAAATGAGAAATATACTCAGAAAATTTAAATAACCAAGAAAAACTGAATTTTCAATGATTCAAGATTATTGTGGGCAGGAATGGCCAAAAATGGCTTCTTGGAGAGGGGAACTCAGCTAGGCTGCAGGTATGTCTTTCAATTGTTTTGCTTAGCTTAATTTTAAAATAATTTTGTATTATATTATTACACTACTAGAAAGAATCAGCATAGCTAGGATTTGAAATTGTATGTATTTTATTCTAAAAACTCACCTCTGTCTACTATATGTGCATCATTTTTAGGTAGCAAAAGCTGTGGCTGTTCACTCAATGTCAAAGTTTTCAAATATAAACCTAAAAGTAATAAATGAACATGACAAACAAACAGAAAATCATGGACATGGACTATAGACGAGTGGTTACCAGAGGGTCAGGGTTGGGGGAGGTGGGGGGAGATAGATGAAAAAAAAAAAAACAAATATAACATAAGACAGGATATGGGTATTATAGTAAAGAAAAAAAAAAAAAAAACTAGTCATAACTCCACAATCTGCTATCCAGAACCACATTAACCAAACTGGATGACATCTCTGAAAGCCAATTTCATGTTTAATGAAATGATCTCAATGGCAAATCAGTCCATTATATATCATTCTATTCTTGAACTTTTACTGCACAGATTAGTACCTTGTTTAATACAGTTCACTTACTGTATCATGGACAACTTTCATCTCCTTAAACTGGTATGAAACACCTTATAGACAAAGAAATATCATTCTTTTTAAGAATTTGTAAAGTAATCAATATAGTCCCAGAGTGTATACACCTACTAATTAAGAGTTGTTGAGAAACACTCTTTGATTTCTATGAAAATCTCCTTTCCAAAAGGATTTTCTCTTTGCCCATTTATATTATATAACTAACACTAAATTAAATAACTACACATACGTGATAATGTTTTCCTTACAAATTAAACCAAAGTGAAACTTGCTGCCTTTTCAGGGTCTTACCACAAACAAGGGACAGAGATCAAGTAAGTCCTTATTTCCATGAAATGAGCCAATAGGAGAATTTTAAATAAACATTACAAAAGTGAATAAAATTGTAATTCTGGAGTATATGCCAACACATTAATGTCAGACAAACACCTACTAAATAAGCATGATGTCCTAAAAAATATCTGGCTATTTTATATTCTGTTTCCTTAATCTGCCACTAACCATGATAATCAGGGAATGTTTTTGAACGCTGAAATATATTTCTACTGTGCACATTTTTAAAAACTTTAAAATGTATTTTTTAAATGCATGTCTAGTTCCTATATACCACAGGCAAGTTTATAAACCTAAGTGTAGAGGGGGCACGAGAGGAGGTGGGGGTACCAATGAAAGCAGAGAGAGAAGAGAAAAGAAAGTCTAGCTTCAGTAAATACACAACCACTAACCTTGCTGCAGAGACACCAAGGTTATTAGAAAACTGCTGGCAGTAGCACTGCCAGGTTTCTTTGGAGCGGCTGCCACTACCATTTGCTTCGCTGACTGCATGATAGATGTGGAAATTGGGGAAATTCTCCTGCTGGATCATGAAATTGCATCTGCATGCTAATATCTAGAGCAGGAGGAGCCCTGGGTAAAGGAAAAGAAGGGCAATCCCTGGACTATGTGGAATCTCAATTCCCTTGACAATAGCAAGATTCTGCCTACACAGTTCTATCAAGTGAAAAATACAACTAGGAACTGGTTGATGTGTGTTTTAAAATCGTTTTCTATGTGCTTTTTGCTCCTCACTCCAACAAGCACATTATCATTTTAGAGCTGAAAATGCATCAGCATTCAGGAACATCAACGAATTTGCTGGATAGGAGGGATTCCCCACACTGGAGCCCAATGAAAAGGCAAATCTGCTCTGCAATATACTTCAGCTGAAGAGACAGAGTGCTCAGCGGCCCTCACACACACACCCACGCATACCTAGGGACAGGCTTTCCCCAGCATCATGCACTGAAATGAGATGGCACTCGCCTCTCTGCAAAGTGCCACATTAACATTTATGGGAGTTACTGGCTGCACAGAGGGCTTTTCCTGACAGACAAGGACATCCAGAGATCTAATCCCTGCCAACGATTTCTTCTTAAATATGCCAGTAGGCAGCAAGCTTACTTAAATCTATTTTTCAACCTTTCCTACAATACTTTCACAATGTATACATATATAAAATCATCACACTGTACACGTTAAATATCTCACGATTTTATTTGTCAATGGTACCTCAATAAAGCTGGAAGAAATAATGGGCAAATAAATAGTCTCGTGGGGGAAAAAAAAAAAAACCTCTCCTACAACTAAATGTAACCAATTAAAAATATACTTACCTTCAACAAAATGCTCAGGAAAATTATGCGTGGCTACAAGATGGCTTGATTTTAAGTAAATCACACATCTTTGCTTTAAAAATCACAATTACTATCCACATGAGATAGAATTCTAAGAGATCTATTAAGAAAACAGAGCAAAAAATTTCTCAAATGTAACAGTATTAATTTGATACGATATGAAAAAGCAAAAGTAAAAGCCTCTGTACTTCCTTTTTAGTCAAATTCAAAACAATGTCTGTTTGTCTGTCTGTCTCTTCTCCCTCTCTCTCAATTAGGCAATACTCTATACATTGTTCTTCAAGAGGGAGAAGAAAATCTTCTCTTGGAAAACGCTAAGCTGTCACAGACCCCACCCCTCAGAGGTCCAGATAGTTGGGCTCTTTAACCTCGCAGTACAACATAAAGGGTTAAGCAAGGAGCTGTAGCTTTTCCAACACTGCTTGGGCTTCCCTTGGCTTCTCTTGAATCAAAAAGCAGGGTTAATTATGTGGAACAGCCTAAAAAGTATAGTAATTGCATATTGACTTTTGGGGGCTGGTAAATTTCGATAATGCCTTTGGCTCTAGACTTCATAATAAGCTTCTCCTTAACCTGATTTTGAAACTAAAGAATCGAGAACAAAGTAAAAGAATTAAAAAAAAAAACAAACAGAATGAAACAAACAATATTACTTTAAAAAAACATTTGGAGCTAATCATGGTAAAGATCCTTCCTACATGCACCTGATTTTAGGGACTTATCGCATTTTATTCTCCACTTCATTCCACTCTACACGTTTTTCTTGGCATGATCTGTTTCCTCCCTTCCGTTGAGAAAATGCACGGAATTTGCTCTATAGTAAAAAACTCTCTTATTTCTGAAATGTTTGACATATTTTTACCTCAGAAGAAAATGGGCTAAAAATCCCAACATTGTCTTACTAAGCAAGCTCTTTTAGGAACAAAGGGTTCACATAGTATATGCAAAGGCTCAGATGCCAAAGACAGACTCAAATGAGTGGCAGGTGGTAATTCTGTACGAGTCCAAAACACATCCCTCCAAAGAGCCACTAGTTGTTTTTACCATGCCTTTTGTCTTAAATAATATTCTAAAATGAATAGCATCACGCTTGTTTTGGACATAGAGATAGAGGTGATAGAATGGGAAGGATTTAAACATAATTTAATCCTTCAAAATATCTGGAGGCTTTACATGGAATGCACATGGTATAAAAAAAATCCAATTTGTAAAGAAAAGAAAAGAAAAAAAAAATCCAACTTGCAAACAATCTACAAATTGAGATTATCTAGCCAAGGTACAGCATGTACAATGCAGTGGTTTTATTTAAACTATTCAATGAAGAACTTAGGGTGAATATTAATTATGTTTAAAGTGAATTCAGCAAAAATTTCAAACCAATTTATTTCCTTCCTTCCTTCCTTCCTTCCTTCCTTCCTTCCTTCCTTCCTTCCTTCCTTCCTTCCTTCCTTCCTTCTCTCTCTCTCTCTCTCTCTCTCTCTCTCTCTCTCTCTCTCTCTCTCTCTCTGGCTGAGAACTCCTTTCACACTTTCCTGTGGAACTATAGGCTGAAAATTGCTCAGGTTTGCCTTAGTAGGAGGGTCCGGTGAGAGACACTGCCAGTCACAAATATTTCTAAATTCCCTGGATTCTTGATCATTTATCTGGTTTCCTTTAAAGTTCAAGGGCTAGTCCCTTGTACGCTAATTCAGAATGTTGGCTCATAATTAGATAGCTACACCAGAATCACAATAACCTCTGTTGTTCCTAGCCTTGCTAATCAGCCAAGATACAAGCAATGCATGATGCCTATATGTAAGGAACCTACAAAGTAATGAGAAAACAGGCACACATCCTTGGTAAAGCTAAATAAGAAAACAAAAGTTAAAATGGGTTTCTCAGAAGAGGTAGAAATTCAATTAAGACTTATAAAAAATAGGTAGGATTTAGATAAATAGAAAAGAACAAGAGAGTATTTGGAACCGCATGAATGAATACATACAGAGCGAAGGTGAGAATATACTAGGCATGCTACATGTGGAAATGGACCATGCTACACTTCTACAAGCACTTCACGAAGGAGATTTTGGGCAGACCAAGAAGGGATAGGGCATTCTTTTACATTGCCAATTCTTGGGTTCCTCCCATTCAAATGTGTGGTTAGAGTATATTTTGTGGAATCAGCAATGATGAAGGAGGTCTCCCGGACAGAGTGGGGAGAATTGTGATCCAAGCACTATAGAGAGGAGTCTGCAGTCCTGGCAGCACTCACTGGTTTCCCTCATGGAAGACCCCATGTATCTGATGAGAGTAAAAGGGAGTTTCCCCTTTTTTGCTGCCTACGCATGACCACAAATCACAGTGTCCTTGTTCTATCAGAATTGATCATTTGGATCATCTATAGAGGTCCTGTCAATAAAATGGTTCCCAGGATCATTATCTCTTTGGCCAAGCCACAAAAGCCTTAAATATAGCACAGCAATCAAGGGAAGGGATGAAAAACTAAAAGGAACTGACATTAAAGTAGGTACCTATTTTTCTAAGCATGTTAAACAACTTGTCATTTTCATTCTTCACCTAGAAATTAGCTCAGGCTATAAGCTCCTACACTTAAGTCTCAACTGATTCCCAGGAAAACAAAACATCTGTCTATGTACAATCACGCAACCACCTGTTTCTGAAAACAGACATAAATACCCAAGCTCCCAAAGCCTTGTTTTCAACAACAAAAAAAAATGGAATGAATGGATGATGCCTCACACACAGAATACTTTGTGTATATTCTGCCTTTGGTGAATCCTCACCACCTACAACCTTGCCAACCTTAAGTTGAATTTAACCCCACAATGATTCATTTAAAATTAATAAATCTAAGAAACTGAGGAGGTTGTATCAGAAAGCTAAATGTCAGAGGCAAAGTAAGCCACAGGGAAAAAATCGTAAAAGCTTGCAGCCTAGGCAAAGGATACGGTCAGTTTATACTTCAAAACAAAGAGGTCTAATTGGTTCCAAGTAGCCTTAGCCTCAACAATTTCTTATCCTCCAAATCTTTGCCTGACGAATTCAATTAATCAAATATTTCTTGATTACCAATAACAAGATACCAAATTATACATCAAAAATCTTCACTGCAGTGTTCCAAATCTTAAAATTATATTAAGATGGTAAAAATACCCCAAAATAAAAACCATTCATTGAATTACCAACACTATATGTCAGTCAGACCAATTCGATGGAAATCACAAGTCACCAAATTAGAGAATCATTCTGTTCCATTATAATTGTTACTTTACATTTCTATCATGTTTTTAATTCTTTAAAAGCCCTCTTCTGCCTAAAACTACATCTGATTCTCACAATAACCTGTGAATATGAGGAAGGTATTAACAAGAGAAAACTAGAGATGTAGTTGACATGGTAAAACACAGATATCATTTTTCCAAGTCTTTTTTTTGGGGGGGGGGGCGGCTGGACATTTCTGGATCATAGGAGGTTTAGCAGGCGGAGCAGGTGGAAACTATGGCTTTCCATCTAAATCACGTAGGCATCATGCAGCTGCTCTAGTAAGAGATTATGGTAAGTTTGTTCTAACAATGATGACAAAGGTATCTTTCCTCCTCTCTTGACAATTCATCCAAAATAAACACAGACACACATATACACAATAGAAGCCAAGCAATATCTTAGAATATTACTTTAAAAGAACTGGCAAAATTTATTTCCCATTTCCTTTTTCCACAGTTATTTTTTTAAAAATACTTTTGAGATATAATTTACACACTCTTTTAAAGTGTACAATTCAGTGGTCTTTAGCATATTCAGAGTTATGCAATGATGATCACTCTCTAATTCTAGAACATTTTTATCACTTCAAAAAGAAACCTCATGTTCATTAGCAGTCTACTCCCTCAACCAGCCCTGACAACCACTAATCTATTTTCTGTCTTTATGAATTGCCTGTCCTGGACATTTCATACAAATGGAATCGGACAATATGTGATCTTTTGTAACTGGCTTTCATTTAGCCTAATATTTACAAGGTTCCTCCATGTTAGAGCACATATCAGTACTTCATTCCTTTCTATTGCCAAATAATACTTTACTGTATGGATAGACCTCATTCTGTTTAACCATTCATTAGTTGATAGACATTTGGGTTATTTCTACTTTTTTGGCTATGATGAATAATGTTGTTATGAACACTGTATAAATTTTTGTACAAGTTTTGGTGTGGACATATACTTTTATTTCTCTTGGGTATATATTTAAAAGTAGAATTGCTGGGTCATATGGGAAATCTATGTTAAACACTTTTAGGAACTGCCAAAACTATTTTTCAAAGTGGCACCATTTTACATTCCCACCAGCGATGTAGGAGGGTTCCAATTTTTCCACATCCTCGCCAACACTTATTTTCTGTCTTTCATTATTATTATAACTATTGTAGTGAGTATGGATGGTATCTTATTGTGGTTCTCAATAACTAGTGAAATTGAGCATCTTTTCATGAGTTTATTAGCCATTTATATATCCCCTTTACAGAAATGTCTATTCAAATCTTTTGCCCATTTCACAATGGGATTATTTGTTTATTATTCAGTTCTAAGATTTCATCTTTATTCTTAATATATTCTGGAAGCAAGTCCTTTATCAAAAATAAAACTTGCAAATATTTTCTTCTATTTTGTGGGATTTTTTTTTTCTCACTTTCTTGATGCTACCATTTTGTAGCACAGAAGTTTTACAAATTTTGATGAAATCCAATTATCTATTTTTGTCACTTGTGCTTCTGGTATCATATCCAAAATATATTTGCCTAATTCAAGACCATGAAGATTTACATTTATGTTCTCTTCTAAGTTTTATTGCTTTTAGATTTAGGTCTTTGATCCATTTTGAGTTAATTTTTCTCTATGCTGAGGACAGGGTACAACCTCATTCTTTTGTGGTGTGTATCCAGTTATCCTAGCATCATCTGTTGAAAGACTATTTTTTTCCCTCATTGAATTGTCTTGACATGCTTACCAAAAAATCATAAACTGTAAGTGTAAGGATTTATTTCTGGATTCTCAATGCTATTCCATTGTCTATCCTTATGCCAGTTCTACACTGTTTCCATTACTGTTACTTTGTAGTATATTTTAAAATTGGGAGGTGTGAGTTCTCCAACACTATTTCTCTTTTCAGGACTCAGCTTTTCTGAGTTACTTGAATTACCATATGAATTTCAGTATCAGCCTGTCAATTTATGTAGGATAAAAACCAAAGCAGAAAAGACTTTGTAGAGATTGTGATGAACTGTAGATTAATCTGAGATGAGAGTAGTGGCATCTTGATGTTGTCTTCAAATCTAGGAACATGAGATATTTTTCCATTTGTTTAGGTTTTCTTTACTTTCAGTAATGTTGTATACTTTTCACTGTACAAATCTTACACCCCTTTTATTAATTCCATAGTTATTTTGATCAGAGAGCTAAAGTTGAACTAATGTTCACTTATAACTAAGTATGTTAATGCTTCTCACTATATATGGTATGGGTGTTAACATATAAATTTATTCTTTCTCTAATTTTCTCCATTATACATCCATATAATTTGAAGCTTTAAGTAATCTAAAAACTTATTACAAAAAACAGCAATCCATTACCACCCTCCCCACCCCTAACCTCCACCCCTCAACTCCCAAATTCACCTAACCTCTTCTAAATCCCCTTAGGTAATCACTTTGAACTGATCCTTCTGCTATTTTTTCCTCTTTCCCTAAATAGCACACTTATAGTCCTTCTTCTTGAATGTTCGGCTTCACATATCATCTACTGACTTCCTACTATGGAAAAGAAAGTTTAGCTCTTTCACACTCATTTTGTCCTCTCTAAATAGTTACATCATAATTTTGCTCTCATTGCTTTGACTATGTAAATGCTATTACAGCTCAGCCATGTAGTACACTACAATTACTTTTTCTCTCCTGCATGACTCTAATTTCCCCAGTTTATAACCCCCCCCCTTTTTTTGGCTTAGTCTTCTATGTATTAAATCAATTCACCCCCAATTTTCTTCCATTTATATAAATCTCTTCTCGATAAATTCAAACATCTTAATAAGTGTTCTATATATTCTTCTTGAAGAAATTTCTCCTGGAGCTTTCTGAATCACTCCCATTTGGACTGGTTGTTCTCTAAGCCTGCTGAAAGCTGTCATCTCCAGATGTACATTTACCTTTACTCTGAAGATATCCTTCACTTCTAGGGTTCCACTTCCTGGATATCATCTCTTAGGGGTACTTCCCCACTTTGGTACAGTACATGTTCCAATAGCTTCCTGAGAAAATGTACTTGGAAGGAAAAATTGGAGATCTTACATGTCTGAATATGTCTTTAGTTTCCCTCACCTTTTTCAAAAAATTTAATTAAACATAGAATTTTAAATATACAATTGTTTTCCTTCAAACTTAGAGATCATTTCTCCTTTATCTAGTAACTTCCACTGATACTTTGTATGAAACTTGTTTTTTCTCTTGCTTCCATCTATTTTATTTTTTCATTGTTATTAAGAAATTTCACAAAGAGGTCCCTTGACCTGGGTCTCACTATGCTTGGCAATTGTTGCATTATTCAGATTTAGAAAGCTGTCTTTCAGTTCTGGGAGGTTTTCTTGAATTGTTTCTTTGGTGATATCTTTTCCTCCATTTTTTTCTGCTCTCTCCTTCTGGGACTCCTATTACTTGAACCTCTTTTGAGTACTGAGCCTCTTGAACTGGTCCTCTAATTTTATTATTCTTCTCTTCCAAGTTTTATCTCTTTTAGTTCTAGTTTCTTGGTCACTTCAAATTTTCTATGGAATACTTTATTTGCTATCATGTTTTAATTTCTAAGATCTCTTTTTGGTTTCCTGAAAATTCCTTTTACAGAGTACTTTATTCTGGTTTTAGAGATGTATTACTTGCTCTTTTATTAGTGATATATTTTCAAATATTTTCTTCTCCTTGCATAAACTCCATTCCCTTTATGTTGCTGTTCTCCATTATTCACGGTGGCCAAGACATGGAAAAAACCAAAGTGACCTTCGACAGATGACTGGATAAAGAAGATGTAGTACAAATATACAAAGGAATATTAATCATCCATAAGAAAAGATTAAATATTGCCATTTGTAACAACATGAATGGATCTTGAGATTACCATGCTAAGTGAAGTCAGACAGAAAAAAAATGAGAACCATATCATTTCACTTATATGTAGGATATAAAACCGAAAGTAACAAACAAGACAAACAAAAACTCGCAGACACAGATTACAAATTCAGTGGTTACCAGAGAGAAAGGGGGGAAGGTAGATAAGGATAAAGGAGGTCAAATATAAGGTGACGGAAGGAGACCTGACTTTCAGTGGTGAACACGTAATGCAATATATTGATGATTTATTATTATTAAATTGTACACTTGAAACTTATATAATTTTATTAACCAATATCACCTCAACAAATTAAAAAAGACTAAATGATTAGAATACTGAAAATAAATTGCTGTTTTCTATTTTTTTTTTTCTGTTGCTCATGTTAAAATTGTTCCTCAAATCTAATGATCTTTCACTGGTTGCTCATAATTGGGAATAGGGGTTGGTATCTTAAAAGCTAATTGGAAGCTTTATGTAAATGGTGGTCTTCACTGCAAAGCAAAGCTAATTCCCTGGGGAAACCCCAATGATCAATATCGGTAGATCTTTTCTTTCAGATTATGTCAGCTATCTCCGGAGAATAATACCAACTTTCTTCTCAGAGGGTAAAAGCTTATCTGCCAATGTTCTCAGAGCCGAATGAGGGAAGAAGACTAGAGAATGATCCATATTCAGTGTCAACTGCCCTTATGAGGTCTAGGGTTCCTCATTCCAGAAAACCTTTGTTTTATTCTTTTTAGGGACTGTCAAGTTTTCTCCCAGGAGTGGGGAAGGGAATCTGAAGGACCATGTAAAGAGATTTTTCAAAGAATCCTTTAACTAATGTATCCTCTTGTTAATTCATTTCCATATCAGAGGTATCGGAGTGTGTTACAGGAGTACACCAGGTTTCCTTCTCAGATTATACCATTACAAACGTAGGATTCAGCTTTCTTAAAGTACTCTTGTTCTTCTCTTTTCAGATTCCTGAATCTAAAATTTCCAGTACTTCTATTTCCCTCCCCTTTTCCTTCATCTTTTTGGTGCTGTTGTGAATTTATATCTTTTTAAAAATCCCATTGTCATTTTAGTGGAGTTTTGAAAAGGAGTGAAGGTAAATCTGTGTATTCAATCTACCATCTTTAATTAAGCACCCACATATTTATTTAGATACTATTTGAAATCCAATACTAAGACCCAGTGGAGGATCAAGCTAAAGAATTTCAAAAAGTTGTCTGGAGATAATAAAAGCATTAAAGTTAAGGTACACTATCTACTATACTTCCTCCCACCCTTTAAAATTTGTCACAAAGCCTGCAAGGAAAAAAGTACTGAATTCTGAGTCATTAGGTGTTGATGGCCAATGGTAGCTGGACGTTAACCTCAAGGTTTTGTGATGTTTTGTTGTTGTTCTAAATAAATGATAAGAGTAATGAAGTAGAGAAACTTAGGGACATGAGGAGAACAAATCACTTCTATTCAGAAGTTATTTTTCTAAATGTTTTCCACTGGCTACAATTTGCTTATTGTCTTTAAGTTTCATAAAGAAAATCTATTTTTGCTCCGCCAATTGGGCTACATTTGGCAGAAGGGGTTGGTTGGGTTTCTGCTGGCGGCTACTGCCTTCTGATCTCTTCCCAGCTTTAAGGGCTCTGCTGGCAGCCAGACCCTGGGCCACCACATTCCAGACATAAGAATTTTACTCCCTGGAGTGGTACAGTGCAGACCTTGAAGGACTGTATTGATTGGTCCCTCCCAGAAATAAGTAGCTCAACAGTTATTGTTTTGGAGTTTAAAGTATGTCATGATAGCAAAGTTTTAAAGAAGGACTTGCATCATTTAGCCACTTTCTGTTCAATTTATTTTCTCTCTGATGATAGGCTGAAAAATGCTAAGACAAAATAAAGTTACTATTGGATATCCTCTTGTACTTGACCTTTTCCCAGAACTTCATTAATGAACTATTCACTTGAAGAAAAGTTCTGATTCCCAAGAGTGACAAAATCAACAGTGAAACAAACACCAAGAATTTAAAGTGTTGAAATCACTATGAAACTTTCTAAAGTCTGAACCTTACCTGAAAGAATTTTATTACAGTTGATACACAAATCTACAACTTGATGGTCAATATTTACATTGGAACCATCTAGTCTTGGAGCTTTGAAACCTACGATAGCCAAGAATTATCCACGAGAGAGACACAACCCCCCAGATGACACTAGCTCTAGCTTTTAACCTGAGTTGAGAAGTTACAGCTCTCAGGATCCTTCTACCATAGAAATTCACATGAAACAAATGTACTCGGCTTCAACTGGACCTTCAACTAGCCCTATCTTGGTACCTACCTGATTCAAATGATAAGAATGGTAAACCTACTGATAAGTTGGTACCAACTATTATGGATAAAGCTCATAAATATAATCTGAGTCAGGAAAGAAAGAGGATTGAAATATTCTTTTGTGAAGAACATCATAGATGTCAAAGATCTACTAACAAGTATTGTTAACTATGTGAATTTAAGTATTCATAAAGTAGTTAAAAAATAAACTGCTCCTAAAAAACAAATCAATTTCAACAACTGAATAAATAAAACCTTAACAATGCTTTTGAAAGTTTCTTAATACCTATACTACACTGCACACCACCATGTATGAACAATTCCATGGTTGAACAGTATTCTTTCAAAAAAAAAAAAAACTTAGAAATGAATAAAACAAGGAAACTCTGGGGTGCTTTTCCCTCAGGACTTAGACTTCTATCACCAAAGTAAATTAAACACCTACGAGCCTCTAAATTATAAATTGTCCTTGCCCCAGCTTGCTCAAAGGGTGACGTTTCAATAACAAAAAACCAAGCAACAGTGTCATTCCAAGAGAAGAGGTCACTATATCCTCGTTCCTAGCTCTAGGGCAGTGGCAGAGGTTTAACCTAGAGGTGGAGGCAGGCCATAAGTAAAGAGAGTTTTGACGTTCCCAAGGGAACTGACTTTATGAGAACATGAGGTGAAGAAGTTCAAGCCTGAAGGTACTATGAAAAATATATATTTTGGAAGTAAGCAATCAAGAGACTAGAAGCTCTATGAGAGTAACAAGCTAAACCATAGAATAGCTAGAATTTTACCAGAGAGAACCAGGGAAAGAGACAGCTCTGAAGAGTCCTCCTGGGTTCAAAACAAACCTCAACCGCTGGCCTCAAAACTACCTACAGCAGCAGAGGCCCAAATTTAATTGCGTCAAGATGTGAAAGAATTTATGCCATGAGTATTATTGATAACAATACAGCTATTGGCTGATCATTAGTGGAAGCTAACAACTGTGTGTGATAGGAAAAGAGACAGCCAAAGAGAGCCCTGCTAAAACCACCAACATCTTAGGATGATTCTCAGCATGCCAACTGTGACTGCTGAGGAACAATATCAGACTACATGTTGCAAGAGAAACTAAAATGGTCTAGCCAAGAAGCACAAAATAAAAAATTTGCATTATTAAAGTATTATGTTACAGTTTAATCATATTTTTTCCTACTTGCTACATAAAATTATGTCTTACAACTGATGGTATGTTATAAGCAATGAAATACAGTACATTAGTAACTATCATTGTGCGTGGACTAAACTCATCATTTAAGAGGCTGAAATTTTCAACTGCTAACTTAGTACCTATAATGCACAGAGTTCAAGATTGATTTGCCTAATTCTAATACTGGACTTCTAACATGAATACAAAATCCTAAAATCATTGAGAATATACAAAGATTTTTAAATCAAGAAAGTAATTAACTCAATCCTTTCTAGAGAAGTTCTTCAGAACCTTATTATTATTGACTATAAAGCAGATTTTTTAAGGAGAAATGTCTATCCTGCAACCTGGACAAGAGAGGTTAATTATTAAAATATCAATATGACTTCATAGTCAAGTAGTTTCACCTGATGAGTACTCCAGAGATAGAATTTATGAAAGATTATATGGTAATTTTGTTTTGTGCGGACATAAACTGTCTTTTTGTTTTTATTTTCTTCTCTAGTTCAAAAATTGACTACTTTTTACTTCACAGCCCTCTTTTTCCCCTTGGAAACTTTTTATTCTAATAGATAGTGTTAAACAAAAAACTTAACCGAAAGCCTTTTTAAAAGAGTTTATGGGCCATAAATGACCAGGTCCTGGGACATGAAGTCTAAACCACAAGCAGCAACATGTCTGCTGTCCGGAGTTGACAGGCTTTTTTAAAACATCAAGTAGGAGGAAGAAAGATTTAGTTGTTTTGAGAGAATTGACATTGGCTACAGATAAGGGGTTGGATAAGGTGAAGTGGGGCTAGTTCTGGGATAGGTGCAGAGTCCATAAGGAAGAAGTGTTTGCTCCTTTGTATTTGGCTATGGGGAATGTTCCTGAAAGTCCATTCTTATGCAAAGCACAATGGCCCATCTGGTGTTTGGCTAGAAGATGCCTGGATCAAAAGCACCAACATACATTCAGAAATGTGAGCAGTCTTTTGTCATCTGGCCCCCAACTATTAAGAGCCTAACTGTTATCTTTCTCTTCATTCTTTGGCTAGCTCTTATTTAATTTAGAACATCTAAGAATTTTTTTTTCTTGTTATTAATAGAAGTCACTTTAAGAATCTTGACATTTTCTATGTTCCCTTAGAGGTTGTTTTTTTAAGTTGATGAGATCATCCAACATGTTCTTAAATTACAAGTCAAGAGTCTAACAAGATGAAGATGAAACAAACAGTACAATCTCTCCCCAAATTAAACAGACTTCTGCCCATTCATACGTTCCCTTTAATTCCTGTAACAACTCTGAATTTTTAGTTTTATTTTACAGATACGGAAACTAAACTTCGAAAATCTTAAATGATTTGATCAAAGGCACTCAAAACAAAGAGCAGAGTCCTCACTCAAACACAAATCCTTTTAAACCCTTAATTTTCACCCTTTGTGAATTCATCAGAACTTAATATGCCAGAGACAAAAGAGATGAAATAAACTATTTTCATATTATAACCCAAAGATATAGTCAAATGAAAATAAATATTGTCATTCTTCTCATGAGGCTTCCAACTGAGCTCCCTTTTCAACAAACAAGAATTCACATGGTCCTATATAATTCTGAGCCTATATGATATCTGTGCCCTGGTTTTTCCATCTGTAAATTGCAAGTAATATCTTCCCTAGGAAACCTCAGAGCAGAGAAGACTATTATAGACAACAGAAAGAAAACTGTCTTAATTTGGAAGCCCCTAAAGTCCTAAACCAAAGCAATCTATTAAAATAATTTAAAAAAAAAAATAAAATAATCTTAGTTTAAAATAAATAATACTTTACTACAGGATCTGTAATGACAGAAAGCAAGTCATAGTAGTCTGTGTCCAAAGGTAGAAGAGAGATTAACTGCAAAGGAGTAGAAGGGAAATTTGGAGTGATGAAAATACTTTACATGATGGTGGTGGTGGTTTCATGGATGTACGCACTTGTCAAACTCATTAATTGATTAAATGTACATTAAAATAAGTTTAGTTCATTGTATGGTAAATTATACCTAAATAAAGTTGATTTAAAAAGGAACAACAGATAAAGGATCAAGGCCAAACCCTATAGAAAAGTCACCCCCCCCCCACACACACACACAAGAACAATCTCTTCTGAGAGATAAAGAAAAGAGAAAAGAGCTACCTAAATAGTACTCCAAATTTCCAACCTTCTCTTAATTTTATTCCAATGGATATAAACTTCAAGAAATGAAAAATAATCTGGACTGTTTTTACTCTGGAAAGTTTCAGAGATTCTGTAACTCACTGGTTGAAAAAAGGGATTTCATCTTCTTGAAGTTATTTGCCTCGTATATCTGCAATAGAAAGCCCTACAGGTTACTGAAATAATTGAAACATAAGACATGTCCCAGGAAATAAGAGCTTTCCAGAAGGAGCTGGCATAATGTAGAACAAAAGGCTAATAAATTTTTACCTCCCTCCTACTCATGACTCTTTCTCATCATCTCTCATTTCTATAGTCCCCTTAATAAAACCGTTTGTAGATTTTGCAACCTTTTATGAACAAAATTGTTTTAATTAATACATTTCGAAATTATCAGATAGTCAAATTAACTATACTATGCTATTAACAACTGAATTCTCATTGACTGAGTTCACTGGGCAAAACAGTATTTTCATTAAGACCTTGGTTCTCTATGTCCTAATATCCAATTCTCCCTAAAGGCATCAATATGTCTCATTTTTACCTCATTCTACAAATTTGTGGTCATTGATGCATTTATATAGTGGCTACTAATTCGGGAATTTACAGTGAATTTATGTAGTGCTATATAAAAATTCAGAACATCTCTTGATAACCCTCATTTTCTTCATATAGCCAAAAAGTAATATAAATCAACTCAGAATTTCATGGTGTAGGAACGACCCCAAGATGAGTCTCAGTGAAATGGGATTATTTTGAACTAAAAGCAACTGAGACCCTGCAGGCTCGAAAGAACTTCCAGCTATCTAGAGGAATTTGAATTAGGGGCCCTGCCCATAATAAGAAATGATCAGAGATAACCTTTGACTTATGTATAGGGCAGGGCGAACATCTATTTACTGAACTGCTCTTCTTAACATGCTGCAATGACCCTTTGAAGCCCCCCAAGGCACCTTACCTCAGAATGTCATATATAGCCATTTTCCATTTCAGTCTTAGCACCTCTCATGTATGTGGAATCTCTGACTCTCTCGCCTATCTGGGTTCCCATACATATGTATGTAATTAAAATTGGTCATTTTCTCTTGCTACTCTGTCTCATGGTTATTTGATAATTAGACCGATCAAAAAAAAAACCTCAAGGGTAAAGCAAAGTTTCTGTCCTCCCCCACAATGGCAATTATATTTCATAGTTAGTCTAGCAGACTGTGCCTCGTTTTCAATTAGAAATATTAAAAATATAACCCCAAATCTGTTTAGTGAAATGCAACCATTTAAGTGCAAATTATAATTATTCTCTATTGCATACTCTTCCTAATTAAAAGGTATAATCACTGCTTAAACTTTTCATAGTGTAAGCAGTATATTTAAAAAATGTTTAGCCCAGCTGCTGAACAGAAAATATTTGGATACATGTTATACTACCTTGCAGCTATCAGACCAAGCACACATTCATCTTTCAAAATAACGGGAATCCTTAGCTATAAGATACATTAAATTGTTGCATAAACCACAAGGAAAAAATACCATGTCTGCATGCAAATTCCACTCCCAATCAGCGACCTGTCTCCCTGAATTTTTTGATATTCTGAGGTAACAACTTCCTTCTGCGGCCAAGATTATACTATCCATTAAATTGAATAATGGACTATTTGGCAAGCCAGAAACCAGTTCAATCACCACAGAATAACGAAAGGAAGAAAAAGTAAACTGGAATAGACCTCTACAATGGCCCCATTGCTTAAATCATTTAGTGGAAATGAAAGCCACAGGGCAGAGAAAGGCGAATATGTGGCCAGTCAATATTATGTAAATGCGCAATGGATGCCAAAGGAAAAAAGCTTGCTTTTAAAAACAGAAAAAAATCTGAGTTCAACCTACACTGTTTTGCTTATTTACTGATGAAAAATGACTACTTTTAGAGAAGGTAATTGTGAATTTAGAGTAATTCTCTACAAGATTCTTCTTTTCTTTCTGTGTATGTGTGTGTGAGGAGAGAGTATTACTACCTTACATTGCTTAAAACTTTTTTTGTATTCCATCTCAGATGGTATGAGCCAGTCAGTCATCTAAGCCAAAAACTTAATCAAATGAATTATATATAAAGATACCTGAACAAAAGTAACAGCCTTTTCACTGTCTGTTTACCTCTAGTCTTATTCTCCCTCTGATCATGTCACTCCCCAGTTTCAAATTCACTAATGTCAGTCACTGTCTACAGGATACAATCCAAGATATGCAGTATAGTATGTAAAGTCCCACCATTATCAGACCTCTCTCTCTATAATCTTCTCACTCCCCATTCCACTATTTCATACTATATCTTGAACTAATTTGTGATTCCTTAAAAAATAATAAATAAGTCATGCTATTTCACACTTCCATATATACTCATACAACTCCCCTTAGCTCAAATGCTTTTCCCTAACTCATCTTGATACCCACTCAGCAGCCACCTCAGTATTCCTCTTTCACCCAATTCGAGACTCAGATCATCTCCTGGAAGTTTTTCCTGGACACCTAAACTGGGTGAGGTGACCAACTTTTATTCTTCCATAGTTCCTTGGTGTTGTAAGCAAAATAATGGCCACATTTTAATCCTCCAAAATCTCTGAATCTACCTTACATAGCAAACCCTGATTTTAGTCCAGTGTGATCCATGTCAGATTGCTGAACTACAGGATTGCAAGATAATAAATGTATGTTCTTTTAAGCCACTAAGGCAGCAATAAAAAACTAATGTACTTGGGAACAGTTTTATAATGCTATACTACTATTGTCTGTGTAGACTGAAGGATGAGAACTTTCTACCTTACTTAAAATTGTATTCCCAGTACCTAACACAGTTCCTGTCAACAGGGATGCTCAACAGTACTTTAGAACAGATACATGTCCATAATTCAATTCCAAAGACCCTATTACTAAAATTAAAATATTTCTAGAATCTTGATTGATAATAATAAATTGCTTTCAATCCTCATTAATCATTCTAGGCACACAGATCTATTAATACTAGTTAAGCTTTACTTTCTCTGACTTTAATTCACAGGACAAGTATTCACTATGACCCAGTCCTCCCATGGAACTTGCATGTAATGTAAGTGGCTTTTAAAAATCCTCTTTCCTATTAGATATCATATATTTTTAAAAATCACATATATTGTCATTAGGAACATATTTTTAGTTCTATAAATTCCAAGATCCACTAAAAACAATTTTATTTATCCACAATGCTTGTAACTTAGGTCTCCTGAGTATCTGACAAAATAAATTAGTACTAGAAGCTCATCTCTTGAATCAAAGATTTAGAAATATTCCAAAGGTACCAAAGTGCTGTTTTATAACTCTAAAATTTACAATATTTTCTCCTCTTCATAATGATATCAGCTTCATAATGATAACATTTTTTTATGGCATAACATGTGCCAATTCTGTGGTCATTAAGTGTTTTCAAGTATTCATAATCCTTACAATAACGCTGCGAAGGTGATACACCCTCACTGGGGCTGGAAAGTGGGAGGACTCTGAAAGATTAAGTATCATTCCCAAGATTAATCACACAGCTCAAAAGCAGTAGATTTAGGAATTCAAATCCAAAGTCAATTAAAAAGGAAAAAGAAGTAAATTTCTTAGATCGGCATTTGCATTGCTCCTTCTACTAATAAAAAATGAAATTTGAGAAAAGAGAACCTTTGCATTTGAAGAGTATTCAGAGTGACAGGTACTCATGAAGGCACAGCCATGTCTATCATTAAATACCAAGAAGTATCATCATATGATAAGGTGAGAAAAAGTACTAGCCATAAAATAACTTTATCGTCTTTGTACCTTAGAATCTGTTTTATAAGATGAAGATAGGTCTATAAATTATATATCAACCACGTGCATCTTTCGTATTCTTCCATTCTTTGGGAGATGAAAAGTAGAAAGATTCTAAATTTCTGGCTCATTTTGTGGCTTAAGGCTGGTTCCACATACAACTCAAACCTCTCAACATCTGATGCCTCTCATTACTAATGGTTAGCATTTATAAAGGCTTAAAAATGGACTGCAAAACATTAGCAGTATTGATCTTCACTAATCAGCTCTGCAACCTTAAGTCACTTCACTAACTCTGGTTCTTGGTTCTCTCATTCATAAATGGGTTGGATGAAGTCTAAAATCTTTCCTCATTCTAATATCCTAGGATGGCATTAACCTTTGCACTCTGCCTGGCATTCTACTGAGCTCAGTATAGGTAGGTAGAAATACAGAAGCAATTAGGACATAATTCAAAAGCTTCAGAGGTACTATGTTTGAATTTCAGCCCTATCGCTTATTAACTATACGACTTTAGCAAGTCTTAGTTACTGTGCTATAAAATAAGGACAAAAATATCTACAGTTCTTTTGAGGATTAAGTTATTATATTCATTTTTTAAATGCATCTAAAATAATGCCTGGTGCTGAAAAAGTACTCACTAAATATTCACTTCTCTTAAAGTGTAACTTTAAAATGTTATAATCAGGGTTTTCAGGGAGCCATTTTTTTGAAGCAAGATGTGAATATTTCATAGGATTTAGAGTAATGTATTATCAAGAGTGTCTTGGTCTACTTGGGCTGCCATTAAAAAAATGCCATAGACTAGATGGCTTAAACGACAGAAATTTATTTTCTCACAATTCTGGATGCTAGAAGTACCAGATAAAGGTAAAGCAAGGTGGGTTTTTGGTGAGAGCTCTCTTCCTGGTCCTATCTCAAAATATAGTCACATTGGGTGTTAAGGCTTCAACATATAAATTTTATGCAAACACATTCAGTCCATAAAAAAAATTATTACTTTACCTTTGTACAGAGATTTTTATTTTAAAGTAAATTTTATAGACCTCATTCAAACCTTATGGCAAGTTTTAAGATGAACAGAGGTGCAGGGGGAACAGACATGGAAAGGTTAAGCAACATAACTAAGTAGAAGCAGAGTTACAAATAGGATCTGAGCCTTAATTTAACTTAGAAGTTCATTTTATTAAATAATATTGCATTTTTCAAACTTCTACTTCTAAATGTACTATTATTGCCCTTTCTCACATTACTTCTTAAATCTGCCTTAAAAGTCTGTTTTCACTAGAAATTTATATAATATTAAAGGGGAGATATTTTTTTAAATGACTGAATTTCTCAAAACCAAAAAAAATAATTTAAACAAGCGATGAAAACCAAGGCTTAACTAGCCTTATTGTTTTGTGATTTCTACTTTTAGGGGAAAACAAAAACTGACACATTCAACAAAGTCACTGGCTTATTTCTTGACCAGCATTCATCAGTGAGCCTACTCTACCCAGGGGCAAGGTGGAGTTAGATAGATAATTATGTCCATTAACTAAAAGCAGTTATCTGTACTTTCAGAAAAAAAGAAATAGAATGCTTTCAGAACTACATTCAATTTCTCTGAGTGGCAGAAATTTTATACACTATCTCTTTGGGTACCAAATACTTATATACAACTATATTTGTGGACATGATATAGCACAGAGAGTTGCTTCAAAGAACATTCTCATGGGTGAAAAAGAAAACAATTCCTTAGAAGGGAAAAACACTGACTTATATTTAGTAGGTGTTGAAGTAGAACACCACTTGAGCTAGGTGTTCTTCTCTTTTTAGAGATTAAAAAAAAGTAAAACTAGGTGATATTCCAATTATTATGGTTTTTAAAAAACCACTTTTATCCTTCAGCACTGATGTGCATAGAGGATAGGAAAGTGAGAAGCTTCCTATTCAAAAATAGCAGTTTTTACGAGGCTTTCTGTGCCTTTTGATGGGGAGGGAGAAAGAGGGAGATGAATCATATTATATTTATCATTAACTAACCAAATGAAATATTTTTTTTTCTTCCTGAAACAATGTTTGTACTTTGTGCAATAACACTGCACCTTTCCGTATTTCTTCAGCTGGAAGGGGTGGTAGTGGTGATAGTGGCTTCCTATTGCTAATCTCTGTTACCTCATCATCTCCTATTTGGCGCTCAATTTCTTCACTATCTGCATTATAATTTCAAATTCCTTCTGCTGTAAATATCTGAGATAGTTTGTTTTCCTAGTGAAACCTGGTAAAGCCACTTACTAGGTAGAAAAGGTTAAGAAAAATACAGTTAATAATATTGTGCTAACTTTGCAGTTATAGATGATTACTACACTTAGTGTGGTGATCACATCATAAAGTATATACATGTCAAATCACTAAATTATACACTTGAAACTAATATTGTATGCCAACTATATTTAAAAAAACACTTCGCAATTTATCATTTACTACTTTTTGAAATATTAATTAGCTTTTTCATAGGTTCTTTAATATGATTCCTCAAGTCAAAAGCTTA
Source organism: Rousettus aegyptiacus (assembly GCF_014176215.1). Lineage (NCBI taxonomy): Eukaryota > Metazoa > Chordata > Mammalia > Chiroptera > Pteropodidae > Rousettus > Rousettus aegyptiacus. The sequence continues at coordinate 14,248,739 of NW_023416309.1, forward strand.
AGCTTGAATCCATGGCCCTTAAGATCAAAACTTCGACTTCTCAGGACACACACTGGAATGAGGATGGGAAGTGGAGAGGGGAGAAAAAGTGGACAGAGAAGCCAGTGACAAAAATTACCCAGGTAAAATGCTAGTTGTACCAAAGTAATGTCAACAAGGGAGTCTCTCAGATTTAGCTGTTCTTTGAATACATCAAAAGTACTGTTAAAAACAGGTCAGTAAGTGTACTGACAAAGATTCAGAAAGCAATGATAATGATATTCTCCCCTCTAAGAACCAGGAACTTCCATTCATCCAGTGAATTATGGAGTTTCTTCTGAGAGCCACCCCAAACTGGCTAATGATCCAAAAGAAACTTTTTCTATGAGTAATTGTTAGTGGCTATCACACCTACAGCAATCTACTGAAAACACAATTCTTAAGAGCTAATAATCCACACAAAGATTGATATCACAACACACTACAAACAATATTACTTTAGAAAAAAATGGAGAATGCTGTATGGCTGTGCAAACCTCTTTTGGGAATTGGTTTCGGCTAGGCTAGTATCTCCTAAAGCAAGTACTTTGACATAATCTCTGAAAACTCCTATCTGGCAAGAAAAAGCTCCAAGAGACCACATTTTGATGATCATTTATGTTTCAGCAAATCAAATTGCTTTGACATAGAGCACGAACTCATAATAATGTAATACTAATAACAATAATAACAATATCGGCTAGCACTTAAATAGTATTTACTATATTTATGTGCCAGGCACACTGTTCTAAGGGCTTTATATATTTAACTCATATACAACTCATTGGGATAGAAATTATTCTTCCCCACTCCACCTCCAGTATTACAGATTAGTTTTACAGGCATTAAGTAAATTGCTCAAATTCACATAGATAGTAAGTAAGTAACAGCTAGAATCTGATCCCACATAGTCTTAAGTCCAGAGTCCAGGCTCTCAACCATTATACTATGTTCTCTCCCTAACCTGATCAAAGTCATACAGCTAACTAGACGGCAAAGCCAGAAATTCAATACTAGTTTTGAACTACATTACTAAGAATTCAGTTAGTAATGAGATATGTAAGTTATAACTCCCTTTGTTTATAACTCACCTCATAAGTCTTTACCATCACCAGCAAATAATGCCTGTGGAGCTAAGCAATGGGATGTCATTTGTAATTCAATCAACCTGCATAATATATAACAGAAAGAGCAAAGTGTTTATGGTCATAAAACTTGGGTTGAATTCTTAACTTTGCCATTAATTGGAAGTTTGCTATTAAATAAACTACAGGCTGTGGATTGAAATCTGTCTTTAAGATTATTGTGTAGGGTGGAAAAGTATATGCACAGTACAAAGATACCTGGCCAAGAAAACAAAATGGAGTTGAAATTCTGCCCATGTTTAGCTCACTAAGCCATCCTCCCTAGGATGAGGTTACATGTGCTGGAAAAAGTGGCACCTAACACAGGCCTCCAAGCTACTGCCTAGGGTGGTGTGTCAGTCCAGATGAAGTTTTGGTTAACTGGTTCACCACAGGGGGCACATTTTTATATTTCAAACAAAGGAGTCACATAAGTTAGTGGTGACTATGCTTGTTCCACTACTAACTACCAGCTTTGTAACGTTGGGCAAGTTACTTAAGCAAGCACTGTAAACCTTAGTTTCCTCATTTGGAAAATGTGTTTGAAAACAATACTTGCCTCATAGTGTGGTTTTGAGGATTACATAAAATGATGCAAGTAAAGTGTTTAGTACAGTGCTAGGTACTTGATAAGTGCTCAATAAATTGTAACCAATAAATTTAACAACGCATGCATAGTATCACAATCTTTCTGAGCTTCACATCCCTTATCTATTAAAATGAATACCATCTACCTCACAAAACATTTCTATGAACGCTGAACTATGATCATAGAAAGCATTTAAAAAACTATTGAATGTTTATTTATAATTTTTATATAAATAATTAGTAAATAAAAAAGTTCTTGATACTTTGTACTTAGAAATGTATGACAAATATTAAATGGCATTGTTGCTATTAGTATAGACAACTCATTTAAAATTTTTACATATGTTCGTGTTTTATGTATTTCTTATTTTAGAGAAGATAATCATGCTCATGGATCATTTTAAATTGTGAGAGGAATATTATTTCATTAGAGAGACCTGTAAACAATACAAATCTAAGAAGCCTAAGATTAAGTGGTATCCAGTCCGCCCCCACCTCAAACCTTATAATATATTGGGCTAACTTTAAAAAGAAAAGGGAAAAAGAAAAATCACCTCAAGGGGACTAAATCTTCTTGCTTAAAATCAGAGCCTTTCAATGGGAAAGACTGTGTTTTATATCCACAGGAAACATATAACACCAGACATACAACTACAGTTTTTCTGAACTTGGAAATAGCATTCCTCAGAAAGTGCCCATTGATTCTATTCAACCTCAAAATAGATATTTAACCCTGCTCCCTTAAGAAAGGGCCTCCTTCTACCCATATTGCAATGTTTGGGCTATTCAGAGCTTCTATTACCATAAATTCCAAGCTTACTGTCTCACAGAACCCATCACTTATCTAAAAAAGAACACAGACTTAACACAAGTCTGGAAACTAGAAGATGTAACAGGTCTCCAATTCTGCAGCTGAATGATGCTTATGGTGACCCACGACCTAAGACTGCTATCAGACCTTATACTTCCTTCATGTCTACCATCCAAACCTGCTTACAAGTTTTGTTGTTGCTTTGTTGCTATTCGCAGTTATTACCACCACCAGCATGCCAGTTATACATTTATTGACACAATATTAAGTAAAGAAAAGAATGTTTTCTCAGCTTTATTAAGACCTGTATCTTCTTAAAAATCAGGCATAAAGTACATTCTATATTTAGTGTGGACACATGTTGATGAGATGAACAGCAAGAAGCTCTGGATTCAAACGTGAATCTGTCACTAAATAGTGTTATGTCCTCAGTAAATCATTTAACCTCTGTGGGTCTCCTCTGAGGTAATGTATGACAAATATTTTTTTATTATAAAATGATTTACATATGGAAATAATTATTTCTGCCAATACTATGTCATACATATATACATAAAATCCATGCTTTAGTTATTTTAATATACTACAAAGGGAAAGTTGTAAAAACTGCTTTTTAGGAATAGAAACAGTCTACAAATGCAAACTATTATGAATTACATCACCTTTTAATTCTTTAGAATCTTATTATAGCACTTGCTAGGGGTATTACACATAAATGCCTCAGTCAAAAGGTAACCACAATTTGGAAACTTCTGGAAGCCTAGATAATGACAGTTGGGATAATTATATTTATCTGTAATATTCTGTTTGGCAATACTTACTGCTTTCTTTTGGCTTGTTTAGCAGCATTTAATGCAGCATGTGCTACTCAGAACAAGAGCGGTAAAAGTAGAGCCTCAAGTCTTCCTATCTTTACATCTCTCAGGGGGACCCAAAGCAAGTGATAGTACCTCCATTTATTTAATGAGGAAAGTCTAGGCAATCATCTAAACATGTGAAATGAAATATGAGACCAGAACTAGAGCAATAAATAGGCTAAATTTATTGCTCTTTTCGCTAGAATGCACTACCTTCGTTGGGGCGGGACAAACCTCTAAACTGAATGAAAAACGAAAACAAAAAACACTTCCCTATCCTTTCTTCCAAGTCTTTACTACCTGAGAAACTTGCACAGCAGAGCACAGGAAGCAAAATTTTGTCCCATATGGCACTGTAAGGAATTAACCTCATAAAATCCTTGGTTTCTACTTGGCAGCTCTACAACCTATATATAAACCGACCTCCATCAAGGCCAGACTCATGTGACTCAAGCTGTATCATTTGGGAAAGAAACACTGGACATAAAGCAAAATAATCTGCCAAAGAAAATTCTCTCTATATCATGACCAGAAAGATGAACAGAGCTGCCAAACATCGAATATAATACTAAATGGCTATCTTCAACAGGCACTTATCACATTTATAGAGAATTTACTTTCTTTCTTTAACGTGCATGATTACTAAAGCACATCTCTTACCCAGAGCACATCTCACATATAAAACATGCCACAGAGAAATAAAACCACCACCTCAACCGGCTTATTTAAAAGACAACTAGGAAGAAGCCAGAAATATAAGGGTAGCTCAAGGATAATATTTCCAAAGTTAAACACTTGTGTGCTATGTAGTGTACAGACATGTTCTCTTTGATGTGACATTTCATTAACAATGTATGGCAACACTGATAATGGTATGCCACAAGTTAAAAATGGCTGCTTATCTAGACGTGAGATCCACAGATGAAGTAAATGCTGATTTGGTTTTAAAATACTATATTTCAGCTGCTGAAATAAAATCACCAATTTGAATCTACACAGAAAACATATTCAGTCTATAAAATATATCAAAACTTTGCAAATTTTCAGAAGGCGGATAATGAGCAAGGATCTGAACAGATAAACTAAGGACACAATTTCATATCAGAGGCCACCGAAAGGGTTTTTTGATGCAAGGACAAATATTTTAAACTGTTTACTTACATAAAAAAAAAAAAAACATTTTAAATTGACCCTAAGAGTTAATTTTAAATAGAAAAATGGGTTAAAAGTAAAAATGGGCAACTCACAGTAGGAGAAACAAATAGCTACTAAATATTTTTAAACGTACAACCTCACTCAGAATCAAAAAACATGATTTAAAAGACACGATTTCATTTCACAATCCTAATATAGATAAAATAAAAAGCTTTACAACACAAAGTGTTGTAAAGGATATGGAGCAGGCAAACTCTTACACACTGCTGGTAAAAGAGTAAATTGGTATGACCACTTTGGGCAGCATCTGTAAAAGAAAAACTGTGCAAGACCTATACCTTAGCAATCCTATGTATGGGCAATTGCCATAGAGAAAGCCTGACACATGTGCCCAAGGACACCTGCACAAGAATCTTCACAACAAGCAACATTTTTACTATAGAAAAAAAAAAAAAACTGGAAATAGCTGCATGACTATCAACAGACGAACAGATAACAAGTATTCAAAAATAGTTTGCTGAATGAATGACACTGAGAGATAAATAACAATGTTTTCAAGAGGCCAGAGGCTCAGGAACCTGTGGGACAATACCAAAAGGTATAACAGCTGTGCCATCAGAGAAGAAAGAGTATAGTGCAGAAAAAAAAATTTTTTTTAAAGAAATAGTGGCTGAAAACAACAAATTTGGTGTAAGACAAAATGTGTTACATCTATACAATGGAACATTATCCACAATAAGAAGAACGAATTATTGATATGTGGGACAACATGGATATATCTCAAAGACAATATGCTGAGTCAAAGAAGCCAATCTCAAAATGGTACAAACTATTTGATTCCATTTTTATGACAATCTGCAAAATGCAAAAGTACAGGAACAGAGAACAGATCAAAGGATGCCAGGGGTTAGGGAAGAAAGGAGGGTCTGAGTACAGAGGACAGCATAAGAGAATTTTAGGGGTGATGGAACTGTTCTGTATTCTGATTACTGAGGTGGGTACACAAATCCGCAATAAAACGTACACCCAAAAAAGTTAATTCATATAAATGTTAAAATTCAAATAATGTACACCCCAAAAAGTTAATTTTATTATATATAAACTTTTTTAAAGTCTGAAAAAAAATTTAAAGTGATAAAATCCAAGATATATGGCATTACATATCATAAATTTACCTCCTAAAAATGTAAAAGGCTACCAGATCATGCAGTTATATGGCTTCCACATAAATATTACATCTCCCTCAAAGATAAACAAAAAGCCTAAATAAAGGCACTGAACAATAAAAATCAAATATGTAATCAATGTCTTAAAACAAAATTTTCTTAAGAAAAAAGTATTCAGGGTTTTTTTGTATCTGTTTTATGAATTTAACATGGAATTTAACAACAATAACATTGCACAATTAAAAGGAAACATTCTTCTGTCATGTTGTATTCATGCCTGCAAAACCTCTCTTGCAGAGGATGGGACATATTGTCAATCCGTTAAATTAAAATTCTTTACCTTTCCTTCTTATTCAACCTCTGAAGTTCAGTGTCCCTAAATAGTTATCCAAGCTCCAAGATGAAGGAAACCCCACTGACAGATCAGGACTTGAATGCCAATAACTTTCATAAATTAACTTTCAACAGCCTACCAGGATTCCCAAAAGAGAATATAGCCAAGCTACAACATGACCTTTAACTAGAGTGACCATGTGTCCCAATTTGCCTGGGAGAGTCCTGATTTAACACCTGCTGTTCTGACATAATTATTAACAGCACCTTCCTTCACTCTAAAAGTGCCGAGGTTTGTATGATGAATTATCTTACCCTTACCCTACTTCCATTTAGGAACCTAACACAGAGTCTCTATCATCAAGACATAGGAAGTAGGCCTCTGGAAGAGAGAAGCCCCTATACTAAATTTTTTTTAAGGCAGGAAATGAGTTTGATTAACCTGATGTGCTTTGTATTTACTTAACTTTGTCAATGGCAGCTAATAAAATTTTTTTTTTGGGGGGGGGTGTATAACTGCATATAAATAACCTGAAACTCTAGTTAATCCATATGCTAATAACTAGGAGAAACACTTCTATCAGTCATGTTGAAAAAAAATAAATGACTCACTTAAAGTCTCTACCAATATCTTCATTCTCGTTTTAAAGACGTTAATAGTATGGAAAGGCCAGTGCATGTTATTCCAATTTCAAATACTGTTTGCCAAATTCTAAGGAAGCTGACTCTAATATGTTATATCTCCAGATGGAAAGTTTGTTTCCTTGATGTAATGTTGTCAAAAAAAAAATAAAGAGCAAGTTTCAAATTACATTTCTTTCTTGAGACTGTAACAAATACAGATGTCTTTCTTTTACAGTCTATCTAAAACAATGAACTGATTTCTTCAGGGAATGAATACCCAGACTCTGTATATCACCTTCTGGTTATCCACATTTTGGACAGTTCATTGGACAGGGAAAACTTAATAGTTGCTATCATTCCTTGGTAATAGATTTGATGGGAGAAAGAGAATAAAACAAAAGACCTACACTACGCAATATGACAGCCCCCATTACATGTTCTATAGAGCGCTTGAAATGTGTCTTGTCCTAATTGAGATGTGCAACAAGATTTTGAAGACTTATTACAAAATAAAGAATGTAAAATAACTCAATTTTTACATTGTATACATGTTGAGATAATCTTTTTGATATATTTTGTTAAAATATATTATTCAAATTAATTTCATCTGTTTCTTACCTTTTTAATATGGCTAATAAAAAGTTTTAAATTACATATATCACCACATTATATTTCTATGGAACAGTCCTACAATAGACTATATTTTGATGTCTCTATAACAATTTTTATAAAGTCTTTGCAATTGCACCAAAAGTGCCAAAGCATCAAAATTACCTATAACAAGAACAGTCCTTGTTAACCTATAGTAACAAGCACTATACTCTCCTTAACAACTTTAAAAAGAAAATGAAAACCAAAGCAAAACTCGGAATATTTTTTTAAATGCAATGTTCCTCACTTTTGTGGTTCAAGGGCTACTTCTAAGAATTTATTGAGTACCTACTGTTTTCTAGGCAATGTGCCATCCCTGAAATATCTCAAAACAACCAAGAATAGATTTTAAGACAACAGTGCCAGCATTTTTCTGTGGAAACCCATATCCAGAGAAAAAGAGGGGGATGTGGGATGATGAAGCAAAATCTAGGCCCTGAACATGTACTAAACACAGCAAATGGGAGGTAACCCTAGTTCAAGTAAAAATAAACCCAAACTATTACTTTCTAGCACTTTTGTCCTACATGTACTCCTAAATATCCCTTATAGTTTTAGTTTAGGTTTTTAGCTGCTTTTGGTCACATCTCCAGAGTTAGGCTGAAAACACCTCAACAGTTCCATTGTTAGGTCAGAATTTCCTTTAGATTTCCAAATTTCAAATAAGCTAACTTCATGTATAACAACCTGCTAAGTGTTTACCAAACTTCTGAGTAAGAGATCATAAAATAGTCACCTCCCTGATCCCCTCCCTACCTAGTGATACATGTCTTGATATCTCAGAGTTGGCATTAGAAGATTCAAATAAATTCTTTTTTTCTGTACCCTGGCTTACCTTACATAGTAGTAATTATAATGAATTTTGCATTAAGTTTAGATTTCAGATGGCTGCTGACATTAAAATTATAAAATAGCATAAAATCTCCGAACACATAGCAGCTAGGATAATCTCTGTTGGGAGGCTATTTCAGATATTTCAAACACTGAAATCTTATTATATATACTAAAACGGGAGATCTGAAAATAGTGAACTTCAGATTTATTGCTCAGAACAAACACAGCTTCAATAAATACAATTCAAATGTTATCTCTTTGTAGAGCCAGATTTATCCAATTTAAAAGGGAGGTAATGTATATATAGCTATAGTTGACAATTATGCCTCTTTGGCACTTAGAGTTAACTGAAAATCCAAGAACATAGTACAAAAGCTTTTTTTACAACCACAAAAACATCTTTTGGATTCTCCAGGTTCATGATGTGACTTGGAAGTATTTTTCCTTTTCAGTCTGGACATAATTCAAGAATTTAATAGAGGTTTTTTTCTTTTTGAGTTTTGAAAAACCACAGTAATGCTAGTGTGGCTGGTATAAGATCATCCTGTATTCATATATGATAGTTAACAGTTATACCACTAGGTTCCATACCCTACTACATACACACAAGGTGCTCAATAAATATTTTTTGAATGAATAAATAAGAGAGAAAATAAGCACAGTTGTATTAGACTGCAAAGAAAAACTCAATACAAGGAAACAAAATACAGGCAGAACAAGGTGGGATACCCTTTCAGGAAAAATATTAAAAATAGCTACTCAGTATGAAATGATGAAATAGTTCTGGGGATAGACAGTCGTGATGGTTCACAATGTAAATGTATTTAATGTCACTGAACTGTGCACTTAAAAATGGTCAACATGGTCAATTTCATATTATGTATATTTTACCATACTCAGCCAAGTGTGACTACAGACTTTTACAGGAAGACACTGAAGCTATGGGCATGTACATAGTTCATTAAAAAACTTAAAAATATTCAAAATTGCTCTCACTGAAAAAGTTGTACTGCAAGGATACTCTGTATTACAAAATATCTGTTTGCCAAGTCCTTGTGAGAAAAGTAACATGTTATAGAAACTGTTTATGTATAAAATACTAAACAGTGTTTACTCCATTGAAAAAAAAACTAAGTATAATTTCAGGTAAATATAATTTGAGCCTTTAGAAATAAATCCACCTGCATAAAAAAAATTGAACTGTTTTGATCTAAGTTGTTCATAATCCTTTCAATTGTATAGTTTTTTAACTTGTGTAGACCAACCACATAAACAATTTTATAATATTAATATGAAGTACTTATTTGCAGACCTTGTTACACAAATCCAAAAGAAGAGGGACAGATCACTTTAAGGAGAGAAAAACTCTATTTTACACTAAACACCCAAGGAATAAAAGAAAATATGAACTCTTAACTGGTGACATGGAGACTATGTGTTGGCCCCAAGGTCTATCTGAACATTCCTGCAATACTCTCCAACAAGATTCAGAAACAGGTCTGGCAGAAAGAGGTCTGGCAGAAAAAAGTCTATACTGCAGCTCAAAGAACTCTGGTATGAACCAGATGTTTTAAAGAAAGGATAGTGGGCCTATGACTGAATTTACCACCAACCCTGCTGTTTTACGTTCTGCTGTAATGCTATGAATCAGCCAAAAATTCTAGCAAAAGTTTTCTCCTCCTCACCAAACTCTTCTGGATTTAAGAAATTAGTTGGCAAAATGAAGTCAGTCCATTGATCAAGTCCACATTCAATCTGTCATTAAGTAGGAACATCATATTACTGCTAATGTTAACCATTCAAAAATCTTTTTTAAAAAATTGCTTCGGATTTAGGATAGGAAAAGTGAAGCCAAAAGCATAACTATACAGCTTTATATAATATACAGAATATAATTATAAAATATATAGGTAATATTTCTTATACTAAAGTAGGTTAAAAAGGGATTGGGTTAAAATAATTTTCAAATTAAAAAAAAACACAACACACATGCATATATATATGTATATATATATATATATATATATATATATATATATATATATATATATATATAACTGTCAAGGAGGAGGAGTGAAAATGATGAGCTACAGCATAACGTACAAAAAACAAATGGCTGGATTATTGGAAAGAGCTGTACAGTTTTATTATACTGTCGAACAGTACCTTGCTCAGATTCTCGGAATCAGCTGCCATCAGGCACCCAGAAAACTTCAAGCAGAAGTAAAGCTACTACATAGAACAAAGGTTATTTTCAAGTCTAATTAATTGGTCTCATTCTATCATGCATATACCAAATCTTTCATTATTTCTTCATAGCTACTCTTCCAATAAGAGCAGCTGCCCCTCTAGGTGATACTGCAAAATGAATTTTTATCCATTAAAGTTTTTTCATTTGCTTCTAAGTTCATAATATGCTAAGTTACATCATAAAGCATTTATACTGCAAGCTTCTAGAAGTAGAAACATGACTTATATAGCACCTTAAATGAACAAACACAGAAAAAAAAATACTTTCAATGATTAGACCAGTGCCAATACACAATAGGTACTAAGGATAAATATTTATTTAATGAATAAAGGAATGAAATATAGATAAATTTATCATCTCCCCTGCAGCTAATCATGAGGCAATTCCATAAATACAATGTGGTGATCAAGAGTCGGTCAATCTCCTTCTCCCTCCCCGCCTCCCCTGTCTCTCTGTCTCCATCTCTGTCTCTGTCTCTGTCTGTCTCTGTTTCTCTCTCTCTCTTCTCTCTCTCTTCTCTCTCTCTCTCTCTCTCTCTCTCTCTCTCTCTCTCTCTCTCTCTCTCTCTCTCTCTCTCACACACACACACACACACACACACACACACACACACGCAAAATACCGAAACCAAATATAGGGTACTTGTTCCCCTAATTTTCCTGTCTTCCTGCCTTGAATAAAATTTTTTTAAAAAAGATTTTCATTAAAATATAGCCAACATACAATACTGTATTAGTTTCAGGTATACACCATAGTTATTCAACTTTTATATACCTAAAGAAGTTATCACCATGATAAGACCAGCAACCATCTGACACCGTACAACACCACCACAGGTTTGATTATATTCCCTATGCTGCACACCATACCCCCATGACTTATTTGCTTTATATCTGGAAGTGTGAACCTCTTATTCCCCTTCACCTTTGATAAAATTCTTAGTAGTAAAGCTTCTCATTCCTTAAAACTCAGCTCAGAAGTTGCCCAAAGAGCAAGTGGCCATTCTAACTATATCCTCAGGAGAAACACCTTTTCTAACTCAGGTTCTCTGGTGCTTTCAGTCCCTACATGGATAATAATAAAACCAATCCCTGCAATTTATCCATAGTCCAGATCCTGCCCATAGGCAACAGATTCTTATAAAATTAATGGCTCTTTATTATTAGGCATACCTATATATATGTGAAAGTTGTTGGGCAAGACATATGTCTGACTTATCTTCCACTGTGTCCTACATGAACCCTACTAGGTACAGTTTTCACACAGTCACTCCAGTCAATGAATAGGCAGGCACTCAATGAACACATGAAAACAATGACTATTAATCTACAAACAAAAACACTGACCAGTGGTGACCAGTAGGTTGTGACTATAAGAATCATAGTCATTTCTGAATATTATTTACTTAAAAGCCTAGTAGCCTAAAAAATGGCTGAAATGTATATAAAAATTCTGAGAACCTCTGGGGGAAAAATAGTAATGCAACAGAATATATATGAAATAGAATTCCAAGTCTAAAAAACCCCTACAGTGACAAAGATAGACAGAATACAAAGAAAAAAAAACAGGAACAAGTAGAAATGAGAAGACTAATTGAATAGAAGTTCTAGATATAAATAATCCACAAACCACAATCAATTTAGAGGCATGGCACAGGAAATATCAACAGTGGTAACCACTGACCACAGTGAACATGGGCACTCTTCTTAGAGATGCCTTTCATTCCACCTGGTACGAAAATACCTTCTACTTTCAAAAGAAGGCTGTTTCTATATGTTTATCCTTTTCGGTGAATGCCTATAAATCACGAGAGCATATTTCTGACATAATTTGCTTATGTCTATTGGAACCTATATTTAGTAATGGTTAATTAAATGCTGCTCTCTCAAGAGCTCAGTTATTAAAGTCATTAATTGTTACAGCAGGTAAGGGGAAATTAATTGTGTTTGTAATTAAATATATAGATAAATGTATTAATATTTTATTAACTATTAAAATATGCTGGAACAGTCTACATTATGCCAAATACAGTTAGAATCTTTTTATGCATCCAAAAAAGTCTTTGCATATTAGATCTAGAAACTCTCCTCTCTCAAGACCACACTCTCATCTCCTCATTGCCATAAGTGGATTCTAGGTTCTGTTCTGACAGTTCATTAAGAAACACAACCACACCTAACAGCAGCACACTGGCTGCCCTGGCAAAGGAGCAAATGACTCACAGTATCTGTTGAACTCACCCTTGCACTACACTAGCTTTTATGGCCTTGATGGAATCAAAGTTAGAAATCAAGAAAACAAGTAACACATCAAATATACAGAGGGATAGGAGTCAGAAGTCGAAAAGAAATGTAGAATTAAAACTCACAATCTGAAGATTGGTTATTCAAAAAATTCCAACAAAACTAATAAGTAAGAAGTTTTGTTTTGGAAAAGCCATTCCTAATAGGATATTCTGTCATTTCACTGTTATGATCAGACATGAACTATGGAGCTTCCTATTTTGAGGTAATGGAAGAGAAAGCTTCACACTAATAGGAAAAAGATCATGATGAGAGCACTCTTTTCCAGCTGGCCATAGAACAATAAAGCAAGAGTGCTTTATTAATCAACATACAGCAAGTTGAAAAAAAAAAAAACTGACTGAAAGGATCAAAGCAGAGTAACAGTAAAAATTTTAATTTTCTTCATTGGCTAACTTCATATTTTAAGCCTACTTTAAGAGGAAAGAGGCTGAACAACCACACACCCCCAAATCTTACTTGGGCAAAACGTCAAGCTACAAGAAGCGTAAGAAGTTGGCTTTCTTTAAAATGGAAAAATTTTCTCTGTTTTATAAACAGAGGCTATTAATATGCTGAATTCTCCTAGAACTGAAATTAATACTTTTTAGCTACAATTCAAAGAAAAAAACACATATACATATAGTCTGACTTTATCATCTTTCCAATTCCCAATGCTAGGGATTTTAAAAACTCCTATTTGACATAATACAATTTAACAAGAGTCAAATTATGCTAAGCATAATCCCAAATGTTATTTTTAAAGTATATAAAAGCATCTACATCAAATAAAAATATGAACTTCATTGCAATGTATACTGGTCATTTCGGCCTTTTCTTTTTGGCAACTAGTCAACTAGTCACAAGCAGTCAAAAAATATATATTTTAAAGTAAATTACACTCCAATTTATAATTCCTACTTTAGTAATTTAATTACAATTTCCTGTACATCTATTATGTGCAGTACACCACTATGGCACAATATTTAAGCTTAAGTATTTATACTAAGTGCACACAGTACTTACCTCCTAATACATACCCAAGCATACTTTTGGCTCTAGCTAAATACAATAGGATAAACAATATAACTGGGGCCCTAAAGGATAAACTGCACTTCGACCAGTAAAAAGGGTCAGAAGGAACATCCCACACACAACAAAGCTGTGAACAAAGAACCACAAGGTATGCCTCAGGAATCCAGCATAGCAAAAGCCTAAGGTTGCAAACGGGAAAAAGAACCTACAAGGTTAGACTGGGTTCAAACCATGAAGGACTTTCCATAACAAAACTCATAAATTTTAAGCTACATTCTCCAGACAACAAGCAGCAAAGAATTTTAAGCAGAAGAATAACCATTGAAAACTACCAAATACAGAATTGCCACCGATAAGAAATTGTTTCACATAACATTTCCTTATGTTTGGTTATTTATAACCTTTAACTATTGAAATATGAAACTAGGATGTCAACGGCATGGCTATCAGTGCTCAGCATTTCTTTTTTGAAAACAATTAAGAATCCACATTTCTTTGCTTAGCATGATGTTTCCAGAAAGGCTTTTTTGCCCCATTTTATCTAAAACAAACAGCACAAACCAGAGGAAAAAGTCAAGTGTTTTCTAATGTTCACTCAATTGAAAAGCTAAATCCAGCATGTAGGGTCGATATTACTTTATTACTTACTATATATGATTGGCTCTATTCCTTAGTTCATGAGGCTATTTTTTAAATTGTTGGACATATAACTAAGGAGGGATGAGTGGGAAGAATTTCTCAGAGGCCCTGGGTTACTCATAGAAATTTACTCCAATTCCCTCTCCATCCTCCTCAAATAAGCTCTTTTTGATTACTATAATTATAAACATTATTCCATTAACAGAGCTAGAAAGCTTTTCACTAGTTTTTATGGCAGACTGTAATACTGTCCCCAGTTTCAGTCTAGGCTCTCTCTCTCATTCTTTTCAAATATTACAGGATTTCTCTAGCTGCACTAACTCCCAAAAGCCTGCAAGTCCTAATAAATTCTAAAGCAGCAACGGTGCCTAAAGATACTCCCATCTACACCACCGCTCATCCCTACTACCATGCCAATTTAAAAGCAGGATTATGAGGAATTGTTAGGGATGTAATCAACAGCTTGCTGCACCTGGTACCTATATCTATGGACAGCCTACTCTTGAAATTCAAGTCAAAAGTTAAAAAGCGGAAAAAGGTAAAACCCTGCCAATTTTCCTCCTAATGATTAATGTAGAGTTGCTTCCCTTATCCTCTCCTTTTAAGTTTGAAATTAAATCTCTTACGCTTATGTGCTGTTTGAGGTCTGGGGCCAAAACCTAGCAATGTGGGTACCAAATAAGTTGTTTATTTTAAAAAAAAAAATATTTATTGAATTGAGGTTTCTGTTAGTCAGTTTTATTATTTTCAGTCCTAGCAGGAACTTTCTGTTAGAGCAGAAAAGTTCCTGCTATTCCAATAGTGCACTAGTGATTACCCTCCTTTATTTGTTTTCTTGCCTCCAAGACAGTTTATCCTTGACACCTCCAAAAATGCAAACTCAACACTGAAGAATTTGGACTATACCACAATTGTGGTACCAAGTGAAGAATTCCTGAATTTTGGAGAGAGCAACTTAAGAGTTATTTTCAAGAAAAATGTTTGTGGCCATTTAGAGTTTAAGCCACAAGTCATACGCCCTATATGCATCACTAAGAAGACTAAAAAGCTTTGGGGAACACAGCAGCGAATTATAAACAAGTTCTTATGGAAACTTTTTATAAACACTGAAAGCTCTTTGACCAAATGCTAACAGAACCATTTCTCCTAGCGCTACAGTCTCAAACACTGAACAGCTTCATGATGACATCAAGCAATAATATTCAAGATTTTCTACCACTTAGATTACTAAATGCTTGGCCTAAAAATCATGAAAAGGGCGCTGTTAAGCTACGGTAAAGGAAGGACAGTAATAACTCTCTTCACTGACACGTTACAAATTTTAAATATGAGAGAACTGCAGCATTTAAATCACTAGAATCTGAAGATAAAATTTACTAAGATGATAATGCGGGAGGTATGGCTCAGAGTTTTGGTTTACAGCATATTTACTAAAGCAGCTTAGCAACATTTCTCCTAAACAACTCAGGAGGCAAGTGTTGGTCATAACCTTTCCTTCTCAACAAACACAAAAGGCCAACCCTTGGTCTCCGCGGGGATAAAACAGAACCATCTGAGGGAAAACAAAAGAGGTCTGGGTTAGAAGGAAATACTTTCCTAGAAAACTGAAACATTTTTTTCCACTCTCACTTGCTTTTAGAACTAACAGCTTTTATAAGTACGGGGATTCTAGGCAGCAGCAGTCCATGGGAGAAAAAAATTAATCAGAGAAATTAGTCAGTATTACTATTTAGTTATCTAATAACCAAAACCTGGAACTAGAGGTAATCGAGTTTGCAGAATGATCTGCCAAAGCCAAACCAACTTTCACTGTCGCCATCCAGAAAATTACTGAAAGGAATAAAGGCGAACATTAAGCAAAGGCACTCTCCCAAAGGCGTAAAAAATTTACGTACCCAACTTTCAGGTGTACACACCTCTCAATATATACAAAGGGTTTTAAACACTAAAAATATTTATATTAATTTACTATTATTTTTGAAATTTTAAAAATTAAAGTATTAAATTGTAAAATTTGCAAAACAAGAATATTTGTTTACAACTTTCTTTGCTTTTTAAAAAGTAGAGTAATACATACTCATAAAAACGAAAATTAAATATAGAAATATATAACATAGAAAGTGACAGTCTCCTGCAATCCTATCTCCTACAGACAACCACTATTATTAAACCTCAGGATTCTACAATGTTCTAGTAACAAAATCTCAAGGTTGAGGATCTACAAAGGTAATATGTATAATAGAGCACCTTATCTATCCCCAAACTCCCAACGATAAATACGAAAAGACTTTACAATGTCCCTACTAAGTGTTCAACCAGGCTCTCCTTGAACAAATCCTTTGACAAGAACCTGACTACCTCCCAAGGCAGTCCACTCCATCTTACAATAGATTGTATTCTAATGCTGAGTAGCTATTATCTTCCTGGCCGATTATCCTGGTCTCACTCTTATTTTCTGGTACCCATAAAATAAAATACCAGAAATGAACACAATACTCTGGAACAATCACAGTCCTCCTCCTTGACACTGTTTCTATTAACAGAGCCCAAATCACACTGTGGACTCCCATTGATCATTCTGTCAAATGAAGGCCACTAGGTATTTTTCATGTTACCTGCTATTAAACTACATCGCATTCATCTACAATAACACTTATTTTTGGAATCATATGTGAAATTTTATTTTTCAATGTTCAATATATCTTGATCAATTTAGTCTATTCTTCAGTCTAATAACTATTTTCGATCTCTATTTTGAAAAAAAACATATTAACTTTACAACTTATTGCCAGCTTCTGATCATATATAGATAACGTAAAGCAAGTCTTTAATATTTCATCCATGTCATCAGTAAAAAGGTTGAATGGTATACTATTACTCAGCTTCAAAAAGGACAGCAATTCTGATACATGCTACGACATGGAATGACCTTGAGAGCATTATATTTAGTGAAATAAGCCAGACAGAAGGACAAATATTATATGATTACACTTACATGAGGTATCCAGAATAGGCAAATTCACAGAGATAGAAAGAAGAGTAGAGGTTACTAGGAAAATTATTGTTTAATTGGTAGTTTTTTGGGGGCTGATAAAAAAAATTTAGGTATAGATAGTCGTGAAGGATATATAACACAACAAATATATTTAATGTTACTGACTGTACCTTTACAAATGGCTAAAATAAATATTGTTACATATTTTTTCCACAATAAAGAAAAAAAGGAATGAACTATTAATAAATGCTGAGTGGCAGGGAGGAGGAGCCAATCTCATGAGGTAACATACTGTATGAGTCCATTTACATAACATTCCTGGAAAAACAAACCTATAGAAATTGATGGATTCGTAGTGGAAAGGGGTTAGGGAGTAGGGAGGGAAAAGATGGGTGTGGTCACATAAAAGGACAAAAGGAAGTATCCTTGTGGTGATGGAGCTGTTTTGTATCTTGAGTGTGGTGGTGGATAAAGAAGCCTATACATGATCAAAATTGAGAAAATGGAATAAGATCACCAGATTGTATCAATGTCAATATTCTGGTTATCATACGGCACTACAGTATGGCGAAATTGGGGGAAACAGGCACACTAGATCTCTCTGCAGAATTTCTTACAATTGAACATAAATCTATACAAGCATACCTCGTTTTACTGTGCTTCGTTTTATTGTGCTTTGTGATTTTTACAAATTGAAGGTCTGTGGAGCCCCCACGTCGGGCAAGTCCATCAGTGCTATTTTTCCAACAGCATTTGCTCACTTCGTATCTGTGTCACATTTTGGTAATTCTTGTAATATTTATAACTTTTCATTATTATTATAATTGTTGTAGTGATCATCATCAGTGATCTTTGATACTACTATTGTAATTGTTTTGGGGGTGCCATGAACTACACCCATATAAGATATCAAATTTAATTGGTAAATGTCTTGTATGTTCTGACTGCTCCACGAACCGGCCATTCCCCCATCTCTCTTCTCTTCTCAAGACTCCCTGTTCCCTGAGACATGACAATATTGAAATTAGGGCAATTAGCCCTACAATGGCCTCTAAATGTTCAAGTGAAAAGAAGAGTCACGCATTTCTCACTGAAAATCAAAAGCTAGGAAATGATTACATTTAGTGAAGAAGACATGTCAAAAGCTGAGATAGGTGCAAAGTTAGGCCTTTTGTGCCAAACAGTCCAGTTGTCAATGCAAAGAAAAAGTTCTTGAGGGACATTAAAAATGCTACTCCACTGAAGACACAAATAATAAGAAAGCACAAAAGCCCTATTGCTGATATAAAGTTTTAGTGGTCTTGATAGAAGATCAAACCAGCCACAACATTCCATTAAGCCAAGGTCCAATACAGAGCAAGGCCCTAACTCTCTTCAATTCTATGAAGGCTGAAAGAGATGAAGAAGCTACAGAAGAAAAGTATGAAGCTAACACAGGTTGGTTCATGAGGTCTAAGGAAATAAGCTGTCCACATAACATAAAAGTGCAAAGTAAAGCAGCAAGTGCTGATGTAGAAGCTGCAACAAGTTAGTTATCCAGAAGATCTAGCTCAGGTAATTAACGAAAGTTAAGGTTGGTGGCTACACTAAACAACAGCTTTTTCTATGTAGAACAAACAGCTTTATACTGGAAGAAGATGCCATCTAGAACTTTCATAGAGAGAAGTCAATGCCTGACTTCAAAACTTTAAAGGACAGGCTCTCTTGTTAGAGGGCTAATGCAGCTGGTGATTTTAAGTTGAGGCCAATGCTCATTTACCAATCTGAAAATCCTAGGGCCCTTAAAATTATGCTAAATCTACTGTGCTTGTGCTCTATAAATGGAACAGCAGCAGCACATCTGTTTCCTCAATATTTCAAGGCCACAGTTGAGATCTACTGTTCGGGGGGGGGGGGAGGGGAATTCCTCTCAAAATATTACTGCTCATTGACAATACATCTGGTCACCCAAGAGCTCTGACTGGCACTATACAACAAGGTCAATGTTGTTTTAATGCCTGCTAACACAACATCCATCCTGTAGCCCATGGATCAAGGAATAATTCTGACTTTCAAGTCTTATTATTTAAGAAATACATTTTGTAAGAGTATATCTGCCACAGGTAGTGATTCGTCTGATGACTCTGGGTAAAGTAAATTGAAAACGTTATGAAAAAGATCCATTTTTCTAGATGTCATTAAGAATATTCATGCTTCATGGGATGAGGTCAAAATAGCAACATCAACAAGAATTTGGAAGAAGTTGATTCCATCACAAAGTCCATAAATGACTTTGAGGGGTTCAAGACTTCAGGGGAGGAAGTAACTGCAGCTGTGGTACAAACAGCAAAGGAACTAGAATTAGAAATAGAGCCTGAACATGTGACTGAATTGCTGCAATCTCATGATAAAACTTTAACGGATGAGAAGTTGCTTCTTATGGATGGCAAAGATAAATGATTTCTTGAAATGGAATCTACTCCTGAAGAGGCTGTGAAGATTGCTGAAATGACAACAAAGGATTTAGAATATATAAACTTAGTTGATAAAGCAGCAGCAGAGTTTGAGAGGACTGACTCCAATTTTCTAAAAAGTTCTACTGTGAGTAAAATGCTATCAAACAGCATCGCATGCTACAGAGGAATTATCTGTGAGTCAATCGATGCGGCAAACTTCATTGTTTTATTATTTTAATAAACTGCCAAAGCCACCACAACCTTCAGCAACCACCACCCTTGTTCATTAATCAGCCAACAACATTGAGGGAGGATCCATTACCAGAAAAAAAGATTCTGACTCACTGAAAGCTCAGCTGGTAGTTAACATTTTTTAGCAATAAAGTATTTTTTAATTAAGGTATATACATTGTGTTTTAGCCATAATGCTATTGTACATTTAGTGGGTTACAATATAGTGTAAACACAACTTTTACATGCACTGGGAAACCAAAAAATTTGTGACTTGCTTTATTGCAAAATTCATTTTATTGAGATATTTGCTGTATTGCAATATTCATTTTATTGCAGTGGTGTGGAAAACTCACAATATCCCCAAGGCATGCCTGTAATTACATCAAAATTAAAATTTTAATTTTAAAAAATAATTTTTAAAATGCTGAACAAAAGGGTCTGCCTATTGCTATCATTTTCCCACTCTCTGCTATTATCACAGTCACTACGACACTGTACCATAATACATATGCATTCTGTTTATTAAAACTCTTTGGGTGTTTAGTTATAAATCTAGTTAATTATAAGTATGTGAAGTTCTCATTTTTTCACAAGGAAATTATTATAACCTTGATTCAATATCCAATACCTTTCCTTAAAATTTTCCTAAAATAACTGAGCAACTATTACTCTGCATAAAGCACAGTGCTGCCCAAGGTATTTCCAATATGTAAGCCACTTATATAATTTAAAATAGTCTATAGCCACATTAATAACAGTTTTTTAAAAACAGGTAAAATTAATTTTAATATTTTAAATATATCCAAATATGCACACAAATATACATGTTAAAAATATTATCATTTCAACGTGTAAATAACCTGATGTATACACTTACAGCTCATCTCAATTTAAATTATTCACATTTCAAGTCATCTGTGGCTAGTGCCTAATCGATGAACAGCATGGAAACAGCAATTCACTCCACTACTAGTTTCACAACTCTATTTGTAAAGAAAATTAGGGTACTCTGCAACTATCACTTCCTCCTTAAAAATATTTACAACTTTTAAAATCCATTTTTAATCATCAATTCTAGAATCCTGCTCATGCACTTATCTTTCTTTGGTCTGCAAATCTACTTTCTTCTCTTTTTCAGAAGACCCATCTTCAACCCTCCAAAGACCACGGATAATCTCATATGTAAATTCTGAGTAACACATAGTTTATGATATTTTTCTGGGACAACTCTATGCTCCCTTATAGGCTCTTCACTATTCTCAGACTTTGACTACCCTTTATTAGTGTCATTTTCCATTATACAAGTCGAAAATTCAAGTTCCTTATCAGAAATGTGAAAAGGTAAGAAATGATGCTTTGTCATCTGTTTTAACATCATTAAATATAAATAGCAAGCCTATTCTTACCTATTCCTATTAGTCCAGTTTAAAAAAATGTTTTTGTTGTCTTAGTTACTTTAAAATCTTCACCTCATTTTGAGCCCATTCAGATAATACTCTAAAGTCACTCTTAATTGTTTATCTTCCCCCATTGGTCTTTTGTAAATGTCTATTTTAGGTCTGAGCAAAGCAAGAAATTTCTTTCATAGTATGCATCAGTCCTTAAAGAAACCACCTCCAGTTTTTACTCATAATTTCCAATTAATATTGTTATTATTATTTCAAGAGATTTTTCTTTACTTCTTGGACCACATTCTAATTTAAAGCCTCTGTTCACAGATTGCTATCTGTTTTTGAATTTTTAAAATGTAACTTTCAAAATATTTTTCCAAATTTTCTTCAGCAAGCATATTTTACCATTACAGTAAGAAATTAATTCTTAAAAAAGAAAGTAGGGCCAGGTTTGTTTTATCTAACTTCTACTAAATTATGAGAAAGGTTTGTCAAGATTAAATAAATGCTCTAATTTCAGCTAAATAAGAATATCTAAATTCTGCCCCATTACATAAATATATTTATATTTCAAACAACATATAGCAAGTACCATCAATTGAGTGCCTTTTAAAGCACTACCCTGTGCTTTCCGTACATTGCTTCATCTATCTTTACAACAAAGTCACAAGACTGATTTTATCCATCCCATTTTATATACGAGAAGACTGATGTTTAGAGAGATAAATGTGGCTTGTACAAGGTCACCCAAGAAGGAAATGGTAGATTTTGAAATCCAGTCTGGCACTACAGCCTGTGTTCTTTCCAACCCTCTCTACCTTTCTTTCAGCACTCCTTACAGATTGTCTACTTTTTCCATTTAATATTAATCAAATATAAATGCTCCAAAGATTACATTCATATAAACTTACAAAATGTAGAATAAAATCAAAAGGGTAATTTTGGTATCCTGGATGCTCTCTCCTGTAGTTTAATCAAGCTAGGAATATATTTAATAGCTACTATACTATGTAAATCATTCTCATGATCCAGTTAAACCAGTTATAAATTCTTTGAATACCTAAATTCCTTTTGAAGGAGGGTAAAATAAATACATTATCAAAATATTATATACAAAACTTTGCAATGCTATGTACAAATGTCTCTTATATTGCTGGTGAGGGACTGTGCTTACGGAGTGTGCCAGAAACCAATAGCATTTGTTTGACAGATTCAGCAGTCATGGCTTCCCTGCTCAATTAGATTCTCATGGGAATTAAAGGAATTTAATTTAATTCATTTCACCAGATCCTATCATATTAGTAATGCTTTATAATTTTTTTCCACTTACCTGTCTCTGTGCATCAACAATCCCATTTGATTTTTTTAAAAAAATACATGACTTACTGTCTTTATGACTGGTACTTTAAAACTGAAAGACACTGAAAAGGACACATGACTTCCTTCTTTGGGGGAATAGATGATAAATCCATAAAATATAAAGAAAAGCTTAAAAAAGACATCCCTACTCTTACAACTCAACAACGGAAAGACAAACAACCCAATTTAAAAATGGGCTAAGGATGTAAATAGGCATTTCTCCAAAGAAGATATGAAAATGGCTAATAAGTACATGAAAGTATGTTCAACATCATTAGTCATTAGAGAAATGCAGATCAAAATCATGAAATACTACTTCTCACCCACTAGAATAGCTAAAAAAAAAAGAAAGAAAGAAAAACAAACAAACAATAATGAGTGTTAGTGAGGATGTAGGGAAGTTGGAACCCTCATATATTGTTGACGGGATTGTAAAATGGAGCAGATGCTTTGGAAAACGGTTTGTCAGTTCCTCAAAAAGTTAAACATAGAATTATCCTATGACCCTAAATTTCTACTCCTGCATATATACCCAAGAGAAATGAAAACATATGTTCTCAAAAAGTCTGTACAAGTATGTTCACAGTAGCATTATTCATAATACTCAAAAATGGAAATAACCCTAACGTGCATCAGCTGTTGAATGGATAACTAAAATATGTAGATCCATAGAATGAAATATTATGGATTAAGTTTTGCAATAAAAAGGGATAAAGTACTGAAGTATGCTACAACATGGATGATATTCAAAAACACTAGTTAAGTGAAAGAAACCAGTCATAAGATGCCATCTATTGTATGATTCCATTTAAGTGAAATGTTCAGATTAGGAAAATCCATAGAAAAAGAAAGTAAATTAGTGATTGCTCGAGAATGGGTGTAGGGGACAATGGCAAGTGACTGCTAATGGGTATGGGGTTTCTTTGTGCAGTGATTAAAATAGTCTTAAAACCACTGAATTGTATACTTTAAAAGGGTGAATGTTAAGGTATGTAAATTATATCTCAACAGAGTTGTTATTAAAAGAAAGAGAGAGTCCTATCCTGACATTGAAGTTAAAGATAACCTTAGTCTTCCAATATCCATTCTGTGGGTGCTCACTGACAAGAATACCTAGAATAAAAGACTAAATCTCAACAAGTTAGTAATTTTTATTTTCTCACAGACTTGTTCTATACACATCCTTGATTATTATTTTTTGGCCATTTAAAAAGAATGAGACAAATGATTTTTCTCCTTTTGAATACTCTGAAGAGAAATAAAGACAACCAAACATAAGAAAAAAAATCATAGCTGTTTTCATAGCTCAGAAAACAAAAGAATCTCTGAGAATAGATAAAAAGAAAGTTAGAAAAGAGAGTATGCTTCAAACCTTATAATGAAAGGAAAAACTGATTGGATGGCAAATAGAGTCCTTAAAATGAGATTTTATAAGTATAATATTCACATATTCATAAAGCAGCACACTTTACAAATATTAAATATTGCATTCAAATAAAGCAATCTGTTCTATTTGAGACCTCAAGTGACTTAGTTCCAATTCCATTTCCCAGATGAAAAAAAGGAGTCAGTATGATTTTCATCAATTCCAAAAATAAAAATTTAGATAAATTCCCAGGAATTGTTCCAAAACATCACTACCATCATCTATACCCATCAGTCAGTACTCTTTCAGTTATGAACAGAACAAAACAAACTTAAAGTTGTTTAAACACCATGGAAATATATTTATTGTCCACATATGGAAGACAAGAGTTAGGAGTGGGCTTTAAGGCCAGTTAATAGAGCAGTTCCACAATGTCTACAAGGATCCAAGTTGTGTCCATCTTTAACCTCATTGGCTGATTCTTCCTCTGGCACCCAGTAGCAACTAGATTTGCAGGCTTCTCTGTACTCATGAATTAGAAGCCTGAAGGTTCCCTTATCCATAGTCCTGGTTGACTGGGCCACATTAGATCGCGGGCCCATCCAGAATCAGTTTCTGCTACAGGAGGAATTCCATGAACAAACTGGCTTAGACTGGGGCTCCTGAATCAATCACTGGCAAGGTGGTGGATGAAATTTGCATGACTGGCTTAGACCAGTGGCTTTTTCAACCGCAAGACACAATAAGAAATATTTTACATCAAGACTCAGTACACACAAATATACACATACACACATACACAGAGGAGTTAACAAATATTTTATGATATAATACTTATCCTTACCATGCACAATGTATTACACTTATTTTAAATTAATTTTATGACCCTTATTAATAATTTCATGAACCACTGGCAGTTTCAAAAGCACTGGCTAAGGCTAATCAGAGCTCACATGTGAAGCTAGGGTCAAATTCAGACATCATACTGTTTTGCACAATGGAAAAAAGTTGAAGTAGTTATCGAGGAGTCAACCATTACATCCATTAAGATCTCCCACAGTGCACTTTTGTATACATTATCTTATATGATCTTACAAAAGTAATATTGGAAAAACCCATAGGGTATACATACAAGGAAAAAGAAATTTTGTCTTCTCATTTTGAAACGATGTTAAAACTTTCTGCATGTTTAGGATTAAAAGGTCATATTCAGAAATGTTCACATGGATGCATCCTCTGCAAAGTACCTATAGGGTATAGCCATCAGATACTATTAGAAGGGACAAATAGAATACATTCTAAAAGAAGGCAGAAAAGATATAGTTAGAACAGTGGTTCTCGACCAAGAGTGATATATGGCAATGTCTAAAGACATTTTTTGGTTCTCGCAACTGGGAAAGGTGCTACTGCATTCTAATGGGTAGAAGCCAGGGATGCTACCAAACATCTTACAATGCATGGGACAGTCCCCCAATCACAGATAATTATCTGGAACAGAATATCAGTAGTGCCAAGGTTGAGAAACTCTGAGTTAAGAGTATTACCACCTGTGGTCTTGTTAGTATCCATTTAAAGTCCAAATGCCACTCTGCAGTATGAGAATATTAGATGCATTTGGACTATCTGCCCCAGTCTAAACTGGAAATGGCAATGGAAAAGCGAGTGAACAAGAAGCAGAGTCTACTTTATTCAGAGTGGTAACTGTTCTGCATTCTGAAGGCAAAATATCTCACTTGTTTGTGGAGTTTATTTCTTAAAAAAAAAAAAAAAACGCTAAAAAGAATTTTTCTATCATTTCACTGTATAATGCAATTATTTAATAAGAAAGATCTATCACTGCACATTTGGGGTAGGAGCCTTTTGCTATTCTGAAGCAGCTTTGAGACCAAGTATAATACAAGTAACTAACCACAAAACATTGTTCCTATACATCAAGGTAAGAGGAATAAAGAAGCAATGTCTCTCAAGCTACACCAGGGTTGGGGCACTAAAATTAAAACAGAAGGCTTCATCTCACTACTCCTTGGCATGTAGTTTTTCCAGTATTTTGTATCTTTGCTAGAAACTTCATGCTGTTCTCCTCCTGAACAGTATACAAATAATCTTAGTCACTCCATGATATCTAACAGCTCATGGGGCTTAGTAATACAGAAGTATCTTTCTTTACTCCACATCTATAATTACATCCCTACTCTTGACAGGACATCTCAGGGGGAAATAAGATTGGTACTCTCAAATTTCTGTTAAAATGAAACAAAACAAAACCTTTCTCTCCTTTGTTATCTCACATCACACTCCCTCTCACTCACCACTCTCCAGCAACATCTGCCATCCTGCTGTTCCTCCAATAGGTCAACCTCATTCACCATTCCAAACCCCTACCCTGATCCCAAACCAGGGTCTTTTCACTTATTCTCTCTACTGAAATATCCTTCACCCTATTTGCATGAATTACTCCTGGTCATTTAGCGTTCAAGAATCTTGACCTCAGAGAGGTCGTCTTCTCTGACTACTCAAATCTAAATTAACCCTGCAATCGCTCTCTGCCATATCAAATTTCCCATACTTTTTAACTACTCAGCACCTTTAAATAGTCTTTTAATTTGGAGAATTTCTCATCTCATAATTCCTGCTATCCAAAGACAAAAGTCAGAAATTCACTTCGGCAGCCTCTCTTGCAAATGGGAAGCACATAACTGACTTAGGTTCTGTCTACCTAACACAACCACATGGCATTTCAATTATGAAGCAAGTGATATCATGGAGGTACCATATGGAATCCATTCTGAAGAACATTTCAGACAGATACCAACTTTCTTTCAAAAGCAGAAATGGCAAAGGTCCTAGCAGTTGCAACTCACGCTCAAAAGAGACAGTGCAATTTCCAATATCTGTTCCCAGTTCCAAAAGCAGTAGATATTTGTTGCTTAGTGGTATAATTTGGACGTGTTCCAGACTCAGGAGACTCCAAGACTGATTCTCTGTCTTCCCCCAAAGATTCTGTGAGCTACCTAATAACCTTTAAAAAAAAATTTTTTTCTGCTTAAACTAACTAGAATGGGTTCTGCCACATGCAGCTAAGGTATCTGATTCATTCTTCATAGATGTTTCATCAGATTCTTACTGTCTGATTGTAAATTAATTTATCGGCTATCTCTCCCTACAATATAAACTACATGAAGACAGAGACATTGCCTATCTTGTTCATCCCTGTATACCCATTATTTAGAATAGTGCTGCATATACCAGAGGCACTCAATAAAAATTCAAAAAACTCTCTCCTGCTACATAAATATATACATCTAGAAACCAGGTAGAAGAAATTTACGATATCAGTCCTAAGGAGTTAAGAGCTAAAAAGGGTCAATGTGAACTGAAGAAGTCAGGCTTCATGAAGGAGATGGCATGTGAATATTGAAAAGATGTAATGATCTTTCTACAGGGGTGTAGAAGGAGAGGTATATGCCATCAAAAGTAGTGGTCCCCAAGCTTTTTGGCACCAAGGACCAGTGCTCCTATGAGAATTTAATGCCTGATGATGTGAGGTGGAGCTGAGGTAGTGATGCCAGTGCCGGGGAGGAGCTGCAAATACACATGAAGCTTCGCTCGCTCCCTCGCCTGCCACTCACCTCCTGCTGTGCTGCCTGGTTCCCAACATGCCAGGGAGCAGTACTGGTCTTTGGCCCAGGGGTTAGGGACCCCTGGTCTAAAGGATAAGAATAAATGAATGGTACTGGAAATAAGTGTGTCAAACAAGAAAACAAGATTAAGGAAAAGTGTATTGAGCTCCATGGGAAATATCTTTAATATACAAGATGGACAAGATTATGAATAGCTGTGAATGTCAGGCTTGGGAATGTTGTCTTTGATGGTGTTTCAAGAATACTAATCCTCAATGAGCATTTTCATCTATTCTTTATTCCAGATGTTATCTGATGTGTAAAACTACAACAGCTACCCACACATTTTCTACAGTATTCCCTCTCTGAACATTGGTGTTCTATATTTATCTGTTCAATCTGAGAGACTAGTAGAAAAAGAGATTCTGATAATTAATCCTCTTGTAACCAAGCAAATATCCAATTTAAAGATAAAAATCTATTACCAAAATGTCCTTTATGTCGCAACCTTATCCACAAAGTCAGATTTTAAAATTTGTCTCAATTCCATTTACCCTCTCGTCTATTAGAATATTACACTTAACAAAGAACTTTGAGGAACAAATTTTGTTTTAGATTAAACAGTCACTCAGAACACAGAAAGAATTGATTTTATAAAGATAAGTCTTCAGATAATGTCTTCTAAGAATCCAGCAAATCCTATAATTAACAACTATAAAAGGCTTATCATATTTTATGATCTTACATGACTCAGAAGGGACCATAGAAAGGCTTTTTTGTTGTTGGTTTTGGAAAACAATCTGACAGAAATTACTAATTATTATTAAATATACATGTATCATATGTATATATCCTTTGAATCAGCAATTCCACTCTTGATTCTTTAGCTCATAAAATAAATGTGCCATCACAAGATGGTCACTACAATGTTCAAAGTGGAGGAAAAATGAAAAACAGAGTAAATGTCCATCGATAACAAGGAATTAGCTAAATAAACAAAGGTAGAGTTGCACTAGGGAATAATCTTATAAATAATGGTATATTTTACTCAGCCACTAAGTAAATTATTTAAAGCTATACTAGATTACTTAGAAGATGTTCTACTCATTATCATCAAGTGAGAAAAACAAGATACAGAAAAGAATGCAAATATGATCCAATTATATGAAACAAAATTTTTAAAAACTATACATATGCATGTGTGCCTGGAGGAGTGTGTGTGCATGCACTGATAGGCAGACAAAAAAAAGATAAGATGATGACTCAAATACGGGGAAATACAGAAGGATATATAGTCTGCAACATGGTTATCTTAGAGCAATATGGGAAGAAAAGAGGGAAAAGGGATTAAGCAAGAAAGGAAGAAATAAATATAATTTCTGTTATATAAAAATAAATGTACAGACACTGAAATTAGTATTTTTAAATAAAAATGGTATGCAATTTTTTTAAAAGCATTATTATATACCAGCTAATCTAACCTGCCAGATGATCCAAAGATTCATTTATTCAACACTAAGTGCCTATTTTGTGCAATGAACAGGGACAAGAGTTGGTATCTCTAATAACTGATCTACTAACAAAGAACCCATCTTGTCCCAAAGATGCCCATTCCATATTAAAGCTGATATTATGAGGGAAAATTCTTCCACGTGCTTAGCTTAAATTTGCTTCTTCATAAGAAGAAGGAATGAATCTAACCTCTATCCACATTATTATCTTTGGATATTTTCAGAAGTAGTATTTTATTCACTTAGCAACATTTACAGGTAGCTCCCTACTTTCGTACATAACACAGCCCCTAAAATGTGCCTAAGAGTTGAATGCGTAGATTCAGACATAAAGAATTTAAATGTTAAAAACTAACAAAATGAAAAAAAAATACAACTCATATCACAAAGTGTTAGTTTCCCTGGTATACAAAGAGCCCCTACAAATCACAAAGAAAAAGGCCAACAACACTATAAGAGTTAAAGAATAGAAGCTTTAGTGCATAGCAAAAGGATATACAGTTCTTTAAAAAGATATTCATCTTCTTATCAACTCATTCAATGCAAATTAAATCTAAATTGAGATACCACTTTTTTCATCAATTAGACATAGATCCAAAAGTCTGATAACATATTGTGTTGGTAAAGATGTAAACACAATAATTCTTTTACCTTCTGATTTTAGGAACACATGCTATAAACTCATACAGGAGCAAAGATGAATGCACAAGGTTATTCATTGTAGCAATGCAAATAAATAATAGCAAAAGACTGGAAACAAATGTGTAACAGAGAAATTTGTGTTTTTTTAAAGTATAGTACATGTACACACCTTTATGAAAGAATGATAAGCTACAAAACACCACAGCAATTCTAAAAGAAGAGTTTATAAGATGATTATTCCTTAATATTCTTGGTTCCCGAATCTATAGATGAAAGGACAGGCTTTCTGAAAGCCTAAGAAGAATCTGACAGTTTTCATATACTGGCAAAAGGTTTCTTGAAGACAGCATCTTGAACAGATGGACTTTTAAAGATCCTTTAAATAACTTTACTGTAACTTATGGCTGTTACTTGTGACTGTATAAGACCATGGTCAGTAACCAATTCTGCTCATACAGGAGCACTACAGAAGGGAAATGAGGTGAATATTGATGTGTTCTTTTTTCTTTTTCAATTTTCTTCTAACTAGTTTCAAGGAGAAAGATGGTTTATTCTTTAAAACTCTTGAATGTGCAACCAAAGGTCTTTTTTGAAAATTGTATTATAAACACAAACAATGATACGGCCAGTTTTTAGAGTATTATGCTGTCATTAAATGTTCATGACAAGTTAGTTAAATATTTGGTATAATGCTAAGCAAAGGAAGCAAAATATATAGTTATGTCATATATAAAAATGAACAATTCTTTTATGAAAAGACGAACTCCACAAAAAATGTCTGGAAGGAAACACATAAAAATGTTAACAATGGTTGTCTCTAAATAGCATTTTCTTCTTCCGCCCATTTCTCTATATCTTAATTTTTCTATAATAAAGATTTAGTACATAGATAATTATATGTAGGTCAGAGCTTTTTAAATGGATAATTCTGAATGTTAGAAAAAAATAAGAATCATAGCATCATACATATAAACAAAACACTAAGTTTATCTTTGTTCTGACAAATTTAAAATGTAGTTGCATAAAAAATCTGAATTTCTATATCTTTCCCTTAATTTTGCTGTGAATCTTCAACTACTCTTAAAAAAATAATAAAATCTTTTTTAAAAACTCTAGAAGATAAACATTTTCTAAAGAAAAAAGTCAGAACAAAGGAAATTAAGCTTTCGTAGGACAAAGGGAATTTTTCTCCAATGTCCAAAAGTCTTGAGGAAAGAAATATTGCAAATTTTAGTTAAAATGTCAATCACGAAAGTAACACACACTCTCATAAAAGAAAAAGATCTTTTTCTCCATTTCTTAATTGGCTGCCAGGAAGAAGTGACAACTTTCAGTTCAAGTGACCGTCTTCTCTGACCTCTGTGATTCAAACCCCCAAACAAATGTGTTATTACGGTTACCCCAAAAAGGTTAATATAGAACAAGTAACTCTGGCTATCATGTTTTCAACTCTAATTACACTGAAATTTTACTTGTAAAAATACTTAAATTTTAAAAAAAGAAAGCTGGCAGAAACTACAACTCAATCTTGCTACCTCATTGTAATGGTTGTCTATGCCTAGACTAAGTCAAGTGAAGGGTTGAAGTCCACTTCAAGAAAGAAAAAGGAAGCAACTGAGATCACAAGGAAAAGACAGTATCTAGTTCAAGTGAAGTCATAAACCTTTTTAATTATAATAAACTAGTATGCCAAACTGCTCTATAAATTTTCATATTTATAGAGAAAAGTGTATTCATAAACCCTTTTTAATCTTCAAATATAATGTAGACTCCATTTTCACGTTACTTACCACAGATCTTAAAACTCACAATGACATCATTGTGAGAATAACATATTACCACACATACATTTAACCATAAATATTGTTGAGTTCTTCATAAGGAGCTTAAGTGAACAGTTATTTCAAGTTGCAATAACAATGACAGGCCCAAACTGATAAGTTTATATATGCTGCATATATTTTCATTTGAACCAAAATGAAATGCTTTTTAGTAATAATAGCAAATATAACCAACAGAAAACACTGCCTAAAAAAAAGCAGTAATGCATCACTATAGCCAGGCATCAAATCAGACAGGTAAGAAAATACTGTAGCATATATTAGAAATCATCTCAGGACAATCAATGAAATAAAAATTAAAAATTCTTTCCAAACAAAAGATGTTCCCAGATGGGGAAATACACTCACTCAAATGTGCATCTTTAAAAGAGGTACACATTAATCCATTCGACAACTACTTGAATGCCTGTGTGTTAGGCATTCTTTTAGGTGCTAACAATTCTGTAGTGAAAAAAATGTTCCAGTGCCAATGGAGAGGACAGGAAGGGAGAGCAAGTAATATGTAAACACACAATATGCCAAGAAATGCCAAGAAAAAATAAAGTAGAGTATATAATGGAGAAAGGACGTGTTTAGTAGATGGGGAAGACTGCATTTTTATACCGGCAGATCATAGAATGTATTTGAGCAGACAAGAGAGATAAGATATAAGCAAACCTGCATGTATTCAGGAGAAGAGCATTCTAACTATAGAAAAATGCAAATGCAAAGACTCTGTGAGGTAGGTACATGTCTGGCATGTTTTAGGAACAGCAAAGAGGTATCATAATAATGGAGGGGCAAGGGGAAAAGTGGCAGCAGTTGGGGGTCAGATGAGGAGCCAAATTTTCAGCAACAGTGAGTTGGCTGGCACCAGAGGAAGAGCAGATTGTTATACATTCTTTGAATCCCATAATGGGAGTAATTATACCACAGAAATAGGCAAACACCACAAATCAGAGGCTTTTCTCCCTCTGGAGAACTGGTTTATCAGTATATTGTAGCCTGTAGGCCACTTTGAGTACAGGCATGTGCCACATATCAACATTTTGTTCAACGATGGATCACAAAAATGATGTTGGCCCCATAAAATTATAATGAACCCAAAAAATCCCTATCACCTAATGATGTCATAGCCATGGTAATATAGCACAACACATTACTCATGTGTTTATGGTAATCCTGATGTAAACAAATTACTGCGCTGTAATAAAAGTATAGCACATAAAATTATGTACAGTACATACTACTTGATGATAATAATAAATATCTCTTACTGGTTTATGTACTATACTTTTTAATTGTGATTTCAGAGTACACTCAATTTATAAAAAATTTTTTGCTGCAAAGCAGCATGCCATTTTACATTGGCAGCAGCCTCATACTGCTCATGTTTACCACGTCTCTTGATTGCATCGTTTTCTCTCATGCTTAATCTCATGTTGTTTTGTGTGGTAACATGTTGTACAGGTTTGTAGCCTAGGAGCAATAGGTTATTCCTATAATAGGAATAGTAGGCTATTCCATCTAGGTTTGTTTAAACATAGTCTATGATGCTTACACAATGAAATCGCCTAATGACGTATTTCTCCTAATACATTTCCATTGTTAAGCAATACATGACTGTACTTTGACTTTTACTCTTGAGTGAGATCAGAAGCTGATGGAAAGGTAGTCTTCTGCCTGTTATCATCACTCCCACTACTCAAGTTCTGACCATAGAGAATGAAGGACAAAAACAGGGAGACTAATTTTGAGGCTATCAGCATAACCCAAGTGAGATATGTTGGTGGCCTAAACTCAAGTACCAGTAGTAAGACAGTGAGGAAGACTCCAATTCTGGATATGAAGTGCTGTTCTGATCTTAATCAGTGGCAATAGTAAATAAGCTTCCTGCCTACAATTCAAAGATATCTACCTCCAATCTAAACATGTCATTCCTGGTTCTGAATTAAGACTGCTAGTTGGATTTATAAAGAGCTTCAAGAAACAAAGAATCAAGAAAGAGTCTTAGATGTACATTATAGAGCTCAGCTATTAATGGTTCCATTAGCATTTGAAATGATAAACATATACATTTATTAAGCACCTGTTATATATAAGGCACTGCAGGAGATACAAAAAAAATCTATAAACTAAACTCTCAACCTCAAGGAGATTACAATCTAAAATCTAAAGCAAATCATTCATATACAAAAAATCATTCATATACATATTCAAGGCAATGACAGCACAAGGTGTATGGTAAGGCTAATTCTATAAATTGGAGGGAGGGAGAGAGGGAAAAAAAATCACTGAATAGATGGGACTTGAGCTTGGCCCTGAAGGATGTACAGTATAAGATTTTGAGAGAGGGAAAAAAAGAACAAGTAAGGTCCTTGCAGGGGGTGGATCTGCAAACTAAAAGAGCTAGGATAAAGGTAGGAATGCACTTCATAGTCGGGGACTGGACTACTCAAGGTATTCAGGAGCACTAGGAGATGGAGGTTACAACTCCCAATTCCATCACTTATAGCTTAGGCATGTTATGTAGAACCCTCCAGCCTCTATTTCCTCAGCAGTGGCAATTATAGGACTTCATAAGACTAAACTATATAAAATCATGTATGTATGAGTGCTTCACATAACCTAGAAGTTAGTAAGCAAGTCATTGGTTATCAAAAACATTATCGTTAAAGATAGAAAGATAGATTGGAACTCAATTGTAGAAGGCCTTGAATATCGGACTAAGGAATTTGTATTCAATCCTATAGGTAGTGGCAAGCAAAAGTTTTGCATGAAAAATGATTTGATTTCATAAGTGAAATTTTAGAAAAATAAATCTAGCAGGAATATATAGAATGGATTGACTGCAGAGGAAACACTGAAAGAGAGTCGCTATTTAAACAAAAGTCCAGGCACATCATAAGAGTTTAAACGAGGGTAAAGGTGATGATAATGGAAACAAAGTGAAACATAAGTGAGGTGAGAAAGGTAGGTTCCAACTAGGAGTTAGTAACTAAAAGGATGGGATATTGAACTGTACTCTTAAGAAATGCTTAAGATGGTTAATTTTCTGTTATGTGTATTTGACCACATTTTTTTAAAAAAATGAATAGGAAAATATTACAAAGAAAAAGAGCCAAAAATTAATTTTTAGTCAAGTAACAGAAAGAACCAAAGGTACCAATAAGAAAAAAAAAACAGTAAAGTCACAAAAAGGAGCTCTACTTGGGGAAAGGACTGTACATTCTTGTTAGGTTTGAAGTGATGCCTTGACAATCGAAAGAACATGTAGAATATCAGAAGGGCAAGACTGAAGCTCAATCGCTGATCTAACAAAGACAATCAGTGAGAAGGAGAAATTCTAGCATGTGAAAATACAATAATATATCCAAGGTATAACTTGGCTTAGCAGTCTTTACTAAAATTAAAAATAAAAATAAAAATAAAAATAAATGGATGGGCACCGTGACTTGGTGACTCTACTTAACGCAAACTGAAAAGGAAAAATATCTTTTCTGAGGCATCCCCAAAACCTGATTACAGAAAAAGCAGCCATTAACGCCACCTACTTTATTCATCTTATAATACAAATAGGACTGTAACAGCTCCAGCAACACAATGGCAATTTGATAATCCTAAATTTGGATGACAAATATTCTTCTGATATAAGGTTAAGATGTTCAGTTTGCTCTCCAAAATTCTTTACATGTTAGCAGTGAATCTTATGTACTTTTTCCATAATTATTAATACTTTTT
The DNA here is from genome assembly GCF_014176215.1 of Rousettus aegyptiacus. Lineage (NCBI taxonomy): Eukaryota > Metazoa > Chordata > Mammalia > Chiroptera > Pteropodidae > Rousettus > Rousettus aegyptiacus. Next base: position 14,284,221 of record NW_023416309.1, read on the forward strand.
ATATACTCTTTCCTTTGAAGTATAACATGAATATAGAAAAGCATATAAGTTCAGTAAATTTTCACATGCATGAAACCAGTACCCAAAACAAGAAACAGAAAGCACGTAACTAGCACCCCAGAAGGCTGCTTCAGACCTCATTCCAAACACTTTCCTCAACCCCCAACAAAGATAACTAATCTCCTGACTTTTGACACCACAGATTAGTTTTACCTGTTTCTGAAATGTATGTAAAAGAATTACAGAGTATGTATTCTTTAGCATTTGGCTTCTATTGCTCAGCAACGTATTTGTGAGATTCACACATTATTACATGTAGTTGTAGTTTGTTCATTCTGATCACTATTTAATCTTCATTATGTCATTGTACCAGAAATTTATTTACCCATTCTACTGTTGATAGGCATTTGGAAAATTCCAATTTAGATGATTATAATTAGTCTTGCCATAAACATTTTTGTCCATATCTTCTGGTGAATATAAGCACAAAATTCTGTGTTGTGCTTATCTAGGAGTGGAACTGCTGAGTCATAGAGTATGCATGTGTTCAACTTTAGTAAATAAAGAACTTTTAAGAAAGAAATATTTTAAGGTCTTTATAAAAATATTTATAAGTTCTTTAATATTTTAATGATTTTTCAGAAAGTGCTCACTTCAAAAACTACTTTCACGAAGGTAAACATTCAAGTAGGATAGTTGATCCACATTGCTTCCAAAGAAGGCAATTTACTTTAGAATATTTTCACCAGTAATGTAGTCTATGACAATAACAGAAGTAACCAAGTTTGTGTTGCCATTTCTGAAACTGAAGATGCTGAAAATTTAGAAACAAACAATTAAAGAGCCATTACTGTCAATAAAGTAACCACTTTCTTGACTTGTTACAGAATACAAATGTTAGAAGTCAGAACTGGGCAACCATTAAACTTGTACTCATTTAATCATATTCCTAGAAATTAAAAGGGACTTCAGAACTAGTTTAACCTTCAGGTAGATGCCTTCTATATCAGTGAGCATGCTAATAAACCTTTATTTAATCCTGGAACACAAAACAAACATTAGGCAAAAACTAAGGGAATCTGGATAAAGTACAGACTTCAGTTAATAATAGTGTGTCAATATTGGTTCATTAATTGTAACAAAAGCACCATATAATGTGAAACATTACTAACGGGGGAATGAGGTGGGTGTAAATGTGTGTGCTATCCTCACCATTTTCCTGGAACTCTAAAACTTTTTAAATAACATTTATTCTTAAAAATCCATTTAAAACACTGCAACATAATCTGCAGATTCAAATATACCTGCTAAACTTTTCTCAGAATGCAATCCAGATGCACTTTAAGAGCTAACAGACATCTACATACGCATATACATATACACACTTTCCGTCTATGGACTTAGACACATAGACATATGGGGGAAGCATTCTATCTATTCTGATTTTGGTTTTGCTCATAGGTATAAAATTATGAACAAGGTTCAAATTTTCTTTTTTATTCCAATTAATATAAACTTTTTGAGTATACACTACAAGTACTTAATGAATCATTAAGAAACAATCCCCATCTACAGCCATGTCACCTTGAACAATCCCAGTCCCATCTGATCTTGGAAGCTAAGCAGAATCAGGCCTGGTTAGTACTTGGATGGGAGATCACCTAGGAAGACCAGGTGCTGTAGGCATAAAAAATAAAAAAATAAGGGATTGTAAGCTGACAAGGTCCTTGCAACCTGTGAGGTCAATCGAGGGTTGCCAAGCCTAAAAAAAAAATAATAAAAGAAAGGAAACAATCCTCCAGTTATCTTTAAACAATAAAATAAAGGCATCCAAACTCCAAGTAAGGTCAATTCTCCAATAAATCATATTGTTGTGGTTTAAATCACTGAGTCTTTCCTTTCACTCAGGGAGGGATAAAGGAAAAGAAAAAGACTGCCCTACGGCTAGAAAGGAAAACAAGTAGCCCTAATACGGTATGAGACCGAGAGGGAAGACCTCTGGGCAAGGAGCAGGAGATCTAGCCTCTAGTTTCAGTTCTGACACTAATCTTTGTGATCTTTAAACATTTTCCTGAACATCTCTTTTCCTCAATTTCCATGTTCTCAAGTCCATTCTAATTATATTTGTTGCACGAATCAAGAGGTCCTTCCATTATCACTTCTTGGTTATGGCATATGTCCTAATAAAATCTTTTACCCTTATCTGTTTTATAGGCCCTTTATAGTACCTAAAAAGAAAAATAATGTCCTGCCACTGAATGGATGTTTACATCTACTGAGGGATGGGGGTGAAGTGGGAGAGAATATAATAGAAGGCAGACTGACATTATACATAGCTTTCCATTTCATTAACCTGTATTAGTAATCTCACCACTATATATATATTGCAAATATTTGCTTGCTAATCAGCATTATGAAACAGGTCATGGCTTTCTCTTTAGAAGAATATTTGACTTCAACTGTGGTTCCAGGAAGTTTATATCTAAATGCAACTTAAAGTTTGATTCTTCTATAGCAGGAGCTGGCAAATTTTTTTCTTAAAGAAAGCCAGATACTTTAGGCTTTGTGGGCCATATGGTCTCTGTCACAACTCGACTCTGTTGTAATAGTGCAAAAGTAGCCACAAACAATATGTGAATGGATCTGTGTTCCAATAAAACTTTATTTACAAAAACACACAGTGGTCTTGGTGATAATTTGCCAATCCCTGTTCTATAGTATCAGGGGAAGGAAAATCAACTGGCAAAATTGATTTTGTTAAACCTCATCACACTGAAATAAACTGTTTTGTTTGCAGGGATAAAATGCTTATGAATCATGATCTTCACATACCTGAGAATGTTCAAGTTTCCCCTGCGTGAACAGGTCACATCACCAATACCTAAGACAGAGCAGGAAAACACTCTCCCTTACATGGTTGTAATGACATAACAGGGGATGTGTTAATTTATATAGGCAAAATTTACAAGGTGACCTGCAAAAGTAAAATACCAAGTTTTAGCAACTTTAGCAATAAATACAGAAATCCACACACCTCATTAATGCTAAGTATCACTTCTTCAATAAATTAAGGTAAATTAACTCAGATAAACATCAATGTTATTGGCTTTCCTGGGAGAGCTGTTCTTTTTTCCATGCAATCCAGTTGGTTTAGAACAGCAGACCTCTGGTCATCCATAACCTGTTAAATTTCCAGGCCAGAGTAACTAACTGTTTGAGCTAAAACAGAAATTCTGATTCTTTCTAGGATGAAATGGGGGTTGCTCACCTACGCATGGTCTAATCAGGCCAAAATCAGATCTATCAGTCCTTAAGGTCTACCCTAGTAAAAATGTTCCATTCTGCAATAGTCACCTCGCTAAACTCAGCACCATGTTAGCTACCAGGTGTTCAGTAGCAGGCTGGAGCAAAGAGCCGGCCCATAGGGATCAAGCAAGTGCCTTTTTAAAAACTAATCTTAAGAAGTTCCTCTCCATGGCTTTGCAAAGTAAGCAAAAACCATGCCAAATAGTAAAAAAGGCACTTACTTGACTCCCACAGGCCAGCTCCACACTCTAGCAGCTAAGATGTCATTGGCATGGTACATGGAGAGTGAGGTGGAAACGATATCTTGCCAGCCACTGTAGGAAAAGTAGTGAAAGACCTAAAAGAATAGAAAAAAGTAAGGTCAATGTCAAAGGTAAAGGCCCTCCTGAGCCTACTAACATGGGAACCACAGCATATAATGCCAAAAAAGAAAAGAAAATCTGAAAAGATCTTGTTTAGGTCAATCTTAGCTGCCAGTTAGTTATGACAGTGACCCTTAGGACAAGAGGGCACTTTCAAAAGAATGAGTTATAATCAGATTGGTTATAAGAACCTCTGAAATATACTTTTTCTCAAGGAAAAAAAGTATCGAATCTTTAATAACCACATAACAAGCTTATTCAGATGTAAAATAGAGATGCCAAAGCAACAACTCATAAATCAATACTTTAAAAATAGTTTTAAAGAAGGAAAATTTTTTTCACCCCATCCCTATGCTTCCAGCATTTAAAAAACAGAACTATAATAAACAATGAAGAAATAAGAAATGTTTTTAAAAACTTAAGGGGATGCTGACAATAGAAGACTCAGGCTATTCAGGTTCATTAAAGAACTTCCATCAGTTTCTGAAACAAGTTTACAAAACTAAGAAATTTTGGTGCACCAAAAAAAAAAAATTGATTCATTTGCCTAGTCACACAACTCTGGTTTAGAAGTTGTTTCAAAATACTTGACTCTTGGCAAACTGAATCAGAGATCATTCGAAAACACGAGCAATTTGTCAAAGCCTGTTCACACACCTCCTCTTCCCATACCAATTTCCCAACCCATACTCATCATGGGTAAAATAATTTGTGAATTTGCAAGAAAAACACTAATTTGTGTGATTTGCAAGAAAAACACTAATAGTGAATAACAAAAAAATCATTCTTAATTAGCAATATTATCACTCCTATCTAATCATACCTACCTCCCACCCCCAAAAAATCTCTTCTTTTACTTGCAGGTCTATTCAGCACCCTTAAGAACCACAATGGTAGAAACAGTGTATTTAATCATTCTTGAGGCACCAGAATCCATCCAATAAGAAAAAGCAAAATAATCTAACTTTTCATTCTAAATAAGTTTTAGCCTAAAGACTATTATTGTATTATCCCATAATTCTAATATGCTTAAAGTTGAGTCACATTTTTAAGGTAGTCTGGTGATTCAAGTTGCACGGGTCTCAATTAATTTAATTAGAATGAGATATTCACTGTTAATAGCATATCTGGCTAGACTACATCTTGGGTGCCTAAATAACATTTTCTTCTCAATTTTGGCTGTGTTTGCCTTGCCTTAGCAACAGTCCCTGGAAAGCATCCCGTTTATTAGTGTTTCCCTTGCTGCATCAGCATCTCTGGTTAATGCACTATAGCAAATCATCTGGAGAGACATCCTGAATGAAGCTCTGTACTGTGTATTTTGCAAAATTTTTCAAACCACTATTAAAGATGTTACAAATAAAACTGCATGAAATTGGGGGGAAAATATTTATTGGAGATTGCCTTTTACAACAATGACTACAAGGTAAATATACACTGACAATTACATATATGAGATTCATTATTATTTCATACCACTATCTGCCTCAAAAAAACTCCCTATTCCTAGGCCTTGTTTTCCTTTGCTCCACAAAACCATGACACAATTCGAGAATAGTCTTTTTACCATTTAAGACATATATTCTTTTACAAAATAAAGAAGATAGTCCCCAATTGCAAATTATTCCAAACACACAGAAAAGAAACAATAAATAAATACCAACATAGTTCCATCAAAAAACTTGTCTGCACTTGAAAAATCTGAGAATTTTAATGCAGTAAACCAAATTTTTGCTGCAGCAGCTCAGTCCCTCGTGAGCTCACTGTAATACAGCAGATGCTGTTCTGCATTTTGCACAAGACATGTTCATCTGTCTAATGAAACATTACTCTTCTCTGTCTTCTCTTGGGAAGTACAAAGGGTTTTCCCAAGAATATGATAAATGAGGACATTCCACACCAAAAAAGGAAACTGGCTATTTTGAAAGTCAAAACAACATTCCTAGTCTAACTTTAAAAATGACATAATATATTCCTCTTTCCTTTCTCCCCCCAAAATATTCAGTTAAGATTTTCAATCAAGAAAAGAATGGTTAAATATGTGAACTAGAGAATGAAACACCACAGAAAAGTAAAAACTGAATTATGAATGACGTTTAAATATTTTTTAAAAGTACTAAGCAAAAAGAACAAATTACATAAGGAAACATACAGGGTAATTATCTTCTTAAAGTTTAAAACATGCTTACAATACTATACAAGGCATATGTATATAAACATACATAGTATAAACGCATGGGAGTGGCAAACACCAATTTGGAGAGGATGTTACTTTTGAGAGACAAGACAGAAATAGGAAAGCTTCTTGGGGCAGCAATCACAGTTATAGTTTTAATTTCTTAAGCTAAAAGAAATACATTATTCTACTTGTTTTTATAGACGCACTTTATAATTTTTTAAAACAGACTTTCCCCTTGTAGGTTTGCCTGAACACAATGTAATTTCCTTATGAAGGACCCCCCCCCAAAAAAAAAAAAAATACTCTGGTGATGTGATGGAAGGGCCTTTTCAAGTGAGATTCTTTGAGAGCCTCCCCATCAGTAGTTATCTTCTGTCTTTTCTTCCACTAGTGCTGCTACTTTCTGATATTGGCTGTGATGTGACCTTCAGAGCCATAACTCAGGGCCCCAGCATGTCTCTACTTTCAATCTTACCAAGAATATTCGTTTTAGGCAAAAAATCTATTACAGTTCCCTTTCATTTTCCCCCTTTACTGCTAAAAGCTCTAGCAGTCATTAAAAAGAAAGCCATTATATATTTAAAGCTCACCCAACTTTGTGACACTTGGCCAAGCTAATAACTTGATTTCATTCTGACTCAAATGCCAATGCAGAAAGAGATATTAAAATTAGAGAAAGTACTGACTAGAGTTCAATTCTCCACCTGATAAGTGAATATTCCAAAATTCTGCAATGTTATACTATAATTCTATTTTGTCATCTCAGTTTCGCTTAGACAACATTTTGTTTTGAAGATAAAGTCAGAGGTAGAAGTGAAAAAAAAGATTTCATTTTTGGGAGGGTTAAAACAAGAACAAAATAAAGAAATAAAACCCAACTATTAGCATGCATATGTGCAATGAGACATTCACACAGAGGGTACCCTTGGAATCCCGTCAAAGGTAAAAACAAAAAAATCATGACCACCTCTTCCTGATCAGAAAAGTCATTTATCCTGTCTATTCAGCGCTTCTAGCACCAGGAGGCAAAGATCAGGGAAAGAGGGGCAAAAAAAGAAAGTGACAGACATTAGCTGATATTCTTGTTTACAAAGGAAATGCAATTTCATCAAAAGCAAATCAGAAACTTTCTATCTTCACATTAGGTTCTTACTACTCCTTCCACTCCAATCAATCTCTCTTTAAATACTTCTTTAAAGTATTATGACATCTATACTCTGTTTTAAAATGAAAAATAGGTTTTTATCACACTTGGCCACTTGCCACAGCCCTGCTTCACAGCAGCTAGTAGAATTCTGGCAGTGCAAGACACAGGATACGGTGGGAGCAGAATGGAAATACAGAAGATTAGATCCAAAATAAACACCTCCAAAAATCTGTCATCTTTAGAAATATATATATGTAGCAAATCTGGAATTGGCAGCACCTCCTTCAAATAGTTCCTTTCTCTCTTCTGTAGTGCCCAGCCCTTCACCTTTCCCTCTTCTCCCCTACTCACTCCAAATACTCAACAGGTAGATGTATTATGTCAATTTCTTAAATTTCTTATACATAATAGCACTACAGTCTTTTTCATTACCATTTTAACTTAGCATTTTATATAGGCTTGCTTGTTTCAGCACAATCTGTAAACTCTTTTAAGATATGAAGAAGGAATGTAATTCCTTCATATTTCTATGATTCCCAACACCATAGTGCCTAGGCACAAAGGACAAGATGGTCTACGGCTGCATTATCCACAGGATTGAGGATTTAGACAATGGTTTCTAGGATCTTTTAACTCACTAACTCATTTATCCAAACCTGACTGAATGTCTATGTTCTTGACACTGTATTAGGCTCAATTTACGGAGTTTGGGAAAATAGACTACTATGGGCAACTAATCATTTACTAAGGTTTTCACACTCTAGATTCCTCTAGTGTAATTACAAAAGAAAACAGAAACATTTTGTTTCAGGCTGGAAGGCCACTACTCAGAATTAACAGATTATTGGAACAGTCCCATCTTACTTCAACACTCCAACATTAACTGTTTTTTTCCTTCTCCCTTCTCTCCAACTCTGTGGAGTCCCCACCATATCCTCACTTTTTCACCCACTCCCTCAGTAGTTTGGATTGGAGAAAGAAGACAAAAGAGAAAGATGAGACTAAAAGACATAAGAATCTTTTTAAGGGGAATGTAGGGTAAACTGTTCATCAAGATGTGAGAAGTAATTATACAAACTGTCCTGAAAAGGAACTAAAAGGCTATTCTTCTTCACTTCGAGCCCTTGACCCTTGTGACAATAAGCAAAGATGTTACACTTGAGTTTATGATTTTTATACAAGCTGCCCAATGAAATAACACAAAAATTACTTATAATGTGTTATATAAAAATGATATCCATCTTAGGATTAAAGAAGGCCTTTAAGCTCACCTAATCAAGCATCCTTATTAAGAGCAAAGAGGTTAAGTCACTTGCCCAAGGTCAAATAGCAAGTTAATGGAATAGAAAAGAAAAGAACCTTAAGTCTAACTCTATTATACCACATGGTAACTAATCTTCTTCGATTACTTTATTTTGGTAACTGGGAGAGAAACACACACACACACTTTACCACTTCTATCACTTCATTTATTTAACTACCTCACAAACTAATAAAAAATTCTGGGATGGTACAGCAATCCTTTGCTCCCGTAAGATTTCAAAAGGCTCACCAACTACATTGCAAATACAATCTCCTCTGGTAAAGCAGATATTGAAATATCTCTAAAAAAAAAAGTCATAGTTATTAAACGAATACTTACTTTTGTATTACAATACCTAGAATACTGAAGAATATGTATTTTCTAAATAAAGTAACTAGTCAATTAAAATGCTAGAGGGTAACTCCAAAGAACTTGTTCTCAATTATGTATTTTTATTTTTATACCTCTCCTGAGAAACTGGGGTGACAGAAGCAGTATGAATCTCACATCTACATTTCTAATGTGGAAAGAAAGGTTGCTAAAATTTTACTAAGAAAAAGTTTTGTGCTTAGAAATGACTAGTTTTTTTGTTGTTTTTTTGAGATAAGACCATCATAAATACAATGCTCAATAGTCCTTAAAAGGAATCAAATATTACAAAAATGGAAAATTAAAAGAAAAAATGTCAAAGAAAATGACTCAAAATCTTCCTCTAATTAATGAACATAATGTTATGAGTATCTGCTTTGGAAGGGTATAACATAGAACATAATCTTTCAACAAAGATTTGCTGAGTGCTCATCATGCTATGTGAACTTTTTCATACTGCTGTGCAAATCCTTCCAGATTCTCATTATATGGCATTTGGCAAAGGAGGCAGGAATATGGATAGGTGGGCATCTGATTTAATATATAAATTTAAAAATCATTTTAAAATAATTAAACCAGGTCAGTACATTTTTATATACACAAGTAGAGTCAAAGAAAAGACAACAAAGCAGCATTTTTAACATGTGTAAAAAGAAACACACACAAAGTTGCAGTGTCTCAGCAGAGAGTCAGATAGGCCTTGAATTGAATTGCCTTTCTACCTGGTACTAACTGATAGCCCCCATATAATCACCAAGTTCTATCAATTCTACTTCCTAAATTTCCCTTCTCTCTATTTTCTTTTTTCTATCTGTAGTGCTGTCCTTGTTCAGGCAGCTCTTGCTTGGTCCATTAAGATGTTCCTTACTGGTCTCTCTGTCTTTCTGGTCCCATTTTCTCCAATCCTGCCTTTAACTGCTGCCAGAGTGACCTACCTAAAAGCACAAACCTTATCATTTAATTCCCCTACTTGAAATTCTTCAGATGCTCACCTATTGAATAGTAGAATTTTTCCAAACTGTGGCTTAAATTACAGAATCAATTTAAATGAGTCCCAACTAGTATTCTTTAACAAAACAGAACAAAAATTATGTATGTCTCATACATAATAAAAATATTGCTTCATAAAACAGTTTTATGCACACATACATATCATACATATGCTAAGTCATAATATAAGATGTATTTCTATTATGGGTTGAGTTTTAAAAAAACCACTGACCTACATAATAAAATTTCAACTCCTTCACAAGTCCCTTCACAGCCTGATTTTCTCACAGTGGTGAAGGGATAGGCTCTGGAGCCAGACTGTTTGGCATTACATATAAGGTATGCCACTCGCTGTGTGATCCTGGGCAAGTCATTTACCAGCTATGATCCTGGGTAAATCACTTAACGAGTCTGATGTAACTCAGTTACACTATCTGTAAAATGAAAATAATAAAAGTACCTACACATAGGATGGCACAAGAATTAAGTGAAATTATTTATGAAAAGTACTTGGCACATGGTGCACCTAATAACTATTAATTACTACTGGTATCATTACTACTGTCCAACCTAATCTCTGGCTATTCTTTCCCATAGTCCAGTTCTAACAAACAAATGGCTGTTTCTCAAAAATGTCTTACTTCCTCATACTGTCATGTCTGATCTTGGTACTGCCTGGAATGTGGACCAGATCTTTCCAATCCCCCACACATTATATTCCCACATATTTCAGCATAAGCAAGCAATCCCACCCCCACCCCATGAAACCTCCCCACTCTCTCAGGTAGGTTTAAGTGCTCCCACTGAACCATAGTAAGGAAGAAAATAAAAGGCACAGTTACAGTCTTGTTTGTCCACGTCTGCTAGCCAGATGACCAACTCGTAGGCATCTCTTTCCCAGCACAGCATCTCACAAAGAGTAAGAGTCTGACAGATATTTTCTGAATGACTCCAGGTTACTTAACTTTTCTAGGGCTTGGTTTTTTCACTTGTGCAATGGAAGTAGTATTTTGCCTGAGGATTGTTGTATAGTGCACTGTACAATGACAAAGAAGCAATGCTTAATAATTATCAGGTCTACTGAGTGGGAACTCTTATAATCCTAAACTAAATAACAAAGATCAAAGAAGCATACCTTAGACCAAACTAACACCTAGAGGGAAAGGTGGAGAAATAGATTTCTGAAAAGTAGTCAGGGGGGAAGGATGGTGACACTTCTTGAGAAAAAAAAAACATGGCTGAAGGAGCAAATGAAAAGGAAGGAGGACCCACACAAACACCTAGCATGGTACACCTTTAATTCTAGCCAGATCAAGGCTTATATCCCAGCTCCAAAACATCTGTCTTGTCCACCTTTGCATCCCTAGCATTTAAGAAGTGAGCCTATCTCATTCTTAATTTCCTTATCTATAAAACTAGGATAATAATACCTCTCATAGGATTATGGTGAAAATTAAACGAGGTAACACATGCCCTCAGACCTTACATGCTTTCTTCTGTATCTACTCAGTCTATACAGGTCAGGTAGTTCAAGCTAACCTACATGCTTTCCTGTTATTTGACAAATTGTCAGTCACATTAATTTTCTCTAAACTAAAGTTTAAAGCAGACATTAATACTCTTAAACATCATGTAATCCAACTTACTACAGATAAATAAGAAGTCCAAAAGAGAACTATCTTAGAAGGCAAAAAAAAGTAGTTTAAAGGATCATGTAACCTATAAGCAGTGCAGTTTTAAGACTGTATATTTAAGACTGACCTCTGGATGGCCTCATACCCCTAAATGGGGTCCTCAACAAGTTTCTGGTGACTATTAAAACTGCTCCCCAAGCAACAAAGGGGACAATAGTAAGAAAAAAATATGTAAAAACTGACAACTTCAGTAACACAGCATAAAAGATAAACAGCCCATTCTTTTGGATTAATAAATACGACGAAAGCCCTTAAAGAACTTTGGGAAAGGTTCTTATTTAAAAAAAAAAAAAAAAAAAGCCAAAATTCAATGTTATATTATCCAATTATTCCAGGACAGCTTTAGAAAAAGTTCAGTTTTAGCATGCCATTAGACCCAGTTAGTGATGTAATTAACCAAGTTACACTTTTAGCAATAGAAATGATTCAAGCCTATATACAATATATGGGTCAATAACTCACTAAACTTATTAAAATTACTTTGCTTAGAGTGAACTTTAATTTTTACACAGGCTATCTCACTGCAAGAATTTAACAAAGTGCAGTGAAATAAATAAATGGATTATTTATTGTACTCAATTTGCAGAGGACAGGTTTTTAACAGGTGTCATCAAGCCCTATCTAAATCAAGGAGTAATTATTCAAGACTGAGTTTGAGTTTAGGTTTGAGTTGAAAGAATTTGACCCCAATTCTCTTTTTTAAAAAAATCAGTCTCAGCTTAATCATTTTAAAAATGTAACACAGAATTGTGTGATTTTGTAAAACAAAAAAAGAACTGAATGGAAAAACCAGCAGACGTGTGAGACATTTTCAGCTCCATAGTAACTTGCTAGGCTGCTAAGGAAAAAGCCATTTTACCACTCTTGCACTCTTGCTTCCTAAACCAAAGATCTTTCTGAGCTCTAAATATTAGGATTCTTTTAAATACATATAATCCATTGTAACATCTTAGTTTTCCTAAAAATGTTATTCCAGTAATTCTAATATATCCGTGAGCCATGGTAAAATATTAATCAATAAAAGAATGTAGGATTCCCAAATATTGAGCGGCAATCTCAAGATCTTCAAAATCTTGCCCTTAATCACAGAAAAACAGTAATTTTAAAGAAAACCGACAGGGGCACAAAACTAGAATATAAAATGAAATAAATCAACATGTCAGCAGTTACTCAGATAATGTGCTGGTATTGAAGAAGACCATGATCACTCCTTGATTTCAATTTCACACATGAGGCAGCCCAAAACCAAAAATAATTCACATCCATTTTTGATGTTGCACTGTCTATTCAGATTTCCTCTTGGAGTAGAGTTCCATAAAGCATATAGAGCCCTTTGAGACTTAGAAAAGTTCAAATAATCAAAATTTGTTGAATAAATCCAGACTTACTCATTCAAATATTTTGTGGAGTTCAAAATAAGCAAGATTTTGAGACAAATAAAATGATGTTTGCTTCTTTAAAAACAAATCTGCTCTAAACATATTTATACAGAAATGTCGAACTATTAATATTATAGTACAGGGGTCCCCAACCCCTGGGCCAGTACCAGTTCATGGCCTGTTAGGAACCAGGCAGCACACCAGGTGATTGGCAGGCGAGCCAGTGAAGCTTCTGTATTTGCAGCCGCTCCCCAGAGGTATCATCACTGCCTCAGCTCCACCTCAGATCATCACACACTAGATTCTCATAGGCGCACCAGTCCCTGGTGCCAAAAAGGTTGGGGACCACCATTATAGGAAACTAAAACAACAACAAATCTAGAATCTGATTCAAACATATATTTCTAATAACTTGGGTATTTATCATACTTTTGCTGGCTTTGGACAGAAAGCTAGTACCACTATAGACCCAATGCAATGGTTTGTCTCTACCATAAACTCCCTCCATCATAAAGAAGCATAATACACAACCAAAGACAAAACTGGCAATACCAAACTTAAAGCAATTACCCAAGTGTTGCTACCTAAGCAACAGGCTATTAAACAAGTCAAACCAAGAGAGGGGAATTGGGTGCCTTTTCATTGGTGAGTGGACAAAAGGGTATATATTCAATTAATGACTGACTCAGTGTCACCTATACCTAGCACTGTGCTGGAGTTGATGAGAGACAGAAAGGTAACAAGATATACAATCTTTGCCTCATCTTTTCAGTAAGATAAGTTACCATACATGAAACATTTAGAGAACAAGACAAGTCAGTGTCAATCTGTTAACTGAAAATAATAAATTCTATCAATTCTGAGAGAACGAAATAGAATAGAAAGGAATTAAGAACCAGGAACCACACCAATTAAGATTCAGAATAAGACTTCTCCTTGAATCCACCTCCATTTAAAAAGCTTTAATTCCAGGTGTCATTAACCACAAATGTAACCTAAGTCACTTCCCTCACTTCCAATTAGATCAGTTTCCTCATCTGCAAAGTGAGGATGAGATTCAAAGAGGAGTTGTAGGTCACAGTCTCTAATCTGAAATGTACCTCAGAGGTTAGAGGAATGATTAAGATTGAAATTCAGCTACAAGTACTGCATAAACATTTAGTATGGACATATGGGACACTGCCTTGTAGAGTAATTGTGCTAAGGATGAATCAGGCCCAGTAAGATTGGGCCAGACCATGAGGAACCGATTAAAGAATTATGACTTGCCTCTGTGTCAGGCAATGTAAACCCTGTTAAAACTTTCGGGTTAAACTGAAATATCTTTGCTAAAGAACTACGATGTGTAAAGTTGAAAGGGACAACCACAAACTATAACAGTACAATGACAGACTTAAGAAAACTTGACATTCAGTAATTCAGCATAGCTGTTGACCAGCTAGAAAATGCCAACAATCAGGCTGTCATAATCTGTCTGATTTAGCAAAAGAATTACACAATTTGATTTAGCAAAAGAATTTCATGGTTGACAATGAAAGGCAGTTCCCTCCTTAAAGAATCATCCTTGAAAATAGCAGCCGCCTTCACCAGCCACACAGAAAGACATATAATAAACATTTTATATCAGTCTTAGTTACAGTCACAAGTTGGGGAGCAATAACAGGTTCTTCACAAAGGAAAGGAAAAATTCCAGTAGATGGTGCTAAAAATATTAAGCCCCTGCACCTTTACTATTTATTCAACTGAATAATGTTTTAATGGGAGGGGCTATGTTTTATTAACTTCACAACCACATTTACCCATTTGCTGAACTGTATTGCCTTGGACTCATTCTTTACACAGAACAGATGAATTTCAAAACACATGCCATTCAAGCAAAAAGTTAACCAGTACTGTAATTGGTAATGCCCCTGGCTCTAATTTACCATACCTACTACAGCAGAACAAAAGTGGCACAAGCTGGACTTGTGATCTAGTTCAATGCAGAGTGCCATCTGCTGCACATACACAGGATGTCTCCTATGCATGATGTCTCTCATGGACCTTTATAAGGGCAAGTTGTTTGTTCCCATATTTGCCTAACGCTTGTGTCTTAAAACAATATCTTCTACAGAATAATTATCATTCATGAGGTCTTGAAATAACAATACTTTCCTAAGAAACAGTAGTTAGTTTATGAAGGAGGAGAGATGCAAAGGAGCAACCGCACTTTATAATCAGAACACAAAAGGGGGTTAAAATATCTGGAATGCATTGGAGTCCTAAACTCCATATTAGATGTATAATCCTGATCAAGTCTCTCCCATTCTAGGCCTCAATTTCAGGCACAAAACGTCAAGAGTTAAACAAATCTCTAAGAGTTCCCTCCCAAATTGAGTCTTGTGAGGAAACAGTAACAGATGGAGACAGGTGTATACATGATGGCTTCAGAACAATCGCCAAAAAAGAAAGAGAAACCTTTTTACATATTTTAAATAATCGGGTACAACTTTTTTTCAAAATCCTACAACTCTAAGTCCACTTACAAGTCACCATTCCCATTACACTTCTGCCCTTCAGAAGTAACACTGTACATTAATAGTGCTTTCAGTTACAAATTCAGAGCATCACTTTTACACACCCGGGAATAGCACAGAAGAATATTTTCATGAAGTTACCCACATAAGGAAGAAACAGCCTGACAGATTCACATAGTGGAAAATATACACAGCACTAATTTTAAAATGCTAAATGAATACCACACCCAAATAGTTTTGAAAACAAATTGTGCAAAGTCAGAAGATGAATTATCGAAATAGAGAGATAAAACAACTTGTGAAGCCTTTAAGTTGTTTGAGAAAGAGGGAGGGGAATACAATGATTTTGGGGTGGGCTTATGCTTTTAAGAGAACAAAACACATAACTGGAGGCTATGAAACATGCAAATCTAAACCGAACTGTGGAAAAGCTCGGCTCTTACCCAAAAGCTTCAGCAAAGCAGTATGTCAGTATGCCAAATATGAAGTATGCCAAATTTTCTCACAAGAATAGGATATAGTCCATACCTAGGGCTAATAATGACAATACCATCTTGCACTGAGTGCAATAATTCTTTCCATAGTTCTTTCAGACACTTAATTTTTTGCTTTCATGGGGTCTTTGGGGGTATCCTCTTTGAAAACCTCCAGTTCAGCTTCCTCTCAAGAGCTATGTAATCGGAACAGTACAGGTGTATGTATTTGTGGAGGGCCTGAGGAACTACTTTCTTCTATCAGGCTGTCGGCAGTAATGCTCTCATTACCACACTATACAACTTAGCCCTAGGAAATAAAATCTACACTCTCTCTGAGTTGGCCAGAGACCAACATATATGGGTCTAGAAGTCCAAAGGAAGAATAGGACCTGCCGACTTGTTTGGTCAAGAACTTCATGGCAAGTTGACCTCTTGCAACTGAAAAAAAAAAAAAATCAATCTCTCTCACACACACACATCCCCAGTCTGTTCAAATAGAAACTCCAGTTCATTGTCAGCCAATGAAATAAAGCAAGAGCTGGTTAAGACAACTACCAAATCCCTGCCTCCGAACAACTTGTCATATTCTCTTACCCTCTGCCTGCTGCCCACCCCTTCCTTCTTCAGGCACGCGTGAACAAGCTTATGAACCAGCCCCCCAAAAGGACCACCGAGGACCTTTAAGGACCGGAGGGGATGGAACTCGCCTCCTGAAGCAATGCAGTATCCATCCATGGGAGCTGTTCCCCATGTCCACACAAGCAGGAAGTCACAGAGGGGGATAAAGTTTGATTTTCCTTCTTGCCCATTCCCAAATGGCCGAGCGAGGACAAGAGAGCGACCCCGCTAGGGTCCTGGGTTGCTCTCCGGGGACAGTTCCCAGAAGCATGGCACTGCCACTCTCCTGACACATACACAAGGCAGCCGCGGCAACTCAGGACACCCAAACCCGCCCAGAAGAAGAGGTAAAGGGGACAAGTTGCACGGGGCTCAGTTTGGGAGCTAAGGGGCAGAGCTGTTAAGAAGGAGGGAGGGACCGAGATCGGGGGCGGGTCAGTAAGAGGTTCAAGTCCCGTGCCTTCCCCGCCCTGGTGTCCCCGGTCCTGCGGGAACATCCCGCTGTCGCCCCTCCTCCTCTTCCTCCTCCTCTCGGCTTCCTCCGCTCTCCCTCCCTTCTTGGTCGCCGCCGCAGGCGCCTGAAGGGCACGGCGGCTCCTCGGTGCCCGGCAACCTCGGGAGCGGCCGCGAGTTGAGGTAACTCGCCCGCTGCCCCGGCGGCCTGCCTGCCAGAGGCTCCCACACGCCAGCGCCGCCCCGCCCTCCCCGGAGCCGCCGGGCGCGCTCACTCACCGTCCGGTGGTGCTGCTGCTGCCGGTGGCGGCTGACGCCCAGCCCTGGGAAGCAGCCGGCAGTCAGCGCTCCGCATCCGCCGGCGCCCCCGCCGCCGCCCCGGGAGGAAAGGAGCAGCAGGAGCGATCTACCTGCGGCGGCCGCCATCTCTCAACTGGAAACGGCGCCGACCCAGGCAGCGCAGCGGACGGCCGGGGCGGAGCTAAGACCCGCCACTCACCGGCGCCAAGCCAACTGCAGCCCTTGACTGAATTGGTGAGGCGGGGCTTCCTGCAAGGTCCAATCCACAGGCGGGAGAACCACACTTGAGACTGCCTGTCACTTCCAGAGTTATCTATTGTGGGACATAGTCAATTACGGGCAAATTCTAGAGAGCTGGTAATTGGCACCCGAACCCCTCAGAATAGCAGCAATAGATATGTCACATTCGATTAGGCTAATCTGCACCAAGGAAAGAGCTAAGGTAAGGGTTAATGGGGAGACATTATTTGTGCAAAGCTTTGTACTTCGTGAGTATTCTAAGTTGGCAAAATAGGTACCAAATTAGTAATCGTTAACTAGGTATGCTTGGAACTCTCAACGACACGCCCAGAATTATCATTCATAACTGGTGGCGTTTGGATATGCTGAAATTAAAACATAGTATAGGAGGGGTAGAATGATTATGATATGGAAGTCCCAGAATGAGTGCATGCCTTCAGAGTGAATTTAAAGACCCATACACATTTCAAATACTCTATTCATTTTTACAGCACCTTTATACTGATATTCTTACACTCTCCAGAAGCAACACTATTTTCTTACCACCTTTGACTTTGTGTGCACTTATTAAACTATAGAAACAGAACATATTAGTAATGTAATAAAAATCATGTAAAGGTTATTTTGATGACTTTTTGTAATATAGCTAAACTAGGCATTAGAATAAACTTTGGAATAAGTCTTGATCCTTTTCTCCTGAAAAATATTTCTTTCCACAAGAAACGAGCTCATACTGAGAGCTTATTAAAGACTGAAAGAAAGGAGTTTGAGGTTCCTGAATTTCCTCAGAAGAAGATTTCCTTGTTGTCTGTTTATTATTATGAGTTAGTTCATTCTCACATCTCCTTTTAAAATCCAGGTTAGGGAAACCATTTGGTAAGCAAATAAAAAGTATTATTCTGAATTTTGGAAACATTTTTGTAGTCTTAGGTGATAAACAAAAATGCACAAGGACAATTTTATTGTATTGCTTTTTCTAATAACATTCCTTAAAGTTGACTGAGATTACTCTAGAGATACTAAATTAATCAGCAAAGTAATCAGAAAAAAAACTTAAAAACATCATAACTTTTGAAATTAAAAAGGCGAAGAAAATTTAAATGTCTTCCAGTAGGAAACTGGTTAAAATAAAGAATAACTTCATATTCAGAGCTGGCCAAGAATAGCTTAAAAATGAAGTGGAGGTTTTGATTTGTTTAATCCTTCCACCCCACCCCAGAACAGTAGGATGACTGGCTTCTCTAGGAGTGACTATCATGCCACTAATCCAAAAAGCATTTATTACCCAACAGTGAAACCTGAGAGCTCAGGAATGAGGTGAGCCCCTGATTCAACAGCTGCACACACTAATCCCCCTTGGTGGAAATCTATGACTTTCTTGGGACAACTTCACTTACAGTCAGTCTCCACCCATCTATATTTATCCCATCTTATTTTCTATATCAACCCATGCACTGCCATTTCCCCTTCTCTCTCGTCCCTTTAAACCTTCTTACTAGGATTACCATGGATTTTAGTTTTGCTTTTATTTTCTCCGCCTTCGCCAAATCTGACTATGAATCAGAATTGTGCCCTCCATCTCCATCGCATATTTCGAGAAGTTTTACTGAAATTTCCTTTCTTCTACTTTCCCAAGTACAAAAATTAGATGTGTATTCTGCAGTACTGAAATTTAGTTCTGAGCGTTTGCAAAAGAATCATGATAGAGTTTTTTTTAAGTACATAAACCTGAAACTGCAGGAATTACCAAAACTTCTTATCTGTTTACTAAAATGTGTCATCTTTTATCTACCAAGATAAAACCACTCATAAACCATAGGTAGGCTGTAATTCAAGGATCCATTGACTAAACTGAATTCTAATAATCCAGGGCTAGAAATTAATCTAAACGAATGGCAATTATCTCTTCACAGAGAAGATTTTCCCATAACTACAAAGGACATATCTCATGTCAGCTGGTTAGCCAGGCCCCAAAAGGAGAGTATAGGTAGTTCAACAGAAAGTTATCCTCATACCTGAAAAAATTTTTATATGAGGGGAAATTATATATGAAGGGAAAGAGAATTAATAATCATTAGCTACCTGCTATTTCAGACATTGCTGATCACTCTAGAGATATTAAATTTATAAGTGATGGCAAAGTAATCAGAAAAAACATCATAACTTTTGAAAGTAAAAAGTTGAAGAAAACTTAAATGTCTTCCAATTGAGAACTGGTTAAATTAGAGAATAACTTTATAACAGACTATTATGCAACCATTAAAAAATAAATTGTCAAATACTGCAATAACTATATATGGTAACAGATGGGTACTAGATTTATTGAGAAGATCACATCACAGGTTATATGAATGTCTAATCATTGTGTTATATACCTGAAATTAATATTTTATTATACATCGACTGTAATTAAAAATTAAAAAATAAAATAAAAGGAATTATCTCATCTATACTTTTCTAAAAGTAATAATACAGTATACATGATTCTTTTAAAAGTTTTTCATATACACATATAATTTAGATAGATAGTGATTTCTGGAAGAATACACAAGAAAATATGTTAACTCTGGAGAGTTGTAAGAAATAGCTACCCTTTTGACTGATTTAACTTTTTCCTACTTGTATGTTATTTTTATAATTGTAAAAACATGATCACTGAAACCTACATGGTGCAGAATTGTTTTCTGAGCCAATCTTTAAAACAGGTTGATATTTTTTTTTTTCCAGCTAAAACTAATCAGAACGGATTTCCTGGAGCATGAAATCCTAACTAGGTTCCCTTTTAAAATATACACTGAAGTCAGCTCCCAAGTATGACCTAACTCCGTGGAGTATTTGCATAAGCATTCCAGAATAACCAGGGTAGGTGATGCACACAATTCACTGATGTGAGCAAGGAAGCATGAAAAGTATCTACTTAGAGGTCTGGGGACTGTGTTTCATGGTTCACTGATAATGTGAATTATTATCCAAATGAGATCAGCAATTCTTAAAGATCAGGAAAAAATATCTGAAGATTTCAAATATTTATCATGAACCACAGCCTACATCTGCTCTCTAGCGATTTGGCTTCACTATTTTTTCAGATTTCATTATTCTATTTCTCTACACCTACCATCTGCAGTCATCTCCCCAACACTACCACTCACTTTTCCATGATTTCCTAGTTTCTATGATCTTTTAAGTCCTTTATCGGTCAGCTTCTACATAGCAAATGTTTTTAGTAAATGTAGTGGCAAAGGATTCTACTACTCTTAAATCTCATCACATGTCTTTTCCTATCTATACCTGAAGATAATCTCACTTCATTATGTACGCGCGTGAGCACGCGCGCGCGCGCACACACACACACACAATTATTTTCCTTCCCCATTATGGTTTCTTGCCTTTTCTTTTCCCAATGCTCCCATACCCCTTACTCTAATATAGACTGCAACCTCCCACTAGATTATTTACATTCTTGACACACCTACTTTACTAGATATATTTACATATTCCCTCTTAAATTTTTATGTGGCAGTAATCTCATTCCCTGGCCTTTAAAGGATGACTGACTCCATGGTCATTTTATAACTCAGTGACCCCGCCATCTAACATTCGTTTAGGTCAGGAACATACAATCTGCAAGTTTTTTTTGTTTTTTGGGGTTTTTTTCCTATCAAGAGCACAACATCAAGAAAACACTGAGTTGAGAAGAGCAGGACATGTTCAAATAGGACTGTCTTTGTTCACATTGCTCAGGATCTGAGAGGCTGGCAGCAACCTTTAACGCTCTACTTTTTGTGATAGATTTGCTTGCCTAGTATGGCCTTTGCTATTTACTAGACTTTTGGAGTCAGGAAGCCTTTTGTCTCTATCTAAGGTGATTCAGAGGGGCAGGACACTAATTTTACACTCAGACCACACCTCCTAAATGCATAAGAATTCAGTATATATTCTTATGGAACCCAACAGCATTCATTCCAGAGTATTCAAAAGTGCCAAAAAATCCTAAGAACTTTATCTGACAAGGTTGAATTATAACAAAATTCCAAATCAGTAAAGTGCTCTCCTCTCTGCTCTCTCAGCACTCTCCAGGTATTTATTACTCATACCCTAAACATACCCTGACCTTCCAACCTCCAACTCTTTGCTCCTACTGTCCCTGTTCTGCTCTTTAGAAGACCAGCTTGGCCTCCTCTGAGACTGAATGTCCAGGTAAAATTAAACTCTCATAATCTTTCTATCATAGTACTTTGGTATTTGATGTGAGCTGAGCTGACAATGTCTGCCGTAACTCTTTATTATCATACCTATTCAATTAGACTAATATGGCTGGCCACAGTCCCCTTCTTTCACTTTCTGTGTATATTTTCTAGCAAAATTATTTATGTTACTATCTTTCTCCTACAGAGATCTTCCAGGTTAGAGATGCAGACCTTGCAAGTTAATTTAAGCTACTCTTTAGATGATGACAAGTACTTCTTGGATTGCCTCTTTTATACAACATTTACATTTATAGGAGCCTCCAATGCTGATAGCCAAAATAATTTCACAAAATATAGCAGGTCTAAAAAAATTATTTTTAGAGTGAGACAGTCCATTAATTGTCTTTAAAAATACATCAAATATCTAGCCATTTTAGCCACTTACTTCGAGATCAGATACATCTTTATATTATGCCGGACATTGCCCAAATTTCAACTCCTCTGAAACTGAACTGATTTAGTTCAAATGCTATATTTGTTCTCCATTTTGATATGATGTATACAATCTTCATCAGTACTTATTTATACATGAACACATAAAGAATCTGGACTGTGGGTTGCACTTGGTGGGAGTTGGAGGGTGGAGGAAGCTGTGGGTGTATGATGTAGTGGCAACAGGTGTGAATGTTTCTTTTTAAATTTAGCCATTGCACTTGTCACGTTGGTCACGTTGTCTCTCAGCCATCACTTATAGCAACCACTGCTGATTTGGAAAGGATCAAGGAAAGGATGACAGAAAGGGTCGCATTTAGTAAAAGGCAAAGAGAAACAGTTTTGTTTTCTCTTCTTTAACAAAAACTAGCCTAAAGAATAAAAAGCAGCATGAGACTTGAAGTATAAAGACAGCTTATAAAAGTGAAAAGGAAAAAGAAATTTTTCAAAGAGAAAAATTTGAAACAAATCGTTTTAATTAGACACTTTAAAACCATTCCGAGTGTCAAAACTTGGGAGAAAAACTACCTAAAATTTGGCTCAGAAAATACTTAATATTAATTGAGAGTTGGGATAAGAATAGGGGATAAGACTCGGATGATTATAATTTATTTATTATTCATTCGATCAATCAGTCAAGAAAAAATGTATTGAATATCTATTATGTACCAGGCAATATGCACTAAGAGAAAATTTTCCAAAATTCACATTTTCTACATAATTTATATTTTTCTAGAATGCTCATTTAACCATCCTAACCTTAAAATTGCATCAATTCTTCCCATAACTTTGCAATCCAACATTTATATATCACTCAAAAGAATTACTGAAAGATCTCTTGAGCTATCTTGGAGCATCAATATAATATAAATTTAAAACTTGTTACTAACGTAATAATCACTCTGCCCAACAAAATTACTAAGAAGACATATGAAAAAAGTTGTAGCTTTTGCTGTCAATGCATAGTAGGGTTCGATTCTATTTAAATAGTTTCAAACTATTTCATTGCCTAGCGTATAAACAAAATTTCAGTCTCAGAGAATTGTAAGACACTGAATTCCTTTCTACATGCCTTACTTTGCTAAGCTGTATATATTAGATTGAAACAGAGCCCTTTAGCTTATGCAGCATGAGAGGGAATAACTCATTTAACAGACTTGTTAAAATTTAAGCAAGATTTATAGCATTCACAGAAGCTACTACTTTAAGACCCTGAAGCAATTAGACTTATTATCTATTCAATCAAAACATGATTATTATCAAGAAGAGGAAATTTTCACATAATACCACCACATTTTAAACCAGGATAGCATGTGAAAGGGTCCTAACTCAAAATCTTGTGTTAATTTACAAAAACAGTTATTATTGATTACCATGATGTAGAATTCACTTAAGAAGATTTGAGCAAAATTATATAAAGATTCGATGGTTCTAAAATCGACCTTTGCTGCTTTCCTATCAATTTTGTGTTTTGGAAAGTAAAAAATATAAACATAGACAAATAACTTCCTGTTTGCCAGCATGGGTTCTTATCCAAGAAATAATCCTGGGTAATTAATGAATCTTGTCAACTCCAATTTTACACATAGGTTAATAGTAACCAGGCCAATTTTGAAAAGTAAAACCCTAGTGAGTCATTTCTGGAATTCATCCTTTAAGATGGCAATTCTTAATCTTTTCATGTGATGAGCAAATTTTAACATATGCTCATCAAAACAATAGTTCACTGAAAGCATCTGAATAAATAAGATGAACTTTGATTTATACAAAATTCCAAGTGTGTTAATCATAATAACTAAATTGTACCCAGATATCTCCTTGTGTTAAAAGATATGAAATATTTCTTAAATATAATAGAAGAGCTCTTTCTGTAAATGCAGTAATCACTATCCCTGAGTTTCAAGAAATTCATTTATTATTTCAATAAGTAATGCGATTGTTAGTTGAGTTACCACAGCTAACAAAATAAAAGCTCTGGCCTCACAGAGCTTACCACATAATGATGAGAAATAAGGGAAACAGGTAAGTATTGTAGGAGGGTATCTAATCGAATTTTAAGGATATGAAAGTATCTCAGGAAAAGTAATATTTGTTGAGAACTGAAAGATTAATAGGAGTAAATCCCAGAGGGAGAGTAGTGAGATATGATACCAGAGAGGCAGCAGGAGCAAGTTATATAAAATCTTATAAACTGTATTAAGGAATTTGGATTTTATACAAAGAGCAAAGGTACGTCTTCAAGGATTTTAGAAATGGGAGAGATTAGAGAACAGATTGGAGACTAGATAGACTGAATACAGGGAAACAAATTAGGAGATCTAGGCAAGAAACACCAGTGGTATGGTTTATAGTATTGATCATGAGGGAAGAATAGACTAATTTAAGGGAGACTGTATGGAAGTTTAATCAAAAGGTATTGGTAATTGATAAGATATTAGGGGATGGGAACGAAGGTATCAAGGGAGATTTCTAGATGTCTTACTTGGGCAACTGAGTGGATGCTGATGCCACATACCAAAAAAAAAAAAAGAAAGAAAGAAATGCATCAAGAAAAGAGTTGTTGGGAGAAGATGAGTTCAGTTTTGTCAGGTGCCAAGACATCCAAGCAACAATATTTTCAGACAAGTGGTTATTTGAGTCTGAGACTCACGAAGGACATTTGGGCTATATAGATATGGGGATCGCCTCCATATAGATCGATAATTGGTAATTAAAGCCATAGAAATGGATGATAACACCCAGGATGGGTATGTAGAAGAAATGAACATCTAAGTAAATGAACAAATAAAAACACAAGTTTTAATAAAATCTAGAAAACATTTTTAACATTTGCACAAGACTTTTTCAGGTAACTGATATTCATGGGCCTTAGATAATTAGTGGGCATGATTTGTTTGTTTTTAAAAAATGTCCTGGTTTCTTGAAGAATTTTTTTTATCTACTATCAGATTCTTATTTTGTTACAATGACAATATTTGTAAAGTTCCCCAGCTGAGTTATAATACCTCAGAAAGAATGCATATATACTTGGCATAGTTCCTTGCACATAATTAATGCTTAATAAACATGTGTTCTAAGAGATTTATAAAATGAATGGATAAATGCATGAAGAAAATAGGTATTCAAATTTTCTCACAGTAGAGTATAAACTCTACTTCATTGCTCTTATGGTTGCGGAGGTACTACAATAAGAACAATATGGTAATTCAGTCCCTAGGGCCATTTAATCGAAGGAAGCACATCTGAACTAGTAAGGCTGCCGAGGCATATATTGACACAGAGCTAGGGTAATATATCCAATAAGGATATGTCCAAAATATACAGTCTCATAAATCAATAAGAAAAAGACAGTAACCCAATAGAAAAATGGGCAAAAGACTTAAACAGATAATTCACAAAAGAAGAGGTCAAAATAACCAGTAAACAAATGGAAAGATACTTGACTTCATTCCTCATGAAGAAAATGTAAATTAAAAACCACAATGCAATGCAAAGCTTAAAGTACTTTAAGCTTACCAGAATAGTCAATATTAAAAAAAAAAAAAAAAAAAAAAGATGAAAAATACCAAGTTTTAGTGAGGATCTGGAGCAATCTCGACCTTCATATGCTGCTGGTGGGAGTACAAATTGGTACAACCATATATCAGTCACAGTACAATCAGGAGACAGAAACCACATGGATTACTTGAACAGAGACAATTTAATATAAAGAATTATTAATAAGGGCTTTGTCTCTAAGTTTTAAAAATTCTAATCATTTTCCTTTGTTTTCTCAGCCTTAGGAATTGTAGCTGCTTCCTACAGTTGCTACTTCATGATTCATTCAAGTTTTCTTTCTATACTTGCAGTTACTAAATTAACATCTTTATAGCTACTTAATAATTAAATTATCTCTATTTAGATAACTGGTATGATTTTTGTCTCCTGACTGATACAGAATTGGTATCAGAGTGATCCAGGAAACAGACCGGGAAATACAGGATGTAATGATTGTTGTTAGTAATAAATGACATGCGGTATTGCACATTTAATCAAATTATCACCTATAGGTGAATATGATTAATTGACTAATGAAACAAATGTCTTGGGTGTCCAAGTGGCTGCTATACTTTACCAATAAGGCAATAATAATGGTTTCTAGAATCCTTCTGTGGCCTTCTGGGACCCAGATATCTAAAGAGGTAGATTCTCCTGTTACTGAGAGTGGAGGTACAGCAGCAAGAGTATTAAGATTAAAATTGTACAACTCTTATCCTGGTAATCAGCAATGATCTTCCCACATACTATGGGAGTAGCTCAGACTTGGAAGTCCTTCTGTGAAACTACTCTGTGCACATTGGAGGGATAATTGAGTTACTAAATTCAAAACTGGCCAAATTTCTAAAGCAAATATTTCTATTATAAACAGAAAAAGATAGAGATTGAAATATGAAAATAGAAAGCACCTTGGAAATAATCTAGTTCTATTCTCTGGAGAAAAAAATTTTAAGGACACCCAGAGAGGTGACTGACTTAGTCAATTAAGAATTAATTTAGTAGCAGAGCTAGGATGAATAATACCATCACCAAGTACTGAAGATTTACTAGGTATCAGGCAGTGTGCCAAGTGCTTTAATATGTGTTAGTTCATTTAATGATCTCATAACTTTGTGGCATGGATATTAACAGCCACTTTTACAGATGAGGAAATCGAGGTTAATTAATTTGTCCTAATTCGGGATCCAAACCCAGAAATGAAGGACTCCATTCCCTACACTCTTAACCTCTTATGTAATCCGCATCCCTAGAAGTCAACACTCTTGATCGGCAGTTCAATATGTACTCTTTAAGCTACAATTCAGTATTTTAAAAATTGCTTTTTCTGCCCCCAAACGATTCAGTTTGCGATGGGAAAAAAAGCAACACAGAAGGCTAGACATGAAAAAGACTTGACAGGTTCTCTAATTCAGTCTCTCGGTCTACAGTGATGTCATTGAGGTCTAAGCATGTAACTAATTGACTTTCTCAAGTCACAAAAGTATTTAGTGGTGGAGGCAGAACTATAATCCAAGCTTTCTAATACTCAAGGAAGTTCTCTTTTCATTATAATATCATAAAATCTGCCCCTCCCACATTCTATTCTTTCAGAGATGTGTATTGATATAGGGTCCAAAGGTTTTGTTGACTCTAAAAATGGGAAGGCTGATATGAGATATGCAGAATTATTCACTAAATGTACACAGCTTCTACTTCCTGGCCCGCATTCAATGCTGCTTCCAGTTTTATACATTAGCAGAGTGGGCAGTTACTACATACTATGTGAAAAGTCCTCTCTGTTTTCAAATTCCTTCTCTACATTACCTTTGCCTTGATACCTAAAACCCTCACATTGTTTGCTCCTTTGTGTTGAAACACTGAAAATTTTTGTTAAAATGTGGAAAATATAACTAAAGGAAAGTTTTATCCATTGTTTAGCTGGAATTTGTTTATACAATTAGCACTCCTCTCTTAGAACAGTCCTGAAGGGGTGGAACCCTGGAGATTAGGATGTTCATGATGGGACAAAATGGTGTAGGATGACTTGAAAGGTGTGAGGTCCATCACCATGGGAACTGCTATGACAGGTTGTGGCCATATGAAGTCAGAGTACCTGGGTAAAGTGGAAAGGAACTGAAAATCAAGAGATGGTACAGAAACGAGGTGAAGAATGAAGCATCTTTGTACGTATTTTTTTTTTAAATGTCTTCTTCTGCACATCTAGGAGAAGGGAACACAGACTAGATTCCTACCCCCACTGGCCTTTTGTATACTGGACAACCATTTGTGACAGACTCGTGTAAATCACATCCATCATAACATTGCTGAGGGGCTGCCCTTCCCACCACACCTGCTTTTGCTAGCTAATGTTTTCCCAGGATAGCCACAGAAAAAGAACTAACGTGGCCGCAGCCCTCGGTGGGTTTACTGAGCCCCTACCCCACCATCTTCACAAAAAAACTCGCAGGATTAGATATTATTTTCCCAACTTTACAGATGAAAAAAATAATGTCCCAAAGAGTTTAAGTAGCTTCCCTAAGGCACATAACTAAGAAATTATTCAAAGAGGCTAAGAATTGTATTATGTGCAGAGCTGAATCAAATTGAGGTCTGTCTGACTCATGCTTATCTTTGTCTCACTACACCACGCCCCTTCACAGAAAATTGCTTCCTAGAGTTTCTGTAGTGGTACATTTCAGTTAGACCAACTTTACTGTACTGCGTTGACCTTCAACAGTCTAATCTATCACAGGTAAGAAAACAGGTTTTTCATTTGTAAGTAGACCATCTGACAGGCAGCATATGGAAGCAGACCCTTTGACAAGGTCAAAAGAAGGTTAATTAAGTCTAGATTTAAAAATATTTTTTAATCTGAAAGAAATACTGTTAGTGGTAATGTTGACTACTAGCTACTAACAAAGTGTTGTGTTGTGTGCTATATAAACATTGCATTATAACATCTTGTTTAATCCTCACAATATCTCTAGGAGGAAAATACTATACTTATCCCCACTTTTCAGATGAGAAAACTGTGACATTGAGAAGTAACTTGCTAAAGATCTTCTGGCTGGTAAGTAGTAGGGCCAAGATATGAATCCAGGATGTCTAATACCAAAGTCCACACACATAGCTTACTCTTTCATACCACTTGCCATGGTATGGAACAGTTCAGGACATGATGAAAATCTCAGAGTAAAGCTTTAGAAACTTATTAGCTCAAAAGTAATCACTACGAGCCCATAGAGTAGCATCATGATAAAAATAGATGTGTGCTAACTATAATTGAAAGAAAAAAACTCATTGAATTGTACAATGCAAATATGAGCAAGTAATTGTCTATTATATTTCAATAAATCTGGAAAAAAATTAAAAATAAATAAAAATAAAATAAAGATTAAAAATAGAAATAAAAAGGAGATTTTGTGTTTTTAAACAATTTCTTTGGTATGTTTTGGTGTACTAGATGATCAACATTTTTTAGGTAAATGCCATGTCTTTGACTTTTTTGTTTCCTTCACTCACGTTTTTGAATCATCATTAGATGATATTGAGCATTTACTATGGAGAGAGTATTATAATACCTAATATTGAGCTTGGTGCATAGTGGAGAATATTGACATGTGTATTAAATGATTGATTAAAGAAGGCAAAGGCTTTATCTGAAGTTCTCTAGATGTAGGCCCATAAGAATTAACCATAAATTATTTTGATAATTTAATCACTAAATCACTAAGACAATATTCCACTGGGTAGGAGTTGAGTTAGAATTTATGTTTAGTATGACAACATTGAATTGGTGGTAGTCGGCAAATGCTCAATAATTATAACCTTTTTAGAGAATAAGTCAATTGAAGATAATACTTGCTTTTTATCTAAAATTTTAAAAGCTCTCTAATATCTCATATTAGACCACACTAATATCTAAAATTTGTAGCTCAGTTTATTCATTAGTATCCTCTACCTTGTTTCAGAAAGTACAGATAATCCTTTATTTACAGCAAGTCAGCTCACAGTTCTCACTTCAGGATTCTGCCTGCAATCATATCATTGACTCATAGGACCTTGGTGAATGCAAAACAAACAGTCATATTGCACAGACACTTTTGAGGAAATGCATTTCTACCTTATTGTAACAAAAAGACCCAAACATCTAATGTCTAATGTCTATACTTTCCCGAAAAAATATATAAGAAAATTAGGGATGCAAAACAAATGTTCCTGCATTCATCTCTCAAAAAGCCATCAGGTAGCCTAAAGTTTATCTAGTAATTGCCTCAAAGGTAAAATTAAAATATTGCTATCGTCTTCTGTGACATAGCAGAACAGATATTAGCAGTGGTCTTGGAGAACTAAATTTTAAACTCAGGTCTAACCACTATGCAATCTGTGTGTACTTAGGCAAGACACTTAACCTCTGCTATTAAACATATAATGTTTAAATAATATTCTCTTTTCTGGTTTGCTATAGAAATTTTTTAAAAATGCACATAAAGCTATGTGACGCCCTAAAAAAAAAAAAGCTTAATTAAAACCAGAAATATTATGTTAAAGATGTTTTTCTTCTTTTTAAAACAGGTTTAATAACATGTATACTTCCTATACATGGGAGATATCTAGTGAAACTGAGTATCTCCAAAGACATTTCTTCATTAGCTAATTTCTTATTTAAAAAAAAAAAACTAAAAAAAGAATTATGAATGGATTATTATTCATTTGGCCTTTACCTTTCTGGAGTTCTGATTTCTATAAAGAGTTTTGCCATCGAGGAAGTCTATGTAAGCTTTATATCCCTTCCAACAGTGCAAAAGGCTCATGTCCCTGAAAATACATGAGAAGAGTATCATGTGTCAGTTCGTATAATGAGAACTTATCTCTCTGTATTGTATCTCTTAGAATATTTTTCATTTGATGAAAAATTTCTTGATTTCTGAATTATGACTGATCTCATTCATCTAAATTCACAAGGTAAAGCAACATATGTCTTAAATGTAGGGCAAAAGATGACTCCCATTTTTCTCTTCTATTTTTAACTCTCTTCCTCTGGCCTATTCTCAGAGCTTGGAATAGACTACATTACCGGTCAGATTGACATAACAGACCAGCCAACTATCGAAAAACTGAGCTCTCTAGCCTGCTGATTCACATCTTCTTTAAGCAAACAGATGATTGTTTTTAACTTGTGATGTCTTTTTTTCTGACTCCTAATTGAGCTTCAGTCAACCAAGATCTTTTTTAAATACTTAAATAACAGAAGGAATGACAATGCCCAAAAAGAATTTCAATTTGAGAATTTTTCCTCCTGAGGTAAGCCAAAATATGAATTATTCTGTCTATCTATAATGAAAAGTTAACTGAACTAATGCCAGTTAGTCTCTAATAGCATTAGGCTGCCACTTTTTGATAAAGTTTAGTAATTTAGTCCTACAGCTTAATGGCAGGATCAATGGACAGGCAGCTAGAAGACTTGGACTCTGTTTTCAGTTCTAGCACTGGCTCATTACCATTACTTTACCCTTACCATCTTCTATTATTGCTTGGAATCTTAATTATATTAGCAGTACAGAATGATCTGGAAAAACCACCCTGTAATCTAACATGTAAGAGGATGCAGCAGTCTTATGTCTACAATTGATGTACCATTGTGGTCTCAGGCAAAAAAAAAAAAAAAAAAAAAAAGTCTAATTTGGTGCCTCAATTTCTTTTTTTGTAAAAACATGATAAATTATTTGCTCCTCTTTCCCCCCTCAATTTCCTCACAGAAATCAGTAATGGAAATGGTATTGATGCTATAAATGATTTCTGATCTCTCCAGACTGTTGCTACATTTAAAAAAAAAAGTTCCATTTATTATTTTGACTGTCATTTTTAGGTACTTAGTGCTCCCTGAGTTTGAGCTATTATCTTTTCTATTTGTATAACTGTTTATACAGTCATTCTTTGCAGAACCTATGCAGAAATAAAATATTCTTTAAGGAAAGAAAATTATTCCACAAAATTTGTTCATTCTGGTCATTAAAAATTCTTCTAATTCACATTATCACCCCTAATCATCTTAACTTGAAGGAGATAGCTTATTAATTCAGAGCTGTCTATTGCCATGTTGTCTAGGTAGCAAATACCAGCTAACAAATGAGGATACCACTCAGTTGATCCTACGTATTCCAGGATTTTTGTAAAGTGCTCAAGAAAAGTGTGTAAGTAGTGAGGAATCTAACAATTGTTGACAGATGGCTTCTAATTTGTTTAGTTTTGTGCGTGTCAAGCCTAAGAATTTTATAGGGATATTCACCAGTCTCCTGTAGATAATAGGACAGTTGATAGATAATAAGTAATATCCTAATTGTTAAAAGAATTATTATCCTTACAATGCCCATTTTAATTTTTAAAGATTGCGATGATAATGTACTTTGTTATGCAATCTCTTTGTCACATTAAAGTACTAACAGAGCCAAAGTTCAGACAGTGAAGGAAAAATTTCTGGGACTGAGACATGAACTCATATTAGTTCAAAGATGGGTCTGAAACTGAAAGATCGATTTACAGGATAAAAGGAATAGAGGAACATACATACCAAAAATCTCAGCCAAGGAAGACTTAAGATGCAGAGTTGGGTTGGTAACTGACAGAGATCCTTGTAGGCAGGTCAGAACTAGTAAGGCCTGGTGACAATTATTGGGGATTAGTTACTACAAAACTGGAGTCCAAAGGCAAGGAGTCCAATTACATTTAGAAAACGTATAAACTCCTTGAGGACATATCTTCATCTATTCATTCAATAAATATACATTAAACACTTTTCCGTATATGCCAGACAATATTCTAGACATTGGGGAATCAGCAGTGAAAAAAATAAAGTTCGCTGATCTTGTGCAGCTTATGTTCTAGTTGCATGGGTGGGGAGAATGGACAAATAAATAAGAAAGAATATAGTATGTCAATAGAAATAAGTCTATGGAGAAAATATAAATGGGGAGTGCTAGGGGTAGGAAAATAAAGTCGTGGAGAAGACCTCGCTGAGATGGCATATAAGCAAAAATTTGGACAAGAGGGAAGGAGAGAGTCATGCAGATATCTAAATAAGAGTGTTCTATATAGAGAATACAGCAAATGCAAAGACCCTGAGGCACATTCCTCATAGCACAAGAGGCCATCACAGTTGGAGCAAAGTGAGAAAGGGGGAAGAGTAGTAGAGGATGTCAGAAAAGTAAGGAGAGAGAAAACAATAATGTGTATCCTGAAGATCATTGTGAGGAGCCTGGCTTTTACTTTGAGTGAGATGAGAAATTTTCTGAGAGTATTCAGCAGAAGAAAAGCACAACATGACTCACAGTTTAAAAGGATCAGTCTATTGTTTTGAGTCTAGATCATAGATGAGCGAGAATGGACATAAAACCATTTAAGATACTATTTCAATAATCCAGGTTTAAAAAAAGTAGCTCAGAGAGGTTGGTGTAGTTGGCGGAGTAAGAAATGGTTGGAATACAGATATATTTTGAAAGTAGAGCCATCAGGATGTGCTAATGAATTTGAAATTGAATATGAGAGAAAGAGAAAAGTCAAAGATGACACTAAGATTTTTGGCCTGAAAAACTGGAAAATTGAAATGCTATTTATTGACATGGGGAAGACCGTGGGAAGAGTCTTAACCTTCTATGCATCCTCCTGGACTAACATAATGCCAGACATGCAAGAATATTCAGTGAATACCAATAACCTAATTATTGAAAGTAGAGCCATCAGGATGTGCTAGTTATTCTGAATCTAGTTTCTGTATATTTGAGATCAGAGTTTTTCTAAATACAGACTGACTTGTTAGAGTCACTAAACTAGGCCTTGGTTCTAGATTCAAGAACAAAGTTAAAATTATTGGTGTGCAAGAGTTAATTAATACTAGCTAGCAAGAGCCAATTGCTAAATTTTCAGGATATTGCAAGCCAGGTATTAAACATAGTCATTATTTAAAATTAAGTTATATACACTTACAGCCAGTAAAGTTTGTTAAAACAAAGATAAAAATACTTAAAATTCAACACTTCCTAATTATTTTACTAGTATTTATGCTCTGGTTATTTATGTGCATTGTATCTGTATGATAGAAACGCTATATAACGGTGTGCTGTTGTGCACCTCTTCCCAACTCTATGTTTAGTGGCATTGTGTTGGTAGCTTTAAATTAGCCACAGTGTCAGTATCTGCAATCCAGAAATTGGCAAATGCTACAGATGAGGCCTCCCCCACTCTGCCTCTGCCTCCAGAACTGGTTAAATCTATAAGTGGGAATTTAGCTGTGCCAGTTCTGAAGGCAATGATAGGGGCGTGCAAACTGTTATGTATTTTATAAATGTATACATGTACAAGCGCTGCACACAAAGTGTAATAGTATGCTTATACAGGAGGTCTTTCCTGTTCAGGCGAGGGAAGGTTGGGGATTGAGGTATTGTAGCAGGTGACAGATACACAAAGAATTCCACATAGGGAAACAAAGTCCTAAATTATTGACCAAACTGGTAATTGCTAACAGAGATTATTATCTACATTCAAACAATGCCTTCATAGTATTAAACCTGGAACAAACTACAAACTGTTTAAGGGAGAGTAACAGCATTAGACTGTTTATTTGTTTATCTTATATTATACAAGATGAGGAGAAAATGCCATAAGTAGTGACTCCATATTTGCGAGACTTTCTTATCCCCAAAATCTTATATTACATTGTTAGGCCTTGAAAAAAAAATTAAGGATACTAAAGACTAACGATTCCTGTGAGGCAGCTAGAAAAACAGTACAGTTTAGTTTAATTTTTTTCATTTTCAAAGAATGAAGACAGAATTCAAGGAACATAAATGAGTTGTTGAGGATAATAGAGTGAATGAGACAATTAGGGAAGTAAAAGTACATATATAACAATGCAACAATGAAAAAACATACAATCCAGTTAAAAATGGGCAGAAGACCTGAATAGATATTTCTTCAAAGAGGAAATACAGATGACCAATAGACATATGAAAAGATGCTCAAGGCCACACTAATCATCGGAGAAATGCAAATTAAAACCATAATGAGATATCACCTCACACCTTTCAGAATGGCTATCATCAATAAATCAAAGAACAAATGTTGGCGAGGATGTGGAAGAAAGGGAACCCTCATACACTGTTGGTGAGATTGCAAATTGGTACAGCTACTATGGAAAACAGTCTGGAGAGTCCTCAGAAACTAAAAAAGGGTGTACCTTTTGACCCAGCAATTGCACTTCTAGGTATTTATCCAAAGAAAATCAAAACACTAATTTGTAAAGATCTATGCATCCCTATGTTCATAGCAGCACTTTACAATAGCCAAGATATGGAAGCAACCTAAATGCCCATCAACAGATGATTAGATAAAGAAGTTATAGTTCATATACACAATGGAATATTACTCAGTCATAAAAAAATGAAATCCTAGCATTTGCAATGACATGGATGGACCTAGAGGTTATTATGCTAAGTGAAATAAGTCAGACAGAGAAAGATAAATACCATATGATTTCACTTATATGTGGAATCTAAGGAACAAAAAGAAGAAACAAATGGAATCCAGACTCAAAAATATAGAAGACAACCTGATCACAGCCAGAGAGAGGGGTGTTGGGGGCTGGGAGAACGGGGTAAAGGGTTAAAGAAGTACAAATTAATAGCTGATAGATAGTCACAGGGATGGGCAGCACTGCTTGAGGAATGCAGTCAGCAGTAATATAATGACGAGGCACAGAGCCAGAGGAGAGAAAGAATAATCAGGGAGATTGTTTCATAAACTGTATAAATGTCTAACCAAAGTACTGTATACTTGAAACTAATAATAAAATAAAATAAATTTAAAGCATATATGTGTGTATATATTTTTATATATTTAAACATAAATGTACACACATACATATATACATATATGACAAGCAAAAATGAAAAAGCACGGCATTTAGTAATTCATTTTTTAAGAGAAGCAGGAATAAAAACATATATTAATTACAAAAATGACAATGGAAACAAGAACTTGAAAATAACAAAGATGACTATAAAAAAATTCATCTTTTCGATCCCATTTTTCCCAAATCTTTACACTTTACTGATTCTTAATGTTTTCAAAACTGTTCTTTTTTCCTCTTCCTTGAATATATTTATTCTCCATCTCCCATTCTCCTCCACAGAATTTTTGTTCAAAGTTTTAATCTTCTTTATTAATGTTTTTGCAAAATTGTTTTCTAATCCTCAGTAAAACTTCATATTTAGCTTAACCACTTGGTCTGAACATTAGTCCTCCCCAGACATAGTTATGGATATGAGGATATAGACTTATTGGGCCAAAAAATAGGAACATTTTCATGGCTTATGAGTTTATCAAGACTTTAGTAATGTATGGATGTAACTTTCATTGTACCCTTGCTTATTTGATATGATTGTATAAAATATTTACTAATTTCCTAAATGAAGACAGATACTTTATTATTGCTTTAGTTTGTACTTCTTTGGTTAGTAGTGAAACTCAATATTTTTTCTACATGCTTGTTCACTAATATTATGTCATTTACTGTCCAGTTCTTTGAGGCCTAGTATACTTTTATCAATTCATATGAGCTCTTTATATAAGAAAGATAAGAGTCCTTTACATTTAGTAGCTTTTCCAGATACTTCCCATTGTCATTGCCTATTCATTTTGATTACTTTAAAAAATCTGTTCATATTTTCCTTTAATTAAAAATATTGATGCTCAGTATAAATAATAATCACCTCCCAGAGGCTTATATATATTTTATTCTATTTTCTTCTAATTTTTAATTGTTTAATATTTTATATTTAATTAACACTTATTCTTCTCAAACTATTTCAAAAAATTCAGAAGGAGGGAAGGCTTTCAAGCTCATTTCATGAGGTCACCATTACCCTGATTTCAAAACCAGACAAAGACATTACAAAAAAAATTATTGGCTGATATCCCTGATGACCAAAGATGCAAAAATCCTCAACAAAATATTAACAAACCAAATTAAGCAAGACATGATGATCAAATTTGATTTACTCCTGGGTTGCAAGATTGGTTCAATATCCACAAATCAGTTAACATGATAAAGCACATTGACAAATTGAAAGATAAAAGTCATGTAATTATATCAATAGATACAAAAATGAAAGCATTTGAAAATATACAGCACCCACTTGCAATAAACATTCTCAGCAAAGTAAGAACAGAGAAAATATACCTCAACATAATAAAGGCCATATATGACAAACCCACAGCTAATATCATACACAATGGGTAAAAGCTGAAAGTATTTTCCTTAAGATCAAGAACAAGACAAGGATGTCCACTTTTACCACTCTTATTCAACATAGTATTAGAAGTCCTAGCCACAGCAATCAGACAAGAAAAAGAAATAAAAGGCATCCAAATGGGAAAAGAAGTAAAGCTGTCATAATTTGCAGATGACATAATATTATATATAGGGAACCCTAAAAATTCCACCAAAACACCATTAGAACTGATAAATGAATTCAGTAAAGTAGCAGCATTGAAAAGTTTGTTACATTTTTATACACCAATAATGAACTATCAGAAACAGAAATTAAGAAAACAATCCATTTACGATTGCATCTCCCCAAAATAAAATACCTATGAATAAATTTAACCAAGGAAGTAAAAGACCTGTACTCATAAAATTATAAGACAGTGAAGAAAGAAATTGAAGAAGATACAACTAAATGAAAACATACACTGTGCTCATGGATAGGAAGAAGTAGCATTATTAAAATGTCCATACTACACAAAGCAATCTATAAATTCAGTGCAACCCCTATCAAAACATCAATGGCATTTTTCACAGAACTAGAACAAATAATCCTAAAATGTATAAGGAACCATAAAAGACCTTTAAGGCAGTGGCAATCTTGAAAAGGGAAAATAAAGCTGAAGATATCAAACTACCTGATATCCGACTATACTTCAAAACTATAGTAATCAAAACAGCATGTTGCTGGCATAAAAATACACATAGATCAATGGAACAGAAGAGGCCAGAAGTAAATCTACTCCTATATAGTCATTTAATCTATAACAGAGGAGGCGAGAATATACAATGGGGTAAAGACAGTCTCTTCAATAAAGTGTTGAGGAAACTGGACAGATAACATGCAATAAAATGAAATTGGGCCTCCTTCTTATATCATATACAAGAATAAACTCAAAATGAATTAGAGATTTAAATGTAAGACCCCAAACCATAAAACTACTAGAAGAAAACAGAAGCAGTAAACTCTCTGACATTGCCCTTAGTAATACTTTTTCTAATAAATCTTCTCAGGCAAGGGAAACAAAAGAAAAAATAAACAAATGGGACTACATCAAACTAAAAAGTTTTTGGACAGGATACCATCAACAAAACAAAAAGGCAACCTACCAATTGTGAGAAGATATTTGCCAATGATACATCTGATGAGGAGTTAACATCCAAAATTTGTAAAAAAAAAAAAAAAAAAAAAAAAAAAAAAAAAAAACTCATACAACTCAACACCAAAATAACAAACAATCCAATCAAAAAAATGAGCAGAGTACCCAAACAGGCATTTCTCCAAAAAAGTTATAGAGATGGCCATTAGTCAGCTGAAAATATGTTCACCATCATTAATCATCAGAAAAGGCAAATTAAAACCACAGTGAGAAATCACCTCATACTTGTCAGAATGGTTATCACCAATATATCAAAAAACGAGTGTTGGCGAGGATGTGGAGAATAGGGAACCTTCATGCACTATTGGTGAGATTGCAAATTGGTGCAGCCACTATAAAAAACAATTTGAAGTTTCCTTAAAAATTAAAAATAGAACTACCTTATGACCCAGCAATTACACTTCTGGATATTTATACAAAGAAAACCAAAATACAAATTCAAAAAGATATAGGCATTCCTATGTTCACTGCAGTGCTATTTACAGTAGCCAAGAAGCAACCTAAGTGATCATCAATAGATAATTAGATAGGAAAGGATGGTACATATCTATAACAAAATATTACTTAGCCATAAAAAAAATAAAATCTTATCATCGAATCTAAAGGGTATTATGCTAAGTGAAATAAGTCAGAGCGAGAAAGACAAATATCATATAATTTCACTTACATGTGGCATCTAAAGAACAAATAAATGAACAAACAAAACAGAAACAGACTCATAGATACAGAGAGCAAACTGGCAATTGCCAGATAGGAGCAGATTTGGGAGGCTGAGTGAAAAAGACAAAGGGATTAAGAAGTGCAAATTAGTAGTTACAAAATAGTCATGGGGATATGAAGTGCAGTGTAGGGAATATAGTCAATAATATTGTAAGTGCCACATGGGTACTAGATTAATCGAGGGCATCGCTTCATAAATTATATAAACGTCTAACCACTATGCTGTACACCTGAAACAAATACAAAATAATACTAAATGTAAACTCTAATTGAAAAACAAAAATTTTAAAAAATATATCTTATATCTACTCTTTAATTCATCTGGAATTTATGTATAAGAAGATAATTTAAATTATTTTTTTCCAAATTGAAAACCATTTTGGAATGGTCCTTCCGTTCTCTACTGATTTATGAAATTCTCTGTATCACACATTAAGTTCCTACATATAATGGAACATACATATATATAATATGTATTTCTGCGCTATGCTGTTTTTATTAATATGTCTTCTATTATTTTCGTTCTTATTCTCCCAGGTCAAGTTTTAGAATCATTGTCTCTGTTACAAACGCTTTGATAATTACAATAGTCCTTTTTTAAAAAATAAAACAATAGCTATTTCTCTAATATTACTAATTATATTAACAATTACTAATTAGGTTAACCATAAGTTAAGAAGTGTTAAAGTTAACTCATGCTGTTGAATACTACAGTGTTATCTGAAACACTTTTATGTCTCAGAAGACTGATGAAAAAAGATTTTTTTAAGACTTGTAAGTGACAAAAACACTTATGCAAAGTTCTCCCTGGGAAGCTATTTTGTAATTTGAAAAAAATATATTTCTCTTTGAAGCAAGTAAACACAAAGAATAAAACCCAAAGTGGTTGAATATATAAATGTACATGCCTTTGAGTATATTGCGTATTTTATAATAAACCTTTCATAATGATCCAGAAACTTAGGCCTAAACATTGTGAACAATTTAACAATTGAGCTACTTGTACTGATTGTCCTAATTCAAGTTATTTTCTACATACCTTAATTTGCCTAAGTATACTTACAGCTTCCTGAAAGTTAAGAAGAGATTTTCTTTTTGAAATTTATTTTTTCTTCAAAAATGATAGAGTTCTTAGAAACCATATTGAAATTAAGAGCAATCAAGAGCTTCTATAGTCTAATTATAATAAATAATTCTTATTACTTAAAAAACATTAAAATTGCACTCCCATGTTCATTTCAGCATAATTCACTATATATTATATATATACATATATATAATACACATATGTATACAATGAAATATATTATTCAGTCTTAAAAAAAGAAATCTTATCATTTACTACAATATGGACAAAAGTAGAGGACATTATGCTAAGTGAAATAAGCCAGATGCAGAAAGACAAATACTGCATGATTTCAATTATATGCAGAATCTGAAGTAGTAGAACTCATAGAAACAGAAAATAGAATAGTGGTTGCTAGGGGCTGGTGGAAAGGGGAAAATGGAGAGATGTTTGTCAGGGGTTACAAAGTTTCAGTTATGCAAGATGATATGTTCTGAAGATCTAATGTACAACAATATAACTATATTTAACAATATTGTATATTTGAAATTTGCTGAGTATAAATCTTGTGTTGTCACCACACACACACATACACACACACACACACACAAAGGTAATTAGGTGAGGTAATGGATGTGTTAATTACCTTGATCGTGGTGATTATTTAACAATGTATACATATATCGAATCATCAAGTGGTATACCTTATATATGTACAATCTTTACATTGTTCATTATACCTTAATAAAGCTGTAAAAAAAGGAAAAGTTAAATTCCATTGTCCTAATATGGACTATTAAGCGCAGATGAAAGGTAACAGATAAATTTAAGTGTTTTCTTAGGAGTCTATGGTAATGCTTTGGAGTCTTATTCACAGTGGTTTCTAATAATGTTTATGTTTCTTTATTATGTGTCAGTGGCGTTGGCTCTCCAAAATAAACAGGAAACTGGACTTGCTCAATAGCAATAGAGCCATTCTTGATAAATAGGAGGAACAGGCATGATAGGGAACTCACAAAAAGCAGCTTTACATGTCCTACATCTCTTTTTCAAAATGATTCTATCAAATATTCATGATACCACTGGTTTCCATTATAACTGGCTCCCATATCAAAAGAAATCAGCCATGTTGGAAAAGAATGTCTAGGGTCCAAAAATTATTAATTTATATGTTCTCTTACATCATTTATAAAGTCTTTGAGATACAATTTCATTTTCTCATCTTGTTTTGTAAGCTCTTATTTACAAAACATATATCTTCTTCTTTTGATTTGTCATGTTTCTTTACCCTGACTATTTATACATTTTCTAGATCTCTGTAATTACATGATTTCCGGTTGCTGAGCCTTGCTTTGTTATCTTAATAAAGCATACATGGT
Organism: Rousettus aegyptiacus; assembly: GCF_014176215.1. NCBI lineage: Eukaryota > Metazoa > Chordata > Mammalia > Chiroptera > Pteropodidae > Rousettus > Rousettus aegyptiacus. The sequence continues at coordinate 14,325,393 of NW_023416309.1, forward strand.
GTTTGTTGTGGAACTGGGTTTACTCGTGCCATTGAACAACCGCACCCTTACAATTAGAGCTTTGGTAGTCATCAGAGAGTGGTACAGTAAGCACCAAAATATTATGCCACAGGAAATGTGATTTTTGAATGAATCTGTAAACTAGCCAAGAGAGTCACTGAACACTAAGAGTGTGGTGCTTACTCTTAATCTCTATGAAATTAATAAGCTTGAAATTTGATTACGAAAGATCTCATGATTACAAAAGTACTACTCTATGCTTTTGACAGCTCAGAAAAGTTTATTTCCTCCTCCCTCACCCCAACCATTAACTTGTAACCTTCTGAATTGTACTGGGCAAACTTAGAATAAAGGGATCCTTAGGGAAAAATGATAAGGAATCAGTCAATACAAGATTTAGTGCTTTTTCAGAAACAAAAGCTTGTAGGAGCTATCTGCATCGAGTGTGGTTAAATAAACTATAATTAACTTACACAAGAAATATTATATAATCATTAAAATAATGAGGCAAATCCATTTTTATTAACATGGAGAGATGTCTATGATACATAAATGGATTAAAGAAGCTTATAAAAACATATCTCAGTTTTGTTTAAAATAAGGAAAAAATAGTACTTGTATATATGCATGGGAAGATGCATATCAAAAAGATAGTTTGTGAATGAATATTGAACTCAATATATCTTTAATTTTCTTCGTACTATTTTGTTTTTTCCAAATTTCTTACAACGAGCATTTATTTCTTTCATAATCAGAAAAAAACAAAAAGGATATTACTATTTTAAAAAATAGCATATATGAGAAGATCAGATTTTCTCTCTTATTCTCTCCATCTTTTAATTTTGCTTGTCTCTAATTGGCTTACTGCTACATATAGGTTCACTACAAAATACAGATTCTAGTCTCAAAGTGGGAAAGATGACAGCAGCTGGTCCAAACTCCAGACTCTATCCACAATTGACTCCAGCAGGCTGAGACAATATTTCCTGTTGTTAGTACACACAAACCCAGGGAAAATCCCTGAGAATGAAAATCTATCTCTGGAAGCAGAGGGCAGTGAATGATCGAAGAAAGAAACAGGCTATTCCAGTCTGGCAATTAACAGAGTTTATTAAGGAAAATTTACACACATGGCATGTCTTAGGCAGCTGCAAGATGAAGCAGATAATCCTCTACCACTTGAATGACACCAGAAAATTATATAAGGTAAAAAAAAAAAAAAGTGGGAGAATAGTCATGGTATTAATACATGAATGCTAAGGTTCAGAAATTACCTTCATGCTTGATCTGGTCAGGACAGTAACCTGTTCCAGGAATCAGCACATAGCAGGAGGCAGGGGAGGGTTGCTGATTTATGTTAGAATGAACATTGATTATAAAAAGACAGTCTCTAAGAGGTTTTTGAAGTAAGCAATCTTCATTCTGGCCTGGGTACAGCTCATAGGTTAGACAGCAGTCACGTCATAGAACACTCTCTCCTCCACACCTGTTGGCTTCAGCAGAAAAGTAGGGCAGACTGATTGTCTTGACTTGGATTAGGAACCAAAATGTAGAGGGGAGTGAGTGGGAGTGGAGAGGAGAGGTAATTTTCTGATAGGACAGGTCTTGATAACATTACACTCCCTATAGCCAAGGAAGAGAGAGAGAGTCCACATTGAATCAAGCCCAAGAGAGAAGAGGAGTTTTATCATCTGAAGCCAGGAAGAAGTGATGCTGAAGAAACTAAAATAACAGATATTCATTACAATATTCATTCTAGACTCTCATAATAATAATATTGAAGTTCTTAAAGAAGTTCCCACAGAGTTTTTAAGTGCTTAAAAATTAGAAACTACCATTCAATATGTAGACCACAATACTTATCCATTCAGTAAATATTCATCATGTGTCTACTATGTGCTTAGTAGATGAGCTCAGATAAGCTGGAAATAAGAAACAAACAAAATACCCCTGTCCTCATGGATCTTAACATTCTCAGATATCAGTAACAATTCTAAATAATGAGTCAAAATTGGCATCTGGCTGGAAATTTTATTGTGATAGCTGATATAAAAGAAAATGCAATTTAGTTTTCATAAATTTTTTTATTTGTCTGTAAACACCATAGTAAGATCCTACTGAAAGAAACTAAGCTGAGATGAGTCATGAGATTTACAAGCAACTGGGAAGAGTACTGGCTTTTGTGCCTTGATATTAATGGGAAATTACATTATCTAGTTACACTCAAGGTGTTCTGTAGCATTCTTGAGCTTTAACTTTTGTGTTACCTAACCTGCCCTTAATAGTGACACTGGGAAAACCATTCTTGTAGTGTATATTTAATTTCAAGCCAAAATCGTTTACAGTTGATTCTGGTAGCAATAAGCAAACTTCCCTTTGTAGGTCAATAGGTTAAGGTACATGGATCAAAACAAGATATTCTTTTTATTTATTTATTTATTTATTTATTTATTTATTTTTTAAATTAAATTTATTGAGGTAACATTGGTTAACACTATTATATAATTTTCAGGTGTACATTATAATTTGACATCTATATATTCTATTGTGTGTTTGCCACCCAAAGTCCAGTTTTTTTCAGCTACCATATATTTGATCCCCTTTACCCACTTCACCCTCCCAATACCCCCTATATTTGACCCCCTTTACCCTGTCTACCTCACCCCTCCTTCCCAACCCCTACCCTCTGCTAACCACTAGTCTATTGTCCATGTCCATGAGTCCCTGTTTTATGTCCTGTTCATTTGTTGCTTTTAGGTTTATATCCCACATATAAGTGATATCATGTGATTTTCAACTTTTTCTGTCTGGCTTATTTTGCTTAGCATGATGATCTCAAGGTCCATCCATGTTGTTGCAAATGGCAATGTTGCATCTCTTCTTATGGTTGAGTAATATTCCATTGTATACATGTACCACAGCTTCTTTAGCCAATCATCTATTGTAGGACACTTTGGTTGCTTCCATGTCTTGGCCACTGTGAATAATGCTGCTGTGAACATTGGTGTGCAAATATCTTTTTGGATATGGGTTTTCAAGTCTTTGGTGTAAATACCCAATAGAGGGATTGCTGGATCATATGCTAGATCAATTCTTAGTTTTTAAAACAAGACATTCTTGTTTCATGTGTATTTTGTTAGTGTTTATCTGCTGGAGATTGAAATGTCTGTGTCCCTCCATAAATTCATATGTCGAAAACTAATTCTCAATGTGATGGTATTTCAAGGTGGAGTCATCGGGAGGTGATTAGGTCATAAGGATGATACCCTCAAGAATAGAATTAGTGTCCTTATAAAAGAGACCCCAGAGAGCTACTTGCCCCTTCTGCCATGTGAGAACACAGGAAAAAGATGGCCAGTGATGAACCACGAAGTGGCTCTCGCCAGACATCGAATCTGCCAGTACCTTGATCATGGACTTCCCAGCCTCCAGAACTGTGAGAAATAAAGTTTTATTGTTTAAGCTACCGAGTCTATGGTATTCTGTTATAGCAGACAGAACAGACTAAGATATTATTCTTAGTATAATAAAGACCTAACACTGGATGTAAAAAGCTTTGGAAGGAGAACAGACACAAGCTTTGGCAAATATATATTTATGCTTCTTTTTTTTTAACACTTGAAGAACATAGAAACTATAGTTGTCTAACACAGTGATGATCAATTTTGGCTACATATTAGAAGCACCCTTTAAAAAATACTGGAATGGGGTAAAGAGAGAGAACTGGGCATTGGTGTCCTTTAAAAAATATTGAAGGTGATTTTAATATGCAACTAGAATTGAGAACTGCCCGAAGAATAAGACGTATTCATTAGAGGGGGAAACAGTAAATATTTTTAGTCTAGAACAATTAAGTATGTTTATTTTATTGCCATTCTGTCTGTCATCAGTGAATCACTTTAACTCTCATTATTTATCCACCTTTAAAAGAGGAATAAATTATCCTACATACATTTATCCATCTTCTTTCTTTTCATTCTTTTTCTTCCTCTTTTTTTCTCTTTCTCATGCATTTATTCATTTAATCACTCATTCATTAAACAAATATTTATTAAGGGTAAGTACTGTGTTAGGTACTAAGGATACAGAAATAGAATTCATACTTTCAATCAAGTATTACATTATTGATAAGGTAGCACGTATAAATTAGTCATCCTGAGGTTCTCAAGTAAAGTTCAATTTTTTAGAAATATATGTTAATCTTTCCCTTGTTTGATTTACTTTGTAAAAATTTGTGCTGAAGCTTGAGTTGTTGTGTTAGGCAAACCAACATTCCTGACCTACTGTGCTTTCAAAGAGTCCTACAGTAAGCTATTCATCTGCCATAGTGTAATTTTCAATCTTTCATATATTGAATGAAAGGATGTTAAAAAAGATTTTTTTGAACATTGTTAGCTTAATGGGGATAGTAGGTGTGTTGGGCTGAAGTAGCAACTTTAGTCTCTATTGGGGGAAATTATGCTAATAATGTGATAGGGAAGTACTGTCATCAATTTTCTGGGAATTTTTTCAAAATGAAGATTCTCTGGCAACACTGACTTTTTATATTGCACCAAGTGGAATAGGCTGACTTCATTAGGAGTTGATTGTGAGTTGCTAAGGACAGAGTTTGGCCCACGATATATATTTTCATTTGCTCTGAACAACCTATATACATCCAATGTAGGTTTCTATTCTTTCTACCTCTGAATTTTAAAACTCTTTTCTATTTTAAAATTCAATACCAATAATCTTCAGTTTAATGCATTTCTGTGGTACTTAACCTCCATGCATACGGAAGGTTAAAAAATATCACTGAATCAGGAAAGGAGGAAAAGAATTTCTGATAATAAAGCTTCAGGAGATAAAAACATGCAGATGTGTAACTTCTTTGGTAACCTCTTAAAGTGTATATACATGAACATTTCCAATAGATATAGGAAAGTTTTGACTAACAGTTATAGGCTACATATCCTGTTTTGGCCATGGTGTCAGAAAATCCAGGGTCACAACCCAAAAGTCGATATTGCTGCTTGGTCCCCCAGCAATATAGTTGAATCTAATGGTGGTGATACAGAGATATCACAGTTTAACAGGGGCATCTAGCAACTGCAAGTGATCTAAAGCAAGGCTTCTCACACTTTATAGTACATAAGAACCACCTGGAAAGCTTGTTAAAGTAGATTAGTCTGTACCCCTGAAATTCTGATTCAGTAGCTCTGGGGTGGTATGGGAAACTTCTCATTTCTGATGAGAGAGAAGCTAGCTATCCAAGGACCATGCATTCAGTAGTACTGATCTAAAAGTATATGTGAATTAAGAAGTTCACAAATTCTGAACTTTAATCACATTCCTATCTGAGTAAAAATCTGATGGCTATAGAAGGTAAACTCCAGAGAAATAAAAACTGGCAAAAGGTGCATATCCTTTGGCTGGATAGAATCATAATTCTTAGAATACTAGTAAAAAGTTATAAGTATTCAATAGTATAACCCTTGAAACAATTAAGAAAGGCTCTTTTGCTGTATGATGATGCTGGGATGATGTATACAGAAATGAATGGTAGTTTGTCGAATGGATGAGTTTAAGTATAGAGAAATCATTCAGCTTGAAGGTGCTATCCTGATTCCAAGCCCTTTATAGTTGTAATTTAAAGTTCCTGGACCAGCGATTACTAGATCAGCAGCATTAGCATCACCTGGGAATTTGTTAGACCTGAAATCCTTGAGCCACACCTCAGAGTCATTCAATTAGAACCTCTAGAGGTCTGGACCAGCAAACTGTGATTAATTGAGTCCTCCAGGTGATTCTAATGCTTGCTTACATCTGAGAATCACTGCCAGACTAGTGGTTCTCAAATTTAGGGTGCATCAGAATCAGAATTACCTGGGAATACTTTTTAGAATATAAGTTCCGGTTCCTTCCTCAATGTGGGCCTAACTTTTAAACACTTTTGGAGAGTCCAATATATACGATATTTTGAGAAATAATGCCCTTAACCAGAGGCTTTCAACTTTTTTTAACCAGGACCTACATTTTACATCGGGACTCATTAAATATAAACATATTTATAACTAAAACAAGACTGTCACAAAACAATACTTACTTTTATACATGCAATACATTCTAATATTTTTCATTCTATTTCATTTAAAAAGTACTAGAGGTAGAAGCAGTAAATTGATTTCATGATCCACTAATGGGCTGCAACCACAGCTTAAAAAAGACCTTCTGGATCAGTGCTTCTCAAACTTTACAGTACACTTGAATCACCTGGAGATCTTATAATGCAAATTCTAATTCAGTAAGGCTTGGATGGGATTTGAGATTCTGCATTTTTAACAAGCTTCCAAGTGCTGCTAATGCTGCTGATGCGTGTGTATTACCTTTCTAATGGCAAGGCCCAGACCATAAAGAGTGCAAGAAGGTAAGGGCAAACTTGATGCCTCTCCCTGTCATGAACCACTTACCTCTCTTTCTGACAGAGTTTTAGAAGAAATTGCAACTTGACTAGTGATAATTTTCTGTCCAGATGTAGTAGACAATGAGTTGTCTTAACATCATTGACAGCAGTTGTGGGGGTCAAACTCTCAACTTATGTGAGTGTATGTAGGCACTGATTCTCCACAGATCATGCCAGATTAGTGCATTTATGGGAACCCATTAGGAGATTTTTGTCTTTTAATCATCTCCCGATTAAATACCAGAACTGGAAAATAAAAGACTAACTAGGATCATTTAGTTCTAGAACAATGATTTGTGTCTTGTGTCATATTACTAAAATATCCTTCATACATACATGAGAAAATTTAAAGGAGAAGGTGGAAAATTTAAAGGACCTACCCTAGGGAGGTCAGGGTATTACCAAGGCAAAACTGACTGACTGATTCCTACAGGTGGCATCACCTGGGTGAATACACAGGTTAGGATGTGGCCCTCAGTCTTGAAGGCTTGGAGTCCTGATGTCAGCCACAAAATGGTCCCAAGCCTCTCAAAGGGCTGATTGACATTAACATAGCTCACAGAGATTAATATATAAAATAAGAATACTGGATTGTTTCTTTTACGATGAAAAGTATAATTGCCAAGAAGACTACCCTTGTGTTTTTAGGCTTGTGTCCTTTCTCTCCCTTTAGGGACTTTATACGAGAAGGGAAATTATAATTATATACAAGGTGGCTGGATGAACATGAAATTAGAGAAAAACAAGTTTGTTAAATATAAATGTTTGTGTGTCATCTCCACAATAGAGCTTGCTATAGAGCACTGCTATAGGATGTAGAGCACCTTTTTTACTTGGCCAGGCTTTAGACAGGTCCTGCCATTGTCTGTCTCTGAGAGTCTCTGTTTTCTAGACTGCAGCTGACAGATCAACATTCTTATCGAATCTTTCTTTAACCATGTTAATGCATTTAGTCAGTACATTAAGTATTCTGTATCTTTTAGATGCATATCTCTACTCTAACCCATAATTATGGGTGATGTGTGTGGTCTCTCAAAGGGCAATTTAATTTCCATTTTTTTGAGGGACATCTCATTTGCTCCTTTTTATTAGGTACCATAGATTTAACTATTAGACTATGAGCATCAAGGAAATATCATTCCTTACCATTTCAGTCTAAATATTTTCTCATTCTTTTTTAAAATTGTATTTTAATCAGATTAATATAATACATTTCATAGATTTAAAGACCAATAATGCTAAAATGATTGTAACAAAAAAAGGGTGGAACAATGCCACTTCTCTCCCAACTTGCTACCCAGCGGCAGTCATTTTCAACTTTTAAAAACAATTCCTACTGGCACGTACCTCTATCCATGTTTCTAATTAATATCTCTATGCTGTTATTTCTTGAGTTTTCCATTTTAGACATTTAATGACTTCTTTCTATGGAAGATGAGGATTTACAAATCTTATACCACGTCTATACATTAACTTCTCCTCTTTCTAAACTCTCAATTTAATTGTTTTAGCAAGTCAGTAGTGTGTACATTATTAGGATTATTTGAATATTATGCATTGCTGAGCCCTGAGGTATACTTTCAAAGCATTCCCTTTCCTGTGTAATTTCTTGGCTTTCCTGGAGTTAATGATTGCTTTCTATTTCCCCTAGTTAGCTCTTTAAAAAACAAACTTAGAATGGTGTTAGATTTATAGAAAAATTGTAAAGCTAGTACAGAGAGTTCTCATATATCCCATACCCAGTTTTTCTTATTATTAACATCTTACATTAATGTGGTACATTTCTTACCATTAATCAATCAATATCAAGACATTATCATTATTAACTAAAGTTCATACTTTATTCACCTTTCCTTAGTTTTTATCTACTCTCTTTTTTCTGTTACAGGATACCACATTCTAATTTGCAGTCATGTTTTTCTTGGATCTAGGTTTGAGAGTTTTTGAGGTTTCCCTGTTCTTGATGACCTTTACTGCTTTGAGTACTGGTCAAGTATTTTATAGAATATCTCTCAGTTGAGATTTGTCTGACATTGTCATGATTAGGCTGAGGTTATATGTTTTGGGGAGAAGGATCACAGAGGTAAAGTGCCATTTCATTCTTTCAATATGGTCGTTGTATCTCTCCCTCCCCCTCCCCCCCACTCCTAGTGGCATTTCTTCCAGACCCTCTGCCCCGCTTCAGTTTGGATTTGGTGTTACATATAGGCCTGCTTTCATTCTAAGATTGACCTTCACAGTTTTCCTTGAGATTCTCTTCTCCTTCCTTTCGTGGTAGATCTCTGTTGTTTCCCGGATCTCCTCTTGTTGTTGTTGTTGTTGTTCTTCTTCTTCTTCTTCTTCTTCTTCTTCTTCTTCTTCTTCTTCTTCTTCTTCTTCTTCTTCTTCTTCTTCTTCTTCTTCTTCTTCTTCTTCTTCTTCTTCTTCTTCTTCTTCTTCTCTTCTCCTCCTCCTCCTCCTCCTCCTCCTCCTCCTCCTCCTCCTCCTCCTTCTCCTCCTCCTCTCCTCCTCCTCCTCCTTCTCCTCCTCCTCTTCCCCTTCTCCTCCTCCTTCTCCTCCTTCTGGTTCGGCTTATCATTTGGGTATCCTCTAGTAGTCTCTTGAGGAAGAGTATAAAGGAGATAAATTTTTTAGTCCCTGTAGTCTGAAATGTCATTATTTTCTTACACTCAGATAGTTTTACATTTTTTGATATATTATTTGTTTGATAACTTCTTCTACTCCTTGTTCTCTGTTCTCTCATAGTCATGTATATGTTGAAACTCCTAAATTAATTTTTACATTTTCTTATCTTTCTTCTCCTACTATTCATCTCTGACTTATGTTACCTTCTAGTAAATTCCTTTAAGTCTTTGATTTTATCATGTTTAATTTGCTAGAGTTATTTATTGTTCTTTAAATGTTTTTTTTAAAAGCTAACTGTTCCTATTTTGTGAATGAAATATCTTATATGAGGAAACTAATTTTAAAAAATATTTTCTTCAGCATCCTGTACTTTCTCTGTTTCCGCCAAGTTCCTTTTCTCTGAGTCTGTTTGCGTGTTTCTTGTTAATAGAGTTTCTTCACTTCTCTGGTACTTCTTGACTATCAATATTTGAGGGAGGGATTAAAAAATCCGATTGCAAATTCGGCGTGTATGAGTGAGGCTTGTTGACTAGTGGAAGAGGTTGATCAGAAGCTTCTGCTTGGGACTATATGACTTGTTGCTAACATTCCAGGAGTCAAGTGGGGATAGGGCAAGAAGGGACAGGAGGTGGTCTCCAGATTCAGGAGACACACTTAATCATTTTAAATTTTATGTCTCATCCTTGCCCTCTACTTTGCCTAATATCTTCGACTTGAAGGCTTTCTAGTTCAGTAAAAAAGAATATTGCTATAGAGGAAAAGAGATACTTACTATCTCTACCAGGGGGAAGGAGGGAACCTGTGGGTCTAACACTCTATACATTACACACTTGACCTACTCATCTGTTTTCAGTTTACTGCTCGGCTTCTGATATGCCTGGTACCTACAATTACTGAAGTTTTCCAGCTTCTGCAACATAATCATCTTGCTTTTTTTTGTTTTTCTGTTTTTTGGGGTTTTTTTTTTTGGCTTTTTCCTTTGGCAAGACAGATTTCGATTTCTCTTTCTGTTTTACCAAATTAGTGAATAGTCTTCCATCTATTTTGCATCATCTTAGTCTTCTCCCTTTCCATCTTCATCCACATTTAATAAGTCATCAGAACCTTTTGATTCCACCTCCTAAATATCAACGAAATTCACCATTGTCATTGTTCTAGTTTAGGCCCTTGCAACAGTGTCCTACATTGTTGCAATAAAAGTCTATGTGCTCCTTATGTTTTTAATCTTTTTCTATATTTACTGCTCCCTAAAATTTCTTTCTAAAACAAAGATCTTATTTTTCACTTCTCTGTTTAAAATCTATTGAAGGAATTCCTGTTACTTACTAGAATAAATTCCATACTCTTTATACACACACACACCCTTAAAATTCGAACCCTAAATACCCTGTCCAGTCTCATTCCTTGCCATCATTCCCAATGTAGTACTCTACATTGCAAACTATTTATCATTTTCTGACACACTTAAGGACTTCTCGTATATTTCTAATATTCTAGTAGATGTGGCATGAACTGGCTCCAAAATTTGTTATGACTGAACTCACAACAGTTAGAAGATCTTAGGTACTTGTGGCTAAGCAGGGCAAGACAGGAAAAGGAGTAAGGAACTGCTTTCATTTCTTTTCTCCCCTCCATTTAAAATTTTTTTTCTAAATTAAGCAGAAGTTTTGGCTGTGAATGTTTAATTAAAACAAGCATATGAGATCATAACTACCATATACTGAGTATCTAGTATGTTTTATGTTTTAGATACATTCTCATTAATCTGCATGACAATTCTGTAAGGTAGATATAATTATACTTACTTCTCAGATGAAGTTATGGAAATTTAGAGTAATAAAGCAAATAAGTAGTAATTTTAGAGTTTTGATCCAAGGGTTTTGTTGGCTTTCGTGACAACCTGTGTGGACTTAGTGGATATTATGCTAAATAAAATAAGTCAGAGAAAGAAAAATACTGTATGATTTCACTTATGTGTGTAATCTCAAAGCAAAGTAAATGAATAAACAAAACAACACAGAAACAAACTTAGTTGGCTTTAAAGCCTCTATTATTCCTGATACTTCAGCTGCCTATGCTAACCCATTAAGACCATGATTTTAACCAACTTCAAGTCTTAGATTTCTCAGGGTCATCATAAATGATGAGGACAAGCAAGCTTAATGTGTCAAGGCCATAGGAAGATAGGTATCAAGTCCATTTCCTAATATTAACATGTTTAAGAATAACTGAAATGTTTTATTCATCTCTTAATTTTTTTCATGTCAATTATTATACCTGCCATACTCAAAGTACTAAGAGAAATCACCTCACTCATGGTTTCCTGATGACAAGGCAATCATACTATGTTACTTTTCTCTTTCATACTGCTTTGTGGCCCAGAGACAAGCACCTATCCTAAGAGCTGTCAGGCCTTAGGCTAGCCTGTGGCCTCCCACACAGCCTGGCATGAAAAAACAAATTAAGTAAAATGCCCGAAATTTTCTCACTTAGATACGGAAATTTGCAAATACAAAGAATGTCAGGCAAGGGTAGAATTGGAGCCATGGTGGATCATGGCAAACTGAAGCAAAGCTGTGAAATAAAACAAAACAGATAAAGACGTAATGCAGGGTCCTAACAAGAAACAAATGGCATATGCAAATGAAGATAAGTTAAAGAGAGTTTATCAAAAAGAAATTAATTATAGATGTGTGGGGCAGGTGTAGGGGAACCACAAGGATGGTAGAGGAACCTAATCTCAGTAGCTCAGTAACACCCCTAGACCTGAAGGGACAAGGGAAAGAAGAGGTTGGAAGAGGAAAGTTGTGTAGAGTGACTCATCTTGAGAGGACCTGTGATTTTGGTTGAGGGATACAGTCTGCCTAAAGAGGTCTTGCAGTGAGAGAGCCAGGAGAATAAATACAGTGACCTCATTCTGTTCATGTAATCTATACAGGCCAGGCTTTCTGGAAGGAGAACACTATGGAGAAGGATGAAGAGTGGACCTAGAGGAGCAAAGTAAGAATATTTAGTCACAGCAAGTTAAAAAGAAAGAATAAAACACTGAATACAGAAAGGAGAAGAGAGTAGACATGTAGAGCAAAAAGGTGTTATGATAGAGAAAGAGATAGTGAACGTTTTGTCCACAAGAAAGATAAAAAAAGTAACTTTATTCCTAGAGATACAGTGGATTCTGATGACTTTCCAGTTTGAAATCCAGTTCCAATTTTAGTCCGTGTAGCTTTACAACAGACTCTCCTCCTTCAAAATAGTCTATTAGTAATTCTGTTTCTTGCAACTCCAAAAGCCTAACAATATGCTGGGTAAAATGAGAATACAATTGACTCTTGAACAAGCGGGGTTGGGGGTACTGACCCTGTGTGGCCAAAAATCTGCATATAATTTGACTCCTCAAAAATATAACTACAGTCCACCCACCACATGCACAATTCCCAAACACAGACAGAAAAGTTGATGTCCACATTTCAAACCCTCGCTGTTTAAGGGTCAGTTTATTCCTCTTAGAAATCCTGAAAAGACGTTTGAGACAGATATGCCACTTACTGAGAAAGAATAGCACTATCTTTAGCTTTTGGTAAAGTGTCCAGATTTAAAAATAAAGGTGTCAGTGTCATGAAAACCACTTACTTTCGAAATTGAGAAATTATAAAACTGACCTAATTAAATTAACTCTTGAATTATGGAAAACATAGACTGCTCTTTGAAATAATCACAGACCCTTCTACAAGAAATTAAAATCATTTTTTCTTCAATTGCCTCCCCCCAGCTTATTGATTTATTGATGTTCTAAACTGCTCATATTGAAATGTACAATTTGATCAGTTTTAACATATGTATTTATCATTACAGTCAAAATAACATTTCCACCTACTACAAAAGTTACTTTGTACCTCTTTATAATCCCTCCCTCTACTCACATCCCTAGGCAACCATTAATCTATTTTCTGTCACCATAAATTAGTTTGCATTTTCTAGACTTTTATATGAATGGACCAGTTTCTAGGTTTTTTGTCTAATTTTTTTTTTTTTTGCACTCTGCACAATTATTCTGAGATTCAGAATATGTTGCTGTGAGTATCAATAGTTTTTTCTTTTTATATTGTGGAATAGTTTTCTTTGAATGGATATATCTTAATTTGTCCATTCATGTATTGATAAACATTTAGGTGTTTCTAGTTTGGGCTATTACACAGTTAATTTTAAGGCAGAAATAGGAATAACATTTTTCTAGAAGACCAAGAGATGTTAGTATCAATTGCTTCAGTAAATGGAAAATCAAAGTGCTAGACCTAGAGTTGGAAGATCTGGGCTGGTCATTTATTGGCTGTGGGGCTTGAGGCCAATAACTTTAAACTTACCGAGTTTGGATCCCCTCATCTGTAAAACATGTATATATACACATACATGCACACACACATATATGTATGTATATATATGTATATATGTATGTATATATATGTATGTATGTGCTTGTGTGTATACCTGCCTCGCAGTTTTGTAAGAATAAGACAGTTCACATATTTAAACTATCATTCAAATATTAACTTTGATTACTATGAAAGACCATTGAAAACTTAGGAAGCAACCCTTTTTACTTTTCTAAGCCTCTTTGTGGACTCTTGTGTTTGGGACCAAAAGACACTGTCGAACCATGACTCTGAGCAAAAGATGAAATATGTTGGTAAATACTTTTTTCTTCTTTGTCTTTCAAGTCCTTCTCTCCTATTTCTTCCCCTTCTCTTCTCCCTTCTCCTGTTTGTTGTTATTGCAGGGTGTCTTTTTCTTCTTGAGGGCAAGATTCATAACTTTCTCTTTGCTTTTATATATTACTTAATATGTTATTCTTATATCGGATTTCCCATGAATATATATTGAGGTAATAGTAAGTATTTATATAGTGTTTTCTAGATTACAATGCATTTTCAGATATATTATCTCATTCTGGCCCTCAAAATTCCCCATAAAAGTAAGCATAGCAGATAATACTATTCTCATTATCAAATGAGGAAACTAAGACTCAGAGAGGTTAAAACCAAGCTGCGATAATAATCTCTCTCTTTAAATACGAGCTCAGAGTGCCTTTTACTTTGGCAAACTGTCTACTAGCATTCTTGACAGGATTTAGGTGGATGCTTTAGCCTCCATTTAGTACCAATATAGAAAATCTTTGAAGGATTAAAGGACCAAACTGTTAAAGAAAACTAACAGTTGGTGGCATTTTGATGCTTACATTGCAATATATGCTTTTATAGGGAACCACAGGTCTGAAATTTTTCAGGATATAGTATTAGAACTGTAACTATTGGTAAAATTTGAGATACATATAACTCTTATTCTCCTTCCTCCTAAATATAATTCTAAACAAAATAAGAATTTAAAGTTACTATAAGTACTCCATACCACTTAAAAGTAATTTCTTTCTAGAATATTGTTTCTGATTTAACCAGTATATGAAACACTGCTTGAGGACAAATTATTTCCAACTTTTTTCTCCTTTTATCTAATCTTACTTAAAAGTTTTTTTTTTTTACCTATTGCAAAGGTGTAATAATTGACAGCACATAGTACATCTATTTTGCATTTTTATGTGTACAGAAAGTTCAAGGTTTTCATTTTCTTTTGGACTAATCTTTCCTCCTCTAACTCTCTCATGAAAGAGAATTTTTTCCCTCTTGTAGGTAAAAAAAAAAAAAAAAAAAAAAAAAAAAAAAAAAACAAGAAAACAAGAAATGGGTGGGGACTTTTCTTAGGTAATCACTTTGTACTTCTATTGCTTGGACTTAAATTAGATGTTATCTCATAAGATCTAAATTCATACTTTATATGGTTACCACATGACAAAGGGGTTAGCAAATGCACTTTGATATGATATAAGCTGAACTGTGTACTCTTCATAATTAAGGTTGTTGATATTATTACTATAAATTCTTGTTTTGAAAATATAATAAGAGCTACTTATTTATAATGAAGGACTTAATCTAGTTGAATTACAATAATTCTATTTCTTTCTCTAATAAAAGTGAATCGTTAAAGTGATACCAAAAAAAAAAAGGCCATAAAGGCTTAGGGAATTATTTTTCTATACATTTTCATATAAGTGAGATTTCACATTTCATAAAATTTGAGTTTATAACAAAGCTTGTAATATATTGTTTTGCTCAAAAATCTTAAAATGTTATAAAGCTAATGTTTATTTTTTATTAGTATGATATTAGATGTTCCATGAATTAAAAAATACTAATAGCTTTCAACTCCATAAGAATTATTGGCTATATTTTAAGTGCACTAGATAATATACCTGTCTTACTCTAGAGATTGATAACAATTCTATGATACTTTAGCTGCGTGAAATTTAAAATTTATTAAACAGAAATTTATAGATTAAGAAAGCAATACCCAAGTATATTATTTAAAGTTATTAAGATTACTACCAGGAAAAAAAAAAAAACAATAAAGGGAAGAGGAGATAAGAAAAAATGAAAAGTAATTTAACAGTGCTAAATTTTGTATCTTTCATAAGTAGCAATCAATAGATATTGTTGAAAGTTGATAAAAAAATGAAAATACCTTTTAAAAACTTAATACCATAGTACTGTTTAAAAATTTTAGTCATGTGCATACATTATATTTACAATTTAAAACATTAAAACTTAACATAGTACTATTTTTTTTTATGTGACTTAACTAGAGTATTTTGAGCTCCAATTCTCTATCCCTAAACTGATTCAGGAGACAGGAAGGCAGCTTCCCAGTGGATATGGCTGTACTTTAATTGCTACTCAGAATGAAGTCTTATTTAGGCTGTGGAGTTTTATTCAGCACTCCTTACTGAGACACTAAAGTAAGTGGATTCATCCTACCTAGGTCACAATGGTGGTAAGCAGGGTAACAAAAAGAGATGATTTACCATCCCCTAAACAAGTAGTAGTACAGCAGTCCCCCTCTTATCTGTGGTTTTATTTTCCATGGTCCAAATATATTAAATGGAGAATTTCAGAAATAAACAATTCATAGGTTTTAAATTGTGCAATGTTCTCATGGACATGGACCTAGACTAGTGGTTATCAGAGGGTAGAGGGTAGGGGAGGAGCGGGGAGGTAGATGGAGTAAAGGGGGTCAAATATAGAGGGGTAGAGGGAGGATGAAGTTGGTAAAAGGGATCAAATACATGGTACCTGAAGGAAACTGGATTTTGGATGGTAAACACACAATAGAATATACAGACATGAAATTATAATGTACACCTGAAAAATATATAATTTTATTAACCAGTTATCCCAATAAACTTAATTAAAAAAATAAAAAATATAAAGTTTATATGGAAAAACAAATTTGCAAGAAAACCTAAAAAAAAAAAAAAAAAGATAAATTGTGCACTATTTTGAGTAGCATGACGAAATCTTGCGATGTCTCACTCTGTCCTGCTAGTACATGAATCATCCCTTTGTCCAGTGTATCCACAATGCATATGCAGCCCGCTCATTGGTCACTTAGTAGCCATCTCAGTTATCCAATCGACTGTCATGGTATCGTATCGCGTTGTTCAAGTAACCCTTATTTTATTTAATAATGACCCCAATGCACAAGAGTAGAGATGCTGGCAATTTGGATATGCCAAAGAGAAGCCATAAAGTGCTTCCTTTTAGTGAAAAGTTGGAAGTTCTCAACTTAATAAGGAAAGAAAAAAAATCATATGCTGAGGTTGCTAAGATCTATGGTAAAAACAAATCTCCTATCCATGAGATTATGAAGAAAGACAAAAAGAATTATGCTAATTTTGAAGTCGCACCTCAAACTACAAACGTTACAGACAGTATGTGATAAATGCTTAGTTAAGATAGAAAAGGCATTAAATTTGTGGGTGAAATTTCAAAAATTAAAATTTTGAGAGACCACATTCACATAACTTTTATAGTATATTATTATAATTGTTCTATTTTGTTATTAGTTGTTGTTAATCTCTTAATGTAGATAGTTTATAAATTAAATTTTATTATAGGTATGTATGTATAGAAAAAAACATAGTATAATAGGGTTCAGTACTATCTGTATTTTCAGGCATCGACTGTGGAACATATACCCTGTGAATAAGAGAAGACTACAGCAGTATCTTGGAAAAGAAATATTTAATGTACTTTTGGAGAAATAGGACATGCAAGGGTTGGATTACCTATCTGTATATAATCAGATTGCTAACTAAATGCTTTAGTTTAGAAAGAAATTAAGTATTGAAGAGGCTGAAACCCGAGCACAGTATTTTGCACATAGTGAGTATTTAGTCATTTCTTTTGAACTGAGTGAGGGATGTATAATGATATGTAATGGTACTAATACTGGGCCTATCCCCAGGAATCCAAAGTCATTCAACCTGAGAACCCAAGCCTAAGAGGTAAAAAACAAAAGTAGTGGGGGAAGTCACACCACTTGTAAAAGAGCCCAGAGTGGCAAATGTTTGTTATTTCTTTTATTTTTATGAAAATTCCTTCTGATAGATTCTGACTAGTAAATAGATTTCCCAACCATCTGGATGGAAGCTCAAGTGTAGCGAAGTATGACACACCCATAAGGTGTATCATAGTTCCATGACTGCCTTTGACCCACAAGTCATTATTGTAACATCTTGTTGGTATGTGTTCTTATACGTATTACATTATATACATTCTTGAAAACATGTCATTAAAATTTCAGTACAATTAAATTAATTACTTTTAAAGGAAGTTAAATTAGTCTCATTTTAGAGTAAACAGCTGCATGGAAGTTAAGAAGTTTATTATGCTACAAGGTATGGTAGTTGAGTTCATCATGATTAAACGACTCTTATATTTATGAACAAAAATGTTGAGTTGAGGTGAGGATGCCCTAATGTTTACTTTCCTTCACTTGGTTTCCCCTATAAGCACATCCAAGAAAAAAATTTAAATGCAAGTCGTTTATGTGGAAGGGCAGGAGAATAAAGAAGTAAGACAGGAAAAGAAAGACATTCAATAAATGGTGCATTATCAAGGTGGCTAACTGAGGTAATACTTGCTTTCAAATTGGTGCTATGACTTCATTTTTTTTTAATTACATATCATTCCTTGGGCATCCAAGTTTGTTGAGTGAGATTCACATACATTTAGTTCACCATCTATAGTTGATACTTGTTACATTATTTAGCTTAGAAAGAAATTAAGTTTTGAAGAGGCTGGAACCCTAGCACAGTATTTTGCACATACTGAACATTTAGAAATTTTCTATTGAACTGAGAGAGGAATGCATAGCAATAGATAATGATACTAATACTTGGTCCATTTCCCTCAATCCAAAGTCATTTGAATTGAGAAGCCAGCCTGGAAAAAAATAGGTGATGGTGTGGGAACTCTACTCCATAAGAATTATTCTAGACCCTTTATGATTCTGGATTACAATTCAGGGTCATCTAAGAAGTATGTCAATCAGATTTATGGCATAATATTTGAGTATGTGTTCTTTATCCATTTTTACTTTAGGCAATTCTTTTTACTTTTTTTTTTTTTACATTATGAGATATAGCAAACACACAGAAAACAGTATAACTGGCACTTATGTATTCACCATGCAGAGTTTATTTTGTTTCAGTTTTCTTAATAAACAAAGTCTCTAGATAAGTTAAAGCCCTGCCTTTATATCATTCTCCTTTTTCTCATGATAATGACTATCATCAAAATGGTATTTTTTCCATGTTTGTTTTCATATTTCTACTTTATGTGTATCCATTAACAACATAGTATTTTTTGTGTGTTTTTAAACTTTGGTATAACTTATATTGCCTTTTGAAACTTTTTTTTTTAACGCAGAATTGTTTTTTACAGATTTATCTATGTTGTAACATTTAGTGCTATATAGATTTCTGTAGTCTAAATAAATCACATTAATTGCATTCTTCTATTCATGGATATTAGTGGTGTCCAGTTTTTGCTATTATAAAAAATGCTGCAAAGCACATGTGCTCAGTTTTCTCTAGGGTATCTACATAGAAATAGCTTGTCTTTTCATGTAGATTATAATAACTTTTGCAAGATGAAAGTTTTTACTTTTAGATCTTAAATAGTTGGAATTTATTTTTGTTTTTGCTATGAGATAGAGATCTAATTTTGTCTTTTCCCATAAGGAAAAAAATATGAAAAATTTCCATTTTTTCACATTAAACTAAAATATTTCAGATATGTATCTAATAAAGGCTTAAAAAAACACATAACCACAATTCCATTATCACACTTAACAAATTAACAATAATTCCTTAATATTATTTAACCTCTCATCCATATTCAAATTTTACCAAATATCTTTTACAGTTGATTTCTTTGAACCAGAATTCAAACCAGGTAAACACATTGCATTTAGTAGACACATCTCCTAAGTCTTTAGTCTATTATAGTTCCCCAACTGCCAATTTTTAAATACCACTTATTTATTTAAGAAACAAGGTCATTTGTAAAAATCCCACATTCTGGATTTGATTCATTACATTCTTGTGGTATTGTTTAACATAGTCATCTATTTACCACATTTCCTATATACTGGTAATTTGATCTAGATGCTTGATTATATTCCAAATTCAATCTTTCTGGCTGGAACATTTTGTAGGTGGTTCTATGGAATTCCTATTTCATTACATCAGGAGGAACATAATATCTAGTTGTCTATTTTTTAATAGACTTTATATTTTGGTTTTAGATTATAGTAAAACTGAGCAGATAGTACAGAGTTCATATATTTCTCTACTTCCACTCTTGCAAACATTCCCTTATTACTAACATTTTGCATTAGCATGGTACATTTGTTGCAATTAATGAACTAATATTGATACCTTATGATCACTGAAGTTCACAGTTTATTCAGATTTCCTTAGTTTTTATTTATTTATTTATTTATTTATTTATTTATTTATCTCTCTTTTTTTTAACCTAATATCTTTAATCTGTTCCAGGATACCAAGGCTGTCTCGCTTTTAGATTTTAATTTTGACCTGTGGGTTCAAGTGTTTTCAGGTGGATGGAGTCATTATAAAGTTCTCCAATCAACCTTTATTTTAATGGTTTTAGCGTCTACTGGTAATCATTGCCTAATGGTTTTAGCGTCTATTGGTAATCACTGTGTAGGTCTATTTCATTAGGAGTTGCAAAGTTGTAATTTTTTAAAGTCTTTAATTTTTTCTGCAATTATTCGTTAGAATTCTCCTGTAAGGAGGAACATTCCCTTTTCAGCTATTTGGTTACTTTTGAAATACTGTACAATTTATCCTACATAGATTTTAATAGTTCTAAACATTAGTGAGTCTAATATGTCCATGTGATATATGTGGGAAATTTCAATTACTTTTAACTTTTAAATTATGTGCATAAAAGTACAAAGAAAATATTTTATACTGCTAGTCAAAAGCTGTGGCTTTCATCTTCCTCTAAGTAATTTTTGCCATTTATGCAGACAGCCCAAAACAATGTTTAAGAGCTAATTGTTAAGTTGCTTAAAGAGAAAACTGTTACAGTATATTTGTTTTGAGCCAAACAAATTCAGGCACTTAATTGGCATTAACAATTAGTAGTCGCAGTTTTTTTTTTTTAAGACTTAGTTATAATAAATATTCTTTCTAATTAATTCTCATGATGTAGTAACAAATACCATAATAATTTATAGTTGAAGAATTGAGACCCAAAGAGTTAAAGGAAGCAGCCTGAGGAATTCAGTAATTTAAATACACAGGCCTATTAAAAAGAATTAGTAATAAAAATATAAAAGAATTTAACCCCTGTTACAAAAGTATGGCATATCATTGGCTTTACTTTTCTCAAATACAATTTACTTGTGTAGGCGAACTTAATTTTCTAATGGTAAAAAAAAAATTACATAATATTAGAACCATAGGGGGAAAAATACCTAGTAATTAGTCAAAATTAGTTTCCAGTGAAGCACAGTGGCCTCTTGAGGTCTAATTAACAAAATATTCCACATGATTCACTACCTACTTTATTTTGCTTACAAACATCAATAACACAATCGTTTAGAAATTAAGAGGGCATGATCCAAATTTTTAAATGGATATGAAGATGGGGTCCTTGGCTAGTTCTCAGAACTTTTCATGTTGTCCACCTTATGAACATATCAGAAAATATGTTCTTAAAATTGTGGCATTTGAATTGAATATGCTAGACTTAGCTGATTCATGCTAATGACCCGTGGAGGTAATAGTTGAGGGTGAGAAAAACTTAGAATGAATAATGAAGGAGGGAAATGATGAGAACCAGTTGTACCTGATACTAACTGCACTTATGGAAGACTGTAGCTCATCCTACTAATCTTCCTTTTCTAAGTTTTCCCTTAGGAAAAGAAGCCAACAGGAACTATAGCCAAGCTGCTTCCTAAACATACATGGAGAAATAGATTGGTGCAGAGCAAGAGGTAGGCTTGCTCTGATCATAATGGAGATATGCCACACAGATTCCCCTTCAAGAAATTCTTCTGCAGAGAACCTAGCTGCTTAATAGCTGACACACTTGGACTCTAATGCATTCGTGTCAGACCATGCTTTCCTTAGGCTGCTCCTAGTCAGTGACAACAGGGTATAAGAACCAGTCTATTTCTGTACAAAACAACCCTCCTTTAATTGGCAGCTTCCTGCTGGCCTGGTTGAGATTTTTCAGAATCGTTCTATGGTCTGAGGCTATTCTTGCCCAATTCTTCCCTTCCCCCTCTTTCCTGTCACAGGTGTAGGGCCCGCATCACTCTCCCTGTCTACTCCTGCTCCCTTCCTCTTTCTCTTTCGTAAGCATGCCCTCCAACGAATACCTTGCGTCTCTTGTCTTGGTGTCTGCTTCTCCATGGATTTGAAATGACACATTTACAAAAGAGTCGAGCCCACTAGATTGAACTCACAACTGTTCATAACAAATATAAACAATTTCTTTGCAAACTATATAGATCCATAGATGGATTATGATTAGAATATATACTTTAATTTTAAAATATATCAATGCAAATTTACATGTATATTATTAAATAGCTTTAGGATCTTAATCAGCCATCAGAATATTTCCTGGGTTTTTGATCTTGGAAGGTACATCTATCCACTATGTAAATGCCATTGTCTAGTTTGGGGATATTGTAATTATGTACATCAGAACTTCCCTTCTAAACCTCTTTATGAACTTTATAGTAAAAGCAATTCAGAATTTGAATTCTACTTTTCACTTGTTCTTAGCTCTTAAAGGTAACCATGATACATTAAGGACTATGTGTTAAGTAAAGCATATCAGCAGAAGTAGAAACAGAAAGTAAAAGAAGGAAGAGGTCAATCATAGTTCATAGCTTATTTGTATTTTTCCTCCTACCAGCAGCAATACTGTAACTTTGGTGTGCTTTCTTTCTAGTGCAAATCAATAATAAACAGAAACAACAAACTCTGGGCATCCCTAAGCAAACTGATCCTGGACTTAATTTGCTTACCTTATATCTCAAATACTATTTTATACCATGCTTAGGAAGCTGTGGATTCCTTGAGTGTTTTCGTTTTGATTTCCTAGAAGAAAAAATATTGTCACAGTCAACTGGCTTTGCACAAAATCATATGCTGTCCATCAAAAAAAAAATAAAAAGAAATTTGATTTGGGAAAAAAGGAGCAGTATCATTATATTTTCTTAACTTTAATCCCCTGGCCTTGGAAAATATCCAGCACTTAATAAAAAAAAGATCTGTATTACATTGTTGATAGTTAATATCAAATATCAAAATGATATTGAAATATCAAAAATAATACCTTTTTATTATAGCAAAATAGCTCCCTTTCCTCCAGAGTGATTGTGAACCGGGACTCCAGGTTGACAGAGAAGTAAGTGTGACAAAAAGTAAATATGAAATCTCAATTATTTTAAATGTCTTAGGGATAAAATTAGGGATTTCCAGAAATAATGTTACTTGGGATGTATATGTATAATGTTTATTTTCTATTATCTAAAGAATATTTTTAAGTATAAATACTTGCAAAGGACAACAATTCATTTGATTAATATTTACCCATTTTCCACAACATGCCAGGTACTGTTTTAGGTTTTAGAACATTTGAGGATCCTGAAAAGGGGAGATGACTCCCAGTTAGGCTTAGAGACACCTTGAGCTCAGCTATTCTTAGAGAGTGACTGTGTACTAATTTTGTCTCTTAACAAAGGATTTTATGTGTTATTAAATCCTGGAATATGTTGTTTCTTTCAGTTCTCTTTCTGTACTTTTATGCAAATTATGTCTAATAAATAGCAATTTAGACACCAATCTGCTGAAAAGAGATACCATATCTAAGAAATTTTAGAGAGAACAAAGAAAACAAACCGGAAGAAATAATTAAAGAAATAAACCAAGATTTCCTAGAACCAAAGGTCACAAATCCTCTGATAAAGAACATACCGAGTGGTCAGCAGATAAAATAAGTAAAAGGCTCACAATGTGCACTAGGAGAAAAATAAGAAAGAAGACTCTAATAGTTATCAGAGAAAAAAAACTATGAAAGATCAAGAATTAAAATTGCATCTCATTTCTTGAGACCAACACTGGAAGCTAAAAAACAGTGGTATAATGTCTTTAAAACCCTCCAGGAAAATTATCTCTAGAGTTCTACACATAGTCATACCATCAATTAAGCATCTAGCTGGACTAAAGACAATTTCAGACATATAAAATCTCAAAAACTTTACGTTCTTTCTTGGGAGGCTACCACTAAAAAAAGAAAGAACAAACTAAGAAAAAGGAAATGCTCATTGAAAAATGAGAAACTCAAGGAAGAAGACAAAGGGTCTAGGAACTAGGATATCTACCACTGTAGGAAAGAAGTGAGGAGGATCCCCAAATTGATAATAAAGACAAATTTATTTTGCTGTACAGGAGGCCGACAAAACAAAAGGTGGAGAGACAGGTCTCCCAAGAAGCCAGAAACTATGGAAATAATAGCTTTTCTGATGAGTCTCAACATAATAAGATCATTATTCACAATAAATATTTATTGAGTGACTGTCTTGAACCACAAACATTACTATTTTCATGGAGCTTTCATTCTAGCAGAGGACAGAAGATGATAAACAAGTAATTTCTATGTTAGAAAGCTGTAAAAACTAATAAAAATATAAAGTAAAACAAGGTAAAGAAGATACTAAAATTGCTCTAGGTGGAGAGGCGGATGATGAGGATAGACCTCAATGCAAATTGACATTTTTGCCAAGGCCTGGGGAAATAAGGAAATTAGTCACGTGGCTACGTGGCAGAAGAAATTTCCAGGCAGAAGGAATTGCCAGTAGGAGTAAAAAAATGTGAGAGGGAGAGATGTAGAAGCAGCAGTTGGAAATAAGGTCAGAGAGGTACAGGGTGGGGGCTGTGTCATGCAGGGCATTATAGATCACTGTAATAACTGGCTTTTCTTTGAGGGAAATGGAGATCCACCTTAGGTATGAAATGATTGGCTTACATTTTAAAAGTATCACCAGCTGCCACTGAGAAGAGATAGGCAGATAAGGATGGGGAATGGAGATAATATGGAGGCAATTGGATTGCCTAATAATTGCCTAATAAAGAAGCAATTATTCTAATAATTTAGGCAAGGATGTTAGTAGCACAGACTAAGGTGGTACATCTGTTGAAGGGATGAAAGAGGAATTAGTGATACACACATAAATAATGAAACAAAGTTAAGAAATGAGCTAATTATTAACTATAGGAAAAATAGACATGAGATAAGAAAGGAAAGGTAATTATAGTAGTCCATGCAACTCAGTTGTGAATAATATTCCTGTAGTCACAATCATGTAAACACATAATGTTAATTTAATCAAATATCATATGGCTATATCAGGAGGGTATGTGATGAGAGTATGGCTAATTTCCTTAACATTGAGAGTTCCTATATATCACTTAAAAAAAAAAAATCAACCAAATAGGGAAATGTGCAGAGGACGCAGACAGTTCAAAGAAAAAAAAGACAAATGGGTCTTAAATTTATGAAAACAAAGTTAACTTTGTCAAAATAAAAGAAAAATTAAAACTACACTGATATGTCAGTTTTCACCTAATCAGATTGGCTAAGACTCAGCAGTTTGATAATGTTCTGTGTTGGGGAAGATATGGGCAAATAGGCATTCCCATACATTACTGGTGGGAGTATAAGTTGGTATAGCGACTCGGCAAAATCTATCAAACTCACAAAATCTAGATGCTCTTTTGTGTTGGACATGAAGATGGGCCATTCTGATATCTCCTTTTAAGGAAGGTCTTGCTGTCAGCTGCTGGAAGTGCTGTCAGCTGTTGGAAGTTCTGTCAGCAAACTTCAACTGTCACCCCTTTCAAGTTTTGCCTCAACTGCAAAGCGTTGTCCCACCTAAAGTAAATGCCTTTCTGGGGCAGCCCACATCCAACTATTGATGAGGAGGGGATACAAAGGCCCATCCATTTCCACCTAATGTGGGCTGATTCTGATAGATCATGTTAGCTCTACAGTTTCCCTAGGGGGCTGGTTGGGGCTGTACCAGGCATCTCAAAGTTCAACTTCTCCTTCTGCTCAATCTCATTTCCTCCTTCTCCTTTCCCAAGGGTAGACACTAATAGCACATCCTGAACTCTAAATTTCTGTCCCAGAGTCTGTTTCCCAGAAAACCTAACTGATGAAACTTTTGACCTACAACTCCACTTCTAGAAATTTATTCCATGGATTACTCACACAGGCAAAATGACATATATTCCAGGTAATTCATAGCAGATTATTTGTAAGAGCAAAAACTGGAAACATCCTAAATGTCTGATTAAATTAGGTGACTGATTTAATAAAGAAATGTCGATACAGTGGAATACCATACAGCTATAAAAAGTTGAGGAAGACCTCTATGTAACATGAAAAGATCTTCAAAGTGGGTGCATGTGTATTTTTATATGCATGAAGGATGGCACAGAGATAGAAGGGAAATTTTTCATAGTATACATTTTTTTGTACTTTTCAATTTTAAACCACCTGGATGTGCTACATAATTAGAAACAATTATTACTCATTGAAGTGGACTTTCAAAACTACGTATTTACATCAAATTGGTACAGCCACTATGGAAAACAGTATGGAAGTTCTTCAAAAACTAAGAATTGACCTACCATATGATCTAGCAATCTCTTTACTAGGTATTTAACCCCAAAACTTGAAAACCCATATCCGAAAAGGTATTTGCACACCAATGTTCATAGCAGCATTATTCACAGTGGCCAGGACACGGAACCAACCAAAGTATCTTATGATTGATGATTGGCTAAAGAAGCTGTGGTACATATATACAATAGAATATTACTCAGCCTCAAGAAGAGATGAAATACTGCCATTTGCAACAACGTGGATGGCCTTCGAGATGATTGTGCTAAGCTAAATAAGCCAGACAGAAAAAGTTGAAAACCACGTGATATCACTTATATGTGGGATATAAACCTAAAAGCAACAAATAAACAGGACAAACAGAGACATAGACAAGAAATAAAAAAAAGAATTGTGCAGAATGATTCCTGTTTTTTTTTTTTTTAAACTGCGCACCTATACAGGTAGACACATTGATACAGTATAGAAAAAAGTCTAAAAGGATATAAAAACTTAACAGCGGTTATATTGTGGGGATAACACCAGAGAAAGATTAATTTTTTATTTCACGTGTTTGAATGTTTCTCAATTGTTTGAATCTAATGGCATGCTTACTTTTGTAATTAGAAAATAATGTTTAAAAATTGCGAGTCAAACTAAAACAAAAAACAAGAAAACAACCAGACTTACCGATTATTTTAGAGGAAACTTAAAATGATGCTTATAGGAAATAGAAAAACTAATTTTCCAAAATAAATAAGAAAACTAGACAAAGTCTACTAACTTTGCTTTTTCTCTCTTGTTTCATCTTGATTAACTGAATAACTGGCTCAATTTGTTAATTTCTTAAAACATCTAGAATCAAATTTTAGTTGAAAATCTAAAAAGTTCCAGCAACAGGGATTAGGAAATTTTGGGGCCTTTTGTAAATCCAGCTGCTTTTCTTCTTACTAGCAGCATATAATAAACCAAAATAATAAAAGATAACTAGTGGAATATTATTTATTAAAAGATGAGTGGAATATTATATTCAAAGATGAGTGGAATATTATTTATTCTTCTAATAGTAATAGTGAAAATAAAATGACTAGATAAATTAAAAGGTGAATATTCATGATGAATATTCTAGCACATTTTGGAATGAAGTCTAAGAGAAATTGAAGAGCGCTTAATTTCTTTTTAAAAACAACTTACACTTACAGAAAAATTGCAAGAACAGAACTACTGAATATAATTTATTCTAGTTTACCAATTTTTAACATTTTGCTGCATTTAGTTTATTATTCTCTCTCTAGATACTTTATTTTTTCTGAACCATTTAAGAATAGACTGTATACATCATGCCCCTTGACCTATTTATAGATTAATATTTACTATGAAAAAAATATTCCTTTATACAATCATCATACAGTTGTCAAACGTGGGAGCTACTTTTATTTAATCTATGTTTCATAGTCCATCTTTGTCAATTGTTTGAATAAATCTTTTATAGTCTTCTCCTCCTCTGGGCAAATTCCAGTTTATTGATCATGTAGCAACATTAGTTGTTGAGTCTCTTTAGTCTCTTTTAATACAGAAGTTAGTTCCTCAGCCAATTTTTTTTTTTTGTCTTTCATGACAATTATTTAATAGAATGTTCCTCAATGTGTGTTTGGTTGATATTTCCTTATGATTAGATTCAAGTGATGTTATGTCCTTCTTGGGTTGTTACATTGGGAAGCACACTATCACTGATCAAAGTGTTTTCTACTTTCCCCATGGTATAGTCACTATTTCCTCTTCCAATAAATATACAATCTGTGAGGAGACAACATGAAAATATGCTGCTTCTCATCAAACTTCCTTCCTAGATTTAGAATCCATTGACAATGTTTCCCGAAACCAATCTTTTCCATGATAGTTGGAAAATGGAGATCTTCCAACTCCACCACTCTCTCTGTACTTATCAGGGGGCCATTTCTTTTAAGGAATAGCTTACCCTTTCCCCACATCTGTCCATCTGTCTGTGTCTCTCTCTCTCTCTCTCTGTCTGTCTTGTCTGTCTCTCTCCCTCATCAGTACAGATGAATGGATTCTTAGTCAGTAATGACAATTTATTACTGTTCTTATCTTGGCACTCTAAATAATTATCCTAGAGTTAGCCAATGAGAGGTCTTCAAGCTGGCTCCTGTTGTCATGCCCACTTTATTTTCTGAGCACTTCTTTATTTGTCACACAACAAGGTGTTCCAGGTCATCTTGTATCTTCCTGTCCTAGTCCTGAAATCAGCTGTTTCTCTAAGAAGCCCAGATTCCTTTTCATGAGGAAAGGTATTTAGAAATGAAGATCTGGGCAAGGGGAATTTAATCTCGAAGTTACTTTCAATCACAAAAATCAAGAGAAATATATATATATTTTTAAAAATCTTCATATTTATGGCTGATTTAGCTATTTCCTTTCTTCCCCTTGTGGTAAGAAGGAAGGAAACTTGAAGCTTGATTTTTGGATTTTTTCTTATTTATTTTAATATATGATTAATTCTGGCAACAATTATTAGCAAAGAACACTCACTGCAATAGCAACTATGGATCATAAGTCTCTAGGTTGCTACTAAAATATAACACATCCTCAAAAGAAATTTGTGATGGAAGTCAACATAGGTTTCGAAATACTATAAGGTAATCTGTGGAACCCTGAAGGTAAGCATAATGAAATATGAGGCATCTCACTGAATTCATTTTAAAGAAATTGAATCAAAACTCTATAATATAACACTTTTTGTAGTTAGATGCTTGTTAAAAAAGACATTTTGCTTTTTCCAGTAGTGTAGCATGTTGAAACTGCAGTGGTAACATTATGCATTATTATTTTATGTGATAAAGGCAGATATACTATATACAAAATGTTTGAAATAAGTACATCGATTTCTACTTTAACCGAATGAAATTAAATATGTACTTTCTCTTGGTAACAGATTTTTAAATAATGATATGCTTTTGAAATACTGAAGATGAAATAAACAAATCATATTTTATGCGTGATAGTACTAGGGGCAAAGACCAAACAATTTCTTTGTTCCATGTGGTTAGTATTCACTTCCAAAGCCATCATTACTTGGGAATCACCTGGGTCGCTTTTTAAAAATCCAAGTATCTCAGCACCACTCTGGTCCACTTAAACAGTATATCTCAAAATCCACGAATCTGTATTTTTAAAATCTCCCCAGATAATGCAGAGACATCTGATCATCAAACTGATTTAGGAATTATTGAACATGGCAAAAAATATATTTATACCAGTGTGCAAGTAAGTCTCTTTATAGATATAAGTTGCCCAAGGGCAGGAACTGTACTTATAAATCTTTATAAGCCCCGCGCCTATTATGAGCTTTGTATATAGCAGGCATTGAATACTTGCTTCAGAAAATAATTTTAACTTCAAATTTTACTGGAGTCTTAATATTAGTTTGCACAGGGGATATAAACCCACTTTAATGTTATATTCATGTGACAGGAATCACCTTGCACAGCAGCCTGAAAGACAAAAATAATTGAATTGGTAGATTGATTTCTAATGCAGAATGTGGTTGTATTCAGTTATGACCCTGAATTCTGCTAACTTATGCTATGCTATTGAAAAATAAAGAATACTCACATTTTATAGATTGGTTTAGTCTGTAAATTGTCTGTCTTGTTCCACTTCCCAGTAAATGTTCTACTTGATGCCAAAATGGTTAGACCAAAAAAAAAAAAAAAAAAAAAAAAAAAAAAAAAAAAGATCCTATTGTAGCTAACATTTGTATGGTTTAAAACTGTTGTTATCAAAGTGTGTTCCATTAACTCCTGCGGGTCCTGAAATCCTTTCCAGTGATCCATAAGGTTAAGACTTTTTTCCTAATAATAGCAAGCTGTTCTTTGCTTTTATTACTCCCATTATCTGAGCATACAGTGGAGATTTCCAGAGGCTACATGATGTGCGATACTGAAACAGATTAGTAAAGAAAAGATGAGAATCAGCTGTCTTCTATAAGTAGACATTAAAGAAATTTACAAGAATGTAAAACCAGGCTGCTCTTCTATTTTTTTTGGAAAACGATTATTATTCATAAAAATAGATTATTTGTCAACACATGATATGCTTATTATTTTTTAAATGACTAAATAAATTTTAAAATTTATTAAGTTAGATGACTTTAATTCAAAAAAATTTCAAGGTCCAGAAACAAAAATTTTAACATAAGCCTAAACCTAAATGCAGTTCAAAAGGAACAATTCTCAATTCACTGAGGTCCAGCTCTCTTTGACTCCTTTTTGCTTAGCTAACACAAAAACGGGTACCAACGAGGTGGCAGAAAGCACCTATACACCTTGTGTATATGGCAAAGATAACACTACAGAAAAAGCCCCAGGGCTTCTGGGAGCTCTCTTGCTTTCCCGCCTAAACGAAGAGGAGGCGGGACCAAGACAAGGGCACAGCGGGTTGCTTCCTTCGTCCCTCCTCACTCCTTTTTCTCCGTGCCCCACCCCGCCACACACGCGTTTCGCCACGATCCCGACAGGCCCAGCGGCAAGGAGAGTCACGTGAAGCTGGGCGGTGGACGCTTGTGTCGCCCGTTTCTTCATCTCTATGGTTTTCAGAGGTGGGCGGTTTTGACGCAGAAGCTTTGGAGTTCGTGCGTGGACGGGTGAGTCCCGGACTTTGAAGGGTGTCAGGAGACAGCCATTTAGGGAGGGCGAAATGGAAGGGGGTAGGGTGGGGGAACGAAACAGCTTTAGAGACCTGATCTCCGGGTCCGGCTGTTTGTCCGCTCTGGGATCAGGCGACTTCTAAGCTCGGTCAGGGGAATAGCTGTCTTTCCCTGATGCATTCCGTTTAGGGGCTTGAGAGGAGTCCGTAGTCCTGCCTGCCTCCTGTCCTCCGCTTTACTTCACCCCACTAGATCCCTTCTCTCTGTCCCGGGAGAACTTCTCTCAGTGTCGAGTCGCTCTCTCTGCGGGTGACCTGGAGACACAGGTAGACTTGATTGGTTCCCTTGGCATTTGTAGATGTGGTTGGAAGTGGGTCGGGAGTTTACAGTTTGATCTCTGATGGAGTGAAGTATTAATCATTGAAACGAAAACAGAAGTGGAAAATCAGTGGAGACGCGAAGGAACAAAACAAACAGCAGGCTTCTTGGACTGTTCTGTTTTTATCTTTTCCAGTGCCTTCCCGTTCCCATTCTTTAACTAGTTTCCTTCTCATCATCCCATCCTGGGCCACCATAGGATGTTTCGAGAATGAACCAGGCGTTACTGGTTCTCTGTGAACGTTGGGAGAAGAGTTTAAAACGCGCTGTTTTAAGTTGCAATTTGTAGTCTTAATGTTTATGGTTTCTTTACTGTCTCTTTCAAATGCCTAAAAAAGATTGTAGGTCTTTGCAAATATAAGTAAAATAACCATTTTATAGCTATAGGACTAGAATAACATATTTTATTCTCCCTGTGGTTCCTGGAAAGACCCATTTTCTTCAACTGTAAGAGAGTTTAGGTTTCATTGAACCATATGACAGATGAGTAAAATGTCAACATCTTCAGACATAAATGTTGGCCAAGATGACCAACATGCTCTCTTTCAGGTGTTGGACAAGATAATGACTTGTTAAATATCGCCTATTCTAAAAACTTTTTGGAACTTACTACCAC
The DNA here is from genome assembly GCF_014176215.1 of Rousettus aegyptiacus. Lineage (NCBI taxonomy): Eukaryota > Metazoa > Chordata > Mammalia > Chiroptera > Pteropodidae > Rousettus > Rousettus aegyptiacus. Next base: position 14,357,225 of record NW_023416309.1, read on the forward strand.
TAGTCTGTGAAAAGGTGGCTCTTCCATTTAAGAACATCAATTTGGCCGCCTAATTATGTCAGGAAAGGGTCCATGACACCTTTTAAGCGTCTTTACTGAGGATTATAAAACACAAAGTAATACTGACAAAAAGTAAAGATTCAGGAGTGGGTTGTGTGCCTGGAGAGGAAGGGAATAAAGAAAGTAATAGAAACTAATAAAAACTAAAGGAGAACAAAAGCATGTCTTGCTATCTTCCTTTATAATCTATAGGACATTTACTATATTCAGTAGGTTTTTTACAATCTCAAGGGGTGCATCTTGAGACTTACTTTTCAGGAGTATTTAAGAATAAAACAATGGTGTGTAATTTCTCCTATAATGCAATCTGATGTAAAATCATTATAACTGAAAGATCTTATTTAGAATTATAAGACTAAAGTAATTGATAAAGTTATTAAAACTAATTTGGCCACTTAATCTTTAGTTTTATCTCTTGAGCAGTTTTACAATGGCTGCAGCACTTGCTGAAAGTTAACTATTTTTTTCATACAGTAATGTTTAATATATCCCTTTTAAAAAGAGAATCAGTTTTTTAAAAAGTTTACTAACAACTTTTTTCCACCAATCAAAACAAAAATAACTTCCTCTTGTACCAAGGGAAAAGGTGGATTCTTTTTAAATAGGTGTTGTACTCACTTTGGTAAATTATGAGGAAATTGTTAATGCTTTTAAGCTGTTAAGTATTGCTATTTGGGCATATTTAAGAAGAAAACACATGGGCAGTATTTTTAAATGTTTTATATTTCCTATTATAAAAGTACTAGGTGTTTATTTTGGAAATATGGAAACATTATAGAAAATATAACACTGAAGGTCAAAATCCTGATTTATCTTTTCCCCTGCCACCTGGTAGCCACTTGTTTCCTTTCATATTTGGGAATCTGTATGGAAAAGTAGAGTTGAGTCAGACTCCGTGGGGAAAGATGGTACTAATAGAAATAGGCTTACATCCTACAATCTTAGAAATCTCAGAAGAGAGAGAATATACTTTCTTTCTCTGTGATTCCAGTGAACTACTACTATATGGGAGTCTCATTGGCCTAACTTGGGTCTTTGCCTGTCCTAGAGGCAACCTCTGTGGCCAGAGTGTTGGAATGCACTGTGTGGCCAGGATTGCATCTTGTTTTTACCCTGGAGTGGGGTGCAGCAGGAGATACAGTTTCAAACCACGTTTACTAAGGGTAGGGGGCATGTAGTTCCTAAAGGAAAATTGAGGTGTCATTTCCTGGAGAAGGGAGAATGGTTGCTGGATAGGCAAAAACAACAAATGCTTGCTAAAATAATTTTATATGTATTTGTTTTCCTTTCCCAATATAAATTAATTTTACAGTTTGTTGATTTTTCCTTTTTTAATGTCTATTTTATTTATAAAACTGAAACTCTTCAAGTGCATATATTTGCACTGTTATTACTTGTCTGTACCGTTGCTCTAGCATATTCTGACTTTATTTTGACTTTAAATATTTTGTATATTTGGCCAGCTTGTTAAAATTGATTATTGATAAATATTTTATCTACTGTAGTGAATTTGATTAACAATCCAATGGACATTGGAACTTTAATTGCTAACATTGGTGGCACAGGCTTTAGTTTAGACAGATCTATGTTCTAAAACCCAACTCCATCACTTCTGAATGTTGAGCAAGTTACTTAATCTCTGTGAACTTGAGTTTATTCCATTTGCAAAATGGAAATGATAATACTTATAGGGATCTTGTGAGGATTAACTTGATAAATATATGGCAGGTGTCTTGGATATAGTAGGTTCTTGTTAAGTGTAATTGTTTATAATAAAAAATAATCTCTAAAAAGATTTTATTTTCCCAATTTCAGAATGTTTAGCCATGGGGAGTTTAAAATATATAGGTCTGAGGAATTAACTATATTGTTCTTCATTTAGTTTGTCTTTATTTTAGCAGGTTTTTAAATTCCATCTTGAATATATAACAATAAACTAGAAAACTGCTTAAACAAAATAATTTTTAGTCGACTGCCCAAGTATTTGAAGATTGCCCAATTTAAGTATGATAACTGTCATGCTGGGGGAATGCATTGAGAGACTTTTACACAAACTCTGAGCTAAGTACAGTTTAATATTAAGTGGAAGATAGTACATTCTTTCATTATACAAGGGGAGCTTGTTGAGCATCTTGGAAGTTCAGATCAGAATTTATGGCGACTTTTGGTAATAGGCGGAAATGATAAAAAATGGATTTGTTTTTATTTTTAAGGATAAGTTAAATTCTGAAGAAGTAATGCTTTGAGAATATGATATGCTGGATACCTGCAGGTGGAAGAGATAACAGTTTAGAATGTTACTTGAAAAAACAAAAAAGGCAACTGTGGAATTGAACAACTTGTGAGGAATTATTGACATTAAATATAATTAATGATCTGGCATTAAGAAGTTAAATATTGCTGCATTAGGAAGAAAGGTGTTTTAGCCCTGTTCATGAGAAGAGAAACAGCTAGAAATGGATTGATCTCCCCTTCCCCCCACCCCCAAACTTAATAATCAGTTTTTTTGCAAATTGTAAACATTTGCTAGGCTAACAAGTTCAAGGTGAGTTTTACTGACACGAAAAATTGAAAATTTAGTGTAATCTTTGAGAAATAGATCTTCATCATTCATGTCAGCCGTACAAATAATATTTGCATTTTGCTTCAAAGTGATATAATGTTGGTCATTTAAAACTTAAAATGCCTTTTCTAATAACCTTGCTTGTTTAGACTTGGACAGTTGATTGATGTCTATTTATAAGCACCAAGTTCTAAATTATTTAGATTTTGCTTTTTCAAGTTTATTCAGTGAGTATTGGAATTAAATCAGCAACCTACATTTTTTTTTCCTTTTAAAAAATAAGCATCAGTACTTTGTCTATTATCCTAGTAAGATTAAGTGAGCTTTCTATTCCATGGCACCTAAAGGGCATTAGATTCTAAGATCTAATACAACTTCCTAGATTAGCTCTTATGTCTATACTTTCCTTTTCCATCTGCCGTGTTCTAGTCGTAGTGAACTACTTTTGCTCCCCCTACAAGCCATGTCTTTTTGTGTCTTTTATGCTTTTGCATAGACTGTTTGTTGTACTTAGAATGCCTCTCCACTGTCATACCATCCTCCAACTGGTGAGCTGCTACTCATCTTTAAAGTAGATTATTGAGTTATTCAATTTATAAAACTTTCCTCCACTATCAGGTGTTTATATCCTTTGTAGTTCCCATAATAATTATTTTTAGCTTTAAAAAATACTCTTCTTTTGTCATGCTATTGTATGTATTTTCTGAGACTGAGTGATTCTTAATGCCAGAAACAAGTCTTATTCATAATCATATTCTGACCACCCAACAGAGTGCCTGTCATATATACACGTTGGGTGAATAAATGAGTAAATAAGACATTTCATCTGCTTTAAAAATCAGAATAGAAACAGTATAATCCAATAGGTTAGGTCTGCACTCTGATGCATTTAGAGAACCTACTTGGACACATCTAGAAAATTCCATCTATACATTCTACTGCACATCAATAAGCATGTTTTATCTGTCTACTATGTACCAAAGCACTGGAGAGAGAGAGGAAAATCATTTTCCATTCATCAAGGAGCCCACAGTCTAATGGTGGAGACAGATGAGTTGATAATTACAACTTAAATTTATGCTAATTAAAATGTAAAATTCAGTTCATCACTTTCATTAAACACATTCCAGGGGCTCAAAAGCCATATATGGCTAGTGTTTGCTGTATTGAACAGTACAGATATAAAACTTTCTATCATTGCTACATGTTCTATTTGACAGAGCTGTTTTAGAAACATTGTAGATATGCTTGAATCTACATTCTCTATTTTCAGATGATAGTTAATTTTCATTTCAACTATGTACCTTCCTTGTTAAATAAAACTTTTAAATTTAGAAATCGGATTTTTTAAAATATCAAGTAGATTCTATTATATTTCGAATAAAGCAGCATTGTTTATTTTCCCAGGTCTTTGATCTGTGGTAGCATTTAAATTAAGTGGTTTCAGAATTTGAATTTTCAACTTCAGCATTGATATCATCTTTCTATCCTAATAATTCCTGAGATGATGAGGGAGTGTAATGATTAGAGCAGTGACTTTGAGATCAGAGAAACTTTCCTCTGCTATCTACTGGCTGTGACCTTAGGTACGTTTCTTAAAAGCGGTGAGCTTTGGTGTCCTCAGTGAAGTAGGAGTAATAATAATACTTACCTCAAGTGTTATTGAAGATTAAATAAGGTAATGGATATCAGGCACTTAGTATTGTACCCCTTCACAAAGTAGTGTTCATTAAATGCTAGTATTAAAAAGAAAATTTCAACAACTAGTTGCTTAAAAGAAAAAAAAATTTTGACAAAGTTGGGGAAATGGAGTATGGACCGATTATTAGATCATACCAAGGAATTGTTTAATTTGTTAAGTATAGCAGTGACACGATTATCAAGAAAGTCCAGATTTTTGGAGAGACATACTAATATATAGCAGTGAAATATGTCTAAGAGTTGCTTTAAAATAATTCATGAAGACAAAAGGGACAGAAAAATTGGTCTTAACTTCCATTTCTGGTGAAAGAGTGCCATATTTACCCTCCTGCCTGAAATAGCCAAAAAGGCAAACAAAATGTACAAAACAATGGTTTCCTAGATTTTGGACGTTGTACAGCAAAAGAGTGATTCCTGAGAGATGAGAAACAGATGAGGTGAGCTTTATGATTGCTCTGGCTTGCAACTTGAAGAGAGTTTTCCAGCTGCAAAGCAGGAAGGGGGAACTCAGGCAGAGTACGGTGGTCTCCCTGAATTGAGAGAGTCTGCGGAGGCCAGGGAAGCTGGTGTTTACAGGGCAGAATCCTAGAGAGGAGAGAGCTGAAAGGAGAGAGAAACTCCTGAGATCTGCAGAGGCTCCCCCTCAAATATTCAGAGGTGAGAACTGATCAGTGCATACATGTGAGGAAACTACCCAAGGCTAGGAAAAGAATCACTTGAAAAGATTAGAAACAATAGTACTTGGAGTTCTTGTAGAGGCAGGAGTAGTGTTTTTTATTCCTATCAGCCAGAGTGGAAAATGTCTTATCAGGTCATCATGTAGAGTTCTCAGAATGGTTTGGTCTTAGTAATGGGGTGAATTAGCTTTAACAAAATGCTGTGCCACCCCAGCCTAAAAGGCTTAAAAGCAAGACCTGAAAGGGCCAAACTGTTTCCCAGATACTTGTGTCCAACAACTAAGCAAGAATAGTTACAGGTTTACAGAACTATCCAGCACCCAACAAGGTAAAATTCAGTGTCTGGCATCCAATCAGAAGTTATTAGGCATGCAAAGGAGTAGGAAAATATGACCATAATGTTGAGAAAAAAAATCAAAACTGAAACACGTGACACAGGTAATAGAGAGGGATATCAAAAGTTTTTAAAACTATTCCATACAATCAAGAAACTAGAAGATTGAAATGTTAAATAAAAGCATGATCTATCTATCTATTTATCTATCCATCCAAATTGCACCTCCAGAGATGGAAAGTACAATGACTGAGGTGAAAAATACACTGATGAGAATAATGGATTAGACATTGGAGAATAAAATTTAAACCAAGGCTCATGAAATATATAAAATAATCTGTGAAGAGTTCTTGATAAAAGCTTTTAGATGTAAAGTCTAGATTACAGGAGATGAAGGGACTAGAGAAACAATGTAAACCATGCCACAAGGAAACAATTACATAAATTCAGAATTTGAGAAGTGCTGTTATATAGTGCCCCGTTTTCTTAAAAAATTAGGATTGTGCTATGATTGAGCAACATGGTGAATATACTTAATGTGACTGAATTGTATGCTTAAAGGTGGTTGAAATGGTAAACTTTATATATATTTACCACAATTTAAAAATTTTACTATTTTAACCATTTTAAGTGTACAGTTGGTAGGAATTATGCATTGTTGTACAACTGCTATTCATTTCTAGAATTTTTTTCTTCTCAAACAGAAAACTATATCCATTAAACAACTCTTCATTTTCCTCCTCCCCCAGCCCCTGACAACCACAATTCTACTTCCTATTTCTCTGAATTTCACTACTGTAGGTACCTCATATTAGAATCGTACAGTGTTTGCCTTTTTGTGACTGACTTATTTCACTTCATATTATGTCCTCAAGATTAATCCATGCTGTATGTAGCATGTGTCAGAATTTCCTTTTTATGGCTGAATAATATTTCAATGTGTATATAAACCACATTTTATCTGTTCATCTGTTGATGGACACAGGGTTGCTTTCACCCTGTGAGCATGGGTGTTTTTTAAAAAATTGTTTGCTAGTTAATTTTCCCACTATTAAGCATTCCCAGACTTATTTCTCTAGTATAAGTATGATGAGAAGAGAATTAGACAAGGAGTTACTAGGTCTGATTTCTGTTTCCAGCTTTGCTGCTAAATAGTTTTGTGATCTTGCTGAAGTTTCTTAAAGTATCATACTCTCTGGCCTGTTTCCTGTCATATTGAAAATTTGAAAATTTCTAAGATCTTCTAGAGCCCCAGTATTTTGGTATATTGTTTCTTTTTTTTTTCTTTGTATTTCATCAGAATGTTTTGAGGATATTGGGGCAGACTGTGTACAGAATCCTCTTATCAAAAATGCGTGTGTGTTTACTTTTTAAAGAACAAAAACCTTTGCCTTTTAAGCCACTGACCCTCCAACTTTTTGTGGCAACAGGAACTTTTTTTTTGCACTGAAAAATATGTTCATTATAATTCTTCCTTTTGTATAGTAAAATAGAAATATGAAGTAATGTGTCATGTTGTGCCACGTATTTTCCATCTGTCCCTTTATGTTCACTCTTTACCCTTTCCCAGCCTGTTTTGCCCTGTATAGGCTCCATTCCCTCTATTCAGTAGGGTGTAGCCCAGTGACAGAAGATGGTAGGAGAGCGAGTTCTGTGTATATATATTTTTGGCTTTCTCCTTGTAAGTTGTGACAGTTACATTTCTCTGCTGAAGGCCACACAGCTCTTGTTAGGCAACTCTCTCCCAAAGCTGTAGTCACAACTGACTGTGAGTTCTGGTAACTAATATCTTCCCTGGCCCATTAAGGCCTTGTGGTTTCCTCCTGTTACTGTCCAGGGTACTTCACTGTCCACGATGTTTGTAAACAGACGCTTTATTAAATTCTCCCCGATTACACCATCCTTGGCAGTTTCTATCCTTTTAAACTTTTAAATCTCAGATAAATTATGAGTGAATTGCCATATTTCTAATAATAAGTTTTTTGGATTAGTTTTTTTTTAATAATGGTAAAATACGCATAACAAAATTTGCAATTCAATCACTTTTAAGTGTACCATTCAATGGCATTAAATACAGTCACATTTTTGTACAGCCATTGCCACTATCCATTTCCAAAACTTTTTCATCAAAGAGAAGCTCTCTCTGTTAAACAACTTCTCATTCTCTCCTCCATCTAGCCCCTGGTAACCTCTATTCTATTTTCTATCTTTATGAATTTGCCTAGTCTCGATACCTTCTACAAATGGAATCATACAATTTTGTCCTTTTGTGTCTCGCTATTTCACCGAGCATAATGTCTTCAAGCTTCACCTATGTTGTAGAATATATCAGAATTTCATTCCTTTTTAAGGCTGAATAATATTCCATTGTATGGACCCACCACATTTTGTGTATCTATTTTTTTGCTAATGAACATTTGAGCTGTTCCTACCTTTTGGCTATTGTGAGTAAATGCCGCTATGAACACTGGTATACAAGTATTTGTTTGACTCCCTGATTTTAGTTCTTTTGGATATGTACTTAGGAGTAGAATTATTAAACGGTATGGTAATTCTACGTTTAACTGTTTTCCATAGCAACTACACTATTTTACATTTCTAGCTGTGCCCGAGGATCCAGTGTCTCCATATTTTCTCCAACACTTATTGTTTTCTGGATTTTTTTTCCTGATAATAGCCAAAATAATGGGTATGAATGAAAATCTCATTGTGGTGTTTATTTGCATTTCCCTAATTCATAATGTTGAGTGTTTTGTCATGTGCTTTTTGACTGTATATCTTCCTTGGAGATAGATGTGTCTATTTAAGTCCTTTGCCCATTTTTTGAATTGTGTTGTTTGGTCTTTTTTATTTTGTTGTATTAGTTTAGTTTTTAAATAATAACACAAGGTTTCTTAGAAAAGGTAGTGATTCCATGGGTTCGAAATGCTATTTAGGTTAGAAGGAACAAAAATGTCCATTTTCTTTACTAGAATAGGAAAGATAGATAATAGATTAGTTTATGATGAGTCTTACTTGGCAATGGAATTAAATATTTGCATTACAAGGGAGATATTTAGGTGTTATGTATTTATGTAATATATTAGCGAAATTTATATAGTAGTTTTTATTGAATTATCACTATCAGCAGCATCCTCTTGTATTGTCTTCAGAAAAAAACAAATTATTTGTAACTTACTGTATGTTAGGCATTGTGCTTAGGTTTTTACAAGCATTTTCTCATTTAATCCTCTTCACAGTAATTTGCAGTGTATTTTATGGCAGCACAAAATTGCCAAGTCATTAATCACAGGTCTGACTAACTTCAAAATGAATGGCTGATAAGAAGTCAAGTTAGTACATTCTGGTATCTAGAATTAACTAGATTGCCTTGAGTAAGACACTTTATACAACAATAATACAAACATCTACATGTTCAGGAGACCTTTAATTCGTGATGTTTTAATTTCGGCTTTAATTAAATCCTAAAGTTTAAGACAATATCTTCATGTAATCAGGGAAAATCTTTTTATAAAAAGTACCTGGGTAAATAGAAGTTGGAATACAGATTAAAAAGACAGGAAAATATCCTGTGAAATATATAATACGGTTGTCAACCTAGCTGGTTTGTGTCTGGAGAGTACATAAATATAGATAGATTGTCATAAAATAGTATCTATAAAGAGGTCTTCCTATGAATGCTAAAAAGAAATTCCACTGAAATTATCTATATAGAAAGAGACTTCTTTTGGCAGAAATGTATTGGTCTTATAAGTTGTCCCAAAGTACTAAGCAATTCTTTGCTGTTGAAGGAAACTCTGAGTAACATGTCATGGACCCACAGTGGAGTTCTGACAAGGAATTATTATGTTTTAATACAGGTAGGTACCCCATTTTCCATGTCAAGAAAATAAATATAGTGCAAACGAGAGAGTACTCATTGGAGCACTTATAAAATACAGAGTTCTCTGCAAATGCGAGGTGACATTCTTATTAAATACTGATTCCTTCATTCTGTCTTTACATATCATTTCCATTCACAGTAGAATTTCAAGGTTTTAATTTAATAGGAAAACCTATAAAGTATTCTAGGTGTGTTCTGCAGTGCATATAATGCATCATCGTTGATTAGTATTTTATATTTTTCTTGTTCTTTAGAAGAATTTACCCTTTCTAGGGTTATTCTGAGCCTTTTTTAGAGTTAGGCTAAGTCAGCTAGAACTTTAGCTATACATTTCCATATTAAAGCTTTATGGACAAAGCAAATAGGCTTAGTAATGAATGAATTAGCTTATTAACAAATTACAAATGAGGATATGGTTGCAGGTTTACATTCTATTGTATAATTAGATTAATTCATCCTAATAACAGCTTTTTAAATAGTTGAGTGTCATTAAAAAAGAATTTTACATGGTATATACCACATGTATACAATATATATCATAATAGATACAGCATATATAAGAAAGACTACATGAGACATATATGTACACTTTAAAGAATAATTGTAAAAGTGAACTGTGCGGGTAAGAAAGAAAGAACATTTCCATCACCCCAGAAGTCTCCCAGGTACCTCTTTCTGATCACAGCCTTCTTCAACCTCAAGAGATAAATTGCTATCTGGAATTTTGGTGATAATCATGATTATGTGTCTTACTAAAAAGTTAGTCTTTCCTGCCTTTGAACTTTATATAGACGAAATCTAGCCATATATATTCTTTTATGATTTGCTTCTTCACACATTATTCTTGTGAGACTTCTTATATGTTACTAGTAAAGCAATTTTTAGAGATATAACTATTCCTAAAATTAATTTTATAATTCTCTATCTTCTTTTTCAAAAACTATTTTGTTTTGAAGTAGAAAATATATAATGAATAATTGTATTGAATAATTATAGGGAATAATTATAAAGTGAATGCATTGCTGGCCCCTCAGACCACCAGTACTCCTGTCTGTTATGTTCCTATCACAATTCTGTCTCTTCAGAGGTAATCCCTTTATGACTTTTATGATTATCAATTTCTTGGTTTCCTTTAGTTTTACATCCCTAAACAATATGGTTTAATATTGTCTTTTTAAATGTCATAAAAATGGAATACTCATGAATTTTTTCTTTTATGTCTTTATTCATTTTATTATTTTTCAATTGTATTATTATTTGTAAGATTTATCCTTGTGTATAGTGTAGTTCATTTTTTTGTTATCATATAGTATTACATTATAAGAATTACTATTATTATTTTTATCCACTTAACTATTGATAGTCATTGGGTGTTATTAGTTTTTGGTTATTACAAACAGTGTTGCCATGAACACTCCTGTACATATCTTTTGGAATGTTTCAATTTTTCTACAGTAAAATTGCAGGGTTACAGGTATTCATGTCTTTATCAAAATAATGTCAAACTTTTCTAAAACAATCAGAGTTAATTTACGTTCCCAACATGAAGTATGAGAGTTGTCATTTCTCCACATTTTTGCCAATATAATATTGTTGAACTTTAAAATTTTATCAATCTGTAAGGTGTGAATGGTATTGAGAATACTGTTGAGCATCTTTTCATATGTTTAATAGCCATCTTGATTTCTCTTTTGCCCATTTTTTCTTTTGATTTTTTTTCTTTTTTAGGAACTCAATATAGTTTGGCTATTAGTCCTTTGGTGGTTATATGAGTAGCAACTGTTTTGTCCCTCTGTGAATTTAACTTTTCACTTTTTTTGTACTGTTTTTTGATGTCTTTTACAATGTTTTCTGTGCCTTCTATGCCATGTTGTTTAAGGATGTAAAAATAAAGGAAACCAAGAAATTGATTATCATAAAAGTCATAAAGAGATTACCTCTAAAGAGACAGAATTGTGATAGGAACATATAACACATGAGAGTGCTGGTGGTCCGAGGGACCAGCAATGCCCTAATCTGAATAATGAATAAACAGGCACTCACTTTCTATTCATTAAAGTGAGTTGCTATCTTTTACAATGCCTCGTATTTTTTTTTTACGATTGCTTTTCTTATAGTTATCAGTTTTATATTAAATGTTTTCTATATGTTTTAAAAAACATTTTCCTACTCTGATGTAGTAAAGATATTCTTTTCTATCTCATCTAAAGGGTTTACATTTTTTCTTTTATACTGAAGTGTTTAATCTACATACAATTGATATTTGTGTATTATATGATTATTCTTTTCTTAATGCATACTTGATGTCCCAGCTCCACTTACTGAGAAGTCTTACATTTCTTACTGATTTGCTATCCTACCTCTGTGAAACATGAGGTATCTGTATTCTGTTTTGGGGCTTTTTAATTTTTTCATTGTTCTATTTGTATCTCTGTGCCAATATCACGTCGTTGTATTTGTAATCCATTTTACTGTTAGAGCATGTTCTCCTACTTTTTTAGCTCCCCCCTCTTTTTTCAAGTGTGTCTTCGCGTTTCAAGTGTTTGCCAAGGTCCACTAAAATCCCATTGGGATTTTCATCGGGATTGCATTGATTTTGCTGTTTAGTTTGGGGAGATTTGCCAGTTTTACAAAATTTTGTTTTTCAGTTCATTAACATGGTATACCTCTACATTTATTTGGGTCTTTTTTGAAGAATCTTTTAATGGAGTCTTGTAATTTTTTTCTATAAAATTTTGCACATCTTTTATTAGACTTATTCCTACATCTTTCATATTTCTTTTTATTTTTTTCTTCTCCTTTTGTTTTTATTTTAATTGTTAAGACAGATACTTAATGTATTTTTTCTTAGTAAATGTATTCAAAGCTATTTTAAATAGTACATCCCACAAGTATTTTTAAAAAGCAACTGTATTGAGAGTTTCTGAAGTATAGTTTACTTACAATAAAATTTACTCTTTTTCGTGTATGCTAAGTTTTGGTAAACATTATGTATTCATCACAGTAATGAAGATATAGAGCAGTTCTTTTGCCCCTAGAAATTGCTTCATGCCCCTTTGTAGTCAAACTTCTTCCCCTCACCCTTAATCCCTGACAACCATCATTCTGTTTTCTATTGCTGTGCTTTTGCCTTTCCTACAATGTCAGATGGGCGGAATCCTACAGTAAATAATCTGGCTTTTAAAACTGCTTCAGAATTATCATATAGTTAATTGACTTTTTTATTCTTTTGGTGTACAGCTCTATAAAATTTAATACACGAATTTTGACAATATAGATTTAGTTTACTACCACCATGATCCGGATACAGAGAAGTTCCCAAACGGCCCCCTCCTGCTTTCCCTTTATAGATGCACCCTTCTCTGCTATTCATTGGCAATCACTGATAAGTTCTCCATCACTAATTTTTTTCTCTTCGAGAACGTGTATAAAGGGAATCATACAGTATGTAACCTTTGATACTGGCTTCTTTCATTCTGTATATTTTGAGATTTATCTAAGATACTGCATGTTTCAAGAGTTCATTCCTTTTTTTTATTGTAGTTGTATTTCGTTGTATGGGTATGCCACAATTTATCCATTCAGCTGTTGAAAGACATAGTTTTTGGCAATTAGAATAGAGCTTCTGTAAACAGTCATATATAGGTTTCATGTGAACATAAGTTTTCATTTCTCTAAGGGAAATAAGAGTGGATTGTTGGGTCATATGGTAAATACATTGTTAAGCTCTATGAGAAAATGTCAAACTATTTTCAAGAGTGACTGTACCATTTTTCATTTCCACCAGCAATGTATGAAAGTTTCACTTGTTTGCATTCTTGCTGTACTTAGTATTGTCAGTAATTTTTCTTTTAGCCAACTACATGTGTAGTGGTATCATTGTGGTTTTAATTTGTGCTTTGCCGATGGCTAATGATGATGTTGAACACCCTTTTATGTGCTTATTTGTTTATGAATAGAACTGCCGCGAACATTCACTTACAGGTTTTTGTGTGAACGTGTTTTCATTTCTCTAGGATAATTACTTGAAATTTAGATACAATTTTGCATAAATTGCTAAAGACCAACTTGAGGTAGTATAGAATCTCTAGAAAGCATAGACACAAGGAGAGTTCACACACCCACTCAGAGGCTTTTCTCAGTGGATATCAATGAGAAGCTCACCAACAAGATTGAGACAAGGACAGGAGACAGAGAAAGCTCCACTTGAAGATTAAGCCCATAGTAGGGGAGCATCCACCGCAAAAAGCTCATTTCAGACCTTTTTCCCTAAATAACAAAACCTTTAAGCTACTGGGAAAGGATAGCAAACCCTGTCACCTTAGAGTACAGAGGAAAATCCATTGAATTAAGAGGAGGAGAAAAGTGTCAACCCCTGGGGGATGGACAGAAAACTGTCAAAAACTCACATCATCAGATACAACTGAGGAGAGAGAAGGTCACTGAGAAAGCCCCATGCACAGCTCCAGTGACGCAGGTTTCTGCTGAAAATTGTTAGTATATCAGGACAGTAGAGAACCCATCACTGTAAAGCTAGCATGTTCCAACTAACAAGCACTCAGAAGAAAAATGACATACTACATACAAAAGAACAAAGATAAAAATAACAGCAAACTTCTCAGAAATGATGAAGCCAAATTCTGTTGCTTTTCCTTAACTCTCGAATTTCCAGTTTTCCTTCTAGTATCATCTCTCTCACTTAATACGTTTAACAGCCCTGGATGAAGAGCCTTTAAAAAGAACAATAGTTCATTTATTTTATATATATATATAACGTTTAGTAGTTTTTTAGAGCAGGTCTTTGGGCAAAGAATTCAGAAATATCATGTTTTGCCACTACATATTTTATTTAAATACAGATTTTATTTAAATCCTATGAAGAATGCTGGACATATTTGCTTTAGCAGGCATTTGGCTTAATACGGTTCAGGCCACAAATTCTGACCCACTTTTTATGGGTCGTAGTTCCAATGTCAGTTTAGTGTTGATAGCCGTTGAAGTACTGTACAGATTTGTCCCTTGTGGCCAGCCTTGGACATGGGTGCTGACTACCCGGTATTTTAGTTCACAGACTCTTTGTTATGCTGTTTAGAGTAAGATCCATATGGGTGCATCTTGGAGATAAGCTCAAGAGATCATACTTAGCACCTTGTGGTTTCACTTTATTGAGATCCTGTTCTCTGTGATATCCCCAACTTCCTTGCTCCCAAGGACCCCTCTTTTTTTGACTCAGTCCTTTCCCTACTCTGTCACATAATTCAACTTCATTAGCCTCCTGGGTCTGGTGACCAGAGAGGATTGAAAAATAAGCAAAAGTGATCCCTCCAGTGGTCTCAGAGCACAGTTCCTCTGGTCAGAGAATTTTTCCTTTCTGATTACAGATGCTTTCCTAGCTGCTGGTTCCTCTGCACTACTATAAGAGTGCTTTGTCGCTGGGGTGGGGGGAAACGAAACACACACACACACACACACACACACACACACACACACACACACAAATCCAGGGAAGTTCTCTACTCTTACTCATAGAAACCCCTTTCCCACTCATCAGACCAGAAATAAAGAGCTCTTTTGGGAGATCTTTCTGTCTGTACACAGTATACACTTTTGATGTCAGGCTAACTTTGAATTTTGGAAGGAGAGACCAGGGGAAAAAATTGCAAAACTCACTGCCACTTCAGTGAGATCTGTTTTTTTCCATTCTGCCTGCTAATATTTACTTTTCAGAAGCCTCAGATAGTTACTTCATCCAGGGCTTTTAAATGCTTTCAGTAGTAGAGACAGGAGGGAGTATGTTTGACTTCATCTTAACTGGGACCAGAACCTCCATAGTCAAGTTTTAAATATTTTCATTATGAAAAATTTCAAACATATACAAAACTTGCAGGTACCCATATCCTAGCTTCACCATTTATTAACATTCGGCCAATATTATTTCACCTGTAATTCCTCACTCCCACTGTCGCTTGACTTTTAAATGCAAAACCCAGATTATCATTTCATTTTATGTGGTCATTGCTATAAACATCTGTATGAAGTTTTTTTGTGTGGACATAAGTTTTTAATTCTTTTGGATAAATACCAAGAAGTGCAATTGCTGAATCACATGGTAAGAGTGCTTTTGGTTTTAAAAGAAACCACCAAACTCTTCCAAAGTGGCTGTACTATTAATGCATTTCTGTCACCAACGAGAGTGCCTTCGGCTCCACATCCCCTTCGGCATTTAGTGTGGTTAGTGTTTTAGATTTTGGCCATTGTAATAAGTGTGTATTAGTATCTTGTTTTAATTTGCATTTCCCTGATGATATATGATGTGGAGCATCTTTTCATGGCTTATGAACCATTGATATATCTTTGGTGAGGTGTCAATTTCATATGAATTTTAGGATAGGTTTTTGTATTTTTTTAAATGCTGGAAGTTTAGTTTTTTAAAGAAGAAACCACATATATTTCTATTTAATAATTCTTTTTCTTATGTCCATTAAGGAAATGTTTTAGTCCCTGTTTAAGTTTTTTTTTTCATTTTCTGCCAATTAACACCACCAGTATTTTAATGTTTTGACTTAAAATTTTTTTATTCATGCAGGCTATTTAATTTTTTTATGAATAAGTAGATATTATATTGCTTGCCTTTATTGTCTTTTCTTGTTAACAGGTAACAAAACAGGAATTACAAATTACTAGAAAGATGAATCTATGGGAATTAATCAAGAGATTAAAGTATTTGGAGAGGATAATGAAATCTGACAAGTGCTTTCTCATATTGTCTTATAAGGTGATAGCACGGGGTCACTCGTTGAAGTTACTAGGCAAACAAATTGAAGGTAGAAGGAAAAATAAATGTCTTGTTTACAACTTAAATGTCAGATGTTAAATTCAGAATCAGGGATTTCTACTATCTTTAATTTGAAGTTTTAAAAAAAATGAAGAGAGTGAGGAAACCTCGTATTGTTTGGTTGATAAAGTTAAGATGAAAATATTTGAGGCTACAAAGGATAGACTTGGAAGGTAGAATATCCTTTTTTTTAAAAAATCTCAATTATCAAGAAAATCATATGTTCTGATTTACATTTTTTATAACAACTTTATTGAGATATACGTCACATACCATATAATTCACCTATTTAAAATATACAACTCAGTGACTTAGTGTATTCACAGAGGTGTGCAACCATCACCAGATTCAATTTTAGAACATTTTAATTGTTCCAAAAAGAACTTTACCCTTTAGTACTCACTCTTCATTTCCTCCTATCTTCCCTCTTGCCTACCAGTCTAATTTCTGTCTCTGTAGATCTGCCTGTTCTGGAGTTTCAGATTTGCATTTTTGAAAGATTATTCTGGCTAAGGTAAAGAATAAAGCAAGGAGTCCACTTAGGAGACTATTGCAAAAATCCAAGCTTGATAGGATAATACTATGGACTTGGCTGTTGACATTGGAGCTAGAGATAAATTTGTGGGTTAGCATATTTTTAGAAAACTATGACTTTTTTGAAAAAGATACCTTTAAAATTGTTTTTTGAAAGAATGTTTAATTTATGGATAGATATTATAATATACAAAGTAATGAATTTATTCTTAATGAAAGGGTTCAGATGCTACAAAGAAGACCATAAAAGCTTCACATGCAGTATGTGAGAAAATGTTTATTAGTGGGATATGTACTGGGTTTTCAAACATCTGGAGCTTACAGTGTCATATGGCTTTACCCAGGTCGTGTCAGATTGGGCCTGCTGTGAAAAAGACTGAAGTGGTGAACTGTTTTACTAGTTTAACATCATAGTAGGTGAGACTGTATGTTTAGTTTTAATGATTGATATCATTTACATTTTTTGGCTTACACAAGGTAGAACTGATATTCAGGGTTAAAATAACAAATTTATGGGAAAGAAAAACATAAAAATTGCCCTATATATAAGACTCTCTGGAAATAATTTGTATATTAGTTTTCTAAATGACAATTGCTTTTTATTTATAATAACTTTTTTTTTTTAAGGTCTTTAGACTTAGCCGTGAGTTTCATTCTGGCCTGGACCTTTATTATGTGTTCTTAGAGGTACTTAACCTTTTCTAACTACATTTTCATCACTTATGAAATAGATAATTTTAAACAAACCACCATGAGAGAAACTGAAACATTTCGTGTAGAACTACCCTTCAAAGAAAAAAAACGTGATTCGTTAGATGGTTTAAGAGGTGCGATAGTTAAAGAAACAGTTAATATCATTTTAAACTGCCCAGAGCTCAGCAAGAGAATCATTGCTTTACTACATTATTTAAATTTCATCTATGTCCACGCCACCCTGAACAAGCTGGATCCCATCTGATCTCAGAAGATAAGCGGGGTCAGGCCTGGTTAGTACTTGGATGGAAGACCTTAGGAAGACCAGGTGCTATAGGCGTAAAAAATAATAAGGGATTATAAACTGACAAGGTCCTTGCAATCTGTGAGGTCAACCAAAGATTGCTCCACCTAAAAAATTAATAATAAAATAAAATAAAAATAAATTTAAGCAAAACTTGACAAAGATGAAAAAATAAGACTACAATCTATAGTAAATATAGATGCAGAAATCTTAAATGAAATAGAATTTTAAACTCATTTTAAAATTTTATGTACGGTAAAACTGACTTGTTTTTTGCTGTACAGTTCTATGAGTTTAACACATGTATACATTTGTTACCACCATTACAGTTAGGATACAGAGTATCGCCCCCAAAATCTGGTTCCTTGCTAGGCAAACCATCTAGGTACGTACTTGTAACTTCTGACAATCTGATCTGTTCTCCATCTCTATAGTTTTACTTTTTCAGATTGTCACTTAAAAGCATGTAACCTTTTGAAACTGGCTTCTTTCATTATCAGCATGATACCTTTGAGATTTCTGTTGAGCATGTCAGTAATTCGTTCTTGATTGATCCATTGATTGCTGAGTAGTATTCTATTATATGGATGTACTAGAGTTTGTTTATACATTCAACTGTTGAAAGTTATTTAAGTTATTTTCAGCTTTGATGATTATGAATAAAACTGCTAGAAACATTCAGATACAGGTTTTTGTGTGAATATATTTTTTTCATTTTGAGAGTAAATACCAGGAGTGTACCATCTTGTTATCCCACCAACAGTACATCATCTTTGGTATTATCAGGTGTCATTGGTTTTAATATTATGTTTGTTTCTGGTTTTTTTTTAGGCATTCTAGTGTGTGTGTGTGTGTGTGTGTGTGTGTGTGTGTGTGTGTGTGTGTGTAGATAGATATATTATTCATTATCATTTCTCTAACAGCTAATGATGTTGATCATCTTTTCATGTGCTTATTTACCATTTATATATCTTCTTTGAAGGGTCTATTCAAATCTCTCCATTTTAAATCGAGCTGCTTCTATATACTCTGTTATGATTATAGAAGATTCTAAAATATGTAAACTCAACTCTAGGGTAGTGCTAGTGTACTGGCACTATGCAAGCACCTAGAAGTCTGAGAAGATGAAACTTTCTGACTAAAGGAACTGTGGTTCCAAGAATGTAGGGAGAATTCCTATTGCTTCCCCCCACCCCTTATCTAGTAAAGTGGTTTTATTTGGGAAGTTTGGTTACTAGTAACACCAACACAGATAAAGAGAGAAGGAGCTTTGGGTTAGAGAAAAGAGAAATAAGTGTAGGAGAACTGAAGGGCTTTGGGATTTTTGGCTTCTGAGAAGTTTGGGGAGGTGAGATGATATTTCTGTGAATCTTTGACCTTTCCACTACAGAATCACAGAAAGTTAGAAAAGAATCTGGGAGACCATGTAACCTGATTCTCCTAATTTTATAGATAATGCTGAGACCAGATAGCTAGATAGTATCCAGAGTTTAAATATGAGTAGCTCAAATTTGAATTTAAGACTTCTAAGTCCAGGGTACCTAATTTTTTTATACATCATTGTTCCCTTCTTTCTCTTTGTTTTTAGGAGTACTTTGTTTGCAATAAGGCCAGGTGAGAGCTGCATATTAGGAAAAGATGAAGGGATCACCATCTATGTTGGCTTGTCATACAGAAGCTTTGTATGGGGATAAACACTGGGCATTTGTGTTTTCTTTGTGCTGTGACTTAGAAACCTTACACGAGGAAACTCAATTCTTAGGATATATTAATAGCTCTCTTTACTCTTGAGAACTGTCAATGAGACTAAAAATGCCTTGCAATGACTTGCAGACTTAAGGTATGAACCGCAGAAAAGAAAAAGAAAAACAATCAGGGGAAAAGAAAGAGAAAATAGGGTTGCATTTCATGGGGCTGGTAGGATGCTCTGAAACTGTTGTTTCAGATACTAACCTATTTTAAAATAAATTTTAAGGATGGTATTATTTTAATATTTCATTTTTAGGAGCTTTCTATTTTCAAATCTGGTAAGAATAATTCTGGCCTTTTTCCATAACCACCATCAAGATTTTGGTGTACTTACTTTTTCTTGTAGTAAGTATATCAGGAAAATATTAATGGTTATTCTCTGATC
Source organism: Rousettus aegyptiacus (assembly GCF_014176215.1). Classification (NCBI taxonomy): domain Eukaryota; kingdom Metazoa; phylum Chordata; class Mammalia; order Chiroptera; family Pteropodidae; genus Rousettus; species Rousettus aegyptiacus. The sequence continues at coordinate 14,376,943 of NW_023416309.1, forward strand.
TGTAAAGTTTAGCAGAGGCAGCTTAAGAAGGTATTTTGAAAGATGAAGTAGTTTCTTTACCGGTCTTACCCAGTGTTACACATATGTTTTTATTAACTCTTCTTTTGTCTGTATAAAATAGGGATATGATGACTAATAATATTAACTACTCTTAATGCTATAAGTTAGTTCTGGTTATTTAGTTCTTCATATCTCTAATGGTCTTTCTCAACCAGAGTTTCTCCTCAACCAAAGGGAAAAAAAAATATTTCAGTGATTATTTTCTTAATTCTCCTATTGGTACAAAACCACTGCCATTCTAGAGGTGTAGGAGAAAAGTTAATTCATTGCCCAGTAGATTTCTTCATTCTCTTACGGAACACCTGTTGAGAAAGGCCGAAAGATTTCAGTGACTTGCCACTATTGTTACATAGGGATAAAGCAGGTTGCAGCTGATGAGAGTGCAGGACTGTGGGGATTTTTATGTTTCGTCGGTTTGGAGAAATACTGTGAGCAGTCATAGGTGTAATTGAGTATTAAAGAATATGAAACATGTATAGTCATTATGATTGAATCTAGGCAAATGAAATTGAAGTAGTTTCTTTACTGGTCTTAACTAGTGTTACACATGTTTTTATTTTATTAGTTTCTCTTTTGTCTGTACAAAAGGGATGTGATGACTAATAATATTAGCTACTTTTAATGCTATGAGTTAGCATTTAAAAATGGAAAGTGACTTTTCGTAGGAAATACTCTTTATTTTTATTTTTGTCATTTGCTTTACACGTTTTATTTAATCCCCACAACAAGCCAATAAGTATTGCCATCATTCATTTTATAGATGAGGAAATCGAGGTGCAGAGAGCATTTGTGGCACATCCATGATTAAATGGAGAGAAAGTGACAGTCCTGGAATTTAAATCCTGTTCTATCAAATTTGGCAGGAGAAATTTAAAATTTTTTTATTTTTCAATTATGATTGGCATACAATATTAGTTTCAAGCATACAGCATAGTGATTAGACATTCATATAACTTACAGAGTGATCATCCTGATAAATCTAGTACCCATCTGACACCATAAATAGGTATTACAATATAATCGACTATATTTCTTATGCTGTGCTATATACCCCCATAACTATTTTGTAACTACCAATTTGTACTCCTTAATCCTTTCCCTTTTTTCACCATTCCCCCCAACCCCTCTCCCATCTGGCAACCATCAAAATGTCCTCTGTATCTATGAGTTCATTTCTGTTTTATTTTGTTTGTTAAATTCCACATGTAAATGAAATCATATGGCATTTGTCTTTCTCTCTCTGAATTACCCTACTCAACATAATACCCTCCAGGTCTGTACGTGCTGTTGTAGATGACAAGATTCCATTCTTTTATTTAATGACTGTGTAATATTCCATTGTATGTATGTACCACCTCTTCTTTATCCATTCATCTTTTGATGAATACCCAGATTGCCTCCATATCTTGGCTATTATAAATAAGCCACAATGAACATGAGAATGCAAATATCTTTGTGAGATAGTAATTTTGTTTCTTTTGGATGAATACTCAGAAGTGGAATTGCTGATCACAACACATTGGTACATTTCTAGTACATCCTAGAAATTTTAGAAAATTTATATTGATCATTATTGTTTCTGTAGTTTCCTGGGTGGTTTGTTTGTTTTTGTTTTAAGTAGGCTGTTTCTTTTCCTTGTCCACACTTTGTTTTTCAGTGCAGTTATTGAGGAAGGGAAATTGCTACTTTTTACATCTTCCTTTACCAGCCTTAAGTTTCAAGTTTTACTATTGTAGTAAAAAGGCTCTGTATTGTATGTGTTTTGAGAAAGTGAAACATGTAGGTACTTGATGGATGCAGGAATGCTTTAGGGTATCAGAAAGTTGGGTCCTATAGGATATTGACCCGCTTTTCCATAGCATCTTAATTTAGCATGAATATGTACAAAAGTTGTTTGTCAAGGCTAACATTTCTGTGAGATGATTCTTGTTCCTACAGTAATTATTTTTTTCTGTTAGAGACTTGTATGACTTAAATTAACTTTACATTCTCACCCAAATCATTTAAAATAGCTCTTTCTCTGCTGAACAGAGTTAGCTGAAGTGTGAGCTTTTCTCATTTATTCTGTCAGTAATGTCACTTTGAGGTATGAAAATGCATCTTTTCTAGACACGAACGTTAATCTCTACTGTATTTTGGCAGTCATTTTGGTGTCTTCAATGCAGAACTTTCAATCTGATTAATCTCACCTAAAAGAAATGTATGAGGATGTTTTAAAAATTATTTGGCATAATTAAAGCCTAAGATATTATTGTATTTTTAGAAGTACCATGGTTGTGTAGTAAAGATTATATTTCTGGTAGCTTATTTCATTCCACAGATAAAATGAAAAAGAAAAAACTATTGACAAAGTTTTCTAAGATAATGCATTCAACCAAACTCTTTTATAAATGTTTAGTTTTGTTCTACCCTAAGTAAATCTTCCTTGGAGCTGTTCTTGAGCCCGTTCTACTTTATAAGCTAATGTAATATTTCATTTCTTTGAAGTCCTATTAATATGTTCTTGTAGCTCTTTTTTCCTGCCTTGCATTATTGTTAAATAGTTGTTACATGTTCCCTACCAAATTATAAGGTTTTTGTGGGTAGACTTTGTTTTGCTCATTTTTATACCTGTTGCAGTGCCCTCACAGTATCTTCTCAATAAATAGCCGATGACTTGAATGAAATAATGGCAGCCGGACATTATGGATTATCTGAAATAAAACAGTGATGCTAATATAGGATGTTAATCTCATTAATAACCATTCAGGATGGCTTTCTTCTAACAAAAAATACAAAATACTTTTACATTTTGTTTTTCTGAAATGAACTCTTAAAGCCAGAAATGACTTAGAATACAGTCTCAGGTCAGGCTTTTCCTGGTCACATAGTTAGCTAGTAGTAGAGCTAGAAGAAGAACCTAAGTATTTTATATCTATTCCAGTGTAACTGAATAGTAATATTTGTTATTACTGTTAGTAATAACTTCAAATTCATTAATTGGCACTGAGGAGACAAGCCTAAAACATACTTCATATCTTTAGATCTCCATAGCAAGTTGACAGGTCTACATTAAAATGATTTAATAAAAAAGGTACCATGATTGTGATACAGAATGTTAACCCTGCAGGGATTCAGAGGAAGAAATGAAGAGTGATAATGATTTTACATGAACTGTTATAGATGAAGTGAAATTTCATTTGAGCCTTGAGGAAGGGCTGGTCTGAGGGATAGTACAGAAATAGTTTTCCATGTTAAGACATTTAGAAACAATTATAAAATCAAGCCAGAAAGTTGACTATCCTTATTTCCAGTCGAAGAGCTTACCTATTATATAGTAAACATATTTATAATTATTTGGCATTATTCAACTTATATTTATTTTTAAATGACTAAATATTTGAATGTGTTTAATGCTCAAAATACTGTGTTAGGCTTCGTGTATTGTATTAGACTCAGTACTCATGTTTCAGCTTTCATGAAGATACATAAGCCAAGTTTAGTGAGCTCTATGGGTATATAAACTATGAATATGAAATTGATTATGAAAATATGTTAAATGTAATAATTTTTGTAGTCTGCACAAGGAATAGCTTGGCCAGCTAATCCGAAGCTACTTAAATCTGCTCTCAGAAGTCCATGCATATATATTTTTAAAATACAGCAATAGCAGATACTCATTTTTTTCTATTCTATTAGTTCATGGAAACTG